>NC_090788.1:15227500-15850000 GCF_040054535.1 Antennarius striatus
GGACACACTGTAGATGCTGGTCCTGCTCTTCTTTCTCTCTGTTAGCCGATCTCTCCATTCTGTCACTAATCCCTGCTTTTCTGTCTAAACATCAGTCAGGCCTGTCTGTCCATATGTTTTACCTGAAGCAGACAAAAATAAATTAAACATTTCAAAAGGATTTGATGAAATAAATAAATTAAATCAAATGGAAAATTATTTATAAAGGTCTAGAAGATATGACAATAAAATGACAGATGAGTGCCGGCCTATATTTTATGAATGTTTGACAAGAGATAAAAACAATGTCTGACAATCACATAAATCAAAGCAAACGTTAATGTTTAAAGCTGTAAGCTTTTTGCAGCAATTACCACCATCAAACAAAAAGGCATCGGTCTGCGAAACGCGTCAGAGCTGGTTTCTGTCACTCACCAGTCACAACTGATCGTCACTGTTTGACACTGATTCAGTGGCTTACATGTCAGAAAACATGACAAGATTCAAGTTTAAACTGGACCCAAATCTAATCTTAACTCAGTGTCCTGTCACTTAGCAATCTACATTTGCTGATGAAAGTGCATGTAGTTCAAAAATACCAGCAAGAAGAAAAATAAATATGAAAACCTTAAGTTTGATTATCTTGTTTGATATATCTTGGGGCTGAATAAATTTGGCTGAAACATTTGTCTCAATGTGTGTATGACAGTCGACTAAAAATGCTGTTGAAACAACATTTGAGAGAGGCCTGATTTGTGAAATATATTCATCATCTCACTGATCACTGGTGTGTGTGTGTGTGTGTGTGTGTGTGTGTGTGTGTGTGTGTGTGTGTGTGTGTGTGTGTGTGTGTGTGTGTGTGTGTGTGTGCATCAGGGACCAGGGAACAACCAAATCTGCACAACAGTTTTAAGCAAATATACATTTTGTTTCAAATTTAGATTTGAAACAAAAACATATTGAAAAAAAAAAACATATTGACAAATATTTGGCCCTCAAGAATTCAAAATCTGATTATGTCGGAGTTTTTAATCAGTATTGAAATAAGTATGATGCCCACAACAACAGTTTCAGTCATAGCTACACGATGTGGCCAGAAGCGTACCGGGCAGGACGTAATCCAATGATGACCTGAGGATGTGTGTCTAAATATCAGAAGCTGTAAACAGGCAAACTATTCAAAGTGCATCGATCCCAGTAGTCAGACACTCTGAGTGATATGTGTAGTAGCAGCAGCCTGCCGGCCTGATGATGTTGATGATGATGATGATGACGATGATGATGATGTTACCAGAGGATCATCTTTCCTTCCCGCTTATCAGCTACCGCCTTACTGGAACCACTTCAACACTCAGGATCTGGTTTCTGTGTGTGTGTGTGTGTGTGTGTGTGTGTGTGTGTGTGTGTGTGTGTGTGTGTGTGTGTGTGTGTGTGTGTGTGTGTGTGTTTTCAACTGACCAGTTTAATAATGAGAGGCTAACAGAAAGTCAGTCTGGCTATTATAACGTGCAAAAGATTGAATTTAGCACCGTGGACAGGCACACTGAAAGTGCTGACTGGCTCTGTGACTTCTCATATCCTGACACACACACACACACACACACACACACACACACACACACACACACACACACACACACACACACACACACACACACACACACTCACTGATGGAGAGGCAATATTTTCCACCAGGCACAAACTCACAGGAGAACACACATGCAAGCCATCCAACACAGTGTGTGTGTGTGTGTGTGTGTGTGTTTGTGTGCGTGTGTGCGTGCGTGCGCGTGTGTCTATGCGTTCGTGCGTGCGTGTGCGCGTGTGTAACGGCGCAGGTTAACATTGTGAAGCACAGAGTAATTTTCTCTGTCATTGCGCAGCCTCACACTGTGGAAACGACAACACATTAACTGTTAAACAAGACACCTTAGACCCCGGGGAGGGAGCTGAGAGGGAAAAAGGGAGACACCAGAAGAGGTTGGGTGAGGAAGAGAAGCGAACAATAACTGAGAATGAGAAAAAGAGAATGGTAGAGGGTTTACTGGCGGGAGGGGAAATTAGAAATACAATTCACAGCACAGAGTGTTGGAGAAAACAGTCAAAGAGTTTGGAGAATTTTTATCAATAAGAGGGAGACTTCCCTGGTCCAGCCTGTCCTACTGGAACTCCTGACAAAGGATCACCTTGGTCTAATCTGACTAACAGCACGCAGCAGAAATGTCCTCCGGTGCTTCAGATCCGCTGCACAAGTTTAGATTTACTTTAAAGTATATTTTAAACCCCGGCCACTTAGCGTGTCATTTAGACTCATGGGAAAAAGTGATCCTTAAAAGCACTTGACTTGACAACAGATAATCTGCCTTTAAAAGCAGCAAAGAGCAATTTGTTTGTAATGAGCAGACGGTGAAATGGATGTGGATTGCTGGAGCGTTGGGAGGAGGGAACGGGGAGCAGACGGATATTAAACATGAGTCACGTCTACAGATCTTTACTGTGATTCTTTGTTCATATTTTGAGTTTGTCTTTACATCCTAACATATATCTAAAACCTTGATTTTTTTTTCTGATCTGATCAATTCCATGTATGTTTACTGTTTACAAACTGATTCCTTTTCCCTACTCTCCATCTCTAAGGAGGTTATTTTGAAGCGGGCTGCCGACCTAGTGGAAGCCCTCTACGGTTTGCCCCACAACAACCAGGTAATGATTATACTCACATACATCTGCAAAGAAACCCACCAGTAGTTTTAATCATTGTGTTTGTGGTATTTACCCTCTGGCCCCGCAGGAGATCATCCTGAAGCGTGCGGCCGACATTGCAGAAGCTCTCTACAATGTTCCACGAGGACACACCCAGCTGTCCGGCTCCACACACGGCGGCATGATGGGGGTCAACTCCTTCACTGGTCAGCTGTCTGTCAACGTGTCCGAACCCACCCAGGCCAATCAAGGTGCCAATTATGAGTGTTGTGCAGATGCATTTAATTGCAGAACTTGACTCTGACCTCACTTTGACTCGTTTGCAAGGAGATCGTCGTTGCATCGCGAGATAAAACACGTGTTCTTGTGAGAGAAATTTAGTCTGTAAACATGACAAACTCATGAGGCACATTTCTTTGCTTTTCTTGCTTCCTGTTCCCACATTGTTCCATATAAATTTCCATCTTTAATAATGTGTGTGGTGCTTCTGGACTTGTCTACCCTGTGATGACGTTACTACACACTCTACTTCCTCTCTTCTAACACTTCATACAGGTTTTGTGCGCAGCAGCAGCAGCGTGTCACCTCATGGCTATGTGCCCAGCTCCACACCTCAACAGACAAGTTACACCTCAGTTACCAGCACCATGAACGGCTATGCTAACAACACCGGCATGACCAACCTGGGTGGCTCGCCTACCTTCCTCAACGGCTCTGCGGCCAACTCGCCTTATGCTAGTGAGTGTAAAGCATGAATCCACTCTATAGATCTCAACACATATTTCAGCTGCTTTAAAGAATCTGCATCTAATATAATACACATGAACTAAACTCCCAGTTCACATAGGCAGCAGATTCACTGCAGATGGAGGACATTTAAGTACATTTTATGCCATATTTCATTGACATAATTATGCAGACACTTGTGTGCATTACTGTATTGATATATGCTGATTCTTTTTTATTATCATTCCTAAGCAGTGGCCATCGATGTACTACTGTAGAAACCTCCTCTCTCTTAGCAAAGACTTAGCAATTCCAACCAATGACAACTGCATTCACCACGGAACACACAAATATGTTGTTAGCGTGTTTACAGACCATTGATATAACGTTTCTTTCCTATATTTTCAACCCCTTCCTCACCCGACCCCCTCCCCTTCATTGATCTCCCATCACCACAGTTGTCCCATCCAGTCCCACTATGGCCTCCTCCACCTCTCTCCCCTCCAACTGCTCCTCCTCTTCTGGTGTCTTCTCATTCTCTCCAGCCAACATGGTGTCGGCAGCCGTGAAGCAGAAGTCTGCCTTTGCACCAGTGGTCAGGCCGTCCTCCTCACCTCCGCCTTCCTGCACCAGCGCCAACGGGCTCCAAGGTAATTTACCATGAAAGCAGCAAGTCAGTCAGAGAATCCTGCGAGGGAGGACTTCCCCACCACGGCTTTTCTGGTGTAGTTTTTGTCAAACTATTCTGCTACTCCAGTTCCTGATACGTTTGGGTCTCCTGCTATTCATAAAGTCCAGCATCAAGTAGTGGCTGCATGGAATTTTAAGCGCGTATTATATATGGAAGGTTTTCAAGTGGTCCCAAATCTGTGATTTAGGGTCAGAAATGATGGTATTAACGATCACGCTTTCATTTTTCTGCTATCACAAGAAATGAGGACTTGTTTTGAATTCTCACTGGGCAGTATGTGGACAATGTCGCAGCACAGTTTTTACAGGAGCCCAGAACGACCAAAGCCAGCGCTGGCTCTAAAGGGTTACTATTTACAAGGGTCGCAGTTTCACAGATTTATATGCCTCACATTAAAAAACCTTTAAATAAGTAAAGAACAAGGACTTTTATTTCAAATCATTCATTTGGTATTAAATTTTTCATAAGTTTAGACCATAGGGCAATGGACACTGTTTGATTGACTGACTGATTGCTCCCAATGATCATTTTTGTAATGCTAGGAACCGGTTGGCCTTGTTCCAAAAAGGAAAAAAAACCACTAACAAATCAACAGCCGAGTCAAAACCAAATCAAGCAAGGACAGCACACGTATATGGAAAAGCTACAATGCTAAACATTGAACCTGATAAATGTTAAGTATTGTCATTTGTGAGCAGGTTTGCATGCATAAGCATCCAGCATAAATAATTCAACGTGAGTGCATCAGACCTGGATTAGTGAGGGCTATAAAAACCTGGCTGCTATATGCCCCTGTTGACTTCTGTTCACAAATGATCCACGTATGTGAAGCTCTAACCTCGTAATCAGCTCTAAACCCGACGTTCTGATCTGGACTGACATGAAATCCTGCATGTTTACAACAGAAACACTGATAGTGCCGTGAGAGAAACTGATGCATAAATGTGATGCATCAGATGATATGCATCATTTAGGTATATTTTTCATTCTGTCTTTTTTTTTCCTTCTCTTGACTTTTAACCCTTCCTTTTTTATTCCTGACTTTTCTCACCCGTTCTTTGTCTTTTCTCTGCCTCTCTCTCTCTCTCCTCTCTCTCTCTGTCCTGCCTCAGATCAAACGTTTGTGGACTCTAGCAAGTACTCAGCAGCCAGCTCTCTACAAGGCCTGGCCTTCACCTGAAGTATGTCAGCTATCTGTACCTTCAACTCTCACAACTATTTGCATTTGTAATTTTGTTGAAACAATTTCTTTAACATTTCACCTCTTGTACTTCTGGATGCACTATCGCTCACTCTCTTGACCTTCTCCTCATGTCACTATTTCACTCCACCTGTCTTGTGTCTCATCATCACCACTCTGTCGCCTTAACTTTTCCATCAGCGTCACATCCCACCACACAGATCCAGCTTGTTGCCTAGTAACTCCTCCTTGTCACTCTATTGGCTGAGAAAAATGAGAGGATGTCAGATATGTACCAAATTTATTTGGCAGAGAGATTTTATCTCTCAGCATTGCCGGCTTTGTTTAGCTTTGTGTGTGTGTGTGTGTGTGTGTGTGTGTGTGTGTGTGTGTGTGTGTGTGTGTGTGTGTGTGTGTGTGTGTGTGTGTGTGTGTGTGTGTGTGCGTGTGCGTGCGTGTGTGCGTATGTGTGTGTACAGAGAGCACTTGAGGGGGTGTGGGAACTCAAAGCTGAGTCTCAAAGCACAGCTGAAATAAACACACCCCATTTAGAGCTGTACATACACACTTCTCTGTGACACACACACACACACACACCCGGTGATCACACACTGGCAGTTTTCAAGGGAGTGATCAACAATGACAGCTGTTCCACTCTCTTGATTTTTTTGTACAGGCAGCATACCTGCCCCATGGTGCTTGTGTGTGTGCGTGTGTGCGTGCGCACGCGTACGTGAGTGTGTGTACCTGAGACAAAAGTGTAATGAATTCAGGCTCAACAGAAACAACATATTTTGTAAAGTTTTTGTGATTCTTCGATTAAAAATGAAACTTAAGTTCGGAGATAAAGTATTGAATCATTTCTGCAGCCTGTGTGTGTGTGTGTGTGTGTGTGTGTGTGTGTGTGTGTGTCAGTCACCCTGGGCTGGGCTCTTCCTTTCATATGTTGACATCCACCCTTTGGGATTAAACCCAACACACAACATAATACACTCTGTCCGGTGTGCCAACTGGTCCTTAACACAATTTAATGTGTGTGTTTGTGCGCTGGCAGCGACGCAAGGAGCCAACTCAGAGGATTCATCCCCGCTCTCTGATTTATTTGTCTATTGATGTTTTAAATGTCACTGCAGTCACACAGCTGCACAGATGGGAAAACATATTGATGTAGTTACAAGGGAATTTTTATGGTGATGAAAATATTTGGCTATGTTTTACTTTTTTTCCCGTCTTTTTCTCATCTTTCTTTCTTTTTTCCACCCAACAGCAATCCCAGGAATGATCGTCCCACCCATGTAAAGGTGTGAGTGCATGACTGTATGTTCGTGTGTGTGTGTGTGTGTGTGTGTGTGTGCGTGTGCGTGTGCGTGTGTGTGTGTGTGCGATGAGTTAAGCACACTCACCCTGATTGGGGCAAAGGATTTTGGTGCGAGTCAGACTCCGGTCGGGGATGGAAGCAGCTGTCCCGATCTGAAGGAACAAACCCAACTCAGGCCCTTTCTAACACAAAAACAACTGCAAGAAATGAGACAATAAAACAACTAAAAAAAAAAAAACTGTTTGCAAGGAAATAAGTTGTTTAGAGTTTGTACACCTTGATGCTTTTATAGGAGAACGGCCAAGCCTACTTACGACTCTCCACGGACACAAGAAGTGTATTTATTTTGGAGAGAATCCACTTTTCTGATGAGTGACTGTTGATTTTTTTTTTTCTTTTGATGCAAAAGTTAATGCGCGATTACCATTACTGCATCTCGCATGAAGGGATTGTCTATTAATGAAGTCTGGCAATTAATGAAGGAATATAATGTGAAGAATATCTGATTGTTGATGATGATGATGAGTGAAAGTGATGCTGATGAAGAGGCTGATGAAATCCTGTCCGGTTCACTCCAGCCAACACAGACAAGCCAATCCAGTTACACACACACTTCCACTTCTCTGTGCCAAGTCCACACCAGCACAAACACTCGTCTTCCTCCGCATTTGATCAATCAGATACAGATGCGCACCGCCTGTGAATGATCCCGCAGCGTCAACCATTCAAGAAATCCCAAAGTTTATATCCAGCTCATTTAACACAACTGCACTGCTGTTCTAACACGCTACACGCTCCACTCTGCCCGCCCACGGTGGGTGCAGAAAAGGAAATATTCAGACCGCACCACTATGTGAGACTAAAACAAATTTAGATTTGTCACAGCACTAATTCCACATAGATTCAATGAACTGACTATAAAATGGCTTTAATGACTAAAAGCAGATTCTTCTCAGAGGAGTGTGTAGTTTCCATGTGCCAACAGCAGCTTCACTGTTAGGGGTTCGATTGGATGACCATCCGCTCTACCCATCAGCCTGGGTCCCACCTGTCCTGTTCTAAAGTCAGACGTTGCCACAGTCGCCTCTGCAAGAGGGGAACTTTTCTTAAAGACTGCTGCCATTTTTGTTTTGTGAGAGTTGCCTTTTTGAAAACTTTGTCTTAAACTATAAGTGCTTCTTTCTCTTCTGTTTTTCTTTCAGTTTGCTGTGTTGTTTATATAGTTAAGATTAGCCAGCCAATCAGATTGCATTGCTTTTGTTACCCACTCAACTGGTGTTATTGACAAAGTGAGTTGATTGGATCATTTACTGATGTGTCTTAAAATCTGCACTGCGAGGAAAGTCTTATTTTGTGACAAATATCCGCTACTGAGGCCCGTTTTTCACATCTGTCTTTGAATGAAGTTTTAACAGCGCAAAAAATGTTAAAAATTTACATCTTGTTGTGTTGGACTCCCATTGTAAACTTTTTAAGGGGTAAGTTATTTGAAATGCTTTGTACAAATCACAAAACAAAACAAAATCCTATTTTTTGCCAGCAACATGTCTTAAAAACTGGGCAAGCGAGAAAAGCATCTGATTGTCCTTTTGCCGCTGCTCTCACGCCTGCAGTCTGAATGCCCAGTGTGTGGCTCAAGAGCCCTAATTCATTTGCGATGATTTTCATTTTGCCAAAGCCCTCATTTGAGATATGAATGCCTAAATAGTCTTATGCCACATGTTTTATGATATTTGTTAGGATAAGCAATGAATAAAAAACTGATGAATGAATGTTTGTCATTCAGGTCAATGAGTCTCTGCAAATATTTGAAAGTAAATATAGGTTCCAAAATAATTGGCTGGCACAGCATATTGTTGGTTGTAATTCCAGTGGACAGCAGCCACAGCGAGGCGTACAGAAGGCTCGTAATTTAATTGTTGGATTTAATAGAATTCAGGGCAGAAATTTATCATATATCCAAATCTTTTACACCTGTGGTGCACTGGCATCGCGCCCAGAGTTTCCCCGCCTCAGGCCCTCAGTCAGCTGGGACAGGCTCCAGCTCCCTGCGACCCTCCACAGCGGATGAAGCGGTAGAAGATAAATGAATGAATGAAATATTTTACACCTTTAGAACGAGCCTTGTGTATCTATAAAGAGAGAGGGTCTTCTTCTATAGAGTCTGCCTCATTTGCATCATCACATGTCTACAATCACCAAAGCCTGACTGACAAACCCATTTCAAGTCAAGAGAATGATTTTCAGCTTTTTAATATTTATTATTGCAGCCTCTGTATGGGAGGGAATGATGTGTTGTTCAGGTTGTGGTCATTTGCATCTACTCCTGTAGATACGGCTTCGTCACGGCATCGCTAAATTCGTTGACAAAAGCTGTAATAATTGAGAGTGAAATTGGACGTCATCCCCATTTACTTTGTCACTCATGATTGATTTGTGTGTGATGAAGGCATCGGTTTTGTTTTTGTAATATAGTTCATTAAAAGCCAAACTTCCTCTATAATTTCAGTAAAACTAAAATAAGCCATGTTGTACTTTTTATCATTTCTAAGTAAAAAAAAAGTTGGTGGGGCAGGTCATTTTTGTCATGATGTCATTTGTATTGAATAATTTTGTTGAATAACCTTGGTGTAGAACCCATTATGAGTACCTTTCTTTGTCTTATGTGTGATGAATTTTCTCAATGAAGGCTGAGAAGGAAAAGAAATCTCTCTCTCTCTCTCTCTCTCTCTCTCTCTCTCTCTCTCTCATTTTGCTACATCTGTTTATCTTTTTCTTTTCCCTATCTCTTACATTTCCTTGTTAAAATTGAGCCACCTATTTATTTTGTCTTAAAATGGGTCTGGAGACCACTTTTTTCTGTTTGTGTCGATATGAGTGTGCCTGCAAATGTGTCTGAGTGTATGATTATTTTTTTCTCTGAAATAAAAATGTGATGTTTTGATGCTAAGGGATGGGTTTTTTTTTAAGCATACATATATAAATACATGTACAGGACAGAGTAAATAAAGATTCAATTATGATCCAAAGCACCTGTCCAACAGCAGTTAAAACATTTATTCTGGCTTGTCTGCGTTCAGGCTTACAGTGGTGGTCATCACTCGTTCATTGTCACCAGAGTCAGAGTGGAAGGGAAAGATTACTACTGTAAAGATGCCAATTATGATTTCTTTTTAATTATTATTTTGAATTTTGAAGTGTAAAATAACTTTTTGACTCTCACTATATTTAATTAAAGTTCATTCTTCTCTGTGAAAACGTGTCTCTTTTTGGCTCTCATCCCTGCTGAACTGTAGCGAAACATGAAGTAAACTTACAAGAGAGAATGTTCCTCCATTCATTTCCTTGTTGCCAAGATGATGGCAATTGTCTCTTTCACAGCCACATATCTGCTCTGCAGGTCAAAGGTACACCCTGAGTGAGACGCCAGCTCATTGCAGGGCCACATGAAAGACAAACAAACACAGGCACTCATACGCACACCGATAGACAATTTGGTGTGACCAATTCATTTGCATATTTTTAGGGGTGACTTTTAAGAGGTAGGAAGCCAGAGAACCCAGAGAGAACCCATGCAGACAAGGAGAAAACATACAAACTCCACACAGAAAGAAATCAAACCTTCTTGCTGTGAGGCAACAGCACTACCCACTGTGCGACCGTGCCACCCACAAGTGGGTGTGTAATTAATGAAATCTAAATGCATCAGTGCATTTCTCTTCCAAGCCTGTCAATACAGAAGCCTGGAGGAGGACGTTGGGTCTACAAACGACTCAGCTCACCTGTGTTGACTGTCTGTTTCAGCTGGTGGGAGTCAGCCAGACATCCCCTTCAAAAATAGGTCATAATTAGTCATCTTTTAATTTTGCAGACCTTCAAATAGCTCATGAATGATCTCTAGCTCACCTTGATTCAAGTGAGAAGTAGATATATTCCAGCTTGATTATTTTCTCTTAATTCAAGCAGCTGGTGAGAGTAAAAGTTCAACAGAGGTGAGACCATCAAAATAATACAGCCAGAATCTAAACCTTATGTGATAACAGATTTTCTGACACTACGTGTACAGGCAGGTTGGAACAGATGGATAAAAGTGTCAGGTGTGATGTGTGATAGAAGAGTTTCAGCTAAAATGATGTTGATGTTGTTTGGTCTAGAGACAGTGTCACTGAGGAAAAGACAGGAGACAGAGCTGGAGGTAGCAGAGATGAAGATGCTGAGGTTCTCTCTGGGAGTGACCAGGAAGGATAGGATCAGGAATGAGTACATCAGAGGGACAGCACATGTTAGAGGTTTTGGAGATAAAGTCAGAGAGGCCAGACTGAGATGGTTTGGACATGTCCAGAGGAGAGATAGTGAATATATTGGTAGAAGGATTCTGAGTTTTGAACTGCCAGGCAGGAGGCCTAGAGGAAGACCAAAGAGGAGGTTTATGGATGTAGTTAAAGAGGACATGAAGGTAGTTGGTGTGAGAGAAGAGGATTCAAAGGACAGGGTTAGATGGAAGCAATTGGTTCGCTGTGGCGACCCCTGAAGAGAAAATCCCAAGGGAGAAGAACAAGACTAAAAAGAAGACTTTATCCAAGCAGTCCTGGTGTTTTTATCTACCTTCAGCGATGACTCAGCCTGAGGATTCTTCCCTTTCAAAGAAAGGTTTTCGTCGCTAACGTTGCAAAGTATTTGGTCAGGCTGGGATGTTCGATCTCCGTGGAATAAAAATCTGGTCTAGATATAACTCATGTTGTGATTTGGTACTATGTAAATAAATTGAATCAGTCAAAACTACTGGTCTAGTTTTCATTAGAATCACATGGACCTGACAGTTAAGTTAAAATAAGGATATTTCAGAGCAGTTCTGAATCAGAAAGAATTAAGAGAATTCAAACAATGAGACGAGAATCCATTTGCTGGCCTCTCATACCCAAAGAAAACAGAGCTGGAGTATAGTGAGGACATCAAACGGTGAATGAAGGGGCTTTTGTGACAACAAAGCAGAATAATCAAAGAAACAAAATGTTATTTTCTCCATCTCTGTCTCCATATCCAGACCAGTGTTGGCAGATGGAGACAGTGACCTGTAGGGGGTCACTGACTCACCAGATCTAATCGGTCCTTCAACCATTGGCCCCGTTGTTCTCTATTGGACTACAAGACCTCTACAAGAGTCTATGGTGGGTGTTAGATTCCAGTATGAACTTGACCCTGTATTGACTCAGATGCACCAGGAGTGGGGGGGTTGTGGCATTCTTCAGAGAAGCAGATACTGCTATGGTATCTCCAGAGGTGAGTCAGTGACAGAGGCTGCAGGGAAAACAATCAGCCCTGAATCTGAACAGGGATCACGTATGGTAAGGGGCTTAGTCAGAGCTAAAATTCTGAATCATAAACATCAGTCTCAATGAAGACAAAAGCCTTATTATACCACTACTTTGGTGAGGTGGTTTGTTAAAATAATCACAGGTAGATCAAGTGTAGCAAACTAGACCAGTATAGGCAACAACTACTGGCCAATCAGAGCCAGACTGAGGCAAAATGTTGTTGATGGAAAAGAAAAGGCGCATCAAGAACATCTCGTATTGTCTATGAACTGAACTTTGTTAGTGATTACTTTTACATAATTTCACCCCAAAAAATTCCAACTAGCCAGTTTAAAACCAATGCACAATAGCTCAAATTCATTATAAAAGCACTGTTTAGGCTCTGGGGCGGTACAGGGGGCGCAGTGGGTAGCGCTGTTGCCGCACAACAAGCCGATCCCGGTTCGAATCCCACTCAATGCAGAGTTTGCATGTTCTTCGCATGTCTTGTATATATGTGGCTCCGCGATGCACTGGCGTTGCGCTGGGAGCGTCCCCTGCCTAGCATCTCCAGTCAGCTGGGATAGGCTCCAGCTCCGCAAACAGTGGATGAAGAAGGTGTAAAAAATGAATGAATGAATGACTGTTTAGGCTCTCAGTCAGAAACACAGCCTCTGATTGGTTGACAGACTCAAACTGGATGTGAGAGGTTTGCACACGGATATCTCATGATCTCGCTAACAACAATAACTGCAATGACTGTATACGATATGATCATTAGGATTTATTTTAATCAAAATTACTGCCGCATCTTCAGAGTCTTCAGATGTTGAAGTCTGTCCAGTGTCAACACAGAGCCAGACGGGTCGTTCTGAGTAAAAACTGTTTATTTGCTTTAGGTTTTTTTATTTACTCAAACCTTCACATTCATTCTGCTGTCAAATCCATCGCTGTCTGCGTTTAGCAGGTCTGATATCAACAAAAATGCAAAGAGAAGCCAACTATGTGGTCATAACCAGTATGTGTGTGTGTGTGTGTGTATGTGTGTTGTGTGTATGTGTGTGTGTGTGTGTGTGTGTGTGTGTGTGTGTGATGGGTGGGGGTAGGGGGGTGGGGTGAGAGAGATTATAAACAATACAAATTCTCCTGTGAGACCCGTTTCTGTAATGAGACAGATGGGCCCTGCCTGGAGTCAGCTATCAGCAGAACTACAGGCAGTGAATGTGCGTGTGTGTGTGCGTGCGTGTGTGTGTGTGTGTGTGTGTGTGTGTGTGTGAGAGAGAGAGAAGGTGTTATTCTCCTATTCCTAGCCTGAAGGCTTAATCAGAGAGGAGTCCACAGATGTCTTATTGACACCAATTACTTTCTTTCTCATAGCACACAGCAATACATACGCGCGCACACGCGCGCACACGCACACACACACCCACGCACACACACACCCATGTGTGAAGACACACATCCAGATTTTTATGTCAGAGTTTATTTCAGTTGAATTTGGGATTATTTATGGCCTCTTGTTGATGACTTTAGGAATGCACATTTTACATTTCTTTAAAAAATGGTTGCCTTTGTGTGTGTGTGTGTGTGTGTGTGTGTGTGTGTGTGTGTGTGTGTGTGTGTGTATGTGTGTGCATGCACATGCATGCACGTGTGCGTGTGTGTGTGCGCGCATGCGTGTGCGTGTGTGTCTGTGTGTATGTGAGATAATACGAAGTCTGACGAAACAGGACTGAAGGTATCCATTAGCTAATGGATCTCTTCCCTTTTGCTTTTTTTTCCTCTTCTTTCATCCCTCTCATCCTCCCTCCATCACCACATCACACTCCCAGTGCACTTAACCCCATCTGGAGGAACCACACACACACATAAGCACATGCACATACTAACACACATACAAACACACACAACGTTCTTCCTCAGCTGGATTCAAACCTTTATTTGCACAGTTTGTACCTGCAGACATTCTTCATCTGAGGCTCTGCTCTCAGGATCCAAACCTTTAACGTATCGGTTTATTTCATCATAAATATAGAATGTAAGAATGTGTGCCAGAGCAGTTTGCCTTCAGATGACACTCCAACTCACGTCTGATGCCCACAAATCTTCAACAAGAGTAAAAGGTGGAGTCACACATGTACATACTGTAAATACTTACGTTCCTTGAAATGCATTTGTTTATTCATGCATTAAAGTACTGATTGCCATGGATACTCAAAGAAAAATGTATAAAACCTTCTCATTCAATTCAATTGTTAAGACAAAGAAAAAAATAAAGCTAATAGTGCTTTAGATGTGTTTCCATTTGGCTTTCATGAAAACGTAAGACGAATTTTAGCCACACAATTTATTTCCTGTAATAAAAACAAACCAGTGGTGACGTTCGTTACACTTTGATATTTGGTGAAGTTTCTATGGGTTTGAAAGAACACCATTGTAAAAAACGAGCCCGTGAAATCAATCTGCGTCCTGAATCATAATCAAGTCGAACATCTTTTACCGTCTTTTACCAGATCCATTCACCCCAAACGACACCACTGGATTTCCTCCTTTGCTCACATCAAACAGTCAACACGTTTGGATTTCGTAAAATGTTAACAGAGCAAGCCCAGAATTAAAACTCCTGTATTTTGTGCCAGCAAATATTCTTCTAAAGACAAAGAGAAAACAAGAAGAAGGAAGCATTTAGTTAACAAGAAAAGAAAAAAAACAAGGAGGAAAAATATGAGCCAGAGCAGAAGGACGAGTAAAGGTGACATGATGATTGTGTGTATAAAGGTGAGTCTGCTCTCCGTATAAAGGTGATGTTGATGTGCGCTTCAGAGATCGAGAGCTGACGAATAATAAAATTTTACCATGTGTGTTTGTGTGTGTGTGTGTGTGTGTGTGTAAGAGTGAGAGAGAGAGAGAGAGAGAGAGAGAGAGAGAGAGAGAGAGACAGAGAGAGAGAGAGAGAGAGAGAGAGAGAGAGAGAGAGAGAGAGAGAGAGAGAGAGACGGTTTGGCCTCTAATCTGAATGAGGGGTGCTAGAGATAAGTACAATGGATGACACCCCTCATTTCCACCACTCCACAGCCACTTGTAACACACATCCTCAACACACTGAAAAACACTCACACACTCTTACCCACTCACTTAAATAGAGGGTTTCAAATTGAGCTGGGACTTGGAACGAATACTCTAAACAATTATCTTTCCCTTCCCCTGCTGCCTCTAGTAATCCATTTCCCATAAATATATTCACATCTGCCTCTTTTTTCCTTTCCCAATCTTCCTCTATGCTTCCTCCTCATCCTCTGTTAACCCCCCACCCCCACCCCCCCTGCCATATCTCCTCCCTTACAGGGGACGGTGTCATTCCCCCGGGCCCTTGAACAGAATGTGACAATACAGCGATAATGCTTCTGATTTATGGCAGCGGAGGCCTGTCACACTGTGGTTAGTACCATATGAGTGTTTAGAAGCAAATAGAAACAGGTCATACTTATAAAAATTGAATTATAAAAAAATTATTTAAAATAGAACTAAAGAACACATGCATTCCAATTGAACTGTCATATCCAATTTTTTTTCTATAAATGCTAAATATATACGTATATTTTTTTTTACAATTGTGCCATTAAATTACTGTTGAATTCTACAACCTAAGATAAGACTTTACGGCCTTTATGACTACACCACACCCTGAACATGAAAATTTTAAATACCAATGATTTCTTAAGAACAGCGGTGCTTCATTTAATAGATGTCTGACCTTCAGTTACAGTGCATCACTCTAATTGTACAACATTTCACTTGTAACACAAATGTGGTCCACATGGTGTTGATAAATCAAATCACACACGTGAGGAGGATTCATCATCTGGAGAACATTCATTATTTTGTCTCAAAGCAATCACAGAAAAGCTATGGAAATGTTTCAGTTTTCACCAGATGTGTCCAAACTTCACTCAAAACTGAAACTCAAAGTTTGGGTCACTTAAAAAAAACCACACAACTTTCCTGCCATATTAACATTCACAATGGTTGTTGTACTAAAATCCCTATCGATGAATTGAATTATACATATGCAAATTGAAGGAAACACTTTTTAGTTGTCAACCGAAACCTTTTTAAGTTTCCTTATAGTGAATGTCTCTCTGCCAATAGTCCTCACAGTACAAGGGAAAATAAATTAAGATATGGGGCCCACTTATCTCAGGAGGATTTGTATCTCACTGTCAGGGACCAAGCAGTAAGGCAGCAGGACACAGGAGATTCTTTGTCCCAAAACGAGCTTTTTCTTTTAATTTTCCCTAAAAACAAAACATCTAACAAAAGAGTTTGACCAAATGAAGTCGTAAAAGAGGTCAACTGAACATAATGAAGCTCCAACAGAACTCAGAACCGAAGAGAATGAATGGACACAACAGAACAAAACTGACCTCCTAAACAATCAAACAGATGAACATAATTACTAGTTAAGTCAAACTAAAAATTAACACAGTGGGGAAATAAAACGGCCACTATAGACGTAACTGGCGAAGCTCAATGTAAATCCCCAGATCCCCCCATGACACAGTAGGCTGTGGTCCTGTCCAATAAGGCCTGCAGCAGCCTATCTGAGCCCTTGGCCACGCCTTTTCTGCACCAGGAAATACAACTACAGGTAACTCAAAAGAAAAGAAACAAATGTTAATACAGTTTGAACTGTCAGTGCCCAGGTGTAATACTAAAAAATATGAAAACTGAAATAGTGCATAAAATGATATGTTTAATATTGAGGCTTGTGAACACAAAATTAATACGTATTAGCTGTGAGGTGTGGATGTTACCATGTGTGGCTGGCCATCACACACACAAAATAAAACATCAACAGTGTTTTATATTAGGCTTATATTTGTGGCAGAGTAGGTTTGGTTGACTTGGGACAAGAGAGCTAATTATTCCAAGTTTTTTTTTGTTTTGAACTGGTTGCTTAATCCTGATAATGTAGTGTAATGATCTGGATTGACAGCTTGCATAAATCTGCCTGACGAGGCCTGACCTACATGTAAGACTGGAGTGCATGACCGAAGGACTCAAGCACTGGATGTTTTGGAAGGAATACAAAAAGCTTATTTTGTGTTATTTAATATGAAATTTTCGAATGTCACAAAGGGGTCATTGCAGAAACACCCAAGCAGATTGGTAGCAGAAGGCTCACATCCATCTGGAGGCTCAAATGGAGCCTGACTTTCATTACTGTCCACACAACTTTACCACCAGTAAAAATTAACCAACCTAAAACAGATAAATAACATCAGAAAGTTTAAGCTCCAAATGCATCATGTTGACATGTTGGTCCTGTTCTTGTAATAAAGACTAAATATATATGATCATTTACACATATTTTATCAGTCTAACTAACAAACAAATTCTTCTGCCCGTGCTTGTTTTTGTTTTTTTTGTGTGTGTTTCATTTCAAACTCTTTGTTTTATTTCATGAATCAACAATATTCCATTGTCCCTACTTAATATGTGAGGATGAGATCATTTTCTTAAATCTGAAGCTGTGAAATCATCTCCTACTGGAACATGATATCACCCACTGCCAGGAAGTTGAGACTCAGTGTGAGGATGTCCAGAAATATATATGGTGATTGTGAGGGATGACCGATGATGATGTCACTTTGTTACCCTGTGGAAACAAAGAAATTTTTACTTTGTCAAGTGATCTGACCATGGTAGTCAATAAAAAGTTAAGGTAGTTGAATCATTTATATTCAGCTGCGACTGGAAATAATTGTTTAGTGTTGAAAGTAGCATCTAAATAAATCAGGTATTCACTCTCTACCAACAGGGTTTCAGTTTATTTCTAACACAGTGGAGATAGCTAACGTGGCTGTGCTTGGATGTTGGTTGGATGGATGGAAGGATGGATGGATGGATGGATGGATGGATGGATGAATAGTTTCTTTGTTTATTTCCTTGCTCATTTGTTTGTTATTTTGCATGTTTAGTTATTTTGTGTTGGGGGGGCTCTTAGGCCAAATTTTATGATAGAGCTGAGTAGAAATGTGGATCACGGACACCTTCTCTTCTTCACTTCTTCATTCTCTTCAACACTGGTAAGAGACTTAATTTTTGACAATACCATTAAAATAACAGGATCTTTAACCGTGCAGGTTCATGGATATCATGTTTTTCTATATTTTTTATTTGTTAGCTCATAACATTATCTCTCGTTCATGCTCTTCTTTCGGTGTTTGAGGACAACAACTTTAATGCAATTGGATGACTTTCTCTAAAATGTACTCAAAATGTTTTGCGTTTATTCCAAAGAAAATGCTTTTACAACACTATTTTTTGCTCATCCATA
Organism: Antennarius striatus; assembly: GCF_040054535.1. NCBI lineage: Eukaryota > Metazoa > Chordata > Actinopteri > Lophiiformes > Antennariidae > Antennarius > Antennarius striatus. The sequence continues at coordinate 15,245,732 of NC_090788.1, forward strand.
TAATTTTATTTCTTAATTCAATCCCAGATATCACATGAGCAGAATAGCAGGTGTTATCTGACCTGAGTTGGGTTCAAATCAATTCTGTTATTTCAATCAACATTAAATTGTATGAAAACAAGCACATATAGTTGGTAAAAAAAGTACTGAAAATGTCACCATTTTTCTGAGTGAATATTTCTAAACGTGCTACTAACATAAAATTTTCACCTGATGTTGGTAACAACCCAGTTACCCATTTAACCCGACCTTAGGTGACCATAAAGTATGTTAAGTGTAATGAAATGGGATGACACAGGGAAACACAATGAACACACTTTGTTAGATGTATTTAATAAATGTTACAAAACCTTTTGTTGGTATTTAGAGCTTCAAGACGTTTCCTTATGAATAAACTCGCTGCAGGCTTTACTGTGTGATTTTGGCCCACACAGTCTTCAAATATTGAAGGTTCCATGAGTTTTTTCTGTGAACTCTGACCTTTCGATCTTTGCATAGATTTCCTGCTGGATTCAAGTCACGTGATTGGCCGAGACATTCTAGCAGCTTTATTTTTTTTCTCTGAAACCGAATGAGAGTTCTTTGGATGTGTGTTCAGGATCATTGTCTTGTCTACCCTCATGTCATCTTCATCATCTTCGTAAATGGCAGCAGATTTTTATGAAGAACATTTTTCCAGTCAGTTTGCCAGTGCTGTATGCTGAAAAACATCCCACACGGTGATGCTCCCACCTCCAACCTTTACTGTCGGTGTGGTGTTTTTGGGGTGAAGTGCAGTGAGTGGCATCTGACTTCAAACCTGGTTCAAATTTGGTCTCATCTGACCAGACTATATTCTCCTGGTATCTCACAGACTTGTCAAAATGTTGTGCAGTTAACTTTAAATAATGCTTCAACATGTATGGCGTTTTGTGTGTCGACGGTGCAAGTTTCCTGAGATGCCTGAGATGTTTGTTGTGTGACGCCTTTGCAATGAGACACCTTTTGATCGGCCATCAGCTGTAACTCAACCAGAGGACATTAATTTGCACTGCAAGAAACAGGATTGCTTTCTATATACAGTATAAATGTTATTATATTTCAGCTGGTATCTTGGCTTTCTGTGCCTTTTTTGCATCTCCATTTCTTATGTTCAATACTTTTCTCCATGTCATTCAATTTTGTGACACATATCTTAAATTTATGGACACAAAAGGTTTGATTTCTTTGTATGCGTGGGTTGCACGAGTGGTTAACTACATTGGGTGAGAATTTCATGTCAGTAGCGCCTTTAGAAATATATTCACTGAGAAAAATGGTGATGTGTTCAATACTGATTTTTCCGGCTGTGTATACAAGGAATACATCTCACTTTAACCTCTCAGGGCAGAGCTGACTCCCCCCTCAGCTCCTCTGTCGCTCTGAGTTTTACTGTTGAACCAAAGCCAATTGAAGGATGCCCCCACACAGGGAGAGAGAGAGAGAGAGAGTGTGTGTGTGCGTGTGTGTGTGTGTGTGTGTGTGTGTGTGTGTGTGTGTGTGTGTGTGTGTGTGTGTGTGTGTGTGTTTGACAGAGAGAGAGAGATTTGACTTCAACTCCTGACATTAGATAATATGTGAATATTAGAATACAGAAGCGTGGGGTACATGAACGCCAGCACTCCCTCACACACACACACACACACACACACACATACACACACACACACACACACACACACACACACACACACACACACACACACACATAAATATACATTACTCAGTTGTTTTTACAGTTTCTCAACATATCTCAGTACATCGACCTAAAGCTTTCTGCAGCCAGCTGAGCGCTCAGGCAGGAGGGCAGCAGCCTCTGTTGACCCCTTCAGGGACTCTTGGGAGATTGTTTCAGAGAAGCGTAGCTCGAGTGTGTAACACTGAGTACCGTTCGTGATTTAACCTCACAGTATACACAATAACACACCACCATTGATCAAATAGTTATCAATAGTTCAGAAGCCTCCACAGACTTCAGCCACTTCGTTATTGCAGCATCATTATCTAGCCTGCTGTCTATTTTTAATGCAAAATCATTTCTGAAGAAAGATTTTAATTTGATTTCTGAACAATGGTTCTGTGAGGTTGTTTGCATAAAAGAATAAAATGATAATAAAAGCTAATCAACCCCTTTCTTTCAGTTTAATAACTGATTCAATCCTGTTTTCAGCACTTTTATGCACTTTCAGTAAAAGCTGTGTTTTTTCCTTGCCTGTTTATAATGCTGATGTGTGCTGGGGGTAGAATTTTGGCTAGTTTCTTCTAGGAATTTATTTCATACAAAAACCAGAGGACGTTTAAGTTATATTCAGGTTTAAAACATTACCTTGCCTTCAGAAATGTCCTTAGTGCCGCTGCTTTGTTTCTGGGAGAAAAGGATTGATAACAACCGTATGTCTGTACATTAAATTCATCAGAATTCTCATTTTCTCATTCTTATTCACACTGCAGCAATCACACTCAGATGTGAAGTGGGCCAAGAAAACAAAAAAATGGTTTCTTCCAGTCAAACCCAGAAACATTTCATTTGTATTTTGACATCACCCACCCATGGGATGCTAACATAGCATATTTAACTTGAGCGTGATTTCAAGGCAAAATAATGTAAATCTATTCGGAAAGTAGCATTGCAAGTGATGTGGAGAGCCTGGGTGAACCGATGAGAATCATTTGATAATCATGGTAACATGAATGCACGTCAGCGTGGATATTTCCCTGGATAACTGGTAAGTTAGCTGCCATTTCAAATAAGTTGCCTGTTGACTTACCTTGATTTATTTGCAAGAAGTGAGTGTGAAGGGGAACTAGAACGGAACTATGCAGCAATCTAAAACAAAAATCCAAATTTTCCAATTACATTGCATTATTTGATGTATTAATCTAAGCATATACCATTTTCTTGGGGTACACGTTCAGTGAAAATGAATTGGACACCCCTGCCCTAGCCATACAATTTGGAATCACATTTATTTCTTTATTTGTTCTATTAATCAAGAAATGTGGCCCGCAAGAGCATAAAAGGTTAGAGTCTAAAAATAAATAGGTCAAAAGTGTGCTTGGACCAAAAAGTACATTTTTTATCCCATTTTAACTAAAATCGTAAATAAAATAATTTTGAACAATGTTAATGTCCTAACTTGTGTTTGATGTTATTTTTCTTTACTCGCTTGGATAGTTTGATCTTTTACTGATGGAGTTATGTGAGTTTCATAACCTGATATATTAAAAGGATTTATGTTATAGCAGAGCAACAAGCAAACATATTTATTTCTGTACAACTGTAATGTTTGTAACTTGAATAAGTAATAAATTCAGAGTTATTTAACATTAAGAAGTAGTTACGTTATTTTAAATTACATTGAGTTGCATTTAGTTACATTTATAAGTTACATGTGGCCCTTTGAGGGCAGCCATTATGCTGATGTGCCCCTCGGTGAAAATGAGTTTGACACCCCTGCCTAACCATACAATATGGAATCACATTTATAACTTTATTACTTCTATTACTCAAGAAAAACAATACTTCACTAAAATCGGTTTTTCTTCAGGGTCAAGCTCTGAAACTTTTGCAAGTCAAATGTAATTGAATTGGATCAGATCAGATCAGATGTGTGGCATTACTAGCTGTTATCACACTAATAAACGTTTATCATGAGATTTATAAATAAAAACATTCGGGATCAGCAGATCTGGAATCTTATTCATATCCAGATCATACTTTGATACGTGGTAAAGCTCATGGGAGTGTCGCATGCCATTGTCCAAGAATTGTAGAAGGCTTGACCAATATTAGAATGAAAAACACACAAGTGGAACGTGGATTGCTCCTTCAGCTGTACCCCATCACTCCAAAACACTTCATCAGGACTCGTTCAGAACATTTGTAATCATACTATCAGACACTTAAACAAACAAACCAACACCTGCAAAAACATGACCTCCCTGGTGAAAATAACAAACACTATTACTATTGGAAACTTCTAAATCATCAATATTAGAAATATCTAAGTCCGCGGTGGCACAGGAGTAAATGAACTCTAACACACACTTTATAGCTGACAGGAGCACTTTAACTCACTTCACTCATCGCCACCTAATCTGTGTGCACACACACACACACACACACACACACACACACACACACACACACACACACACACACAAATGCATAACTTGTACTGTAGATCACCATACTGGATGCACTCTCTCCCAGGAGTGGAAACACACACTCTCATACACTCTGGGTTGTTTTTCTAAGGGGTGTTTATGTAAAAGAAGTTGGATCCTAAAATTTGCTGCATATTTCACATTTATGAAAGTTGGAAAGAGCCCAACCACTGATATGATTAGACCAAGAAGCAAGCAGGAAAAATCTTTGACATTCACATATGGGAGTCATTATCATTCCCCTGCATCACTTTCTCTCTCTATTTATCTTTACCTTTTCCTCCACCACCCAAAATTCTACATTTTCTCATTTTAATAATTTCCGTTCATGTTTTCTTGCCTCGCTTTCTCTCATGACACTCGTCTTTGTGTGTATTTGCTTATGCACGCTGCACATATACATGACGCCTGCTGTGAATTGTTTTGTTTTGACGTAAGCACCAGAAATGCAATGCACAATGCACAAACACACAAACGCACATGTAGGGAAATGTTTTGATTAATGGCTAGTTGGCCTGACTTTTCTCTCTGGATCAGCCACAATGTTAGGCATTAAAAGTCCATAATTCACTGTTAACACCCCTGCAGAACAGTGAATATGTGTGTTAGTGTGCATTTGTGTGCACATACAAGTGTGTCTTTCTCACAAGCCCCCTCCACCCATCAATCCACTCCCAGATGACATCAGAAGAGTGAGGATTAAGAAGACGGTGCCTGACTGACAGAGAGAAGGACAGAGGGGAACAAAGCCTGATGATGATGAGGATTGTGTGTGTGTGTGTGTGTGTGTGTGTGTGTGTGTGTGTGTGTGTGTGTGTGTGTGTGTGTGTGTGTGTGTGTGTGTGTGTGTGTGTGAGAGAGAGAGAGAGATGGTGGACAGAGAAAGAGAGAGAGCTCTCACACCCTAAATGCTGTAATGACACAATCATCTCTGGCTGAACAGAGATGATGACACGCAAGCAAACACACACACACACACACACGTCACACTGAAACTTAGACCCACCCTGCTTGACTGTAGCTTGGTTTCCAAACATTGCATCAAATTCCCAGAACTATAACGACAGAGACGTTAGAAGCCAGTCGGCCTGTCACTGACCTCTGTGTCCTGCAGGCTGAATAGTCACCACTGAACGTTTTTAAATGTTAAACCATCATTTCATCTGATGCCATCTGACATCATCAAACTCCATTCACCATCGTAAAGTCTGAGATATCTGAGATTCAATGTCAGAAATTTCACATTTACATGCATGCTTAAAATCTTCTTTTCCTTTCGGCTTTTCCCTTCAAGGGTCACCACAGCGAATTAATTGCCTCCATCTAAACCTGTCCTTTACATCCTCTTCTCTCACACCAACTACCTTCATGTCCTCTTTCACTACATCCATAAACCTCCTCTTTGGTCTTCCTCTAGGCCTCCTGCCTGGTAGTTCAAAACTCAGCATCCTTCTACCAATATATTCACTATCTCTCCTCTGGACATGTCAAAACCATCTCAGTCTGGCCTCTCTGACTTTATCTCCAAAACCTCTAACATGTGCTGTCCCTCTGATGTACTCATTCCTGATCCTATCCTTCCTGGTCACTCCCAGAGAGAACCTCAGCATCTTCATCTCTGCTACCTCCAGCTCTGTCTCCTGTCTTTTCCTCAGTGACACTGTCTCTAGACCAAACAACATCGCTGGTCTCACCACAGATTTGTACACCTTTCCTTTCATTTTAGCTAAAACTCTTCTATCACACATCACACCTGACACTTTCCTCCACCTGTTCCATCCTGCCTGGACACGCTTCTTCACCTCTTTTCCACACTTTCCATTGCTCTGGACTGTTGACCCTAAGTACTTAAAATCCTCCACCTTCTTCATCTCTTCTCCCTGTAACCTCACTCTTCCACGTGGGTCCCTCTCATTCACACACATGTACTCTGTCTTACTGCTGCTAACCTTCATTCCTCTCCTTTCCAGGACAAACCTCCACCTCTCCAGCTTCTCCTCCACCTGTTCCCTGCTCTCACTACAGATCACAATGTCATCTGCAAACATCATAGTCCATGGAGATTCCTGTCTAACCTCGTCTGTCAGCCTGTCCATCACCATGGCGAACAAGAAGGGGCTCAGAACTGATCCCTGATGCAGTCCCACCTCCACCTTGACTCCTTTGTCACACCTACAGCACACCTCACCACTGTCGTACAGTCCTCATACATGTCCTGTACCGCTCTAACATACTTCTCTGCCACTCCAGACTTCCTCATACAATACCACAGTTCTTCTCTCGGCACCCTGTCATAAGCTTTCTCCAGATCTACAAAAACACAATGCAGCTCCATCTGGCCTTCTCTGTACTTCTCCAACAACATCCTCAAATCAAATACTGCATCTGTAGTACTCTTTTTTGGCATGAAACCATACTGCTGCTCACAAATGCTCACTTCTGCCCTTAGTCTAGCTTCCACTACTCTCTCCCATAACTTCATTGTATGGCTCATCAGCTTTATTCCTCTGTAGTTGCCACAACTCTGCACATCTCCCTTGTTCTTAAAAATGGGCACCAGCACACTTCTCCTCCATTCCTCAGGCATCTTCTCACTATCTAAGATCCTGTTGAACAACCCAGTCAGAAACTCTACCGCCACCTCTCCTAGACACTTCCAAACCTCTACAGGTATATCATCAGGACCGACTGCCTTTCCACTCTTCATCCTCTTCAATGCCCTCCTCACTTCATCCTGACTAATCTTTGCTACATCCTGGTCCACAACATTCACCTCTTCTAGTCTTTGTTCTCTCTCATTTTCCACGTTCATCAACTCTTCAAAGTACTCTTTCCATCTTCCCATCACACTACTGGCACCTGTCAATAGACTTCAATCCCTATCCTTAATAACCCCAACCTGCTGCACATCCTTTCCATCTCTATCTCTGTCTTGCCAACCTGTATAGATCAGTCTCTCCCTCCTTACTGTCCAACCTAGCATACAAATCATCATAAGCTCCTTGTTTGGCCTTTGCTACCTCTACCTTCACCTTACGATGCATCTCCCTGTACTCCTGTCTGTTCTCCTCAGTCCTCTCAGTGTCCCACTTCTTCTTAGCTAACCTCTTTCTCTGTATACACTCCTGTACCTCCTCATTCCACCACCAAGTCTCCTTATCTACTTTCCTTCCAGATGAAACACCAAGTACTCTCCTACCTGTCTCCCTGATCACATTAGCTGTAGTTTTCCAGTCATCTGGGAGCACCTTCTGACCACCCAGAGCCTGTCTTAACTCCTTCCTAAAAGTCATGCAACACTCTTCCTTTTTTAGCTTCCACCATTTCGTCTTCTGCTCTGCCTTTGCCCTCTTCATCTTCCTCACCACCAGAGTCATCCTGCACACCACCATCCTATACTGTTTGGCTACACTCTCACCTACCAATACTTTGCAGTCACTGATCTCCTTCAGGTTACACCGTCTACACAAGATGTAGTCTACCTGTGTGCTCCTACCACAACTCTTATAGGTCACCCTATGTTCCTGCCTCTTCTGGAAGAAAGTATTTACTACAGCCATGTCCATCCTTTTTGCAAAGTCAACTACCATCTGTCCTTCTGCATTCCTCTCCTGGATACCAAACCTGCCCATCACCTCCTCATCACCTCTGTTTCCTGCACCAACATGTCCATTGAAGTCTGCACCAATGACTACTCTCTCACTTCTAGGCATTGTCTGCATCACTTCATCAAAGTCCAGCCAGAATTTCTCCTTCTCCTCCGGCTCACATCCTACCTGTGGAGCATACCCACTAACAACATTGAACATCACACCTTCTATTTGTAGCTTAAGACTCATCACTCTATCTGACACTCTTTTTACCTCCGGGACATTCCTAACAAACTCCTCCTTCAAGATAACTCCTACTCCATTTCTCTTCCTTCCATGACAGAACAACTTGAACCCTGCTCCTAAACTTCTAGCCTTGCTACCTTTCCACCTGGTCTCCTGGACACAAAGTATGTCTACCTTCCTCCTCTGCATCATGTCAACCAACTCTACCTTTTCCTGTCATAGTTCCAACACTCAGCGTCCCTACTCTTAGTCCTATACTCTTGGTGTTCCTCTTCTCTCTCTTCGTGCGAACACACTTTCCTCCTCTCCTTCTTCAACCAACAGTAGTCCAATTTCTACCGGCACCCTGTAGGTCAACAGCACCAATGGGGGTCATTGTTAACCCGGGCCTCGACCGATCCGGTATGGAAGTCATAGGTTTGATTCGCATCTTTGATTTGGCAAAAGTTTTACGCTGGATGCCCTTCCTGACGTAACCCTCTGTATTTATCCGGGCTTGGGACCGGCACAATAAGACACTGGCTTGTGTCCTCTTGCGGCTACATTTTACATGCATGCTTAAAATATAAGTTCTTAACAGATAGGACACGTTCTGTTTCACTGTTCTGATCATAATTTCTATTAGTTGATGGTTGAAAGCAATCTAAAAGTCGGTACGAACACTGACTGCATGGCACTTCAAGAAATACTGCAAACGTTGTTCCATTACCCAGTAAGGTTGCAGATTAAGGGTTTTAAATTTTATGTCCCACACGATGAGCCTATACGATGCAATGTGTTGTGATATAGCGAATGAATGCACCCGACAGAGTAAAAGTCTAAACTCAACTCAACAGTAGCCATCTGCATCACTAACATGCTACTTAAACATTAATACAATTCAAACAAAGTTGCTCGTAGTTATATATTTACACATTTATGACTGTACTTTGTAGCTCCCCCAAGCTTTAGAATAGCCTTAAACACTAGCTGATGGAAATAGCATTTACCAGCTAAAGACACCAAAAACAAATTAAAGTGAAGGGATACTGGATTTATGTACTCACAAGCATGACTGGTTATATAAATAAGGAACTGTTTGCCAGCAATTTTACCATATAAACATAGGAGATGATGAAATGTCAAAGTTGTGTTCATAATTTGTATTTGCAGCTGCAAAGCTGAAAAAATCAGTTATTGCAGGAATACGTCAAACATGGTGGTATTTCTCCTTTCACCTATATCAAACTTCTAAATGCTTCCATTGCTGACTACATTATCACACTCCCAAAAGTAATTGGTGAGATGAGAGAACACACTGACAGCCTTCCAACTCCAGCTGGGAAGAAAACATGAGCCAGATTGTCTACAAGTATAAATCTCATCATTTGAAGGTAAAAATGAAAGTGAGTACACACAAAATGCTTTTGGAAATGGTAAAACAAAGTTAAAGCAAGTTCGACGGCAACCAGCGACAATTGATTAAGATGCTTTGGGTAATAATTTCATAATTTATCTTTGTTTTCTCCGTCAAATATGTTTTGTTAACCTGGAGCCTTACAGTAACCCTTTGGCGCTTGGGCTTCTTTTGAGACATGTTTAGCTACATTCCAGGTCTGTGTGATTAAACTATTACAGTATTACAAAAATAGGAAAACATTTTACAAGTTGTTATGAGCAGGAACTTTTCTGTACAGCTCTTCTGCTGACACAAAGTGAAGCTTGAGTAGAATATTTCATGTTTAAGCATATCTAGTAAGTGGATAGCAAAAAAATGAGAAGCAGAATAAATTATGGCTCCACTATTAAATAAAAAACAGTTTTATATGTAATGTATATGTAAGAAATATCCAAAGCTTTCAAAAGACATGCTATGGTCTGTCACTCTCCCCTAAATAGAATTGAGCAGGCTCTATTTAGGAAAATTTTCACATTTGCAAAACAATAGTTTGAGGTCTACCACACGTCACCACCAGAGACTAGCAGGAAGCAAAGAAAGGCAAACTTTGGGAAGAGAAACAACGGCACAGACAGAGGGGTCATGTACCTCCTGCATGTGTTGGTGTCCCACAAGTCTCATATTGTTTCACTACTGCAATAGCAGCCTTCATGTTGGGCTCTGGTTTGGCTTTGCCAATAGTTTACCCCACTGAAAACAATACAAATGCAGTGGAACAGCCTGACAACGTGGAAGAGAAAACATGAAAAAATGTGCTGACAAATGTCTCTTTGTTTGTCAGAGACGTGCGAAACAATGTGAGTTCATGTTCAGGGGAAGACTGGAGTTGGATTATTTCTGGGTCTTCATATTGTAACCTCGGAGGACCTGCACATCTTAACAAAGCGTGTCTGTGAGTGAGTGAATCCACAACAAAAAAAGAGGGCGGATCTCTCCTCCTCCCCGTGGTGTGATTGGTGGTCTGCTGTCAATGTTGATGGATCGATGGAGACTGCTCTCCTGTGGTTGGTTGGAGCGTTCATTCATCATTTAACAGTCCAGGTGCACCTCAGACATTTACCCTCCTTTCACTTCATCTTACTTCACATCCTGTCCCTGCATCATGTCTTCCTCTCTACACCATGAACAAATCAATTTTTTTTTTCATTCTGTACTCTTGGAGAATGGGACGTTTAACTCACATATTCATGATACACTTAAAAAAAGACTTTCTTCTTCATTTTCATTCACATGTTTCTCAATTTATCTCGCAAGAATATGGTATTGACCAGTTAAACAAGAATGTTGTCCAAAATGAAAGTCCAAATGAAAGTCTGACCACATTGTAGCACTGATGTGTCTGTATCTGTCTGTGATACTTTGTCTTTGTTCACAGCAACCTCTCTGCACATCAGTAGTTTTTGAACGTGCTTTTACTTTTTAATGCCATCTGTATTTTGTGTATTTGACATACACCATGTTTCTTTCCTCCTGGAAAAAGGCAGTGACCTCTTTTTAAATTGGATTAAACGGTGACGTCATGTACATATTGGACTTTTCTGACTTGAGCATGGCAATGGCCCTACAGCTGTATGCAGGCAACCAGGCTAAAAATGCATGTAATCACGCTACTGCGAAGTGTTTCTGAGACAAGTGTCGATCACATGGCTTTGATTAATACATTATGCTGCAATCTCCTCTCTGGCAGACCATGTAAAGCAACTCTTGTTTGTTTTCCAGAGCAATTTTCATATCGGCCTTAGGCTGATAGAGATATTTTTGGCTAGCACACACTGTACACACGGCAACTGGATGTCAGGATCACCCACGTTGTAGTGCAAAAGCTGTGTTTCAAGGTGTTGCAATGGCCTCACACAACATGCAGTTAACCAGGACTACAGGCTGTCATTATGAATTCTTCCCATCTCAACTGTTGGGTCTTTGATTCTTCAGCATCTTTGATGCAGGGTACAGATGCTGTTTTAGTTTGCGTGGCTACAGCATGAACTCATTTTAGCAGATTCAGCACAGCGTTGACAATGAGGAAAAGCAAACCTGTCTGGTGTTTTGAATCTCATGCTAGGAGAGCTCACTTGTATTATATAAACACAAACAGATGCAAAGACGCACAGCATGATTCCACTCTTTTTGTGCATTCGCTTCGGAGTTCCTTTCCCCTTCTTTTCCATCACCTCTTCACCCTTCCCTTTTACCCAGTGCTTCCTTCCAGCCCTTGTCCCATTCAATATAGGTTGTGGATCAGTGCTAGGTTGGTGGTGGTCCAAAGGAAATCACCTACCACACGTGCGTAAGCATGCACACACACACACACACACACACACACACACACACACACACACACACACACACACACACACACACACACACACACACACACACACACACACACACACACACTTAGACCCAAACAGTGAGGGTGGTAATCCCACTTTCTGTGAACCATGTGGAAACTATTGGTGTATAATCTGTTGTAATTGTGTTTTATTGGAGCGAGAGCCGGTCTACATTACTAACAAGTGTGTGTGTGTGTGTGTGTGTGTGTGTGTGTGTGTGTGTGTGTGTGTGTGTGTGTGTGTGTGTGTGTCTGTAGTTATGTCTTACAAGTGTTTTGGGTACAAAATATTTTTACTCAGTCACATTTAGGGGACTCCTCAGCTTTAGGCAAAGTTTAGATTTAGGTTATTTAGATTATGTTTAGGTAAGTAATGGCTAGGTTAGGGGTAGGATTAATCTGACACTGTCCTCTGAAGTGATGAAACACTCATATATCTCTTAAGCATTTAACAGAAACCCAAGAGTGACTGCAGCGCAGTAAAAATACCAGTGATTGTAGTCTTTGTGTACAGACAGACACATGCAAGCCCCATTCAGCATTGCATAGACAGATTGCATAATTGCACATAATGGATTGCGGGCTGGAAGCACTCTGAAAGTACACTTACTGTATGTGTAAGTAGACAGACCTCACTCTGTGCAGTTTACTTGTAAACAAGCTGAAATGAGCCGTGTAACATATGCTGCTTGGTAAAGATGCTCACAGGTCTGTTTCAAAAATTCCAAATCGAGTCTCTTATGGTTGTAACGAGTGCTGCATCACCCGCTGTGTGTCATCCAATCTGTTTTAAAGAATGCACAGCTATAGCTATGGAAAACATATATAATAGGAAAGTTATTTATCAGTTGATTAGTTCTGAAACTGAACAACTTAATCAGGATTTTTGAATGCAGCATGAAACTATATTGGCCTTATAAAGGTATCACAGAACCCCAAATATGCTCTGGTTGTGAAGCTTTTTTTTTCTTCTTTTTTTTTTAAACAAATATTTGTAGAGTAATTCATTTTCAAATATAAAGGTCTAAATAAATGTAGCAGTCTGCTGCGAGGAGGAAAACACAAAGGCTACATACTGTAAACCCAAACCCAATGTTATCCTAAGTCACGATACAGAGTGAGTTAAACAGAGAACCAGCCCCACAGAGTAAAGTCGATGAAAGAGCAGATAGAAGAGCAAGAAGCAAACCACAGCTAACTCTACACGCAGAATGGTGTGGCAGGAAAACAAACATTATTCAGCCAAAGCCACTGCATTGCAGTTAACATCCCTAGTGATGGTTAGCTCTGAGGTAATGTCAGAAAGCTGATCTTGAGCTAAATATGTCTGCTAACTGTCCAGAGGTGATAACATTATCTTTCACTTTAACAAGTGACTCATCCATTGTGGCACCGCAGCTGCAGCTGCACTCACCATGTTGCTGTTGAAGCTTAAATCTGGAGTGTAACCACACACTCCAGATGCAGAGTGATTAAAAGGATCAGACATATACTTAAGTCAATGCAACAAAATCGATCAATGTTTATACTGTGTGTGTGTGTGTGTGTGTGTGTGTGTGTGTGTGTGTGTGTGTGTGTGTGTGTGTGTGTGTGTGTGTGTGTGTGTGTGTGTGTGTGTGTGTGTGTGTGTGTGTGTGTTCCCCCCAGAACACAATGGCATGTCAGATACAGATACAGACTGGAGAACTTTTAATGATTTTTCATTAACATATTCAAAAGTCAGTTCTAGTCCAAGTCCCATCATAAAGCCTGTGGGCGGAGCTTCGGTGCAGGTCAGGAGAAGGGAGGGGTCAAACCGCTTTGTCTTTCTTCATTTTTCAGGGCTGAATACAGTAAAAAGACATGAGACCTTATGAAGACATTGTAAATACAGAAACTAGGGGTAACATATATATATTCCCTCCAGGTGAATAAGATCGTCGATCCACATGCTTGGACAAACCGGTAACGAGCACGCGGTCTGGGTGGACTTCTACAGGATCACGGAAAGTGACAACCTAAAAAAACAACAAGCTTCATGATGTAATACTATATATAAAGGTGTTTGATGATCCAGGATGAGCCCATGTAGTCAGCTCGACTTTTTCATAAAGTATATTAAGTAGTTTGCATTCTTAAATAGACACCTCTTGCCCATCTTTTGATTACTGACACTTAAGATCAAATGGAATTAGGTAGGACACGTAGGACGATTGTTCAGCTGTGATAAAACTATGTTCTCAACGGAGTGACATCATATTTTGAAAGTAATATCCATCCTTTCAGATTAGATGAAGTCCAGCGACTGAGGATTATGTCATTTCCACTGACGTGAGTGAAATAAAACCAATAAAATTTGATATGATTATATTACATTCTTACCAACAGAAAATAAAAGTAAGCATGATGCATTCTGCATCTAATGGATAAATTCAGCGCAACAACAAGTCAGTTCCGGGGTCTGTTTTGCAGAGGAAGATCAGCAAAAACTTTCCGAGAAGTTCAGCCAAGTCTCAGCCTCATCTTCATCGGTCTGAAATCAGCCCTTCTGGTTGAATTTGTAGGAGAGTCTCCCAGAGCCATCAGTCATTGAACTGCTCACCAGTCATCCTTGCCAATGCAGCACTGATCTATACACAGTGTTCCTGGCTGAACACTCACCTTCATTCATCCTCAGGACAGAGTGCAGAAGGCTAGAGAAGAGAAAGATGAAGATGTAAGCATGAAGAAAGCAGCAGAGCCAAAGAGAAGATCTCTTTCAGCACCCTGCAGAGTGAGATAAATAGGAGCAGTCTGATACATGAGCTGATGAATGATTGGGTTAATGTTTCCCCCATTAGCCTTCCCATCACCTTCCTCTCTGAAACACATCCTAGCTCCATCTGTTTATTTACCTCCGCAGAGAGGATCTGTGGTGAATGAATGGAACTGAGAGTCATGGAAGAAGCAGCGATCTGGATTCCATGCATATGAGTGTGTGAGCGACGGTCTGTCCTTGTAATGAATGTAAAGTAATGAACTGTTTACAAAGTGATGTAACATTGGTCTGTCTGCACTTCTTCCAGAGGCTGGTTTATGGTTAGCAAATTAGGGTTTAAGTTTAACGATAAGATTAGAGCAAACAGCAACCACCAGGAGCCAAATGCTGAAGCCAGATTCAGCTTCTCCAAATGGCTCCAAGGAAAGTCTCACTGCACTGATGTCAGCGGGAAAAACCCAAACTTTTCTCATGAAATAAAAAGTGCAAAACAACTTGTAGTCTGTCTGGTGTATTTAAAAGAAATGTTCAGATGTGTGTGTTTTTAATGAGACAAACCTGAGTCATTGAATGTATTGAACCTCAGTGACATTGTCTGTGTGAAAGTTTTAAAAATTTAATCGGAGACAATAAAAATGACTCGATAACTGTGAATATGCAGTACAAATAACTGCATTGCAAACAGTGAAAATATGCATAATCTCTCTTATTAGAGCTTCCAGCCAAAGTAATATTCCTGTTTCCATCTGTTTGCCAATTGAACTTAAAATTTAAAGCTGACTTTCAAAATGTTGCAAGGGAGGTAAGCAAATAGAAGCATTAAATCAGTAGTTGGCAGGAGGCCACGGTGTCATGACTTCTGTCAACACTACAGTTTATTTTTAATTCTATTCATTTTGAGTGTTTTCCAGTAATAACATCTTCCGTTATTTCAGAGTGTTCTCCACCTCCCTGCACTCGATCAAGTTCACCCCCTTCACCTGTCTTTCCTCAGTCACCTGCAGCCCATCTGCCGATCGATCTCCATCCTGGATACTCTGCTCAGCCCTCAGCTCCCTGCCAGATTGTCAACTTTCCAGCATTCCTGTTTCCTGCCTGAAAACTTTGTCCTGACTCTGCCTGATCCCTGGACTCTGCCTGTTGCCTGCTCCTCATCTGATTTGTTTGCCTGTTTGGACTGATTACCTGGTATTCTGAACTCTGATTCTGCATCTGCATACTTTACTGCCAGTTTTATTAGAAGTATGATGCCCAGAGATTATATTACACAAAGATAAAGAAGTAGATGTGAATTTGTTAACAGCCAATGAACCTAAAAACAGAAACATTCGCCTTGGCTATCAACAATGGAATGTGGGAATTAATAGGGGAACGGGAAATTTATATCAATATCAGCCAACTGTGGGAAAAGAACTCTGCTTCTACTGTCTGCTTCTACTTCTCTCAGAGAGGAAACAACCGATGCGAGTTTGTCAAGTTAGAACTTATTCACAAAAGGTGTCTTCATCCCCCATTAAGTGTGTGGATAACAAATAAGCTCAGGCACTTTTCATCATGTGGAAATGATCATTTTAGATCTTCAAGAAAAGCTTTTTCTTTTTAAGAAATTCAATTTTGTGACTAGGAAGATTCAAACTAGTTTCAATAATAAGCCACAAAACCATCACTTGACTTTCAACAGGGGTTTAAAGTGGGATTTGGCAGGAGTCAGACTATGTCCACAGAAAATATGTAATTTAATCATTTCCATTAGAGTGACATCACGGTGACAGGCTGATATTAACCTGATGGATTCACTGGCAGCAGAATGACAGGGCTTCATGTTGCTAAATCAATGCATTGCGAAATTTTCAAGCTTTTTTCAAATCTGACTCAAAAATATTCATAGATAACTGATACAATATAAAATCAAGTTTCCTCACTGTGAACATGCAAAATAATCAATGCAGTGTGCCCTCATTCTTTGCGGTTAATGTGTTCCAGGAACCACATGCAATTAACAAATCCGCGATCGAGATTGCGATTTATTTATCTTACTATTTTCAGTAATTTAAACATTTATGAACCCTCCCCATACGGATATTAAACCACCTCCTATCTGTATTACCTTTTCCCACACTCTTATTACTGTTTAAAACACTTTTGTTTCTCACGAAAGTCCGCGACTGACAGAAAAGAGCGCACTTCTGGATACCGTCAGCCAATAGAATGTGCATACTTTATCACGTGACTGTCGACCAAAATCTGTGATGAGGTGGAGTCGTGAGTGTTGATGCGTGAATGCGCACTGTTGTGCCGTTCCTTTGCACTTAAGTTTAAGAGGGTGAATAAGCACCATTAGCCAGTGACAACTAGAAGCAGAGAAAAAAACACTCATTTCTGGTTGGACAGGCCCATGGGACGTTCTAATTTGTTGAGTATCAAGTTGTACAACAGTGAACTGGCGAATGTGTGCATATATATATGTCATGTCATGTCATTTTCCATCCCGCTTAATCCGCTAACGCAGGTCGCGGGGTAGCCAGTGCCTATCCTGGCAGTCTCAGGGCGTGAGGCGGGGGACACTCCGGGCACGACGCCAGTGCACCGCGGAGCCACATAGAAACAAACAAAGCATTCACACACACACTCACTCCTATGGTCAATTTGGGACCGGCCAATCAACCTGAGGCGCATGCTTTTGGAGGTGGGAGGAAGCCGGAGAACCCGGAGAGAACCCACGCAGACACGGGGAGAGCATGCGAACTCCGCACAGAGCGGGACTCGAACTCGGGTCCGCCGTGTTGTGAGGCAGCAGCGCTAACCACTGCGCCACCGTGCCGCCCGCATATATATATATATATATATATATATATATATATATATATATATATATATAATATATAGGTATATATAATATATGTGTGTATATATGTATATATATACATATGTATATGTGTGTATATGTATATGTGTGTATATATATGTATATATGTGTATGTATATGTATATATAATGTGTATATATATGTATATATACATATATGTATATATATACATATATATACATATAAATATATACACATACATATATATATGTATATATGTGTAAGTATGTATTAAGAAAACCAAAACAAAAATCTATGTTGCAAATAAAATTGTGTTGTTTATGTTTTATGTGTTTACGTTAAGATGAATGGAAAATAACTTTTTTGTTATGAGCCACGAGGCAAAAGCAAGGCAAAAAACGTTTATTAAGCACAAAGTAACAACAGAAAATCACTTTATAGAGAAAGAATAACCTAAGTAACAACAAAAAAATGACCTCAGAAGAGAGAAGCTTGACTAACAAAGTAGCAACAAAACATCACCTTCAAGGGAATTACTTAATAATGTAACTACAGTGAATTCTTTTCTGAGAAATATCTCTGGCTAACAAAGTAACAACGGAAAATCACCGTCCTCAGGGAAATACTCGTGAAGACCAAAAACAAGAGAATCACTGAAACAAAACCTTGCAGCTAAAACACTTGGTGGGAGACAAGGTCAGCAACGTGGAGAGACACAAAACGCATGACTTCTGGTGCTGAACTCAAGGGGAAAGGTGGCTAAATAGACCCCAGGTAATCAGCCCGACAAAGCTGAGGTGTGGAGACCAAACCCGTCTCCTGCCACGCTCCAGCACTGCAGAGCTGGGGAGGGTGAACAGAGCAGAGAAACATGTCCATAGCAACAAACACAACCATGACACTTTTGAGAAAAAAAATTAAATGAGAGCTGGTTGCTTCCTTTTTCTCCTGTCCTATTCCCACCTTCCTCTGAGATTTGCCATATAGAGAATTTTACCTCGGTGAGTGAAATCACTTGGTTCTTTGCGCTGAGGGTTTTACTTGTGCAGCATGAGTGTTATGAAGAACGCATGCGTCAATATGTGTGTGTGTGTGTGTGTGTGTATGTATGTGTGATTGGCTTTGCTTGTATATAAATGTTTACATGGTTCTGGAATGTTCTGAAATGTGATCTGTTCACCAGACAGTGCCAACAGCCACATAAATGCAAACACACACACACACACACACACACACACACACACACACACACACACACACACACACACACGCTGAAGCTCTGGTGAACGTTATTGGTCAAGAAGGCTGGTTATATGGTTGGATTCCTCTTCCTTCCAAAGCTGAATACACAGCATATAAATATTGCAGATGAATGTATTGTCATTCTACAGAATACACACACACACACACACACACATACACACACATACACACAAACTAGCCCATTTCTTTGGTTTTGGTTACATCAGGTCAGCGGGGCAAATAATGAATCACAGCTTTGATAAGCTGAATTGAAGCCCTATAATACGGAGCGACAGAGGTAATACTTGATCCCAAACCCCCACTGCACTAGGATGGTGGGCCAGGGGTGAGCACGGCTCTTCTGTTTGACAACTAATGAAGCAGCCCTCAAAGACAGCATGGCACTTGCTGCCATTTCCACTCTGAACACACACACACACACACACATGGGCACACTGCTATCCATGACTCTGAATAACATTCACAACAAATGAAAGTGGTTGTGAGGGGAAACTTTCCTTATTGTCTGTTTTAATTTGAGTCTTATTTAACGAGTTGAGGATCAAACGTCAGATAAGGGGGTGGATTGGGGGGGGGGGTGAAGCGGCGCACAGAGACGACAAAACACGCTGAGAGTGGGAAAAGAAGACGACAACGACAGAGACATCAGACTCCATCAGTCTGAAAATAGAGCAGCTTTTTGTTTCATCCGACAGCGAGAGGTGTCGATAATTAGGCTCTGTCAGGTAGAGTAGGGAGTGTGTGTTTGTCTGTTGGTGTGTGTGCATGCGTGCTTGTGTAGAAATGTGTGTGTGTGTGCAGGCAGAGTTACCTGACAGTATGTGGAGAGAGTACTGTAAATGCATGGGTAATGGTTGTCAGTGTATGACAGCTATAAATGGCCTTTTAGTCCTCTCAGCCCTACACTGACATGCTCTCTTTCTCTTTCCCTCTCGGTGTGTCTTCCACACTCAAACACACGTGTTGGAACAAAGAAACTTAATTTTCATGTTCATCAGCTTAATTATCACGATCACCGGCTCAAATCAGCCTCTTTACTCCAGTAACACTGAGAACACAGATGCTGGAGGTTCCCATGCAGCTTGTTAATATTCGATACCTGTGAACAGAAACAGTAGCATAAGCCTGCTGCACTGGAAAATTAAATGATCACTCTATATATTTACATTTTCAGTCTTGTGTCAACATGTTGCTTTTATTTTAAAGCAAAAACAAAAGACAAATAACAATGGCAGCTACTAGTGTGTGATAATGAAGTTGATTCGGAGATATGGTGATCCATGAAGATCCACCCCTTCATCCTTTCCTTTCCAAAACAAATCATTCATGAGAACACACATGCCCAGACACAAGTAGAATATTTTCTTTTACCTGTTTTCCATATAAAATAGAATAAAGCAGAATTACATATTCTGAAATGATGTTTCTCTGATATACTAAACCATGGCATACAGCTCCAGCTGACATCTACCTGGAACAATTTCAGCAAAATGTGACATCAACAGAATCTCAATACTGATAGGCTTTCGTGACACAGTGACAGGTAAAACTATAAGTTGAAAATGTTTGTCGTGCAAAAATTAGACGGCAACATAAATTTTGTATCTGAGCACCAGTTGTTCGACATCATTCAGGCCCCACATTCACTTGTGTTCAGTTTATTCAAGATGCATTTAAAACACACCAGAGGACTCGACTCCAGTGCTTCAAGTCATGATACACACAGAAAGGGATCCTCTACTTTTTGACAGATGTCTCTCTCTCTGCTCCTCAGCTGACCTGTGATAACAGCCCAAAACTGTTCATCTGCAGTAGTAGATCATTAAATTAGCAATTTTTTTCAACTAACCACCAACATATTTGCCCAAATGCCCACAGACAGGACCCAGCAGGTGGCACCTATGAAGCCTTTTGGCTGCTTACCAACAGCAAACATACATGATAAACATGAAGCCACCTTTAAATTAAAGGATAGGCTAACTGAGCACTTGAGATGATCAAAGCACCTTATCGTCACATTTCCAGAATAACTGATTGTTTATTTCAAGATCTGATTCATTTGAATTAAAAACTAATGTATTCACAATATTTTTGCTGCCAACACAGGTTCACACATCTGGATGACAACATTAGACCTAATGAACGTTAGGTGTGTGTGTGCGTGTGTGTGTGTGTGTGTGTGTGTGTGTGTGTGTGTGTGTGTGTGTGTGTGTGTGTGTGTGTGTGTGTGTGTGTGTGTGTGTGTGTGTGTGTGTGTGTGTGTGTAAGACCGTTTCCAGTGGTTTCACGTTGTGTCTCAGGGGACACGCTGTGGTGACATTAGCGCTCTGTAGCCGGCCTGTACGTGGCAGCGAGCTGGTAGTTTTACTTTCAGTCCCAGATCTACCGTGTCACAGTATGTTTCAGTTGTTTCTATTGTTCTTACATTAGAACTTTTTCCAATATTTTCAATTTTCTTTTGTTACTATCTGTTTTTGTGTAGGAGAATGTGGCTTCTGAGTGTGGGCTGTCCATTGCTGGCAAATGTCTACTCTTGATGTCCCACTCATCAACATCCATCCAACAGCAGTTAATGACAGCGGAAGCTGCTCATGGGAACTGTGGTGCAGATAGAGGAGTCTGGACAGACTGTTCCTGACAGCTGGCCAATCATTTCTCCTGAAATCCTTTCCCTTGATGACATCACCAGACCTCTGTGGCTGAGCTTCTGTTCCGGACTTTCTCCACAAAACAATGTTATTAGGTGTGTCTTTGTAAATAAAAGCTATGTAAAATTTTAATCTGTTGCTATGGAAACAGATTCTGTGAAGGGTTGTGTATTTAGCATTGTATAACAAACACAGACCTCCAAATATCATTAATATATAAGCTGTTGTATGATGAAGGAAACCAGGTTGCTGTGTTTTCTTTGGACTCTTCCAAACCAGACCTCCCAAAAAATTGTGTTTGGGATTCAGATGTAGAAATTGGGAATTTCCATTTTCTGAATGTGATATCATTGAACCAAATAAAATTCAGGGAAACAAGGCTGCCTGGTAGCAAAAGCAGATCCAAGAACACTCTGGGAGGAACGCATAAATCAGCAAGTGGCTGTTGATAAAGTGATTTGACTTGTTATCGCTAAAAATGAAGCAGTGTCTATAATATGAGTCGTTTCAATGGATACAGTTCGTCCTCGCACATTCACGCATCAACGCTCATGACTTCACCTCATCGCAGATTTTTGGTAGGCAGTCACGTCATAGCGTATGCGCATTATATTGGCTGACGGCATTCGGAAGTGCGCTACGTTCTGTGAGTCTCGGACTTCCGTGAGACACAAATGTGCTTTAAAGAGTCGATAAGAGTGTGAGAAAAGGTAATACAGATAGAAGGTGGTTTAATATCAGTATTGGGAGTGTCATAAACGTTAAAGGTACCGTAAATAATAAGATAAATAGTTTGTTCTCTCTATAGCGGAATTCTTAAATCACATGTGGTTCATGAAACGCATTAACCGCGAGGAATGCGGGCGCACTGTATTTTCCTTGGTTGCTTTTTTTCCAAGTCAATATGTTTGTGTAGACATGTACTGTATATGTACTCTATATAGGAATATGAGCACATTTTATATTATGCATGTATTTCAGAATTATATTTTTGCTAATTAATTATTTTCAAATATGTTTGCTGGCAAGAACTTTTTTTATTGTGCTCTAAAAATAAATGTGACACCTCGTGTTAAACTTGGTGCAGCAACAGTTGGACAATTCCAAAGATGTTCGTAGGGTTGAGCTTTTTTGATGCTATTCCCATCTTGATGCCTCTGAATGAAAAGTAGTTATTGGCCCTGTGGGAGGGGCTTGTTCCCTGGGTAACTGCTCAAAGGGGCAGGTGAGCGGACCAGCCCGCCAAGGAATGCAGGAAACTGACCCTAATGGTTCCAACTCATTGGTGTGTTATTTTTACACATAAATGATGTAGCTGCAGTCGTGTACATGTGCTTGAACAGCCTCCATGCACACTGTAGAAAACCATGTCCTTTTAATGGACTGACATTTACTACAAGCCCACAACTTAGCTGCTAATAGCCTTGCTGCTGAAATAGTGTGAGCAGTCATTTGGTGTGTTACTAATGGGAAATGACAGGTAAACTTGTGAGTCTCTCCCCCTTTCCACAACACCCAATGCTGAGACTCAGGGAAAGTGTGTGTTTTTGGCACTGAGGGGTGCATCCAGCGGTGTGTCCAGGCAGTAATCAGGTCGTAAACTACGGCGGGTTCCGTTTTGTCTGGAAGACTTTGGAAAGTCGATGGGGGGAAAGGAGGAAGGTGTGCGAGAGGGAAGGGGGCAGTAAAACACTGCTTAGGTTGGTCGGCTTTCCTTCAATCAACAGCGAGTCGGGGGGAGAGAGAAAAGCCAAAGGAAGGAGGAGGACATAAAGCATGCAGAGAATCGAAGGAGGCTGGCAGGGAGCACAAGAGCAGCAGGACTAAAAATGATACGGCTTCTCTGGGGTTTAAAAGTCTTTGTAAAAATGTTTTATAGAATGTTACAGCCGGCTGTGGTGGCAGGTGGTTGGAGCTTGACACATGTGACAATAAATAAAAATTATTAGGCCGTGTTGGTGGGGGACGTCTGTCCTCCAGTCACAGCCCTGCATAATTTCAGTCATCGCTTGTCTCTTGTTGTCAGTAGCAGCAGACACATGTGGTGTAAGCAAACACACAAACACACACTCAGGCTTAAGGTCATTTTGGGGGCGGCGGGTGGGGGGGGGGGTGGCTGATAGGTCAAACCTTTGTGTGTGTGTGTGTGTGAGAGAGAGAGAGGGATGGTGAAGCAGACTAAATGGTTACTTCTATCAGCCTAGCTAATGGTCGCAGCAACTGCTGCATTTGTAACTGGAACCAGTAATGAAAAGTTTCAGGGCTTTCTGTTCAGACTCTGTGATCCCGTCTCCTGAGTTCCGACAATTATCTTCATGCAAATACCAGAACTGTACGCAGCTGCTTGATTCAGTGCAGATCATATCACATCATTCTGGGATGTACACAAAAAGATTACTGAGTTCAAATGAAACATGGTTAAACGAAAGTTGTTCCATGTTTTTATTTCATACTATAGCTTCCTGGCCTTCTAAGGACACATTTGTTCTTTACCATAGGGAAGGCACATATACAGGATATATAAATAACAGAATGAATGAAATCTGAACCACATTTATCCTCTTATGCTCATTCTATATACATGAATGGACACGTCTGTCCCTCCAAGTCTGTTAACAAATATGGCCACTATCGGAGGAAGTTTCATCCAATAAATACAAAGAGGAAAGACAGAGGTAATGATGTAGTTGCAGTGGTTTGTGAGGCCATTTGGTCATTTGGACATCAAGACTACAGGATGAACAGTTTTTTCACTTTTTACTTCGCTTTTTTTTTGTTCTTCGTTGTGTCCGCTCACCTTTAATATAGAGTAAACAGTAAATGGCCCCGAAGAAGTCTCCTGGAACGTGTAGAATTATAGAGTTCTTTTAAAACATCCTCTAAGTATCAGCAAATGACAATTTCTTCATTTTGGTCATTCAAAATGTGAAAAAGATTGGGTTTGTTTCATCCAATCAGAGTACTAGGGCCCATACCCCCCGCATAGAAGAGAATTTCACTGACCTTATGTTGAAAGTTATTCAGCTACTCAGATGTAGTGACGTCGCCCCGCTAGAGCTCAGCATTTACTTTGGTGAATACAATGATACCAGGACCAAATTATGTAAGCAAAGGAGAATTAAATTAGTCTTGTAGACTTTACTGTATGTCACACTGATCTGTTTGAAAGTTTCTTGTTCCACACATCAAGGCTAACAATATCACACATCACAGGAAAGGCTTTCATTTGACCTTGTCTTCCTCCATCAGGCAGTCAACTACACACACTGTTCACATCACTGCAAGCTCTATACTATATAGAGTGTGCTATTAATTTATAGTGTATACAGGCCCATAACACACACACTGGGGGGCCTGTAGACATGCAGTGGGGGGGGGGGTAGAATGGTGGGCAGCTCCTTAGTGATGCACCCTAATGAGCAACTTATAAAGGGGTAAAAAGGCCCCTTGCTGAAGGGCGCCTTGGCAATGCTCACTTTGGAGTGTGACCTGACACCTCCCACCACCAGCTCACACTTGGGGTGGCTGGGCAGGAGCGGGAATCGAACCAGTAATATCAATTATTACACTGTGAATCGGTTCCTCACTAACTATAGTGGTGAATTATTGTCCCAACCATAGACAGGACATTGTAAACAGCTTGCCATGTATATACAGTATTCTACAAATATTATGAGCTTCTGGAAAAAAAATATTTATAGATAACATAAATTTCTAGAAATGTGAACTCTACGATGTAGACCAAATCAGATTAAAGGCATTCATTGAAATAAAATATATCATTATCATTATAATTTTTTTTTTTAATTATTATTATTATTATTATTATTATGTAGTAGTATTAGTATTAGTATTAGTATTAGTATTAGTATTAGTATTAGTATTAGTATTCAACCAACTGTTTTTGTTATTTGAGCTAGAGGAATGCCTCAACCCTCAGCTTTTCATTCACTGATAACAGAAATGCAGGCATTAAGAGGACGGTGAAGAAGAAGATACTAATCTGATTTGTCTGTTGGCGACTGCTAAAGCGAGTTTATCTTCAAAGATATACTCACTGATTATAGGGTATTCACAAATGTTGACATTTCAGCGTTCACATCAAACGGCGTGCGAATCATTCTTTGTCAGAAGCATTTGAAAAGCAATTAAGATTTTTAAAATCAATTTTCACATTTCTACTGCTCCACATCCTCCTCCCCATATAGCATGCCTGTGCAAATGTAAACACACACACACACACACACACACATACTCTCTCTCTCTCTCTCTCTCTCTCTCATGAGATCTCACAGTGTTTGATCCTGTGAAGATTGGCAGGATGTATTTTTGCTAGAAAGCCCATGGGTCTCATCGCTCATCTTAAACTACTGAGAGGTGCTTTCGCGTGTTAAACAAGGTGTGTGCGCTTGTGTGTCTCAGAGAATTATACAGGCTAGACATCAACAGCTCAAAAACAAAATAAAAGCACATACATTGTTGTACAGGGATGTGGAGCAGAGTAGGAATGCATGTTTTACATAATGGTGATGAGGTGTACAAATGTCAGACGGCAGCAGGGAGATGTGGGTGAAGAAGAAGAGGAGGTTTCTACTGCCAGAGGAGAATATATAGAGTCTTTATGTTTGTGACATAAACGATGACTCAAATGCATCAGTCCAGCCTTCACTTTACAGGATGAACCGCTCAACTGTTGACCGCACACACACAACACACAGTACAAACACAGAATCATCCTCCTTACACCAAAATAAAAAGCACGTTATTTAAATAAACGACGGCTGTAGACATTTTGAGATTTTAACCACAATTTTAAATTTCTGAAAAATATCTTTTGTGCATGCTATTCTCTTAAATGTCATCGTTTGGAGAAGACGCACTGAAAAATATGATGTAATGCCTGAAAGACATGATTATAAATAAACTGTAAAACTGAAATAGTGCGGTTGAGAGAATTGGACTCGACTTTTGTGCAGACAAACATGTCATTTTGTTTATGTTTTATGTAACCTCAACAGTGGGATACATCATGACAATGATCTCTTTTTGATGAAGTCAAGTCATTAAATGGTACCGAATAAAAAATAAATACTGTAAGTAAATAGTCGCCCCATGCCTTACATCTGAGATGCATTTTGAATATTGAGCAACAAGAAGCAAAGGATATTTTGACATGAAAGATTGACATAAATGAAACTATTTAAGAGGTAAAAAAAGCCCATTCAATACCAATGCATAAATATGAGAAAGTGATTTATCCGTTCAGTTGTAATGACACTTTAGATGCTAAACATTCATTAGTAAGAAATAGACACGATAATATAATTAGTTTAATTCAGCAAAGCACACATAGATTTACACACACAGTCAAGTCCATTTACTGTCATAAGTACTACATGCTGTAGTCGTTAACCGTGTTGAGCTAACCTCAACTAAACTACAACCGCAACAGTAAAGTGAGCTGAGTAGGAGTAAAAGGAGTCAGGTGTACTGTAATCATCAAGAGTGTGTGTGTGTGTGTGTGTGTGTGTGTGTGTGTGTGTGTGTGTGTGTGTGTGTGTGTGTGTGTGTGTGTGTGTGCGTGCGTGCGTGCGTGCGTGTGTGTGTGTGTGTGTGTGTGTTGCCATCCTACATGTCTATGTTTGTGTTCTGCTCTAATGGAGCAGCAGTTGTGTGTAATGGCTGTGATATTTTTCAGGGCCGGGAGGTCAGCTATGATAATGATCTGGGTTGCCAGGTTTGGTCCTGGGATCAGAGGAGATGGTCTTATCTGGAGGGCCTCCTCCTGCTCTTATTATGAAGCCTATAATGAGCGACAATAACCCTTTAATGAAGCATAGGAGGGTGAGTTCTGTTTTCCAGGTCATTTTCTCAGTGCTGAGAATCCTATTGTTTATTATTGTTCAGGTGTGAGAGCCTGTTGAAGTAGAAGAGGTTTACATTGTCAAGGGGACTCAAATCGTAACGTATGACATTTCCAAAATGTGTTATAAAATGAGTAAATTTCAGTGAAATCCCTGTGAAAAACTGTGAGTGAAGAACACTTTCTAAAGTCAATGGCTTTGTTGCGCCAATCACATTTATTTGGAGTAAACTTATTATGAACAGTCTTGTTAACTACAAGTTCAGCCTCTTTGTTGCTATTTAAGATCCATGAACATGCATATTCATTGTAAATTAATAGCCTTTAGCAAAATTCTCAAGCAAGTATTAAATTCTGTATTTGTTGGGTAATATTTAGTTTTTAGGTAGCCAATGTATCAGCAGGAGAGTGGTTATAGACTCAAAATAAAAAACAACAATACCAGTCTGTAACACAGAAAATAATAAAGTATAAATTCACTGAACGTCAACAAGAAAAAATACATTTAAATTTGGAAGGTGTTGAAAACAGCTGAAAGCAGAAATTTCACAACTCCTTTGCTTTTATCATTCACGCTAAATAAAACACATGGCTGTCAGTCTGAATCCTTTGACCTTTTATTTCTCCCAGTACACTACTAAGTGTGAACATACCACATCCACACAGACACAGAGGATTAAACACAGCGGTCTAATGGTTTCCATAAAGCCATCATCATGCTGTGGCCTGGAGGTAATGGCTGGTAAGTCATACTGTTGAACTTGGAGATCGACTTGGGGCTAAGACCGAGTCCTGGGTGAAGCTCCAGGGCAGCTGCAGCCGTCCATTTGTGGCCACCCAGGACAAGTGTGTGTGTGTGTGTGTGTGTGTGTGTGTGTGTGTGTGTGTGTGTGTGTGTGTGTGTGTGTGAGTCGAAAGAGACGTAAGAGAGGAGAGGACAGCAGAAGAGAGGAGCATGTCAGATCGCACATAAATTCATGTTCTAAGTCATGTCTGTAAAGACGAGGGGAACTAATTTCCTCTCTGTTCAGGAGACGATCGCATTTTATTTTGAATTATCGATCTAAAATGACCCTGTGGCGTGTGGGAATGTTAATTTTAAAAAACATATTATATTACAGTATATGTTAGTTTCACACAATGTTAACTTGTTCATTTGTATGACTTTAAAGCTAATATTTCTGTTCATTTGTTTTGCAAATAAAAATCCCTTAGAGATATAAATCCCTTCCCTTCCATCTTTAAAACAAAACTCTTGGTAAAATGTAAACATTTTTTATTCAAATTTGTATGGAGTCATTTATCTATCTTCATCCAAACAGGAATGCACACAGACATTTTCAATTCTCGTTCATCTTCTACCCACAGCCTCTTTTCTACCACCTCCCTGTGGTCTCTAAGTCCACAAGTGCTAACACACTCATTAGACAACACTCTCTCACAAAACACACACAAATACACAAACAAGCCACAACTTGCCCGGCAGATACACATTTAACCATGATGCCTCAGGGGACAGCCAGAAGGAAGCCTGAGGGTAGAAAACAGAGAGGAAAGATGGAGGGAAGAAAAGTGCAAACATCTGAGGTCACGTTCATCCTGGAGCAGCAAGATTCTCACACGGATTTGAATTGTTTCAGCATTGATTAGCGTTAAAGACAACACTCTTCACTTAGTTTTGCACGTGATTCATTTGCATGACCAGTTTACAATAGCTTGACTTTTTAACTCTGAAAGAAATCATCTTGTTCACAGAAGAGCATTCTCCCATATTTGGGTATGCTTCCTATTTGCTGTATTAAATATGTATGAATGGATGGAATCTGCAACAAGGAGTCCACAGAAAGCTCCTGTTCACCTGCATAACACCACCAGTGTGAGGAGATCAACACTCGTCTGTAGCTGAAACTGAAAACATCAAGTTAATTACTGTTAAATTGAGGTTGAGTCTCCTGATCCTCCCATACCCTGTGCTCCACTGCCCCATGCTAACAGGTTAGCCTTAATTTCACATGTTGAGTGACGTGAAAAATGAAATGTAAGGTTTGAATTAACCAAAACTTTTGAAAGACATGAATTTGACAAAAATGAGGCTCGTAGAAGGTGGTATAGGCATGGCGGTGCAGCACAAAGAGCTGTCACCTCATAGTAAGATGGTTCCGGATTTGATTCCATGCTGTGGGGAGTTTGTATGTTCTCCTCATGTCTGTGTGGGTTCTCCTCAAACCTCCAAAAACATGCAATGTAGGTGAATTGATCACTCTAAATTGTCCGTAGGTGTGAAAATGTGGATGAGTTTGTCTTTTGTCTGGCCTCACAATATGCTGGCAAAGCATCCAGGGTGTACCCTGCCCCTCACTAGATGATTACAGTCGTCTAGTCGTCAAGAAAATGGACGGATGGTTGGATGGATGGATGGATGGAGCTTCATGGGCTATTTGATGTTATCTTTTGTTTTAAATCAATTGCAAGTTGTCATTTTGTCTTTTTTAGAAAATTAATTATGGATTTTCTAATAATTTCACACACATTAGCTGAGCACCACAATGAGCTGGCAATACCGTACAGGGTGTACCCCACCTCTCACCCAGAACCAGCTGGGATAGGCTCCAGAAAACACCTGTGACCCGCAAGGCAGAAAGGCAGCTGAAGACAAGACGTTTCTTCTTCAAGAAAATGAATGGACTGAGGATACACATTAGTCGAGGTGTTAGCATGTGATGCTCCAGCAGTACAATAATCCCTCAGACAGACAAGACCTAGTTAGCAGGAAGTACAGGTTCTTATACTCATCAGCTTTCTGATAATTTTTTGAAAACTATCTTGAGTTTAAACAACTATCTTCTGGTCGGATTTACTGTGAATGACAGATAGCATATAGAATAAAATAAACATAAAAAACTTAGGACAAAAGGGATTTTCTCGTGGGTTTTCTCAATCTGAGCTGTCAAAAAAAAAAAAAAAGCAGGTCCAGTCCACACATAGGTGTATGTTGCTGCCTAGACTTCTATGGCAGTTTATTTGTTTCCAGTCTGAACACAAGTGCTTCTGAGAAAAACTGACAATTCAGTAAGATTTGTGTGTTTGAAATGTTTCATCCAGTCTAACAGAGCTAAACCTTAAAATTAGAGACATTGGGAATATGGCCAGTTAATAGTACAGTGAAAAAAAATCAATCAAAAAGCAGACAATTCTTAAAGACAATTAACCAGGTTCTTCTATCCCACTGATCCATCTTTAAAAATCAGGCCACATAACAACATTCTCCTGTTCAGACTTGTGTTATTGTGGTTCCCACATAACTGATATTAAACCTATACAGAAATAATATCAAAAGACATTTATATCACTGAGTCTGATGATGGTTTCAATGACCAAATTGGTTGATTTTCATTAATATTTTTATATACAAACTTGTAAAGTCTGAAAAGTTACGCTTTGCAAAACTTTGAAACATACAGCAATGGTACAAATCCTGCATTCACCCTCACCCACAGCTCAAATATATTTTATAGAATCAGAGCTGAAAGACTCATCATTGCCAGGCTAAAACACTTCTAAGAAGACCAAGTAACATCAGCAGATAATCAGTAATTAAGTCTGAGAAGTAACTACTGATCAAGAAACCCATTGCGTTCCAACGTGGTCACTTCTCATATTCGGTTAACCAGGTATATTTTGGGGGTCAGGGGATGGGTGATCATAAATGTTAACAACAAGAGCTCAAATCTAATCAATGATTGGAGGAAGGACTTGGAAGGACCACATAGAAAGCTTGTTCTTGTGAATACTTTTTATCCACAACGTAAACAACCAGAATTGTTAAAAGATATCTCAAACACATGTCAGATCAGAAGCCTTATTGATTCCTCAACTAAAAATAGCAGCACATTTAATTTCAAACCTGCATGCATTCTATGAAGCATCCCCTGGTGGCAGGTTTACAGGGTAGAAAGGGTTTGCTGGGTCATTGATGAAATAACCAACCAAGGAAACAAGGATCCATCCCATCACAATGCATTGTGGCCACTGGTAAATATGCACAGAATATGGTGAACAAGAACAAAGATGCTGTCACTAGTGGAATGAAAACAACTGGTGCTTATGTGGACCGATGATCCGTCTATAAACTGTATCACAGGTGAATGTGGGCAAACGTGATAATCAAGTTAAATCTAAACAACAAATAATCATACTTCACTTGATTTTCCTTGTGACTTGATCTTTTCCACTTCAGTAGCTTGTTTTTTATTTAATATACCTTTGCTTGACAGTAAAACTGCTTTATGCTTAAAAAAAAAAGAAAGTACTTTGTTCCATTAAGCTCAAGATGCTTTATTGTTTTAGATCATTTGAGCTGTGTGACAGGCAGGCGTTAAACTGAGAACAGAGCTCGAAAAAGTTGGAAACACCTCTGATATGTTAACACACTCTGTATGAGGTGAGTAACAACACTTCTGTATCCATCCGGATTGGTGTTACAGCAACTTCCTCTCCCTGCTTTGGCACAGAAGTGTACGTTTGGAGGCACAAGCACAGCCATGTGTTCTGCAAATACATAGAGAAAACTTCTATGTAAATAAGATGCATGTTAACTGCAGAGCTTCACTATTCACCGTGGTGTTACACTGAAGTGTGTGGCAGTTGTGAGGGGCACCATTACAGAGAGACAAAGCAAACTATTTTTGTTCTGCAAAAACAAAACAGGATTCAACACTTTGTAGCATTCTGTTTAGGGAAAAACAAGCAGTATAATTATGAGCTCAGTGTGACACAAACAACCATTGTCTCTGTGTGTGTGTGTGTGTGTGTGTGTGTGTGTGTGTGTGTGTGTGTGTGTGTGTGTGTGTGTGTGTGTGTGTGTGTGTGTGTGTGTGTGTGTGTGTGTGTGTGTGTGTGTGTGTGTGTGTGTGTGTGTGTGTGTGTGTGCAAACACAAGTAGAATCTCTATCAGGGATAAGATGAGAGGGAAAGGATGAAAGATACTGTCTTACTTGGCAGATGACATAAATGACAGCACACACATTGATACGCACACACAGGCACATACATACACATGTGAATCCTACACACACACACACACACACACACACACACACACACACACACACACACACACACACACACACACACACACACAAACACATACAGACACACACAAACAAATACTCCAAACAAATTTATTTGAAAAGTGACAGAAGTCTTATACTGTCATTACGCAGCTCGCAGCTGTCATTTTAGTGTTTCTCATCAGCACATCACACAGTCAAAAATCTGTTCACACACACACACACACGCACGCACACACGCACACACACAGCTACCATCCCAAGCTGACAAATGCGCCAAATCATTTTAGCACAAACATTGCAAACACACAGCCAGGGAATTACAAAAACCTCTTGTGTTTCGACAAAACAAGCTGCCTTTTCTGCTTGTGATGAAGATCCAGCAGCAGGCGCTAATGAATACAAACACAGATACATTTGATACCAGGATTTATGTTCATATGGGGTAATATTAGCATCAAGAACTGTCAGCTGTGTTTTCTCAAGGGAAGGAGACACCACTAGCATTAATGTGATGGGTTTTAGTGTAAATATCATATAGCATGCACCGCTCTGATATGTCAGTAGGGTTTTCCTCCACAAGAGAATGTTTATCAGAACATAAATGAGCATGTTTTGTTAAACAGTTCAGGGCTAATTAGCCCTTCAACAGATTTATTTTCCTACGTATCCACTCAAATCTTGATATAAATTACAGCTTCATACCGCTGATGAGTTTACAGTAAATCAACTCAAGCGTTTTTATTTCCATGTTATGGATCAATTGCAGCATTAACTGCCTTCAGTCGGTCACAGTAATACAAAAATAGATTATGTTTTCATTTAAACAATCACAACCTCACTGATGTGCGTGGCAGTTTTTGATAAACTGCAACACATAAAAGCCAGAATGGGAAACAATGATGAAACAAATGTCTCTG
Source organism: Antennarius striatus (assembly GCF_040054535.1). Lineage (NCBI taxonomy): Eukaryota > Metazoa > Chordata > Actinopteri > Lophiiformes > Antennariidae > Antennarius > Antennarius striatus. The sequence continues at coordinate 15,278,850 of NC_090788.1, forward strand.
TGTTGGTACAAATGTCTCTGTTATTCCAAAGTAAATCTGACTTTTCTGGTACTGATGGGTGCCTAGAAGAAAAAGAAAAGGGAAGTTGGGATCTCCACTTGTTTCTCGTATCATCCCACTGCTCCTATCTTTAACTCGCCTTTGCATCAACCACAAAACTGCCCTCTTACGTTTTCAACCTTCAAAAAGGATGAAACACCAAAGCAGGGTGAGAGCAGTGTGATTCTTTAACCCTGTGCAGCCATGTTTCAGTTACATCTCCTTGTGTTTCCAGTGTAACCCCGACTCCCTGTCTTTATTTAGATTTTCTGCAGATGTAAAGATCACATGGAGTCACCTACAGCTCAGAACACAAGTCCTGTTGTATCCTATTTCACTTTATTTAAAATATTCACTTATATTATTATTGTAGGAGTTATTTGGTCGACTGAAAGAGGAAATACACAGAACCATACTGCCCCCTGTTGTGCCAAATGGGTCATGGCACCATTTAGTCCCAAAGCCTGAACCTTCAGTCAGTCTAAGACTCAATAAGAATTATTTTCATGTCATATATAGGTGACAAATTTAAAGTTAAAGCTTTAGTTTCTTTTTTATTTTAAATAATGTATGTTTTTGCTTCTTTGTGCTTGAGGTAAATGAATTATAAATTATTTTAAACATATTTTATGTATGTTTGAAACAGCCCAGTGTGGTAATGGTGTCAGTCTCAAGTTTGGATATATGTGGTGGATTACATCTGGAAAAGTATTCAGCATAAAAGCTCTACTAATATGGATGGGATACTTTGGTGGGGAGGACAAATCTGCTCAGTCCCTGAACAAAGGGAAACCAAATAAGAAGATTTTGTGTTTTAAATCTAAAATTTGAATCTATAGATTAATATTAAAAGCTGTGAAATTATTGTAATGATGTGAAAAGTGAAATATTTCTGGTCTAAAATACTGGTCATGCATATATAAAAACACATGTCGATGTAGCCATAACAATTCACACAGTATATTCACCAGTATACAGGTTTCTGGGTTTGTCTTGTGCGTTTGCAACTCAATTATTCGTACACATTTAAAAACAAGGATTTACTGTATGACCTCTCATTTTTTAGTTTTTCTTTCTTTCTGTTTATCAATGCCTCATGATTCTAAACTCATCCAGCCAACTCACGGAGCTCAACAGAGACAGATGGATGCTTGCACACAGTGGGAGAAGACAAAGTTTGGACAAACTTGAGTAACCTGTGAATGATGAGCGGTTGTGAGAAATGTACGTGGTAGGAGGGTCTAGATAGGTAAAATGAGTTGGACCTGGCAGCAAAAGAGAAGATGAAAAAGTGGAGGAGAGGTTGATTTCTTCCCCTCTTCCTCTCAATACCTTTCTCCTTGTCTTTCTTTTGGCCAGTTGACAACACGGTAGGAGTCAGACGACCATCTGTCTACCAGAGAGGAGAGAGAGGAGTGAGCAGAGCCCCCTACCTCCTTCTTCTCCTCCTCCCCATCTTTGCTTCCTACGTTATCTCTCTCATCCTCGTCACCTCCTCATGGAACGCTTCCTCTCCAGCCTGAAACTATGTGAGAGAAAGAAAACAAGACAGAGTCGACTGACAGACAGGATACTAATATGCTAATCCTGCTTTGCACTTGTGTGTTTAAAAGTGTATATTGTGTGTGTGTGTGTGTGTGTGTGTGTGTGTGTGTGTGTGTGTGTGTGTGTGTGTGTGTGTGTGTGTGTGAGTGTGTGTGTGTGTGTGTGTGTGTGTGTGTGTGTGTGTGTGTGTGTGTGTGTGTGTGTGTGTGTGTGTGTGTGTGTGTGTGAGGCGCGGCCTAGCCCCTGGGTAATGAAACAATACAACGAGAGCTTTAGGCCTGCTGGGCCTGCAACAGCACTTGAATACCAAATCAGCCTGCAGATCAGTGGGAGAAAGGTGTGTGCGAACGTGTGTGTGTGTGTGTGAAGGGGGGGGGGGGTGGTGGTGTTGGGAGTGGGGGTGTATTCTGCAGGATTAACAAAAATATTAGGAAGTGGTCTTGTTTTTCCGCTGGTGACGGTTGTTCGGTACCTCGAGCTTCTAAAAGTAGGACTTTACACCAGCTCCGGGTACAGATGGATGGATTTCTAAAAAAGAGAGGAAGATTGATGATGAGGCTTCAGGAAAAGAAAACAAGAAAAGGAGAACAGGGATTTATAAAAACATATCAAGCACAAGCGATGTGGAAGAGGAATGCACAGTTAAAATGCTATTTCTGCCAGTTTCACTTCTCCGTTGGTCAATGTGCACGTGGACGTGCACGTTACCAGAGAAACCATCTTTTTCTGTTCATCTCAGCCTTGACTGTCAGCCAGCCCTTGCCTTAATGGACCATACACACAATTATAACTGATTAATCCTCCACTTAGCATCTGACCCACTCAAGTAAACACACACACACACACACACACACACACACACACACACACACACACACACGCGCGCGCGCACACGCACACACACACACACACACACACATTCACTCCACTTAACATTCTGGCCTTGCTCTGGTATCACTGGCTTCTCAGGTACCCAGCATGCCACAACCACTCTCCAGGGCAGCCCCGCTGAGACCACTGCTGTCTGAAGAGTAGAAAAAAGTGTGTGTGTGTGTGTGTGTGTGTATGTGTGTGTGTGTGTGTGTGTGTGTGTGTGTGTGTGTGTGTGTGTGTGTGTGTGTGTGTGTGTGTGTGTGTGTGTGTGTGTGTGTGTGTGTGATTGTGTTAAAGACAGAGACAGATATGAGGGAGCCAGCAGCAGCAGCACCCGTGGGGGACGACCATCCAGTTCACATCCTCGGGGAGCCTCAACACTTTAGGATGACACCACAGTGGAGCAGCATTATAGCCAAGAGGCCCAGAGGGATGTTGGGGGGGGGGGGCACTGAGACCTGAGACCCGGACATCATCAAGGGGCCCTTACAGACTTGGTATGATGGATGAAGACCAATCTGAGGAATGAGTTTAATGACTGAATGGATGGAAAACTGTCAGATTATCAAAGTTAGACTTGTTCCAGATAAAAACACTGTAAGCATTATAGTAGCTCATAGGTTATACCTTGTATGGTAGGTGGACAAAAGCAAGCCAGCATCAACTGGGTGGGGTCAGGCAATAAGGGAACACATGTTCCAAAAATGAATAAATCTACAGCATATGAACCAATGGTTTGTTGAGGGCAAAGGAAATTATTTGTGAACACATCAACATATCATAACCAAATGTGAGTTCAATGTTTTTTCAGTTCTGTTTTTTGTATCAAAAAAATAATTCTTACTTTTTTTTTTTTTTTTTTTTTTTTTTCGTCCCATTCTGTTTATACAAGCTTTTTCATTGAAACTATTGCATAAAATAATGTGGGAATAAATTATTAGGTGGTTCTGATATTCTTAATGTGGTATTGAACTCAGCTAAATCATTACTTATTAATGTATAGAAGTTGATTAATAGTGTGTTGGGGTTTTTTTATAATACAGCAGTCTGATTGATTCAATATTCTTACAGCCTTCACTTGCAATAAAAAAAACATTTCATCTCCATCCTATTTGTTGCTTATGCACCCATGAAAGGAGTTCAGAACGTTGCCTTACAAACATTTCAATTGATTGGTCTCAGACAGACATTAAACCACAGCAAACTTTCTATGTTAGTCTGGTGAGAGAAAAGAAGAGGGCTGCGTTATGAAAGAGACACAGGGACTTGGGAGCTAAAGGATTTAATGCGAAGGAATGAGAGTAAAAAAGAAAGTCATTGCCAAAAGATGAAACGTCTTGATGTGATATGGAGGTAGAAGTGAGGGAAAACCTGACCAACGTGCAGAAGGACTACCAGTGAAAGGAAGGCATGTGTGACCATGAAGGAACGAAAGAGGGCTTGAGTCAAAAATACAGATGAGAGGAAGAAGGTAGAAAATTCAACACGCTAACCATCCCATGATGGCAAAATGAATGGGTTGATCACAAAAGCCCTGGAGGGTCTATGAGAGAACTGTGGGGGTGTGACCGCTCTGAAGTTTTTGGTTTGATTGACAGCAGGTCAGATTGACTGACTTCAGGCTCCACAAAGATGGAAGTTACATTCCATGAAGATGATGTTTATGAGGAAGAAGATGATGATGAGAAGATGAAGATGAGTTTATGTTCATCTGCATCGGCTTCTGTCTGTGCATCCACCAAACCAAAGTCAGTTTACATCTACTCATAATTTTCTACTTTCTTCTATATATACCAAAATCATTAACATAAGTAAGACGGAGCTAATCTGAAATACTTTATATTTATTGTACAATTGTTTTGACTAAGTATGGTCTTTAAATCTGTAGATTAAATATTAATAGTTGACAAATACACATAGTAGTCTATGTCCCATACACACACCTTGAAGAAGTACAAAGAACACAACATTTAAAATCCTCAAAAATATATTCAAGTATGAGGTTCTTGTAGGTTTTGTCACAAAACAAATTCCTCGTATGAAGAAGCTGAAGAGGTTGTGGCTGTAGTTCATTTTGTCTCCAAAAATTATAGTTGTCATTTCTAATATATAATCAATAATTGACGTCCATATATATTTAAATGTTAATTTTGAACAAACGTTGAAGAAAAGAGGCAAACAGTAACTACCTGCAAAAGAAAACGAAACACAGCAGGTGCCTGGAAACTTCCACCTGCTGGGGAAAAGCTTTTTAACAAGAATATCTTACTAAATGTTGACATTTATTTGTAAAATGTTCACCGATAACAAAACTTAATTTGCTTTTGAATATTTTTTTCCTTTTATTGAATAAACCATGATTGCATTTTTTTTTATTGTTAGATTTAGCAGCACAGTAGGGCTTGAACAATGTCAGAGATTTATTGCCCTGACAGAGACCTGCCAGGTAACATAATGATGATCTGGAAACATATTTGATTAAAAAATATGACTTTATTTAAAACAATTTTACTGGCATCAGCACATAATAAAATATAACGCTTGAATAAAATGTGTGTGTGTGTGTGTGCGTGCGTGCGTGTGTGTGTGAGTGTGTGTGTGTGAGCTCCTGTGCAGTCCACTAATGAGATATTGACTCCATTGTGACTGCGGTACATTGTTTATCCCACTTATTTATTTATGAGCATCTGATGTGTGAGTTCAACTGAGTTCTCATGAACACATGGCAAATAGGGGAGGCAGAGACAAAGAGATCAATACGCAATATTTTTAAAAAAAAATCATCTTTAATGTTATTTTCATTTGGAAAACATGGGTCGTCTGTTTATTTCCATTGTCATAGCCTTCATTCTCTTATGATTGATGCCTCTCCGTGTAGCTGTCTTACCCCCCCCGCCCCCTTCCAAACACACAATCACACACATGCATACTCCATACCCCAGTGGGCCCTCTCCTATTCTCTCTCTCTCCTGGCTGTGTCAGCAGCTGCAGCAGAGCCGGGTCTTTGTGTCTCCTTCATATCATCTTGTTAAAAATTAAAGTGCTTCTACTTCCCTCTTTCTCTAATGCTAATATGATCCCTGTTGGACCGCTATGCAGATGACACGCAAATACACCATAGCCTGGTGAATAGTAATGAGGCACACACAGACACACGCACACACACACTAACACACACACACACCTGAGCTGCATTGGAATGCCCTGTGGTTTACCTGTCTGGTTGTCAATCAAAGCGGTGACCGAGTGAATGAAAGTTTATGTATTGGAGTGTCTTTGTGTTTTATGTTTGGGGGTTTTTTTTCTTAAAATCACTGCACCTGAAGTTCAAACAGGATCCAAAATGTGTTTGATACAAAACTTTGATGGAAAGCTATGTCTAAAAGTGTGTCACATCTGTAGCTTATCAGTAAATGTTAGTATAGTTTAAACCAAAAAGTACAGATTTTCTTTTTCTTTGGAAAGAAAATCTATGGGGGCGTACCAAAACTGTAATATACAAAGTGATTGCTACATATACAGGTAAAATCTTGCTTATCTTGTTGATGGGAGCACAAACACATTTCAGTCTGTATTTAAATCAGTTTCTGTGGCTTTTCCCTCCAAATGCTCTGTCCCTTTTTTCAGGGGGTTTACACTTTGTCCCGCTGGTAGATGGGAGATTTCCTGCATGTGTGACCCCAGTCTGAATTCGGTCTGCTGAATACATACACAGACAGGAAGCAGCGCGAGAAGCCCTTACAGGGTCAGCATGTGAACAGAATTCTAATCCGTGAGGAGACTTCTTTTTTTATTATAAATTTCTTTTAGTAACATGTATATATGCATGATGGGTATTTGATATTGTGAACTGGTGATGACCTCATGCAGAGTAGAGGCCGTTTATACAGAATGACAGCAAACTAAACATAAATATATTAGATTGATGCAATGAGAACCAAATGATGTTCATCCGCAGCAAGAGAAGTTAGCTACAAGAGTGTGGGTATAGTGAGTAACCTTATAGGCTCTGGAATGTCCTGCTGAAAACCGTCATGTTTTAAAGTACTGGGAATAAAGTGATATGGATCTGCTGGTGTTTATTGACAAAATGCAGCCCGTATGGTCCTGTAGAAAAAGATGGACTGATGTGCTGAATTTAACAAAGCGGGATGATCAAGAACGAAAAATCTAATCTATGAATAATTGTATCTACAGTTTATCAAAACAAAAAGAAAATTATTCAACTATTTTTGTGTCCTGGAAATTATTCAATCTCTAAATGGTGTCTCTCAAAGGAGCTCATTTGTCTGATATGTTATGCTGTCTAGAAGCTTATGTTCACAGAAGGGCATAACTCCTTACGATTCTGCTCCAGCACACTAAAACCCATCTCGATAAAACAGGACTTTTGGGACGCTCTCCACGTCTATGTCTATGGATCAGTGGTAAGTCTTGAGGAAGAAGAATAAAGCTCACGATGAAAAGAGCTGCCTACCTAGGGTGAAGCACCGCAGTGGCTCTGAGACGCACTAAGATTGATTTACTTCCTCGGTGGAAATCAGTAGCTTGAACAGGGTGAAGTGGATTCCATCCAGCATCAGGAAATCCTTGAAGGGAATGTCTCACCATCTGTAAGGAAGCTTTGGCGTCAGTAGACATTCCAAAAGGACAATGATCCCAAGCGAACCTCAAAGTCTACTGTGTCCGGTTATGAATTGCATAGGTTATAGCAGCAAAAGGGCCTCCGTAGAGTACTACAGTCACTTCCCATCATGGGGTTGAAAAATTCTGAGACTGCAGTGAAGTATCATTTTATTTTTGGGGAGCAAAATCTTGTAATATCTGCTGTTTTGAGAAATTTAAACTGCATTTACTTTGTTACTGCACACAGCTGATACCGTGATGAGCCTATTTTGTCAATAAATCTGATATACAATGGTATAATACTTTTCATCCAGTTGTACAGGGATGTGAACCAATAGCAGACCACGTATGTCAATTTTAACATCAAGACAACACAGCATCTTCCTGCAAAAAAGCTGAACAATGATAGACTTCTACCGAAACATGGCACAAAACATATTCGTGGTTGATTATTTTGTGGACAGATTGCTTTGTGAATGTCAGAACAGATGATAAAATATTTGCACAGCATGTCTCTTCCTCATTCCCGGCCCTGTGTAAATATATCAGGTGGGCAAAAGCTGCATTTTCAGTTAGCGGTGTAGCGGTGCGTGAGGCCACCTAGCTCTGTTGACTATTACTACATTCATCTGTCATCTGTTCTAAATGTAATAGCAAACTGCTGCTACTAATCATAAGCAGACAGATAAAGACACACAAACAGCTGCAGAGTAAGCTGTTTCCTGTATGTCGTTTTGAATGTGTCCGCATTGCTCTTACATCCGCACAGGCATTTCCTGTCCGACCTTGAATCAGGCCCTCCCCACCACCACCATCACTACTCACATAAACACAATCATTTTCCTACATACTCGCTTTTTTGAAGACAAGATGTGCCTTTTTTCTTTCAAACGTACATTCACATCCACTATCTTCACAATATACAATGTTATATTTGATTGAACGAAAGGACAAGCAAAAACAAACACGGTGGAAGATAAATCTATAAATGCGGACCCACTTTTATTGACATATACAAATATAAAACTGAAAACCTACAGGAGGGAAAAGAAATCACAGCATTGTTTTCATGGAAGCTTGCATAGGGCAAACTCCAACTTTACAAGCACCCAGAGTAACTCTAATCTGCCACTTTCACACCAGGGAGCTGTGATGTCATCAATCAGTACCATTGCACTCTAACGGGAGCCAGCCTTGCCCTAACCGGCCACATGTGTTTTTATTCTGCAGGAAAGTTATAGGAGAAAAGGTTAGGTCACAGCTAGTTTATAATAATATTATTCATGTAAGGGAAAATGGAAGTGATCCCTGTATGTGACTTCACACTATTTACACAAGCATGCCCTGAATACATTGATATCGCCAGCTAGTAAATCTCACCACGTACACACACACAGAGAAAACAAACTACGCATTCACTGCATGAAGTGGATTTCATAAGGGGGTGGAAAGGAACGAAGCCAAAGTCCGACAATTAGTAAAGATTTAAAATAACAACTGAGGACCTGAGGCGTAGTTTTAAAGCAGAGGAGACATAATTAGAGTCAGAGTTATAATTCCAACTCACGGGAGAAACAGAGACGCTGTTGTAGTGTTCGGATATCTAATGCCAAACAGTTACAACTGTTGGATCGGCCCTCTGGTTGGATTTAATACTGAGTTGATGAGGAAAATATTAATTAGATATATGCATGATGCATACTGCTAAATAATGCTGTTGGTCACGTTTTAATACAAGTGGGAACAGACACAGATGCATGGAGCAGGAAAGAAACGCTAAACCATTTTTCCTATACAAAATTCTTTTGTCCATGTATGTGTGCAGCTTGTGTTTTAGTTAATAACATTTAGGGAACATAAATCTACTCACACAGTCACATTATTGGCGCTCACTTCCCATTTTGGTATTAAAAAGCCATAATCCCCACAAGGTAAACAATTAAATGTTAGGGCTAAGACTTTTGTTTGAAATCAGTTTAAGTCTCCAGTGGATTCATGTCATGCAACGTCCTCCTACATGGAAACAAGTCGATAAAACATCATCAGATACACATGATTCAGTGCAACACTTCCCCTGGGAGATCACAGATGGAGAGAGCTTCATGAACCACATTCACCTCTTTGTTTTTTGAGATTATGCTCCTTACCATAAAGGGCTTTATCAAGTAATGCATGTATGCAGCTGTATTCAAGTAATATATTATGTTTATAGTAACAATAATAATAAAATTATAAATACATATATACAGATATATCATTACTGTATTCCAAATAATTACAACAAATCATTTCACCCATCCCATATGTTCTTATGTATGTACATACATACGCATGTATGTATGTATTTATGGATCTACAGTACTTATCCTAAAGAACTTTGACTCCTGGGAATTTGATCTCAAAGGAAATGACTCACTGGCTTCGGGGTAGAAATGTTTCTTCACTCACAAGTTTGGGTAATGACATCACATTTCCAAGATTGATGTACTTTTGACTTTTTAGTAGTTAAAATGTTGGAGTTAAAATCAAATTCTCTATTGGTTTCAAGTGACGTTTAATGCAATTATTGGCAATAATGTTTTCTATAAACAGTAATTATAGTAGGAGACAATAAGAAAGTGTATGACATATTTTCCCATGTGATAATATGTATTTAAAGCAATTTGCGAAATTTCTGATAGCATCTATGTGACGTGTAGTGGAGTTGCAAGGGTTCATTGATTTGCCACAGAGTAATAGAGACTTTTAAATGAACCACACAGTATATTGTAGGTTTGTGGCATATCAGTGGATGTGGTTTTGTTTTCAATCTTAGGAGAACTGGAATGAGAATGTGAATCATGACTCCAGCTGACTGAATCAGCTGCACCCATGTGTGTCAGAACGCTTTGGTGGGCTCATTCCCAAAGAGTGTGTGAAATTACACAGAAAGATTTGTGAGGATTAGACAAATTGTTAATGACTTATGGTTATTTGCTTTCCCAGGCTCAACATATGTAAGTTTATTGGTCAATATCTGGGGTGTCAAATAAGATATCAACAATGCACATGCAATATTTGTCATAAGAAGTAATTTTCAATTAAATTAAAATGAAATTTTATGGCTGACGAGGCTTTTATGTAGCACACTGAGCTACTCTGGTGTGTCAAATTTACAACTAGTTTTTCAGACCAGACGCTGGTCCAGCATGTTCACCTGTTGTCCCATCCTTCTGCCTGTTCAAAATTCAAAAAATATTCTTATTGCAGACTCACTTCTGAAACCATTCAACAAATGCTGGAACATTTTAAAAACCAACATACCAATACAAACACACAATTCCATTATGTAATTTACCCAACAGAGCATTTGTTGCAAATCATCCTTGCTCTCTCCTCGTCACCCTTTTTTCTCTGACCCTGTCTTCCCTTGCTTCTGCCCTCTTCTTCCATTTATCAACTTTTATAAAGTATACATAAAAATACTTTTATCTATCACTGACAAGTATAATATTGGGTTCTCAATACTGTTGTCATTCACGGGTGCTTGTCTTCATCTGTTCCTGCTTCACTGGACGCACTGCTGCCTCAAGACCACAAACAGGAATGAAACAGGGAAAAAAAGTTAAATAAAGTATTTCTGGTGTGTTCTCTGTGCTCTGTTGAGGGTTAAACTCTGCCGATTCCACCACAGTGTGAAAATACTGAGATTATCATCACCCACTATCGAGGTAATTGTGTGTGTTTGTGTACTTACCTAAGCTTAAACAAGTATTATATGGTCATTCTGTGTGGTCTTGAGACAAATTTGTTCTTGGTGACGGCAATCACATGATGACTGACTTTCTCTGTGTTCTATTGGAGATAGTTCAATGTATTTCGATCTGGTCATTAACAGCTGTTTTTCGAACCATTGTTATATGAGCATGGGAAAAAAGAGAGAGAGATAAACAATGAAATAACTTGATAATTCAGTATACAGAGATCACTCATTGTTTAAACCACTTTTTCTATATTAAATAACTTCTGACATATCCCACAGTTCATTTTCCTACTTCGCACAGAACTCCCTACCCTACCCTGCCCCTTAAGCTTACTGTTAATGAACCGGACCTGTCTATGCAGTGTGGCAGACACATCTACTCAATGGAATTTCCCATGGCCATCATCATCTACAGTCACGGATGCCTTCCACCCACCCCATCTCGCCCACGCCCCATCTATTGCAACAAAGACGAGGGAAAACAAGTCAAACAATTCACAGTTTCCCATTATTCTCTGCATCTCTCAACATATGGTTCCAATCAGCAGTGTGTGAGAGTGTGTGACACCATGTGAATGATATTTTTATTTTCCGTACATTTGCTCCTGAGATACAAAAGTCCTTTTTCTCTCTCTCCCTCTCTTCAGCTCCTCCTTCCTCTCATGCCCTCTTCATCTTCAGCTCTGTTTCTCTCTCCATGCCAACCTCTTCAGTGCTCAATTTTAACCCTCTCTCTCTCTCTCTCTCTCTCTCTCTCTCTCTCTCTCTCTCTCTCTCTCTCTCTCTCTCTCTCTCTCTCTCTCTCTCTCTCTCTCTCTCTCTCTCTCTCTCTCTCTCTCTCTCTCTCTCTCTCTCTGTCTCTCTCTCTCTCCCTCTCACTATTTTAGTTTTGCTTTTCTTGGCTTCAAGTCAGACCTCAGACCTAGAGGTCTTTTTCCCAAGCGATCTCCAGGGTGGACTCCAGGGAACAGAACACGCAAACACACAAATCCTGGCCTTGCATGCTCCATCCATTTCCTTCACTGCTTCTACTCCTATCCCACATCTTTCTCTGTCTAAACTTCCTTCTTGACACGTACAGTATTGCTGCATTTTCTCTAAGTGTGCTGCAGTCCTGGTGTATTACAGAAAAGAGAACACAGCGTTCAAAATCAAGAATTAAGTTCTTTGCCCGGTCAATCCCTCAGTGCCAAATACATCAATTTGTGCATTATATGACTTTGTGGGTATTTTACGTTTTTTCTTATCCAGAATAGTCCCACTGGGATTATGAATCTCATATATAAGGGAGACCTGGTCAAGACAAAACAACTGTAAACATAAATACATCTACAAGGTTTACAAAGTGCTAAGTGTCATCCTAACCCTAACCCAGATTCTCACAAGATTGAATAACATTGAGGATCTTGATTGATGAAAAGATTTATGTCTTTTAAAAAAAAGTATGTCCAAAAAACAAACAAACATGGAGTGACTGTAAAAAATGACACAAAATAATTCTTTATTTGAAATAGAGCAATGATCGAAGCACCAAACATTTTAACCCTTAAGAATCCACAACCTATTTATCCTTGAAGGAAAATTATGTGGGCTATAACACAAACCAAGTGGACCACATAGAAAAGGGAAATTCAATGTGAGTGTTATAGTGGTGGTGCTGTGGGTTCTCTCGGGTTAATGAAGTAAAATTAGAACGTTTATTTAAGTGAATGTAATTTAGATTTTTTCTCTCAAAAATACACTCCAAGATCTAAACATTCTCCTCATACAAAATAACTAGCACATTCTAAAACCCAAAATAACGAACAAATGTGTCTGGACTAGTTATTCATCATGACATCCCACAAAACGGTGATGTATTGTAATTGTCAGTGTTTGTATGTTTGTCTGTCCGTCCGTCCACCAAATATCTTCACAACCATTGCTGGTAGAAAGATGAAAGAAAAAGTACATTACTCGGGTGGCAAAGGGGAGGAAAATGAGATGATGACCTTGACCTTGAGAGAACTAGGTCCAGTTCAAATTTCAACTTTTGTACATTTTTTTGCACATATCTCAGGAACCGGATAAGATAGAAAGATGGAACAAACGGCATTATATTCAGGGAGGCACGGGAATGAAAATTAAATCACAACCATGACCTTGAAAAACTAGGTCAAGGTCAAAATTTCACTTTTGTACCTTTTTAGGTACACATCAAGAATTCATTGCTGCGACCATTATGAAAGTAGGTCAGGTAAAAATTTTAATTCAGGGGTGTTGCGGGATGTTGTAGTCTCTGACTGCCTTGTTTCAAGCTTGCATCTGGAGCCAGTTTTAAATGCTTCATATACTCCTGGGTAGCTTGATGTACAATGATTCACTTCAATGTACCCAAGAGAAATGCAGATTTCCATAAAACAGGAAAAGTATATCTAAATTCAAAATTGTAATAAGGTACAGTAACTGCTCTTCATTTTATCACTTTCTGCAAAGCCATTTGAGTTTATAGTCATCTGTATACCAAGTTCTGACACACTGAGGCATTTTCTGTCATGGTTTACACTATTTTTTTCTACATTAATTCTTTAACCAGATCATTCTTCTGCGGCTCTAATGTGACATAAATAAAAACTACTGTAGACCATAAAAGAACATGTTTGACTGTCAAAGAACGAGTTTACAGCGCCATCAAGTGGTAAGGCTAGGTAGTACCATTAGTACGCCTTTCCTCAAAATCATCCTCACACTACTGTATGTCTTCTTCTTTTCCCTTCGGCTTTTCCCTTCAGGGGTTGCCACAGTGAATCATTTGCCTTTTTCTAACTCTGTCTTCTGCATCCTCTTCTCTCACACCAACTACCTTCATGTCCTCTTTCACTACATCCATAAACCTCCTCTTTGGTCTTCCTCTAGGCCTCCTGCCTGGCAGTTCAAAACTCAGCATCCTTATACCAATATATTCACTATCTCTCCTCTAGACATGTCCAAACCATCTCAGTCTGGCCTCTCTGACTTTATCTCCAAAACCTCTAACATGTGCTGTCCCTCTGATGTACTCATTCCTGATCCTATCCTTCCTGATCACTCCCAGAGAGAACCTCATCATCTTCATCTCTGCTACCTCCAGCTCTGTCTCCTGTCTTTTCCTCAGTGACACTGTCTCTAGACCAAACAACATCGCTGGTCTCACCACAGTTTTGTACACCTTTCCTTTCATTTTAGCTGAAAGTCTTCTATCACACATCACACCTGACACTTTCCTCCACCCGTTCCATCCTGCCTGTACACGCTTCTTCACCTCTTTTCCACACTCTCCATTGCTCTGGACTGTTGACCCTAAGTACTTAAAATCCTGAACCTTCTTGATCTCTTCTCCCTGTAACCTCACTCTTCCACTTGGGTCCTTCTCATTCACACACATGTACTCTGTCTTACTGCGGCTAACCTTCATTCCTCTCCTTTCCAGGACAAACCTCCACCTCTCTAGCTTCTCCTCCACCTGTTCCCTGCTCTCACTGCAGATCACAATGTCATCTGCGAACATCATAGTCCATGGAGATTCCTGTCTAACCTCGTCTGTCAGCCTGTCCATCACCATAGCGAACAAGAAGGGGCTCAGAGCTGATCCCTGATGCAGTCCCACCTCCACCTTGAACTCCTCTGTCACACCTACAGCACACCTCACCACTGTCTTACAGTCCTCATACATGTCCTGCACCGCTCTAATATACTTCTCTGCCACTACAGACTTCCTCATACAATACCACAGTTCTTCTGTGGGCACCCTATCATAAGCTTTCTCCAGATCTAGAAAACACAAAGCAGCTCAGTCTGGCCTTCTCTGTACTTCTCTATCAACATCCTCAAAGCAAATACTGCATCTGTAGTACTCTTTTTTGGCACAAAACCATACTGCTGCTCACAAATGCTCACTTCTGCCCTTAATCTAGCTTCAACTACTGTTTCCCATAACTTCATCGTATGGCTCATCGGCTTTATTCCTCTGTAGTTGCCACAGCGCTGCACATCTCCCTTGTTCTTAAAAATGGGCACCAGCACTCTTCTCCATTCCTCAGGCATCTTCTCGCTATCTAAGATCCTGTTGAACAACCCAGTCAGAAACTCTACTGCCACCTCTCCTAGACACTTCCAAACCTCTGCAGGTATATCATCAGGACTGACTGCTTTTCCACTCTTCATCCTCTTCGATGTCCTCCTCACTTCATCCTGACTAATCTTTGCTACATCCTTGTCCACAACAGTCACCTCTACTAGTCTTTGGTCTTTTTCATTTTCCACGTTCATCAACTCTTCAAAGTACTCTTTCCATCTTCCCATCACACCACTGGCACCTGTCAATAGACTTCCATCGCTGTCCTTGATCACCCTAACCTGCTGCATGTCCTTCCCATTTCTGTCTCTCTGTCTTGCCAACCGGTATAGATCAGTCTCTCCCTACTTACTGTCCAACCTAGCATACAAGTCATCATAAGCGACTTGTTTGGCCTTTGCCACCTCTACTTTCACCTTACGCTGCATCTCCCTGTACTGTTGTCTACTCTCCTCAGTCCTCTCAGTGTCCCACTTCTTCTTAGCTAACCTCTTTCTCTATATACACTCCTGTATCTCCTCATTCCACCACCAAGTCTCCTTATCTACTTTCCTTCCAGATGACACACCAAGTACTCTCCTACCTGTCTCCCTGATCACATTAGCTGTAGTTGTGTAGTCATCTGGAAGCACCTCCTTGCCACCCTTAACTCCTTCCTAACATGTAACACTCTTACTTTTTTAGCTTCCACCATTTCGTCTTCTGCTCTGCCTTTGCCCTCTTCATCTTCCTCACCACCAGAGTCATCCTGCACACCACCATCCTGTGCTGTTTGGCTGCACTCTCGCCTACCACTACTTTGCAGTCACTGATTTCCTTCAGGTTACACCGTCTACATAAGATGTAGTCTAACTGTGTGATCCTACCTCCACTCTTATAGGTCACCCTATGTTCCTGCCTCTTCTGGAAGAAAGTATTCACTACAGCCATTTCCATCCTTTTTGCAGAGTCAACTACCATCTGTCCTTCTGCGTTCCTCTCCTGGATACCAAACCTGCCCATCACCTCCTCATCACCTCTGTTTCCTGCACCAACATGTCCATTGGAGTCTGCACCAATGACAACTCTCTTACTTCAAGGCATTGTCTGCATCACTCCATCAAAGTCCAACCAGAATTTCTCCTTCTCCTCCAGCTCACATCCTACCTGTGGAGCATACCCACTAACAACATTGAACATCACACCTTCTATTTCTAGCTTAAGACTCATCACTCTATCTGACACTCTTTTTACCTTCAGGACATTCCTAACAAACTCCTCCTTCAAGATAACTCCTACTCCATTTCTCTTCCTATCTACACCATGATAGAACAACTTCAACCCTGCTCCTAAACTTCTAGCCTTGCTACCTTTCCACCTGGTCTCCTGGACACACAGTATGTCTACCTTCCTCCTCTGCATCATGTCAACCAACTCTCTACCTTTTCCTGTCATAGTTCCAACATTCAACGTCCCTACTCTTAGTCCTATACTCTTGGCGGCCCTTTTCTCTTTCTTAGTGCGAACGCTCTTTCCTCCTCTCTTTCTCCGACCAACAGTAATCCAATTTCCACCGGCACCCTGTAGGTCAACAGCGCCGATGGCGGTCGTTGTTAACCCGGGCCTCGACCGATCCGGTATGGAAGTCATAAGTTTGATTCGCATCTTTGATTTGGCAAAAGTTTTACGCCGGATGCCCTTCCTGACGCAACCCTCTGTATTTATCCGGGCTTGGGACCGGCACAATAAGACACTGGCTGGTGTCCTCTTGCGGCTACATTAACAACATTAATAACACTAATAATAATAATAATATAAATAATAATAATAATAATAATAATAATAATAATAATAATAATAATAATAATAATAGTAAATGTTTAGTCACAGCTTCTTTATTATAAACACTTGGTCGATAGAGAAACATGCGTACCATTTACGCGAGTGGTGACCCGTGACGTATCAGGACGTTTCCCTAGCAACTAGGGCCGGGTCCGTTAACCGCAGCAGTCACACTACCGACGGCTCTCATCGAGAAATTAGGGGGGAATTGTGGTTGATAACCGCTTAGATTCCCTGTCCTGTGTGGCGTAGAGACACGGGGGCGAAGCAGTTTGGAGGCGGGGGGCCCGCGGTTCCGTGTGGAGATGCTAAATATGTGGAAAGTGAGAGAGCTGGTGGACAAAGCGTGAGTACATGGGCGCAGGTGGAACTGTTTGCACCTAGCTAAACCGCTGAGTGGCTGCCGAGCTAGCCGGCTCTAGCTGGGCGGCTTTAGCCCGGCATCATCAGCAGCTCTTACCGCTGGTAGGGGAAAGGAGAGGACGGTGACGTCACAGCTATGGGTCCTCAGCTGGTACCTCCGGCTAGCTGGATAGCTGCCAATCCTCGACCTGACTGCATAAATAGAAACGTGTAGTTTGTGAAGGGATCTTTATACGTTTAGTCAAGAACATTCAGTATTATAAACCAGAAATATATTTATGTCAACTCTATCCAGTCAGCTAATTCTCCTAGCATTGCTAAGCCTAGATAAGCTCTGTTCAGCATATTCTGTGAATGCTGCTGCAGTGTCACGCATTGTCCACAATATCCACTGTCTTCACCTTAATTTCAATTAATTTTTTTCAGCTGATCATCAATATTTAATATAAGCAGAGTTCGTAGATAATTGTATGGATGGGGTTTCCTTTCAAAGCTCCTGACCATGTCTCACTGTGGCGATGCTACACCTTTCAATCGAGGCCCAAGCCCCCGTGTTGCGGGCAGAAAGATGGTCTAAAATCCACAATATAATATAACTAATGTCGGTGTATCGTTATACATCCAGTTGTTACTCTAAGCACTGGACAAGGTAGGCTGCTGTGTGTGTCGTGTCTATTTTTACTGGTAATGTAGTGTATGTACTGTACAGTCATCTGACTTTAACCCAGTAGAACAGCTTCATTCTGACAAAGTGCATGAATAATTTTTTTTTGCATATTAAAAAAAAGTTAAGTAACTTTTTCTGAGGGTCTTGTCATATCAAGAAGAGCAGGCTTGTTGTAAACCTTTTAGGCATTCTTTTAATAGTAGACTTGCCCCTCAGTTTCATGTGGCATGGCCCAGGACCTTTGTTTCAGTAACACTAAACCTAAATATTGTTTGTGTCAAATAGTGCTTAGATTTTGTGTGTTGTATTATTTGTTTTATGATCCAGGGAATTGATCAGTATTGGACTGATATTGATTCCAAACCACATACAGAGTAGAGAGTATAACCTTATTTATCCCTTAAGGAGGTTCCGTCAGGGAAATTAATTTCTCCGTTGCACACAGCATAGTAATTACACAAAACACAGAAAAACACACAGAAAGCACCAGCACATTGAAAGTAATACACCAAAAACACCAAATCGAAAGATTAATAAATAACCCATCAAGAATATACAAACAGAAAATCATAAATAGGTATAGAAATAAAAATAAACAGGCCTAGTTAAGTATGGGTATATTGACATATACTGTATACATATATATATATGTATATGTCATATATACATATACACATATGTGTATATATGTATATGTGTATATATATACTGTATATATACAGCGTATATATATACAAGTGTGTGTATGTGTGTATATATATATATATATATATATATATATATATATATATATACACATATACACACAGTATAAGTGCATCATGTTGTTTCATCAGTCTCAGAACAGAGAAATGTCTTTCCAGTCGTGCAAACAAGCTGCTCTCTCTACAGTTCCTCTATTGGCTGTGGAAGAATTGTCTTGAGGTTGTTCTTTTTTTTAGAGTTTAATTGGTTATTATTCCCGTTTATTATCACTATTAACATTTGCTTTTTTAATTGTTTGGGGTTTTTTACCGTAGGATATACCGTTTAGTTTGTTAAACTTAATTTCTTTCATTTATATTTCAGTTTGTTTGGATTATTCTACTTTTTAAAAACCTAATTAAGTACAGGTAGTCCTCAAGATACGAACATTCGACTTACGGACAATTCAGCTTATGAACAACCTCTTGGAACCAATTGTGTTCGTAGGTCGAGAACTACCTGTATATAGGACTCCAATCAGAATGCAGCTGTGTGTATACAGTAAAGGTTATAAATTACATCCATGAAACATTAGGAAGTGTTTATTCATTTTGAACATCACATCCTTATTATTAGATTTTCTGTGCAAGTTAACAAAAGCATTCATTCATCTTCATGTACCGCGGCTGTATCCACCATAGCGGTTCACGGGGAGCTGGAGCCTATCCCAGCTAGATTAGGGCGTGAGGCGGGGGATACTCCGGGCACAACGCCAGTGCACCGCAGAGCCACATACAAAGACATACAAACACGCACGCACACACACACGCACGCACACTCAGTCAGTCTTACGGGCAATTTGGGACCGGTCAATCAACTTGAAGTGCATGCTTTTGGAGGTGGGAGGAAGCCGGAAAACCTGGAGAGAACCCATGCGTACATGGGGAGAGCATGCGAACTCTGCACAGAGCGGGACTCAAACCCGGACCCGCCGTGTTGTGAGGCGACAGCGCTAACCACTGTGCCACCGTGCCCCAACAAAAGTGTTGTGATAACTAAATAATTTCCAGTAGAAAATGTTAACAAGGGGGGGCACAATGGCACAGAGGGTAGCGCTGTAGCTTCATAGTAAGACGACAATTCATATTATGGAGCCATGTGACTACCAAAGGCTCCCAAGAGTTTATGTGTGTGTGTATGTGTGTGCCATTATCCACAAATGTGTCCAAAGGTTGCAAAATGTATCAAAGACATACAACATAAGAATAAAGGACTCTGGATTTCAAAAGGTTCTTGCAAAAATTCATGCTACAAGCAGCAATCATCACCTTAAAAGAAAGTTTAGAGAAATATGCAAAAATTCCAGAGGAAGGCATAAGGGTTAAATTAAATTAGCATTAATTTGAATTTGCACGAAACACTTCTGATTCTGAATTATGATAGCCTCCTTTGTGCACTATGTAGATGAGGACTGTTGTTGTCATTTTGTTTATTTCTCTCATCTTTTATTGTATGTGAATTTTTTGCTCTCAGCTTTATATTTATAGGATTTGAGAGAAATCCAATTTAAGTTCTTGGTATGTGTACACGTGTAGCAGAACCGACAATAAAGTAGACGTTGAATTAAATATAGTTTTTCAAATATTAATAGAAATATAAATTGTTGTTAATAGAAATTGTACATGTTTGTTTCAACAGCACCAATGTGGTGATGAACTACTCAGAGATCGAGTCCAAAGTGAGGGAGGCCACCAATGACGACCCCTGGGGACCCTCCGGACAACTGATGGGAGAAATAGCCAAGTATGTGTAGCACACGCGTATGTTCGCTGTGTGTATGTGTGCAGTTAAATGTGCAAGGCTGTTGTTCTTACATGTTTTTACCATCATTATACCGTCTTTGTGTGTGTAGATCTACCTTCATGTATGAGCAGTTCCCAGAGGTGATGAACATGCTGTGGACCAGGATGCTGAAAGACAACAAGAAGAACTGGAGACGAGTCTATAAGGTAGGGTGCACTTGAGCGTTCAGGTGTGTCTGTGTTACTGAATCTGTCCTCGCTTTCTGTATTAATTAATATTGATAACTCATTTGATCAAAGTTCTTTTTCCATTTCTTTCTTGATCCACTGAATTTGGAACAAAGATCAGGAGCCACATTATTAAACCTGAATAGAGCAAAATGCAGATAGTTCATAAATGCACTAAATGTTCACATTGCTCACACCAGATCCCCTTCATAATTTACTGTCAACTCAAAATGTGGCACATCTGTGTGAACTTTGTGTAACAGATTTCTATATTTAGTGAATGTCCCCAATATTCACAGTCATCCTCATTCTGACTGCATGGGACCGATCATGTCAAACTATAAACAGAAATTCCACCTGGTGTGGAACTGAGGTTCTTTTGGAGCAGCTTGACAGAAGCAGAAATATACTACTGTACTTTGTTATATATATATATATATATATATATATATATATATATATATATATATATATATATATATATATATATATATATATATATATATATATATATAGACATAGTTGACATAGCCCAGGTGTTTCATCTTCATCCTCACAGATGCCATTCAAATCAATTCATAAATGTGCCAATGAGTTGAAGAAATAAAACATAATAGTGCTGATTTTCTCTGACATGTATACCCTGAAAGATATTCTGTTAAAGCTGTAAATATTAACATTGTAGTAACTGACGGTGAATGAGCCTTTATCTCATTGATAGTTGAAAGTGTTCCTTCTGAAACATCACAGTCATATTGGACCAAATGAGGCATAGAAAACATAAATGTAAATAAAACAGATTCCTCCTTATGTTCTTAGCTTTTGATTATCCAGTATTACAGCTTTTTGTGAAAGACGAGATAATGGATGGACAGATAGACGTACCCTCAAGGGAAGATAACTGTGTGACATGAGCTAATTTGTTCTGATTTATTGTACAAAATGGTATACATTTCAGGTGACAATGTTTCAGACTCCTTCCATTTGACTTGTTTCCTTGTGTGCAGACTCGACTATGGATCAAAGGTTCTCTAGGGGGTCGTATTACATAAATAAATATATAATAAATCCCAGAGTTTCCTGAGAACATGGCGTACACTGTCTCACATTTATGAAACATTTATAAATGAGGGCCTAGAGCAGTAAATCTCATCAGTATTCTTGGATCCTGCCCACACATTCCTGTGAGACTGATTTCCAAAGGTAATAAGTTTCGAGCCAAGTAAGAATGAGTTTGGAATATTTTTCTTAGAGAGGAAGTGGGCTGAGTTCTATAGATTGACAAAATTCAATGAAAGGAAAATGTTTATTTCAAAGAAAACTCATTCTTATTGAGCAATCCTGACATTGTCATGCTTCTCACGTCTTTTAGTACATTTTCTTTTCTCTATCTTCCTTTGCAAGGCCTTACTGCTGCTGGCCTATCTGATCAGGAACGGGTCCGAAAGAGTCGTCACCAGTGCCAGAGAACATATCTACGACCTGCGATCTCTAGAAAACTACCACTTCATTGGTGAGACTTTATTTATTTATTTCTGTTCTGGTTATGTTAATTTATAATCTTCTGATTTGATCATTCTTGTAGAAACTTGCTAATTTGGGTCAATCTCAGATATAACTAAAATCACAAGGATAAAAGCTCTGTGTCTCTGGTTTTCAAGACACCTTGATATTGACCAGGGTCTATGTCATAACGATGAAAATATGACTACGTTCTTCAAGATTAAAGTTTATATCTTTGTTGTTTGTTTCTGTCCAGATGAGAACGGTAAAGATCAGGGTATTAATGTTCGTCAGAAGGTGAAGGAGATGGTGGAGTTTGTCCAGGATGATGACAGACTGAGAGAGGAGAGGAAGAAAGCCAAAAAGAACAAAGATAAATATATTGGAGTGTCCTCCGACTGTATGGGAGGAGGAGGAAGCGTGAAGAACTGTAAGTAATTCAGGAAATCTTCTTTGACAGCTTAAGCCAGATGTGTATTAAAATGATAAAGTAATTTCCCAAACTTAATAATAAAATTTGCATTGGAGGGAGGATGTTACGTAAAATAAGTACCATGATAGACTTTGAATTGCTCTTAAAAGTTACTTAAAGTAACTTGAATTGTATTTACCAACAAAGAATTTAAAATATTAGTGTATCAATGAATTCATTCATCTGTAAGTTTGCATCACAACATGAGGTTTTTAATTATAGGAATAGCTGATAATATTCAGTTAGTGCAATTTGATGATTTTTTTTTCTGTTGTAGAATTACAAATCTTTTGATTTTTTGTCCTTTATAGTACAGAAGTAGACAGCTTGAACTTTGATTTGAAATTCCAAGTGTCTCAAGTTTTTAATGTACTATCTATATACCCAGCAAATGATTTGGATCGGAGTAAGTGGGATGAGGACTGGGATAAGAGCAGAGGAGCTTTCCCTTTTAGTGAGAAGCTCGGTGAGATCAGCGACAAGATTGGCAGCACCATCGACGACACACTGAACAAGTTCAGAAAGAAAGAACGAGACGACTCGCCGGACAGAAACAGGTAAGTAGATCAAACGTGTTTAAAAAAAGCCTGAGTGAGTGCTAGTGTATTGTAGAACAACTGAATGCTTCACAACTTGTTGCTCATCAGATGAGTGTTGACCTCTTTGTCATGTATTTACAAACTTAAATTAACCCACGGACTGTTAATGGTTCCCGGAATTGGAAACCACTGCTTTTAAATATTGTCTTTGATTATCCAGCGCAAAATCAAGCAGTCAGAGACATGCAATAAAACAGAAACAGTGAATCACAAAATCACCTGAGTAATTCTTACTTCTCATAAGTCCACTGTTTGGTTTCAACAGTGACAATGAGGAAGAACGAGCTTCAAGGAATGGCAGGCAGGAAACAATTGAGTTCAAAGATGAGGAAGAAACCGTCACAACAAAGAGTATCCAGATCACACAAGCAACAGAAACTACCACCACCACCACACGGAAACGCAGTGGAGCCACGAGCAGCAAGACGTTGGACCTGGGAGCTGCGGCCCACTACACCGGAGACAAGAGCCCAGAGGAGAAGGTGCTACAGGAGAAGGAACGCTTTATTAAAATGTGAGATGCACTTTCAAATTTGTCGATCACCGAATGTCTTTGTACCTGTCTTTAGTCATCGGCTAGGCAGTCATCCAGTGGAGGAATAGCTGACCTGCTCGTGATTGACCCTTCATCTAACAAGGCCACAGCAGGTAACTCCAAAGACACACACAGACAGGGACGAGTGAAAGCCATGATGGGTGTTGACATTAAGTTAACTCTGTCACCTTTTACTGTGTGTCCGTCTCACCAGGAGGAAGTTCAGACCTCATTGGTGGATTTGCAGACTTCTCCTCTCCTGCTGCCTCTGCCAGCCTCCCAACCTCCACTGGTAAACACGTCACCTTTCTCAACAGCACCTCCTTTTGTAGCCTTACGATGCTCTCAGACCTGCTCATTTTACGTATCCTGCTGCCCCTGTTTTTAAACGTAGACAACACAGTTGGGGGAGGTGGGGCAGTTCCTGTCAAAATCGATTTGATCAACAGAACAGCTGCATAAAATAAGCGCTTTCTTTGTCCGACCAGCTGCTGCATCCACCAATGGAAATGGAGAGTTTGGAGACTGGAATGCCTTTTCAACCAATCCACCAGCTTCATCAGTCTCTGGTCCCTCCCAGCCCATCACTGACCTGTTTGCTAGCGTCCCGTCATCCACAGCCTCCAATTCTACCCACGTCCCACCGTCAGCTGAGCTCTTTGACCTTATGGGTGGAGTTAACCATCAACTACCCAATCCACACACGACACTGAGTGCCTCTCAGAGCTTGACTTTCTCCCTGGGAGGAGTGACACCGGGAGCACCTGTTGCTATGCCCACCATGCCCCTTTCACGCTCTCAACAGGTAGGAACAACACTCATCACGGAAAGGACAGTACTTGGTCTTTAGTTGTTGCAGATAAAAATTTAAGCACATGTCATGAGTCTTTATTTTCTTGGACCAACACTTATTTTTTTGAGTCATCCTGATGCAGAATTCTATTCTTTATGCATTTATCCAAGTTAAAATAATTTATAATTAACTTTTAGAGCTTGGGAGGTATAGCATCTCAGCAGACCGTAGGACAGCAGAAGGGAGGTGCTGGAGGGCATGGATCATTAGGGTTGACCTGGTCTGACCCCTCTGTCAACATCAGCCTGGATTTCTTATCAGCAGGTCTCAACCCCACCAAGACCCCACCCACACTCAACAACATCATCCAGCAACAAGGTATTATCCTTTTCATTGTGATCCATTTTTATGTGTGGATTTTATACTGCAAGCGAATGTAGACTGGGAAGACTTAATGTATTGTATGGATCTGAATGGATTATATATACCTGTTGAATATCATAAGGATCAGTTAGAAACACAGTGGATTTACTCCTCCCTGTCCTGATGTGTCTGTGCAGGAGTGCCTCCCATCAATCTCTTGACTCATAACTTTGGAGGATTGAACCTCAGCTCCCCTCCCCAAGTGACACCTGTTAGATCACCAGCCAATCCCATGATGGCAGGCAACGCCATGACGATGGGCATGCCTGCATCCATGGCAACTGGCATGCCTCCTTCTTTGACGAGTATGCCCCCTTCAATGACCACGGGAACTATAGGAGTGGGGGGAATTCCTGTAAACCAGGGCATGATGGGAATGAACATGAGCATGAATATGGGCATAGCCACCCCTGTGATGATGGGCGGTATGGCTGGAATGGGAGTTCCAGGAGTCGGGTTAACACACTCCATCACCCCAGCAATGGTCCCACCCAAACAAGATGCCTTCGCTAACTTTGGCAGTTTTGGGAAATGAACGACTGCAGAGACTGTGAATGTGTGTGTGTGTGTGTGTGTGTGTGTGTGTGTGTGTGTGTGTGTGTGTGTGTGTGTGTGTGTGTGTGTGTGTGTGTGTGTGTGTGTGTGTGTGTGTGTGTGTGTGAGCGAGTGTGAGTGTGATCCACTGAAGGACTGTTACTGTACTTGAAGACAACCTTGCATGTTTGTCTTTCTGCTTTTGCTGTCTTTGGGAAGATGGTACCAGAGATAAATCACCATGACCTCAGAGGTAGGGGAGACATCCCAGTGATGTCCCCAACCCAGCAGTGATTTGATTTGTTAAATGATGTCACATATAACAGGGAAGGTGTCCAACCACAGCCTCTGGTAATTACTTTCATAGACTTAAAGGATCCTCATCTCAACCTACTTTTACATGTTAAAAAAAGTATAACCCCTCCCCTCTCCACAGCTAAATGTTTTTCTCTCAAAGCTACACTTTTGCCTTAATTCTTTAGTGTAACCTGAGATTTGTTTGAGAATAATTCCAACCAAGTTCATTTACAAAATTGAAGCCACTCATTATGATCACAGATTGACTCACCAACAATCACGATCTCCACATGCTAACAGTCAAAGTATCTGGAGGACATGACATAAGAAAACTATCCTGACTCCATACTCCTCCCCCAGCAGAAGGCAGGATGGGTGTTTGCAACGAGACGACACGAACACTGTGGTTGTTCTTTCTCTTCAGCCTTCATGAGGGTTACAACATTAAATGTTATAATCGTTTAATGTTAAAAGTGATACCGGTACTCTGTATTTTATTTTTACGTCCTTGACCAATGGTCGATGACAGAGTCCATCACTATTTTACTGCTCACTGATATTTTCATCTTTATTCCTGGCTCAGACAGCGCTCATCTGCTTCCACATATGTTCACAATTTATGACTGTGCGAAAAGAGAGAAAATGATGGATACTATCTAACAAGATTATCAAAATTCCCTGAGTTTCAGCCACATTTAAGATGATATCACACAAACAAGCATCGGGAATAACCCATAAATGAACCTTCAATAGCAGACAAAAGATTTGTTTCTCTCACAACATGAGGTTTTCACAAGCATTACATTAGATTCACATGCAGAAGTCAATCTAAAGGAGTTTAGTGGTTGATGATGTCTGAGAAGAGATTGTGTGTGTGTGTGTGTGTGTGTGTGTGTGTGCGTGCGTGCGTGACGTTATGGGTGCATTTTTCCTGTTTAGTATGTAAACAGATGAGCAGTCCTCTTAATCTTCTGAGGTGCTGCACTCAAAATGATCAAAGTCTTTATTTTGTTAATCACACAAGGGTTGATCCCATAACTATTAGTTTCAGATTTTATTTCTTTAGATATAAACTTATGTTATTACAAGAGAGCTACTAATAACATGCTTTATTTGATGGAAATCGGTTTTCTATTTTTTTGTGCTTATTTTTGGTTATAGTTTTTTTGAATTGATTACTTTCTATATTTTCTGTACTTCATTCTACAGTAAATTATATTATAGCATTCATCTTGGTGTTTTGTTTGCTAAGGTGAATTTGTTGACATGGTCTAACTGTTGTTTGTATTAACTTTGATCCAGATTATTGTGACATGATGGAAACTCGGAATTAAGAAGCTTTAGTAACTGTAGGGGAGTTCAATTGTCTAATGAAAAATGGATTAATGATGGTCTCATATTTTAGGCTCATTTAATTCTATTTGACATAATTTCAAACCACCACCAAAAGTAATTCAGAGCCTGAAGATGTCTCTATTGTCCGTAAAGTCTGCAATGATTTGTATTTCAGATGAAACCGAACCCAGTCTAAACCAAACACTGTAGTGAAGAGTCAAAAAGAAATAAATAAATGAGATGGGTCTTAATACCCAGAGAGATTCAAGGGGTATTCTCAGGCTTGGGGGGGATTCTCAGTTTTTCAGTAGGAACCCGCCAGTCATTGGGATTTTCTACTTGATTTGTGTGTGACGGAGGCTGTGTGTAGTAGCAGTGCACACATGGATCATTTACAACCTCACTTAAGCCTCAGCTTGTGAATTTGTACTATTTAAAACTTAGGTACATCGTGAGAAGAGGTCACTCTTCCTCGGTAAGAAACACCACTCAAGTAGATCATCAGTTATGATCTACTCCCCGACTCCACCATCACAGTTGAGGACTTTGAGCTGCCCGACGCTGGCAGCAACTTTTGACCAACAGCTAAGTGCAAGGGAAATGTGGAGGATGTCAAAGTTATTGAACCTTTCAAGTAACACTGGGATTGATCACTGATATTTAACATGATCTACATTTGATTTTATGGTCAAATAAAATATTCTCTAACTATGTTTTTCTGCTGTCGTGGTGTAAGTAAGATAAGTAAATGTCTATAAGTGGTTTATTTCAACATGTGGGGCCAAAACAGAAGTGCTTTGACTAAATTTGTGAGCAAGGTGGGTGAATGTGATCGGCCGCCCAGAGCTCACATGGGCACCGTGCACCCACACCCCCTCTACTCTCGTTGGGCAATGGGGATTAGGAGGAAGGGAGGTGGGATGGATGTAATCTTCTTTTCCTTTTGGCTTTTCCCTTCAGGGGTCGCCACAGCGAATCAGTTGCCTCCATCTAGCTCTGTCTTCTGCATCTTCTTCTCTCACTCCAACTACCTTCATGTCCTCTTTCACTACATCCATAAACCTCCTCTTTGGTCTTCCTCTAGGCCTCCAACCTGGCAGTTCAAAACTCAACATACTTCTAACAATATATTCACTATCTCTCCTCTGGACATGTCCAAACCATCTCAGTCTGGCTTCTCTGACTTTATCTCCAAAACCTCTAACATGTGCTGTCCCTCTGATGTACTCATTCCTGATCCTATCCTTCCTGGTCACTCCCAGAGATAACCTCAGCATCTTCATCTCTGCTACCTCCAGCTCTGTCTCCTGTCTTTTCCTCAGTGACACTGTCTCTAGACCAAACAACATTGCTGGTCTCACCACAGTTTTGTACACCTTTCCTTTCATTTTAGCTGAAACTCTTGTACCACACATCACACCTGACACTTTTCTTCACCCGTCCCGTTCCATCCTGCCTGTACACGCTTCTTCACCTCTTTTCCACACTCTCCATTGCTCTGGACTGTTGACCCTAAGTACTTAAAATCCTGAACCTTCTTGATCTCTTCTCCCTGTAACCTCACTCTTCCACTTGGGTCCCTCTCATTCACACACATGTATTCTGTCTTACTGCGGCTAACCTTCATTCCTGTCCTTTCCAGAACAAACCTCTTTAGCTTCTCCTCCACCTGTTCCCTGCTCTCACTGCAGATCACAATGACATCTGCAAACATCATAGTCCATGGAGATTCCTGTCTAACCTCGTCTGTCAGCCTGTCCATCACCATAGCGAACAAGAAGGGGCTCAGAGCTGATCGATGTAAATTTGTTTACGTCACACGACTCTGGCCTCCGGATGATTGACGGGTGATCGGACGGTGTTGATAATGCCAAGGTTAACGCCAAAGGTCAGGTTATGATTTCGGTCTTAATTGAAGACCAAAGAAGCCATCAGATGCCCAGTTTAGGAAAAGAAAAAGGAAAAATGGGCAAAAGAAACTGGTGCATTATTTTATGTGTGATATAACGTTAGACTATAGACTATTTATTAGCCTCTTGCTAAGAAGTTGCAAAGCAGCAGAAAATGACTGTATTTGGTATTTAGTTTTGCTGAATTAGAAACTATTAGAAGTGAGTCATCATTTTCATACAACTAATTTTACCCATAGGCAACCTACTTTGTATTTGCAACACAACAAGTACAAATTCACAGAGACATCCTGACTGTGGACTTTTTATTATTCCTATACATTATATGATAGCTTAAATAACATCTGATTTACATTTGTAATATACATGTGACGTAGCTTAATTTTTAGTGTGCTATGCTTAGTTAATAGAATGTTAGTGTTCAGAAAATGTACAGTATGGACATTTTAATTGGTTTACTGCTGCATTTGTGATGTCAGTGAGATTGAACTGACATATTTTATCTTAATTGTAAATTCGGGGGTAATTCTGAAATGTTTTGTGGCTTGAGCACCAACTGGCCAAAATGAGGAGTCAAGAATCTGGTGGGCCAAATATGACACATTCACATACGGCACAGGTCATGCAAGGTCCAACCTCTGGCCATGATTGGCCTGCGGACCAGACTTTGGACACGCCTGAAATAAAGTGATATTTCTCCAGAAACACTGAGTGTGGAAAAAGGTGATACAGATAGAAGGTGGTTTAATATTAGTATGGGAAGGGTTCATTAACGTTTAAATCACCATAAATAATAAGATAAATAGTTCATCGCTCTATTGCGGAATTCGTTAATCGCGTGTGGTTCCTGGAATGCATTAACTGAGAGGAATGACGGCACATTGTGTTCCTTTGAGGTACACATCTCTGAAACCTGATGAGATAAAATCACAAAACAAAAAGTAACATTTTCAAGAAGCCAGAGGCACAAACATGTGTAGGTCAGGGTAAAATGGTGAATTCAAGGGTGTCGCAGGATGTTACAGTCTCTGCCTTGTTTTTACTGCATCCCATCAGATTCAACTTCCCATTGCAGGCCAATGTATGAAATGTTTGTGTTTTATATTTATATTATTATGGAGCCATGTGACTACCAGGGGATAGGGAATAGTAAATTTAAGGAGGGCACAAGGGTAAATATGGCTGTTTTGTCATGTGTTGAGCAACTAGAAAGATAACAGACTACTGATCACCACAGATAGCCAAGACTCATTTGTTTCTGTCGCCCCTAGACATTTCACCACAGTATGGCGGAGGCCAGTAAACACAACACATTTGTTTAGCTATCAAAAAGCATTATTTAACCAATTCTTTCTCACATCTGATGATCTTAAATTTATAACACAATTACAAAGTAGAGCATGTGTACTATACTGAGTAGCTCTGCTAGCTTCATCGTCCCCGTCCCCTTACAAGGTGCACATAGTTCGAAACAACAGAGACAACAGACATTTGTCTACATAACTTGAACTTAAACATTGAAGCTATTTTTCTTTAATGTTACATTATTTTCTTTTGGAGAAAGCGGGTAGACGAAACACTCAACGCATACAAGATACCCACCACCACAGTAAACACGGGAGGGACGCGGTAACAACAGATGGTGAAGTATAAAAAAGGGCTAATGGTTGAAGTTTCGCTGATTCAAACACCCTGTGCACACGAACGGAACAAAGACATCACGAGAAATTGGACGCGAGCGGACCAACGACTGCTCGGCCCAACCTCTATGAAAGCAACTGTCATCCAATTAGAGCTCGTAAATCCTGGGCTGTACTATGATTGGCATCCTTGTTTAGCGAATAGGAAAGCTGGAGTCCGCTTTGGGGCGTTTCCAGGAAGAAAGCGTTACATTTTCCTGTAATGGCGGACCAGGCAGAAAGCGAGACTATTGGGTTCAGCGAAAACAGGTCATATATCTGCAAATGATGTGTTAAAATGAGGGTTGTGATAAGGTTATTGTTATTGTTATACGATAAATAAGACAAATGCTATTTTTGTTAGAGAGATAGTGATAAATGGCGGTTTTCGCCACACTAGCTAACTAGCTTCTAGCTAACACGTCTGTATTTCAAAGCGGCTTGTCTCAGGTCTTCGTTTGTGGCACGCGGTAAAAACAACCAGTCAGACCGAGTACGAACATGTGTTTCCCCTTTTCTCTGGGATGCCTTCTTTACCAGGTTCCAGTTTTGTTTTTGTTTTTTCCTATTTAACACTTGTCTTGTTATCTCTGTTGAAACCTTAATGTTATATAGCCAACTAGCTAATCTGTGCTACATTCATGAGTTTGCAGAGGCACAGAACTCGGTTATTTCTGTGTTTTGAAATCAGTACATTTCTGTTCGCCTGGTAAGTGCTTTATTAGAATGCATTAGTTGGATCTGATTCCAAAATGTGGCCCACACGATGTTCCCATCAGGAATCCCAAACGTTTAACATGAGAACAATAAAACACGTCACAGATCAATACTGTACTACAATCAAACACTAGTTGGCAAAATATTACTGTATATCACATCAGTCTCAAAGAATAATACTGCGAACAACAGTACAACGGGGTTTTTTTTATTTAATGAATTGTCTCCTATTTTACACTGCATCTGCCTCTATAATCAACACCATTTCAATTTGTGTGGAGTTTTGAGCAGGAACTGATACCAGCTAAGGTTGCTATGTTGCTTCGCATGAATCGCTGTGTTTGTGTTTATACCTGCTATTGTGCAGGATATTTCTTTATCTCATTAACTTCAGTTTCAGTTCCTTTATTATTTTATAGCGTACATATTATCTCCAAGTAATATGAATACATGAATTACTTGAGAAAGGCATACGAAAGACAATTGATATTATTGTGCAGAAACAGATGCCATTGTTGTGATATACAGTACAGGAAAACCTCATATGAACAGGGCTTCATTTGATTTAAAAACATAAAATGGTGCTACATTTATTAGAATGATAGCCAATTGTGTGGTATTGAATAAGGTTAATGGTATGAGTCAAACTGTTGATATCTAAACTTTTTTATTAATAAATATTATTAATGAGCACCATGTTTTGTGTCTAGAATGGTGCAGCAGGCAGTGCGGTTCCGCGGGCCTGCACCTGCGCCTGCGCCTTTGCCTGCCCAGACTGCAGTTTTACGAGGTCCACCACCACTCCTTAGGCCACCGCCACCTCCGTTTGGTATGATGAGGGGACCCCCCCCAAGACCCCCGTTTGCACGTCCACCTTTTGACCCCAGCATGCCACCAATGCCACCACCAGGAGGCCTACCACCACCCATGGGACCTCCCCATCTACAGGTTCTTTTTGATATTCTTATAAAACATGAATGCACTTCTTTGTGAGTCTTAACCATCAAAAACTAAAGAAAAAAAAAGTCATCTAAAAATTGAGGGGAAATTCTTAAACAGGACATTTTGGAGACTACAAAAGTAACCAACAAGAAGCAAGTGAAACCAAGTGAAAATTTGAGAATGTGCTAAGCTGGTGGCTCCTTTCCATTTTGATAAATTTCATCAGCTTAGAATAAACTCAGAAATTTGTAATTTTTAAATTTTAAGCTTGTTTTCGATGCTACCAAAAAGACAAGAGATTGTTTTTGTTTTCTCATCATTCCATATCTGCAGTTCTTTAATGATGCAAGAAGCCCCTTGTAGTCTTGCCGTTGGCTACACTCAACCATGACTTAGTTATTCAGTGTGAAGCTCAGGTTATTTAGTGACATGCCTCAAGCTAAAATATAGCCGTGATTTTCTTGCAGTTTACTTCTATGACAGTGTCCATACTGGTATTTAGCATGAAAGGTACAAAATCTTAATTGAATGATTCAAATGAAAATGGGTTGTTTGGTTGAACACTTTATTCTAGTGCAACACCATCAACTCCAGTTTTGAAACCAGTGTGAAAGGTGCAAACAACTTGTAGCAGTTGCTTTAGAAAAGGAATAAAACATAGACAAATAGATTGAAGTTTTTGTTTATTTAAAAGAGTACTGTTGCCATACCAATTGCTGGCCAGCTTGGGTCTCTTCAGGAATGGTAATTGCATGGAAACATAAGGTCAACAGCAGCAAAAACATCAACAACATTAACAGTGGTAGACCTCAGTACAAGAAAAAAACCTCAATTTAGGAGTAAAATTACTTAGAATGCTTTATAAACCGTACAGCCACCACCTCTTTCTTCAGTAGACCCATAAACAAATGTCCATCATTTGAAATCATGTTTCAATGAACTTTCACTGCTGGCCAAAAAATCAGTACTACTGGTACTTATCTGTCTCGATACATTTCTTCACACAATGTCACAATTTGTTGGACACGTCAACTGTTAGTATGTATTTTACATTTCTCGCCCTACTCAAATCGATTCACTCTGGAAATTAAATGTCGAGGCTTAATCTTTTGCTGCAGAGACCTCCATTCCTCCCCCCTCCCATGGGGAACTTGCCACCTCCTCCCGGAATGCTGTTTCCACCTGGGATGCCTCCCCTGCCTGCATCTGGCGGCCCTTCGCTCAACCCTGCAGAGGAGATCTGGGTAGAAAACAAGACAGCAGAGGGAAAGGTGAGCTGGAAGTTGTATCTAATCATATAACACTGCATCTGTGTTGGTGTATAGAGCAAAAGAGCAATGTGAAACACCTAATTATTTTATGGTGTTTTCTTGGTGTCTTAATTATTATATATTATATTATAGATCGTTATTAGTAATTATTTACAATGTACATTTTTTGTCAGAGTGAAATATTGTGCTGATGTTAGCCTTAAGTTTAAAGAAAAAAGTCACATGGCTGATTCAGTTGAGATAGTCTCTTAAGCAACTAAATAAATTGATCAGCACCATTAGAAAATGCTTTGATGGCATTTTGGGCGATGATAGACATCAATTTGTTGCATTGTTTTTCTTGCTTGTTGTTCACAGGCATATTACTACAACGCCAGGACCAGAGAGTCATCGTGGAGTAAACCGGATTGTGTGAAGATTATCCAACAGTCTGAACTCAACCCTCTTCTTGTAGCTGGAGCGGGGGCTACTGTGTCGGGCCCCAGTGTGGGTGTAACTGCAGCTGCCAGCTCGGGTAGCGTCAACACCACATCCAGCACATCAGCAGCAGGAGCTTCCCCCACTCAGACTCCATCTACAACCCCGTCCCGCACAATTAGCTCCAGTCCAGACTCCACCCCCATCCCCTCTCCTTCCGTAACGATTGCAGGTAGGAAAACATGAAACTAACACACACACATGCACACACAAACTAAACTGACATATCTTTACTTTTTCGTTTCCATTAAGCCCCTGTTGTAGCAGACCTGAACCCTGTTGCCACAGTGACCTCAACGGTTCCTGTATCTCCAGTCACTGTGGTTACGGTTTCCACGGTGCCATCACCTGTCACAGCAGTGCAGACAGTGCCTCTGCTGCCTGCAGCCCTGCCTCACAGTGTGGCCCAGCCCACTGCAGCCATACCTGCCTTCCCCCCTGTCATGGTCCCACCATTCAGGGTACCTTTGCCGGGCATGCACATCCCTCTACCAGGTAAACGGCTCAGTTTAATAGGCAGCAGTGTCTAGCTGTTAATTACAAAGCTACAAACCATCTATTGTTTTATACACACTGTTTGCCTCTACTGGCTCTCTGTTACTCACTCTGGCTACTCTCCCAGGTTTATGTAATGCTATTATTTTGAGGGTTATATTGCAACAGCTAGGGTAGGTTATAGCTGTAATTGTGGATAAAAGAACCAATCTGATTTAGATGAGTTTAATTTTGTTGTTTTGTGTTTACAATTTTACTCAATGAAGTATGGTAAATTTGGCAACAGGGACCGAGCAGCTGTTTGGCTTTAAACAGAAGTATTTTTATTCTTCTACCAGACAAAGTATGTCTTTTGATCTTTTCAGTGGTATTGTCACACTTTAATAAAAACTCTACCCTGTCAGTAGTCATTCTTAGTGGACATACAGAAACAAAAGAGAGGTCTTTAAAATGGTCGACTGGTCAGCTTTAAACAAGATTAAGTTTGGCTTTTGCCATGAAAGTTGTGAAGTTGAACTTTCTTCACGCTGAGAGAGGAGACAGAAAAAACATGCTAACCACAGCACGTCTTCAGTTATCTATGTATAAATGTTACAAGGAATAAACTAAAAGTCTTTTGTGGTTTGATCAAGGTAACTAGTTCTCGAGACTAAATGAAGGGCTCTTGAGCTTCAGCAACTACTTCTAATGTACATGTGCGGTGCTAATAAGATATTTGACTGTATTAATTGTTCTCTGACTAATGGCATCTACCATACAGACTAAGTGAAAACACCGAGTCAGCATCATGGGGTCATTATGTTAACAAAAATTCGGGTAGCCAGTAGACGCCATCTCTCCTAGTTACCCGCAGGTGGGTCAAATTATTTTGTGGCATTTTCCCATGTATTATACAGTGCTTGTAAATGTCAGAGGTGTTTCTTAAGGACTCACACTTTCTTGTAGTCATTGATTAAGTCAGCAGGGATTTACCAGGCCTTGTCAGCGTTGTGTCTTAAGTGAGATTTTAAGATGATGTGAGTACACCTCTTTGTCCTCTTTGCTTGCTGTCAGGTTTTTCCCTTGTTTTATTTGCTCATTTTATGATTTCCTCTTATCTCTCTCTGTTCCTCATTTGACATAAACTGACTGAAAAAGCTTCCTTGAGAAGTTAATTTCCTCAGTTTATTTCCTTCTCTGTGGATGAAAAGTGAGCTGTGGTGAGGTCTAGATTAGGGATGATGGCTATTCAGTTGATAAAAACACCAGACTTGCCACTTCCCGATTGAAATTGACATGTTTGATGTTCCAAAATAATAGATTCACTCTTTCAGATGCTCATTCACAATTGTTATTTCCCTACCTTTTACTGACATTGCTCAAAATGATTTGTATTTTACGCCACAATGGACTTTGTTCTTCCTAACATTTCTAAATAAATTACAGACACATAAACGTCAAAAACGGAGTAACAAAACAGTGATGCACAATCTAAACTTTTTTATGTGTTTGAGTGGGGCCACACACAAACTACTGCACATAATGGTAGCTGATGTCTAGTGTCCTGCTGTATTCAACCAGATGCTTGCTTGTCCGTTGTTCTTGCAGGTGTAGCAATGATGCAGATAGTAGGTGCACCCTGTGTAAAGGCAGGCCCCAGCGCCAACGGTAAACACCCATCCGCTCGCCTCCCAGATCTACAGTAGATGGCATGGTAGTGAATGATGTCTACATGAGTCATGTAATATATGGACACACTCTAGCAGTGGCATGGTGGTGAATGATGTGAGCATCATCTTGTGAAATTAATTCCATTCTAACAGGCACAAACAAAACATTCAATTTGGTTATTTGAAATACAATTATTCTTACAGATTAAATAAAATCAGTTTAATGTTTTTACTCTGGATTACAAAGACATGTCTGCAAAGCAAGCCATATATCACGTCTCCTCTTCAGCAGATTTTTTTTTTTGTGGAAAGCAAACAAGGAAATCAAAAAATCCTTTGTGTAAACTTTAGGTAGGGCTTGCCCAGTCTGACTGAGATACCAAGTAATGCTCAGAGTAATGTTCAGAGAGCAACCTAAATGAATGGGAGTGAATGAAGCTAAAGAGCTAGCATAATCATTTTCCTCCCACTTTCAGATAAAAGTGTTGAATATTTAATTTTAGTTTTCACTATATGTTAGATGCTATATGAAAGCATAGTAAAGTCCGTTTGTTTTTAATTGCAAGAACAACTATTTTGTCTTAAATGCTGGTTGATCGGTTAAGGATTTACTGTTGATTATGACCTGAGGAAGTTTTTCAAATGTAAGTAATATCTTAAGGGCCAAGAGAACATTCACCTGATGCCCAAACATAGATCATGCTAATGTAATAGACGCGATATTCCACTGACAGTTTTTGCCATATAGTCCTATAAAGTGTCTTGTTTACATGAAAAATGAGAACTGCAAAAAGAATAATCATGGACAAATATGTAATGTTTTCATATTGGTCCCACTGCTGCTGCAGTATATTTTTCCAGCAATTATAGAAACAAGGTCAAATGATGTGATTTTGACAATTTACAAATATCAACTGCAAGACAATGTAAATCTTGTACATGAATTTCAACCTAGTAGAATTAACAAACTGTCATGAGAGATGTCAACATGTCAGGAATGCCAGACAGGTTAAGGTACTAAGAATGTGATGACTAACGTTAGTGAGGCAGCATATTTGCAGCGTGAGAAAACCACACAGTTATGCTAGAAATTCAATATTTGGACATTTGTTTCAATTCATGAATGAGACACCAAGCCAGCCAAGGCTGTGTTGTCTTGGGAACATGGGTTGAAGCACACAACAGGATTAAAAAAAATAATTCAGAAATTCCCTGACTGATTCACACCTCAACTGAGCTGATACTCGTTTACAAAGAGTTGGATTTAAATGAAGTTGTTAGTAATTGGACAAAGGTGAAGAGGAGACAGGGCAGGGAAAGAAGTGAGCAAGTCATGGAGACAAGAGGAGAGCAGCTCCAACAGAGTACGTTAGAGAATTCACATGGACCATGTCCATGACCATGACCATGTGTAATTATTTTGGGACAATTAAAAATCAGTACGTAAGTGGTTAGACTGGGAAGTTGCTTATTGTTTGAATCAGTCATTTTGGGGTGTGTGGTTGGTTAGTTGAGGTAAAGGACATCTTCAGTAGCTGCTGTTGTCTTGTAGTGACCAGTTCAACGGTGAGGAATACATGTTGTGGTCATGTTGTTGTCTTTTGTGGAATGCTTGTGTGTATGGTCACTGCTTAGCTTTGTTATTTTGTGTGTGGCCTGTGTTCATTGTCACTTATCATGTATGTTTCTTAAAGGGACTGCTAAAGTCGATCAGATGTGATAATACTCTATTCTCATCCCCTCACTCATGTAATAACTCATTCTGATGACTAGGGGACTACAGTTGCCACCCTTTTAAGTTTCAGAGAGTCTTGTTCTGTATGTGGAGCTCTCTGTATACTCCTCGTTCACATTTGATACAACATAGGACAAGTTAGGGAAAAACTTGTGTACGTACATGTTTCTTATACATTTTACTGTAAACTTTAATGCTTATAGGCTATTTTCCACAGCAACTATTATTTAGTGGCTTAGACAGATGAGCGTTGACTAATCCTGGTTTGTCTTCTCTTTAACCAATGACAGGCATGCTCCCTGGCATGGGTCCTCCTTTAGTCTCCATGATGCATCCACAGCTGGCTCTTTCGGCAGCCCCTGCCTCTATGACCGGATCGTTACATCTCCCGGAGTGGTCTGAGTACAAAACAGCTGATGGGAAAACATACTACTACAACAATCGAACACTGGAGTCCACCTGGGAGAAACCTCAGGCACTGGTGGAGAAAGGTAGACACTGCTAACTTGTGCCAGAACGCAAGCATTGTCTGGAATGTCGGTGACTTTTCTAAAGCTTTACTTTTATTTTCTGTTCACAATTTTTCAACAGATGAGATAGAGAACCTAAAGTACAAGGACCCTGGTCTCAGATTAGCTATTCTAGGAGTTACATTTTCCTCTTATGGTTATACCTAATATTAGCAGATTGCAGGCTGTATCCATCCATCTTCTTCCGCTTGTCCGGGGTAGGGTCGCGGGGGCAGCATTTTAAGCAGGGAAGCCCAGACTTCCCTCTCCCTAGCTACTTCGTCCAGCTCTTACGGGAGAATCCCAAGGCGTTCCCAGGCCAGCCAGGAGACATAGTCTCTCCAGCGTATCCTGGGTCGTCCCCGGGGCCTCCTCCCTGTAGGACGTGCCCAGAACACCTCACTAGGGAGGCGTCCAGGAGGTTACTAACCAGATGCCCGAGCCACCTCATCTGGCTCCTCTCGATGCGGAGGAGCAGCGGCTCGACTCCGAGTCCCTTCCGGATGACCGAACTTCTCACCCTATCTCTAAGGGAGAGCCCGGACACCCTGCGGGAAACTAATTTTGGCCGCTTGTATCCGGGATCTCATTCTATCGGTCACGACCCACAGCTCGTGACCATAGGTGTGGGCAGGAACGTAGATCGACCAGTAAATAGAGAGCTTTGCGTTTCGGCTCAGTTCCTTCTTCACCACGACGGACCGATACAGAGTCCGCATCACTGCAGACGCTGCACCGATCCGCCTGTCGTGATCTCCCGTTCCATCGTACTCTCACTCGTGAACGAGACCCCAAGATACTTGAACTCCTCCACTAGGGCAGGATCTCAGAGTTGGAGTTGGAGATCACGGCTTGATGAAGCCAACAGTACCACGTCATCTGCAAAAAGCAGGGACACAATACTGAGGCCACCAAACCGGACACCCTCAACGCCTTGACTACTCCTAGAAATTCTGTCCATAAAAGTTATGAACAGAATCGGTGACAACGGGCAGCCTTGTCAGAGTCCAACCCTCACTGGAAGCCCTTATCAAGGGGTTCGGTACCCCATACTCCCGAAGCACCCCCCACAGAACCCCCCGGTTGAATGCCTTCTCCAAGTCCACAAAACACATGTAGACTGGTTGGGCGTGGGTATTCTGAACTGCTGTTTGGTGCATAAGCACAAACAATAGTCAGGACCCGTCCCCCCACCTGAAGGCGGAGTGAGGCTACCCTCTCATCCACCAGGGTGAACCCCAATGTACGGGCGCCAAGCCGGTGGGCCATAAGTATACCCACACCTGCTCGGCGTCTCTCACCATGGGCAACTCCAGAGTGGAAGAGAGTCCAACCCCTCTGGAGAGGACTGGTACCAGAGCCCAAGCTGTGTGTGGAGGTGAGCTCGACTATATCTAGTCAGAACTTCTCAACCTCACACACCAGCTTGGGCTCCTTCCCTGCTAGAGAGGTGACATTCCACATCCCAAGAGCCAGCTTCTGTAGCCGGGGATCGGATCGCCAAGGTCCCCGCCTTCGGCCACCGCCCAGCTCACAATGCACCCGACCCCTATGGCCCCTCCCACAGGTGGTGAGCCCATGGGAAGAGGCTGTACTTCTTATTTCTATTCAGTTTTAATATAAACTTTATGAAGGCTGTACGTCATAAAGTTTATATTAAAACAGAATATAAAACCACAGCAGTATTGATAATTTTATTGGCATTGGTAATTTACATGAGTTTAGCTGTGCCACTCTACTTTTAACTTCCTGACAGACATTTGCCTTTTCCTCCTCAACTTCAGAAAAAGAAGCAGAGAGGATCAAAGAGCGTTTGGCCCAGGAGGAGGCAGAAGCGATGGAGATGGAAGACGAGGACAAGACTGAAAACACAATTATTGAGAAGGAGGTGTGTGGAGATCTGAATTACCTGCTTGGTGTTGTAAAAAACACTTTTGCCTCACATTGTGTGAACATGTTGTTGAATAATTACTTTATTCAGAGTCCAAGAAATACTACAGACAATACAGTATAAGAATTCGGATATGTAATTAAATATAATTAAAGGCGTATTTTCTGAAGTTACTCAAGAATATAGGTAACATGAAATTTTGAGTGTCATAACAATGGAGATAAACAATTTTAATCTTCAGGAACCTAAAGAAGAAGAGATGACTGAAGAGGAAAAAGCAGCTCAGAAAGCCAGACCGGTAGCCACCAACCCAATTCCTGGCACTCCATGGTACCCAGCACAACACAGTCCACATCAGCACCATGCCCCACTCACCTTCAACGCAGGGAATACATTTTCCTCCTCTCCTCATGTGTATACATTCATGTCTATCCTTTTATCAGGTGTGTGGTATGGACAGGCGATGATCGCGTCTTTTTCTACAATCCAACAACACGGTTGTCCATGTGGGACCGACCCGAGGAGCTGGTCGGTCGAGCGGATGTCGATAAACACATCCAGGAACCACCGCACAAGAGAGGACTGGAGGATGGAAAGAAGACTAGTGTGGAAAGGCACACGTTCGCAAGCAGTAAGGGATCATGACAATACTAAATGACATTCAAGTAAATGGTTTTTTATATTTGCATTGATGATTTGTTCCATTTACATCTTCATTTTCTTAAAATCAGTGGCCAGAGTAACACTGGTACACCAGTGCAGTGATGGCTCTTAATAGTCCGTAGTAGTCACTGTTCCATTCATCTGTTTTGACAGTTATCAGTAAGGAGGAAACAGAATTGGCTCTTGCGGCTGAAGAGAGTTTGGATGAGGAGCCAACCAAAGCCAAAAAGAGAAAGTAAGTCGTGTTTCCCTGTTTATTTATCTCTAAAGGCCATGTCATACTCTCTCCACTTCATGTGGCATTCGTGGTTTCACACTAATAGGAAGGAGGAAGTGAAGGAAGGAGATTCTGAGAAGGAAGCAGCAATGGAGGCAGAACTCCGAGCTGCCAGAGAACGAGCTGTAGTGCCACTAGAAGCTCGGATGACCCAGTTCAGAGAAATGCTGCTGGAAAGAGGGGTAACACAACATTTTTACTCATCACTCGTGTAGTGATGAGTGTTATTGTGATATTTTTTTTGTTTGGTTGATATTGTCTGATCTAAATAATTGAATTTTTCCTTCAAGGATGTTGTTAATTATTTTCTTGTGATATTAGTGTTAGCTGTCACTGAAAGCAGGTGTCTAACACTTCATAGGTGTCTGCATTCTCCACTTGGGACAAAGAGCTTCATAAGATTGTGTTTGATCCACGTTACCTTCTACTCAACCCAAAGGAGAGGAAGCAGGTTTGATGTTTCATTCCTCGATCACCAATTCTCATTCTCAACTTTTTCACAGTATTATGCTATATACTGTTTATTAAAAGTAAAAATCTTACAAGTTTAGTTTTGTGGTTATGTCCACTGCAGGTGTTTGATCAGTATGTGAAGACACGTGCAGAGGAAGAAAGGAAGGAGAAGAAGAACAAACTGATGCAGGCCAAAGATGAGTTCAAGAGGATGATGGAGGAGTCAAAGCTCTCCCCCAGGTACAAGCACAAGCCTGTTTGTGTTGAGCATCAAAATCAATCGGTGTTTTATTTCATCTTATGGTGATGAGATTTCATGAAATTTTGGCTTTTTTGGTTTATCTTAACAGAACAACATTTAGTGAATTTGCAGTGAAGCACGGCAGAGACCCACGTTTTAAAAATATAGAGAAGATGAAGGACAGGGAGGCTATCTTCATTGAATTCATCACCGCTATGAGGAAACGAGAGAAAGAGGACTCAAAGTCCAGAGGAGAGAAGGTATCACTATCTGAAACTCAACTATCAATGTGCAGATCTTTTTCAACTACATTGTGGGGATTTTTAGAGTAATGAAGTCGAAAATGATTGACTTTGGTATCTGCAAGGTTGTTGCTGACTCTGGTTTTTCAGGCGATTTTAAGTATTTGTGATGCTTGTTTTGCTCCCAGGTGAAGCAAGACTTCTTTGATCTCCTAAGTGACCAGCATATAGAGGGCGGTCAGCGATGGAGTAAAGTCAAAGAGAGGCTAGAGACCGACCCTCGATACAAGGCTGTGGACAGCTCAGCACTCAGAGAAGAACTTTTCAAACAGT
This sequence comes from Antennarius striatus, assembly GCF_040054535.1. Classification (NCBI taxonomy): domain Eukaryota; kingdom Metazoa; phylum Chordata; class Actinopteri; order Lophiiformes; family Antennariidae; genus Antennarius; species Antennarius striatus. Next base: position 15,321,308 of record NC_090788.1, read on the forward strand.
ACATGGAAAAACAAGCGAAGGTAGGGGCAGGTCTCGATGAAAGATGAGCACAGGATGTACAGTTACCGAATATCATCAGTGTCATTTGTTTGTCCTTCTTATATGTTTAGATAAAAATCAGGGATGGTTCAATTAATAGATGACTCGATTGCTTACCGTGCACATAAAGTTGTGTTCAAAATAATAGCAGTCTGTTTAAAAAATTGAGTGAAGCCCAAAATCCTTATAATGGTTTTTATTTCCATGCATTGGGAACACTGCACATTATATTCTAAATCAAAACATGAAGACAAAAACAGAAATTCTTTAATTACTTTACAGAAAATGAAGAAAAATGAACATTGGGCTGTTCAAAAAAATACCAGTGTCTGCATTTTACTTTACAAATTCAAATATTTACTGTATAAACTGAAAAATATCCAGGATTCAGCATTCCTATGAATCACTTAACTAATATTTAGTTGTATAGCCACTGTTTCTGAGAACCGCTTCACATTTGTGTTGCATGGAGTCGACCAACTTCTGGCATCTGTGAACAGGTATTGAAGCCCAGGATGATGTGACAACGTTCCATAATTCCTCTGCATTTCTTGGTTTTGCCTCAGAAACAGCATTTTTAATGTCACCCCACAAGTTTCCTATCGGATTAAGGTCCGGGGATTGGGCTGGCCATTTCTCTTTTGGCCAGCCAATGTGTTCTTTGGCAAATTGTATCCTCTTCAGCACATGTCTTTTTATAACAGTTGGCTTTTTCGGGGGCTTCTTGCTGATAGATTAGCTTCACACAGGCGTCTTCTAATTGTCACAGTACTCACAGGTAACTTCAGACTGTCTTTGATCATCCTGGAGCTGATCATTGGCTGAGTTTTCACCATTCTGGCTATTCTTCGATCCATTCGAATGGTAGTTTTCCGTTTTCTTCCACGTCTCTCTGGTTTTGCATTCCAATTTAAAGCATTGGAGATCATTTTAGCTGAGAAGCCCATCATTTTCTGCAATTCTTTATACGTTTTCCCTTCATTAATCAACATTTTAATCAAAGTACGTTTTTCTTCTGAACAATGTCTGGAACGACCCATTTTTCTCAGGTTTTCAGAGAGAAATGCATGAGCAACATGTGCTGGCTTCATCCTTAAGTAAGGGCCACCTGATTGACACCTGTTTTTTCACAGATTGAATGACTTCACTGATTGAACTCCACACTGCTATTTTTTGAACGCCCCTTCAATTCATTATTCAATTACACAGAATCAGGAGCATACAAATCAGGAATGTTGGCTCTGTTGGTTTTCTATGACCCTATTACAGCAACTGGTAAATTAGTTGCCATGCAGTAATATAATTTCTACCAAAAACAGGTTATTCATGTTGGACTGCTATTATTTTGAACACAACTGTACATGAAGACTCCTTTTCTCCTGTTTATGGTTAATGTGTCAGAGTCTAGGCAGTCACATGTCACTGAATACATCAGATATTATCAAATTTACAGTGAATTTTACTTGGTGTTGTTAATAGCCTCATTGGTGCTAATTTATACTCTTCAAATCTATTAATACCATATCTGTGGAAGTCATCCCAACTCTTAATGAGTTTTCATGGAGTCCAGGACAATCAGAGCGGTACATTATGAATCCAGATAAATTAGACTGAATTCATCTTTATTTCTAAGGTCATCTTATATTTGGACTAAAATGGTAGTTTTATCTTTTCGAATTACTTGATCTGGAGTCATGTATTAGTGCATAAGAGCTCTTTCTGTGATAACCATGAGAATCAAATTCCCGGCCACAAATGTTGTAGGGATAATTAAGGCAAGACATCATAAAATTTAATTTGTGTTTTGGTACAAATTACTATCCTGATTGATAGCTCTTTATTCCAGAATTATTTTTTAACTTCTGGCAGAGTTTGGCAGTGAAAATCGGGCTTTTAATCATGGAATTGAGCATCATGACAGCTGATCCAATTACAGAACAGAGGATAGTGAATCAGTGGAAGAGGGAGAAGTTGTGGCAGCTCACAATGGAACAAAGTTTGCGTATGTCAGAGCACACCTGCAAGCAAACACGTCACTCTGAGCAAAGCATCTTGCAATCGTTCACAGATAAAACACAGATAAATGTCCAGAGCATCAGAGAAAGTTCTCCGAAGGAGATCAATTGCTACAAAGCTCTGGCAGCGAATGAGTTAACCTACCAAGCAAGACTGATAGAAATAAAATTTGTGTCATCATCCACAGAGCGTGGACATCGACAAGGAGCGGGAGTTGGAGCGGCAGGCTCGCATCGAGGCCAGCCTGAGAGAAAGGGAGCGGGAGGTGCAGAAGGCCCGATCGGAACAGACCAAAGAGATTGACCGGGAAAGAGAGCAACACAAGAGGGAGGAGGCCATTCAGCATTTTAAGGCTCTCATGTCTGATATGGTGAGATGTTCTGCAAATCATTTTTTCCCTAACAAATCTGATAATTTATAATCTATTTGCTACATCACTAGTAACTTCACTTTTTCATCCAAATCAGATTTTATTTGTAATGAAACAAGTGCTTCTGAAAAAATTTAAAGATTTCATAAATACTCTTATGTACAAACATACAGTACAAGACAGAGACAAAGAGCTTCATTTCTCATTATACACAGGGCTGGTAAAATGAAATTGAAAGGCCAGATGGAAAGTCGGTCTAGAGCCGCTGCACCCTGGGTGCACCGCCACGACGGGTCAACATGACCTAATATTCCTTAGATGCATGTTTTTCCTGATAATGGGGGGAAACCAGAGAACCCTGAGAAAATCCATTCAGACACGGAGAGAACATGCAAACTCTTCACAGAAAGGCCATATTGGAAATTATGGGGTTGGAACCCCTGACCTTCTTGCTGTGAGGCAGCAGTGCTAACCACTACTCCACTGTGCCGCCTAGTACATGTTCCAAACAGTACACTTTCAACTAAAGCTGTTTGTGACAGTACCACAAGCCAGTCAAAATGCTAAATAAATACTGTTATCTACAACGTACCCAATTTTAAAGGAAAACTAGGAATATATCAAATCTGACACCTTACCAGACCATAAACTAAAAATAGCTGCGCTTTCAATTGCGAACATGCAAACGTGTGTGATGGAGCAGTCAACTTTTTTCTGTTTTAACAGAAACTGGTATCAGTAAATCAGATTCTTTCATTTATTGATTGTGTGTTTCATCAATCTGCAGGTTCGGTCCTCAGATGCAACGTGGTCAGACACACGTCGTAACCTGCGAAAGGACCATCGCTGGGAGTCTGCATCACTGCTAGAGAGAGAGGAGAAGGAAAAGTTGTTTAATGAACATGTAGAAGCACTGGCCAAGAAAAAGAAAGAACATTTCAGGCAGCTACTGGATGAGACTAGCATGGTAATCATTTGTTTCCCTTTGCTTATTTCTTCTGCACACATAGGTAAATATTATGTAGGTCTGCCGAAGCCACATTAATGAGGAAAAATTAGAAATATTGAAAATCTATTTTGGTTATAAACTTCAGAATTCTTTTTGTCTATGAAATAATCACTTTTTTTTTCATATGTCTCTGAACCCAAAATGAAATTGCCAAAAAGATACACGGAAAATATTCTGAAGTTACTCTAACTTTACAAATTTTTCAATTCAGTGCCAAACTTTTTTTCAATCTGCTTCGAGCTTACTGATGATTTTGTTTGTATTTTAGATCACACTGACGACTACCTGGAAGGAGGTGAAGAAGGTGATCAAGGAGGACCCTCGCTGTATCAAGTTCTCCTCAAGTGACAGAGTAAGGCTTTAAATGGGTAACCTTCTGGCTATATGAATACTAGGTAATAAACACATTCTTAAAAATCATTTTTGATAATACCGGTAGTCCTTATCATACAAGCATGATTGGTTACGATAGGTTGCATGTAAGCTGAATTGTTCATAAATCATTATTAAATTTAAATTTGTAATTGCATTTGAGATCATTTAAATGCTATTACTGCTCTAAATATGAAAGGACTTTATTTAAACAATAACAGGACATAAAAACAACACATTAAAATATAATACAGGTACAGGTCGTTTCGAGTTAAGTCGTTCTCAGTTATACGTCAATTTTCAAAAAAATACAGGGAAAAATAATAATCAAGTGAACATCATTTCACTCGACTTATTGTCTGTCCACCACAAATATGAGCACTGAGATGCTCATAGAGACAAAAACAATAAGAGGGACAGACGAATGTTTGAAATGTGTCAATGCAGCGGTGCTGCTCATCGGATGTTGTGGCAGAAAGAGGAACTACACTATTTAGACATGGTGGCACAGGTTTGTTTGTGTCTCTGAATATTCGTACGTCAAATGTTTGTATGTTGAGGACTACCTTTATTTTAATAAAGTTTGTGACTTCACTATAATAGTAAAAATTAGCTGGCATCTTTCTATCCAAAGGTTTCCCCTGCCAACGGACCCAACTTACCACAAGGTGGTCTGCCCCTCTCTTCACCCAAGTGTCCAAAACACACGGTCGAAGGTCAGATGATACGATCACAAGATCAATCATTGACCGCCGACCCAGGGTGCTCTGGTACCACGTACACTTACGAGCATCCTTGTGCTCGAACATGGTGTTGGTTATGGACAATCCGTGACTAGCAGAGAAGTCAAACAACATAACACCGCTTGGGTTTAGATCAGGGAGGCCATTCCTTCCCTTCACGCCCTTACAGGTGTCTCCATCATTGTTCTCCTAAAGTCACCCAGGAGAACAATGGCGTCCCCTACAGGGATCCCGTGAAGGACCCCATTTAGGGACCCCAAGTAGGCTGAATACTCCGAGCTGCTATTTGGTGCATAAACACAAACAACAGTCAGAGTTTTCCCTCCCACAGCCTTAAGGTGTAGGGAGGTGACCCTCTCATCCACCGGGGTAAACTCCAACACAGCGGCGCTCAGCCGGGGGCTTGTGAGTATCCCCACACCCGCCCTGCGCCTCACGCCAGACCCAACTCCAGAGTAAAACAAGGTCCACCCCTATCCAGGATTTTTATCCAGAGCCGAGGCAATGCGTGGAGGTAAGCCCCACCAGATCCAACTGGTAACGCTCCACCTACAACACAAGCTCCGGCTCCTTTCCCACCAGTGAGGTGACATTCCACGTCCCCAAAGCCAGCCTCTGCCACCTGGGTCTGGTCTTTAGTTCCCTTTACGTTCTGTCATGAGGTCCTCTGAACCATTCTTTGTCTGGCCCTTCACCTGAGACCTGTTTGCCTTGGTTGACTCTACCAGGAGTACTAGACTCATAACAACATTGCTCCCAGGATCCTTAGGGCACACAAACCTCTCCACCACGATAAGGTGTTGGTTCCTTGGAGAGATGAATATGTTTATATCCCTCTTAAAGGTATTATGCTGTGGGTGTAACAGGCTGCATATATTTTTATTCTATTTTTGGTGTCTGATGTGTTCATTTGTGTTTGTAGAAGAGACAGCGGGAGTTTGAAGACTACATCAAAGACAAGTACATAACAGCCAAAGCTGACTTCAGAACTCTGTTGAAGGAGACAAAGTTCATCACATACAGGTATGTTAACTCACTGACACTGCCAAGTAATCAAAACAAGTATCACAACTGTTGTTTTGTATGTGCAATACATCACATAATCTGTGTCTCAATTATTTTATTAATGCTTCACAAATCTTCTAATGATTTGAGTAAAGGGACTTTGCTGTAAAGGAGCGTTAGTATTGTTCCCTAGAATTTCTCGTCAGTATTTTCACCATCCTGTTTGTTTTGCATTCTTCCCTCTACCAGGTCGAGAAAGCTCATCCAGGAGTCAGAGCAGCATCTGAAAGATGTGGAGAAGATTCTTCAGAACGACAAGCGTTACCTGGTTTTGGAATGTGTTCCAGAGGAGCGCAGGAAGCTTATTATGTTCTACATTGATGATCTAGACCGCCGTGGCCCACCGCCTCCACCCACAGCCTCTGAACCCACCCGACGTTCCACGAAATGACCAGTCACATCATTTTTTCGGCTGATGACCTACTGTTCCTTGACATCCCTCTGGCCTGAGCATGACCCCCTCCAAACACCTAATGAACCCTTCCCTCCAGGCCTCCAGCTGACATCAGTGTTATTGCTGAGGGTCACGTTGCTTTGACATGTACCATAGAGATGAACGGTTGAGGTCTCTGTGTTATGTCACCTCTTACCCTGAAAGAGTCTGTTTAGGGCAACACCAGGGAACAGAGGTTACCTGATCCAAAGGTGACCCGTGACCACTCACCTCTCTTAATGGCCACATTAGAAGGAGAGGTATAGTGATGAGGCTGCTGCCCATGCAGCCACAAAGGTGTAAGATAGCTGATGTAAATGAAGATGAGTGTATGATGATATGGCTGTGTGTGCGTCTGTGTGTGCGTAGGTGCGTTGAGGCATCCTTAAGCCTTACTGCTCCACTGTGCCAGTCATTGTTTCAGCGGCTCAGTGTGAATGTTAGTTTCTGCGCAGTGGTTTACTCTTATATCTCAGCAGTTGGTTTCATGAAATAAAAGCGACTTCCACTGTTTTTCAATATGTTGTTTGTTGGATTTCTTGAACTACAATTGGGCGCACACACACACACACCAATTTCCATTTTTATTTATATAAACAAATACGATGTTTCCTATGTCTCATGAATTTGGTTACTTCCAATCTTCTGACACGGTGGCGCTTTCACCGCACAGTAAGGTGGGTTCGAGTCCCGCTCTGTGCCTAGTGCATGTTCTCCCCGTGTCTGCGTGGGTTCTTTCCGGGTTCTCCGGCTTCCTCCCACTTCCAAAAGCATGCGCTTCAGGTTAATTGGCTATTCCAAATTGCCAATGCGTATTTGTGTGTGTGTGGCTCCGAGGTGCCCTGGCGTTGCGCCCGGAGTTTCCCCTGCCTCACGCCCTCGTTCAGCTGGGATAGGCTCCAGCTCTCCGCGAAACCACCACAGCGGATGAAGCGGTTGATAATGAATGAATCTTGCGACACTTCCGCAATTAAAAAGGTTTTGAAGCGGGACGCGCGAGACGTAGCGGCGAATGCACCGACACTTGTGATTGGTCAGCGTGAGACCACTTCCTTTCACGTGATGTTGCCGGACGTGCGCTGCTCATTGGTGAATTGGTGTGTAGCATCATGCCCATGACCGTTATCCTGCCGTTCTTCGTGCAGTGACCCGACACCGTTCTATGTTGAACGTTATCAGTTCCAAGTGTCACGTACTCGTTTTTTTTGTTGTTTTTTTTCAATGCATTTTCTGTTATAATCCAAAGCGAAAGCGACGAGCTAACGCTGCGTTCTGCTGCATGCTCGGTAACCGTCACCGCATATGTGTGTGTGTGGCCGTCACCGCACGGCCGTCCGCTCCTCCGCCGCTATGGGTGTCTGTCTTCTCCCGCTGGTCGTCGTCGTGCTGTCCGCCCGGGCTGCTGTCGGAGAGCCGACGGGATTCGATCGTGTTGACGCGGCTCCGCCTTCCAAAATAGGCAAGAAAATAATTCAAATCCTCAACGCAGACCTTAGAGTGCTGCCCACGCTAGGTCCCATTCAGAGGATAGCTAGCTAGGATGGTAGAAAGGTTGTTGTTTTTAGTCACAGCGGATATTGGTTTGTTTTACTTAATGACTATTTAGTTTAAATAATAATGGTCATGGGTTTAATTTTGAACAGATATTACGTCATTATTATTACTGTGATCCGCTGACCCTGTAGGTAAACAGCTACTATTCTGAGAGTCTCAGATCATATTGGTAGATATACTATCCCAATACTTCAAATAATCTGGAATGAGCTCCAAAATGAGCCATCTTGAAATAAAATTATAGTAATAGATGAATTTAATTTCCAAACTCGTTTCTGATATATTTTTTTTAATTGACTCTGTTCCCCCAGCGGTGGTCGGGGCAGGGATTGGAGGCAGCGCCACAGCCCATTTCCTGCGGCAGCACTTTGGTCCTGAGGTCCACGTGGATGTCTTTGAGAAAGGAGATGTTGGAGGTCGCCTCGCCACTGTCACTGTCAATCACAATGACTACGAGTCTGGAGGTTCCATCATTCACTCCCTAAACCTCCACATGCAAGAGTTTGTCAAACAGCTTGGTTGGTTTAAAAGCAAACACACACACACACACACACACACACACACACACACACACACACACACACACACACACACTTTTTAGACAGAGTTAAAACACCTTCAAGGTTACAAGGAAAAGTAACCTTCTGTTGCAGCAGTGGCAGTAGGTATGTAGCATTATCATTTAATTTTGCACCTCCACCTTAACCTTAACCTTAACCTCAACCTAACCATAACCTTAGCAGGAGGAGGTATCACCAGGTTGACGTTAACATCTAGTGCTATATGTGTGTCACAGACAAATCAATGTGATGTTGCATCCTGTATTAATTCCCTGGTCAAAGCAATCAGACCAGTAGAATGATTCATTCCTTGGTAGATTTTAGATAGATATTTAATTTTACATTGTTTCACAGGAAATGTTTATTATCGTGTAACACAGTAGAATTCTATTTTAAAATTCTTTGTTCCTACTTCATTCTGGTTTCCACAGTATAACAACAGTGGACTGGTGCATGTCACATCATTACTGTTTGACAGAATAAAAGATCGTCAGTGTTAATTCTGTTTGATGTGCCTTTGTGTCTTAGGACTTATCATTTATTTCATCCTTTGTCCCTCAAGGCTTAAAGTATCGCCGCAGCGTGGCGGGTAAGACAGCTGTGTTTAATGGTGAGGAGGTGATTCTGGAGGAGACTGACTGGTATCTTCTTGACCTGTTCCGGCTTTGGTGGCGCTATGGCATCAGCTTCATACGCTTGCAGATGTGGGTGGAGGAAATCATGGAGAAATTCATGAGGTATGCAAGTAATAACAATGACCTCTGCAGAGTTTCATGGCAGCTGCCTGGTGTGATGATGAAGCTTGTTTATCTCTGTTTGACTATCTCATCTTACTTTCTTTCTTTTTGTGTGTGTGTATGTGTGTATGTGTGTGTGTGTGTGTGTGTGTGTGTGTGTGTGTGTGTGTGTGTGTGTGTGTGTGTGTGTGTGTGTGTGTGTGTGTGTGTGAGAAATGTAGGATATACAAGTATCAGGCCCACGGATATGCCTTCAGTTCAGTGGAGGAACTGCTGGACTCTCTTGGTGGGAGTGGCTTCATCAATATGACCAGAAGACCCCTTTCTGATTCGCTGTTGGAGTTGGGCGTGTCGCAACGCTTCATCGACGAGGTCATAGCACCCATCATGAGGGTCAACTATGGACAGAACATCAGCATCCCCGCCTTTGTAGGTCAGAGGAGCAGACAGTGGGAGTGGGAAGGAGATAAGGTGGAAAGAGAGGGACGAAGAAAACTGGTGCTGAAATACGAAAGGAAAGAAAAGAAAAGAGGTGTGAAAGAACAACTGCGTGTTGTAAATAGCAGAAAGGAAAGAAAGGTGAGAGGAGGGGATAAGATGTGAGAGCAAGAGAACAGGATAGTCTGTAGGCAGCCGATAATTGGTTTATGGCACTTAGCGCTGTCTGATGGGAGTGTGTGTGTTTGTGTGTGTGTGTTGCAGGTGCTGTGTCTTTAGCTGGTGCCCAGAACAGCCTGTGGGCGGTGGAAGGAGGCAATAAACTAGTGTGTTCTGGCCTGCTAAAGATGGCTAATGCTAACCTGCTACAAGTACAAGTCAACTCCATCTCCCCAGTCTATTCAGGTACTTTACTCCAATGTTGGCTTGGTGGTTCATACGAGACGTGATTGTATTAAATACACTGGAAAGTTGCAAGTAAACATATAAAGAAGTGATACTACCATGATGAATGTTTTCCATGTGTTTCTTTGTCTTTTCTTGCTGGTGTTTCTGTGTCAAACAGAAATATGTAAATGGTTCAAAAGTTAAACATTTCAAAATATTTCAGATGTTTGGGGATAAAGACACACCTAAAAAAAATTATTTCCCAATCATCCAGATTGCAGGTTGTCTGGGTGTTTGTTGTTTGTCTGTACTGCTTTCTCTTTATACCACAAATGGAAGCAACAGAACACAGTCCAATGAGATAAGGCATAAATAGATATGTAAGAAAACATCAGAAGACTTGGTTCCATGATATTATTTTTTATGATCTTGTATTTACTCTCAAAAACATCATTAACATTAACACTAACATTTTATGCATACGGTGTTTCAGTTTTTATCCTGTGATTTTGCTTGCAAATTTGCAGTATAATGAATCCTGCCCCTGTAAAGTGATGTGAATGGTATTACTAGATTCGTTAAATTTCACAGTACTAACATTATGGGAGTTATAACCGCGGAAGCACTTCAGTAATACATTCAGCATTTCAGCCTGTCCTCCTATAACACCGTAATTATATTTAGGGATCAATAATGAATCCTTTACGCTGTGATTTATTTGAATTCAGAGAGTTGATCTGTGGCTAATACATGAAAGACAATCTGCACAATATATCTGCATCCACTGTTAAAAAAAATCTCATTCTCAGTCTGACACATTTTCCTTTTTCTTTCATCCTAGACACATATTCAGCAATCCAATGTGTCCAATAAGTCCAATCCAACCTGACTCTTATCGGGTATTTTGAGACGTGACAAGTGTGGTACATGTTTCTAGAGTTTATCTACCGGTAGCTTCAGTGGACTGTTGTAGACGGATTTGTGTTAGTATTACGGCCTGTAGCACAGCATTAATGATGATTTCATATGTTTTCATATGTAGCAGAGGCACCACAGTACCAGCTAAGCTTCACCGGAACAGGAGGAACAGGATCAGAGTTTTATGACATTGTAGTTTTGGCAACGCCGCTCCAGGAGAATGTCAAGTCCGGAGTCCATTTCCAAGGTTTCACCCCTCCCTTTGATCAACTCCCTGGCAACTATCACGACACTGTGGCTACAATCGTCCATGGTTACCTCAACACCTCTTTCTTTGGTTTCCCGGACCCCCGCCTTTTCCCCTTTGCGAGCATCTTGACAACTGAGAGGCCTGATCTCTTTTTCAACAGCGTGGCGAGCGTTTGTCCTGTCAACATCTCGACAGGCTTTCGCCGCAAGCAGCCACAAGAGGCTGGCGTCTATAAAGTGTTCTCACAACAACCTCTGGATAAGGCTCAACTTAAAATGCTCTTCAGGTTAGCCACTTAGCCGCAGGGTACAAGACTATTAAATTGTCAAGGGATGCAGCTCACTGTTACTGTATTTACTGCTTAATCTGGTGATCATCTTGGTCCGGAAAACAATGAAAACCCCCTTCTCTAAGAAAATCTACTATAAATTATTATTTAATTTAGAGCAAATAGTAGCAAATGAGATGCTTATTCATGTGAAGGTTGTAGCATTTTGGTTTACAAAATTCTTTGTTAATTTACAAAATTGAGGACAATCATCAGACTAATATAATTCTTTTGGAATTTTCTCGTGGAAAATTAAATATAATATAGTATAATATTACCGTCATGCTAGCAGTTCTGGCACTGCAGTTGTCTGTGTTAAATGTCAATTTGCTGGCATGCTGATATTTAAATGTTTGAAATATCTTTGGTTTTGGAGATTTTTGGACACAATCCAAAGAATTGAACCATAAAAGTTATGAGATAGTTTGGTGAAAAGTTGAAGAGTTGAAGATGAACCGGTAGATGTATGCTGTCATATACAGTATGGAGTGACTGCTATTTATGGCTAAAAACCCAAATGTAGATTTGTTGTAATAAATACCAAATTCAATGACAATGTTGTGCAAAATTCTATCAGGACAGACTGATAACACTTGACCTTCATTGTTCTGCCCAATCCTAGGTCATACTACTCAGTGCAGGTGACAGAGTGGCAGGCCTACCCCTGTTACGGCAGCAGCCCTGGACTGCCGCCTGTAGAGCTCCACCCCAATCTTTACTATCTCAATGGTATCGAGTTGGCTGGCAGTGCCATGGAGATGAGCTCAGTCGCTGCCAAGAATATTGCTCTGTTGGCTTATCATCGCTGGAACAGACAGACGGACATGGTGGACCAGAGAGATCTGATGCACAGGATCAAGACTGAACTATGACCTGATCAGCCGACGTGAGGAGTCATAGAAGTTAATCTGAAATGTGTTTATGTGAGTAAGCAGTGAGGAGAGTTTCTGGAGCCTCTCATAACATCACAGAACTGATGTGCACTCCAAGTCTCAGACTCTATCTTCTCTGGACCCAAAGGTGGAACGTATCCATTATATCACAGTACAAATTTTTGACTTGTTAGAATATTCCAGTGTATTCAGAAACATGGCCAAGCGATAGATTTCTATTTATCCCAATCCACCAGTGACCATGAGTCAGCAGGAAATCGTAACGCCAAGGCTAAAGTAGGGAAAGAAACAATTCTGTATTATAATCACAGCACTAAACATGTCTGACGGCCTAGCTCTCTGTGCCTGTGGCATTTTCTCTATGAACCATTTTACAGTATTGATTGAAGACTGATCTCATGCAGGTGATTCCATCAGCAGAAAAATTCAGCTGCAGGCAGCCTTTCTTTGCCAAGAAACAAAAAGACAGCGTTTCACCAATAGTTTATCTAGTCAACATGACTTGACTCTTCAGAGCCTTTTACCGAGTTGCTGACATTTAGCATTAACAGTTGTGTTGAGTGAAGAAAACGTTTAATCGTGATTAAGAGCAAGAACGAAACACATTTAAATGGCTCCTTTATCAGCTGTTCAAGACGGATCTGTGCAGGAGATCCAAAGCAACTGCACCACTGCTCTTACTGTATAAATATAAGCACTGTTAATGGATGTGCTGTCGGAATGAACTGCACCACGGAGATGTCATTTGTAAATTAAAATTAATCTTCTATTACTCATGGTAGTGGCCACTGGCACTCTCCTCTGATGCCTCTTTCATCAGACTGTTTCATTAGCTTCTCTTCCTGCTGCTTTTGTTGTACAATCCAGCGGAAAGAATTCTTTTGGGGGGGCAACAAGTTTTCACACTGGACCAAATAAAAGAGGAACAATGTTAGAGCTGCCTGTGGTGTATAGTTAGTTCTGTGATCTTGGAAAAGATTTGTCATTCCAGTTGACAAGTGCATGAAAAGATGGGACACTGATGTGATCACAAGATGTTGGCAATTGATTGTCCTCATAAGAAATGTTTTGTTTTTAGTATTGCTTTGGGACCTTGGGATTTGATTAAATTGGATTTCTGGATTAAGAAAAACGAACTTATCAACTAAATATCCTATGGTTCCAAAGGGTTTCTGTTGATGACTAATGTGATTGTGTGCTGGGGAAAAGACATTACGCTTTAATCTGATGAATTGTCTGTAAACAATCAGAAATTTTGGTGGTGAAATGGAAAAAAAAAAGGTTATCTTTGGTGTTCTGCACTGAAATTTTTAAACACAGAACTGATGATACGACTTGGCATTCTTGAGTCATCTGATGGATCCAAACGCACGGTCTACTTTTTTGAAATGTTCACTTGTAGTGCACTGGATGGAATTTGCTCATTTGAGATGAAGTTTGCTCAGTTGACTACATTTGAGACACAAGACATTGTGCCTTACATTCAAATAGACATGACAGTCCCAAAAGTGATGATTGTATTCAGTGCTGCAGATCCAAATGATCAGCTAACTCCACAGACGTGAACTACATGATGCACCTGAAATGTCTCAAAAGATGTATAGGAAAAAGACTTTGAGTTTGCTCCGGCTTTTAGGTTAAGATAAACTTTTATGCTTGAATTCATTTCACACCGTGAGTGAAGTCCTGAAACAAAAATTGATCGAAATACCTCCTGACCTAGGGCACAAGGGTCCCTGTGTATTTACAAGTATGTTGAGCAGTGAAGGAAGAAGAAGGTCAAGCATAGAACTAAATATAACAAGTAAAAGTCATGATAAAATCCTACTGAATTCAAAGTCCTTAGTTTGAACAGTAGGTGATACAGCATTCATTCATTTGTTGGTTAGTTCAGTCATTCATTCAACTGTATGCATCAGAAAATCAGAATCTTGCTTATGAGATGGAGTAAATTTTAATTACAGTTAGGTAATATTCCAGACTGCATCCCAACCTAAACCTCAGACTCCTCCACAGGATCTACAGATTAACCTTACAGTTAATTTGATGAGTGAAAGACAGGGAAAAAAGAAATTCTGCTATTTTTGGGATTTTCTTCTGATCTTCAATTTATAAACACCCGAAACACAGAACAGGATACTGATTTAATGAGTTAAAAAATTGAGAACTCCAGGACTGTAAATCTGTTTCTTTGGTATGTGTGTAAATTCATTACTTCCAATGTAAAACATACATCATCTCTCTTAAATATTAGGGAGCTGTAGATAATGGACTTTGTCCTTAGTGTCTCAGCTGTGGTTTAATTTTGTTCACTCAACTGACAAAACAATTTGATTGATTTATGCATTGCTGTTTGTATAAAATAATGGAGAACATTTTGTGGTGTCCCATGAGAGAACAAGAAGCAGGAAAAGTCCAGAGAAAAATAGTATAAGTACATTAAACTAAAGAAAAAAATAGGCGGTGCAGATTGCATGCTGCAATATTATAATATTGAAGTATATTCACATAGTATTTATTTTTGACCTTACAAATAGTAATAATCATTTGATCTCTTTTTTCATCATGTCAGCATCTTTTTGCATAGCTGTTAATGGCAGTCATATGGATGAACTTCTGTTGCCTTCACACACACTGAATAAAGTTTTTTTTAATTTAAGAATGAAGTCATCATCTGCTCAGTACAGTTTGTTGCAACATATTTCATGTTTGGTAAACAAAATAATGTGGGTGGCTGCACTGCATGATGTATTTCCTCATTGTTGAGAGAATACAAGGACTGATTTTTATGTCATGAAAATTCATTTTTAAAAAGTTTATGTGGTTCACTACAACCACTGAAGTGAGGAAGAAGGTTATAACATCATCTGTCACCTGGAGAAGGTTTCATGTTGGTGGTTCACAGCCTTACAACTTGTGCCTTTTGTTCCAGGTGACCATTAAAATGAGCGGTGGCTTTTACTTGTGTATTCCTCAGACTTGCCTTCTTTTTTTCCAGGTTCTCTGCTGTATTTTAGTTCCTCTGGACAAAAACCTTCCCATGCTGGAGCTGTCCCTAACGCTCTCGTCTCCAAAGAGACAAATGAGACAATTTCACTTCTACTTCTGTGACTTGTCTGTCTTGCAAACCCAAGAGATGTCTGTTATTGACCATTTTCAGTGGTGCCTCCCACTGGACCTTGGGGACTGTTGATCCATGATGAGCAGAGATGTCCCTGTATATTTTCCCAGCTTCTTGGATAGAAATATTCCTGCCTCTGGTGCTTAGAGCTTGTTCTTTTGCTGCCCAAATTAACAGCATCTGTTCTGTCCTTGCTGTTCCATAATGCTACCTCTTGTTCCTCAACATTGGTAGTCTTCTGCTATCTGAGACATTCTCTTAGCAGTCCGTCCCCCGGGATATAATTCTGATTTGATTACAGATGCTCCTTGTTTCAAACTAGATCATGGCTCTGACATTTACTAATCCCCATACTCCATCTTTATGTTTTAGAGTCTCATTGTGTAGGAATTTCATTGTAAGAGTTTTCAGGTTTTGACATCAATGGCATCTATTTCCTCCAGAGGCCAGCTTGGTATTCCAGCTCGATATCTGATGACTGGTAGGGAACTTACAGTAGGTTGATGGCGGGGATCTTGTTTCTACATATGTACTGACGTTGCATGAGTTGTTGCAGCAATTTTGGCTTTCTGCCATTTCTTATATTTTATATATATACACACTGTATATCTGTCTGTCTGTCTGTCTGTCTGTCTGTCTGTCTGTCTGTCTGTCTGTCTGTCTGTCTGTCTATATAATCTTGTATATTGCACAATATATGTATTGTTCAAACATTAAACATTGTTGAAAAATGTAATAGAGAAATATATAATTGCATAATATAACATTAAGACACCATGATATTGAGGAGCATTGTCCTAAAAGTTGCAATTTGATAGGAAAAATATTTGTCATTTGTTGATTTCCATATTGCAGTCTTGTAATATACACAGACTTGATTACTGTATTGTTAATAGACAGCTGAAAGTCATACATCCTCTAAATGCCATGAGTGTTTCAGTTGAAAAACATCAAGAAATACTCCCCCTGGTATTAAATTACTCTTATGAGAACAAGTATCACACAAGAATAAAATATGGTCTTACTGAAGCCAAAAATCAAAAATTTTCTTTCGTTCGTGTTTTTGGAGGAAGGCAGGAAACTCAGACACTGGGAGAATTAACAAATTCTTCATAACTCTTGACTCTTGTCATCATTCGACGTAATTAGTCAGACTTAACATGGCTATTAATAGACCAAAAACAGGCATATGAATAAATGTGTGCATTCTTGTTTCATTTTCATTATATTTTTTTAGTAACTTGGACCTTTTTTAGGTTGATTAAATATATAGATTTATAGAGCTTGACAAAGGGTTAAAGAACGATTAAAACGTACTGATCGAGGCCAAAAATAAAGGCATTGAAGTGTTAGTCCACAAATTTTCAGGGGGTTGACACATATGTCTTCTTATCACATTTTAGTTTAATGACTCAACTCATTGTTTCGGATTCCAGTAAGGGGGTGGGGGTTGTCTGGCACAGCTGCACAGAATTTGGCCTGAGATCAAATTGAGACTTTTACCATGGAAGTCACATAAACGGAATCAGGCTGTTGAGTGTTATCATTTCACAGCTTCCCACTGAAATGGAATACAACATTACTTTCATGAATGTAGCATTTTATATTGTTCTATAATATTCTTTGGTTGTGAAGGCTGAATGTCTCCTAAATGTGTAACAAGGAAAGACCTCCTACATGAATGCATTCCTGGCCATGTATTTAAACAAATTCATGCTGGATAACAGGTTAGGTTGAGACATTTTTTGAGTTGTTTGTGTGTGTGTGTGTGTGTGTGTGTGTGTGTGTGTGTGTGTGTGTGTGTGTGTGTGTGTGTGTGTGTTCTTCTTAGGGATTATACAATTATAACGGTTTAATCACAAACTGTATGTGGCTGAAGGAGGAAAAGTTAGTAGATTATTTGATGGACACCTGAAAAGGAGATAAAAACAAGTTTGTGCCTATTTTCTGCACAGCATCAGTATAAAGTGTGTCTTTGTCCATAGAAGCTGTTTTTTTTTTCAGTCTACAATGTTATTCAGTCAAATCCAGCTATGCAAGCTGATATACTTTTGTGAATAGCTCACAGGCATGTATGTTCTTTTCTTATTGTTCAGAAACAAGACTAAAAAGAGCATTCATTGCCTGTGTTCATTGTTGCATGATTAACAATTTTGTATTTACTGTTACAGTTTTATTTTTCAGTCCAACATTTTTTGCTATAATAAAGAAAATACTTTAATGTTATTACTTAAGACATGTTAAAGTTAAGGCCAAATAAAATCCACAACAAATGATTTCAACTCCGTAATGAAACAACATTTTTGTTGACATTCCATGTTGTGCATCCTCTTCGCCTGAACTTTGTAAACTCCTTTATTTCATGTTGAACTATGTGCTAGGGAGAAGTATTCCTCAGGCCTTGGTTGGTGTCTTAAACTTGGTCAAAAAGGTCACATGGTACATTTAAATGCAAAAATACAATTATGTTAGCAGATGATAATTCGCTTGTTCTCTCACCTTGATTTTACTCTTGACAGCAGGATTTTGAAGCAACATTTACAGCAACATTTAAAAGATTACATCTATTGAAAATACAGCAAATAAACTAAATGAAATCAGAAAAATTACAACTTTTTAATCTATTTTGATGCAATATTTATGAAAATTATATGATATATCTAAAAGTTCGTTATTGTTAATATATATAATTTACAGGTAAAAGTAATACTTATCAGGATAAACTGAGAAAAGTGACATGTTAAATAATTATTTTCGCCCGTTCTTGAGCTCAGCTCTGATTGGCCCAGACGTTCACCACGTGGCCAGGCAGTCACGCGCTTTCCAGGAACCCGTCAGGAAGAAGAAAAACAAAACAAACCCGAGAGAGCTGTAATAGCGCGTGGACTCCATTGAAAAGGGGGCCTTGTTATCTCCAACAGTGGAACATACACGAGGTCCAATACGGAACAGGACATATGAATGGGCGTCCTTAAAGTAAGTACGACCATTACTTATCCTTTTTGAGGGAACTGTACTGAGCAGCGAATCGGTGTTTCACCGCGGCCGAGGATTAGCTTGGAAGCTAACGGCAGGTTGTTGTTGTGTGTTGAGCTTCGGCTGAGATGAGGAAGGGGGCGGACGGCCATACTGACTGCGAGCTACGGGTGAAAGAGAAGCTGGAGTCTCTAGTCGTTCCCTATTAGAACACACAGTTTGAGCTAAGATGTCCCTTATTATTCCCTGCAGTCTCCCGAGATCCCGTAGGAAATGTTTACATGCAATTATGTGTCTAACTTAGCTATTATTACATCATGTACTTAGATAATTGTTGTCACTGTCAACTGTCATTCGCGACATAGCTCAAAAATAACATTCTGCTGTTTTCAGTTATTATGTCCTTGTGTCCTAATGTGGACATAATATTTGTTATTGTGGTTACATGTCCTGCACTGGGTCCGGATGGTTAAAAACTGCACTTATGTAAGAGCATAGGCGACCACGCTTCTTCTTAACTATTCAAATCATGTGAACCCCGGAGAAAACTCTCAACAATGTCTTTAATGGGTCTAATATAGCAATTCTAAACACCATTGAACCGTGTTTCTGGTGAGAAAAGCCGTTGTGTGTGAATAAAAAGCCCAACAGTGACTTTTCGCTTGGCAGCCTGAGCTCTGTGGAGGTACACGCCCCCCAACACATAACAATCCCACTGCTGGTGGAAAAAAACTCGACACAGCCAGAAATTTCCACGAGATGTAAGTTAAATATCAGACCCAAATCAGACGTATGGTAATGCCGTGGCTATATCTCGACTAACGATTTGTTTGGTGTGATAAGTTAGTGTGAATTTTTGCCAAAACAACCTGCTTTTTAGTTTATCAGCCGACTTAAGCAAAACGTTTGATTCGGTGTCTCTACTTTGGTATAAATATTAGCAAAAGACATAGATTTGGACTGGGATTTATTTGAGTTAGTGGTTAAATTTGGCTTAAAATATGTGTAAAATAAGCTATCTAGGCCACGGACATGTAGGCCTCCAACTTGTTTATCTTCTGCCTCAACCTAGAATGAAACGGGCTGTTTATTATGAAGCTTCTCCTGATAATGACGGCTGTAGCAGCCAATCAGAGGCGCCTAGAGGAGGACAGTAATCTCCGCTCGACCAATAGGAGAAGTAGATTACGTGGGTGTTGGCTCCGCGTGTTTGTTCGAGGTTTTCATTTGCTTTGTTAGGATCTGTTATCAGAGCAGAAGCTGTGGGGACTGTGGTGGCATTAGTGGTTTTATTGGAGTTTGTAATCATGCTTTTATGCCCGTGTGTAAGGTGGAGAAGACGTTGAGATGTAGATATTTGCGCTCCCAGTGTGCCCACCCCAGAAGCAGGAGATCCATGACAAAGAGATGGAGGCATGGTTTTTGTTTTGTTTTTGCTGGTGGTTGTGGAGGTCAAATAGTTTAAAGTTTCCATTTGGAGAACATCTTATCCACTACTACAACTTAGTAACAATATTATTTGTTATTATCATGCTAAATTTGAAACCATGCTTCATGCTTAGATTAGAGGACCCAAAATGTTTCCCAGTTCATGAATTCAAAGAATGCATGTGTATTCCACAGGAAAAAAATATTTTAAACATACTATCCGTCTTCCCTTTGCTGGTATGTTGAGTGGAGTGTGCCATCATGGAATCACTGCCACTGGCCTTGCAGCAGCACAAGGGCTACTAGTGTTAGCAATCTGCAGATGTTCAAACAAGATACTCTTGCTGATTTGTGTCTTGTGGAGGCAAAGGTGTTTATCCATGCTAGTTGTGCATCCTTTACAATACAGGTATTGTATCCAAAGCTATTTAAATCAATCCACTGGACTTTAAGAAAGTTTCTGAAAGACGTTTCACCTTTCATCCAAGAGGCTTTGTCAGTTCTGAAAAAGCCCCATAATTTAGCTTTGCTGTCCTAAATAGATCTTTGTAACTGAAATCTCAAGAGCCCTGCCACCATGAAAGCGGCCTTCTTTCTATATTGTTCTAAATTTAATTATATTTACTTCCCTTGTGAACGGCAGACATTTCAACCTGTCATAGCAGGACAGTCACAGGTGGAACTAATTATATTAACAATGGCTTAGCTCCAGAAATTATTGCAGTGCAACACAACAATAAACAATGGTTTAGCTACACCTGTGATTGCCAAGTGAAATGCCTGCTATGCAAAAGATTTACTAAATGTGTTCAACAGCAGTGGCTCCGTGTCCTTCATGTGCAGGAGTCAGTAGTTTACAGCATTCCTCCTTCAGGCGCAAAAGGGCATTACAGAACTATTTAGAATTGTAAGTAGAAAATACAGTAGAGGTGGCCTATTCCTATTCTATATTTAAAAATTTGTTCACTGACATATGCCCAATCATTCCACAAATTTTCAAGCTGAACAGTTCATTTTATCTTTTATCAAATATGCGTTTCGCTCTGTCAGTCATTCATAGAAGGAAAAACAACGGTAACACGTGTTGTAATTACAGTTAATTAAAAAATAATCTTACTATGAGAAATGGGGCAATGATGCTGTGATGTGAACATAGTCACTAACAGCAAGTCACCAACCCTAGTGTCATCTCTGTATTGTATCACCTCATAAAATAGACAAATAAGCAAATAGCCGTATGAATTAGTCTTAAAATCATAACATTCATGCACTAATGGCTGCTAACAGGTATCCATTTTATGTATGACAGTTACCATGACAAACAGACACGTTTAGGTCCTGCGGTTTATTGATTTTTCAAGAAAACTTGAGGTGATCCCCTCACGTGTTTTTTTTTGGCAAACGAGAACATCTCCTGCTGACTCATCGTAGGATTCGGGGACTGCCTGGTACCACTAGGTAACTCTCCGAAAAAAACTGATTGGCCTACTTGGATCACGTCCAATGTTGTGAGGCAGAATGTCAACTGTTTGTATGATTGTGCAAACTGAGTGCAGCACAAGCACAACTAAATGTTTCACATTTTCTAAATCTAAATCAATCTGATGCTCAGTAACAAGGAAGGAACTTTTGTGTGAGTTCATGTGGAGTTCATTGTAGAAATCCACATCTGCAAGCCTGGCATCAACACAGGAAATTGAATATTTATGGAGAGGTCATCGTGACTGTGCATATCAAAGTTAGTCCTCAAGGGACGCTATAAAGAACAAAAGCACATTTTGTAAATTGTGTCAGAAGACATTTCACTGTGTTCCACATATGTACGGCAGGAGTCGAATGATGCACAACAGCATGTCATAACAGCATAATCAAAAGTTTTCTCATTACTGAGAATGAAGGGAGGGATGTTCCATTGACTGGATGGCCAAAATCCAGCCAAGCATTCAGACTCAACTAAAAGTGTCTAATCGTTCTGGACTTCTGACATCCTGTTTAAGAATGACTTTTCAAATAATATGTCCCTTTTTTTTTTCACAGCTCATTATTATAATAATAATTATTTTTATTTTAAATTTTTTTTTTAGGAATTCTTAATCTGTATTAAAGGTTTTTCAGTTTTTCATTGTCTTGGAAAGGGAAAGCCAAATCTTTTTGGTTAAAAGTATGTTATGACCCAGGCCAAGGGAAAAATCCCAAAGCACAGAGCTAAAGGAAAAGAGCCAATGCTTCATCCTTGAACCTAGACTGATCAAAGCAGGAGAGAATTTAATCCTGAGTTTGGGCTTTCAGTTGCGGTCATAAACATCTAGCTTTACGTCATAGTTTATCAGCTGCTGAGTAGTTAGTTGGATTATTTAGATTTTGCTCAAATGTATTCAGCACAGATTTGCCGGTAGAGATGAGAATAGTTGTTTTTAACGCTTGTAATTGCACCCTCACTGATTCTTTCTGCTGTTGGAGAGAGTCTCGATTGATATAGGTGCTAGCTCTGTGTTCAGGTCATTTCCCCATTCTGCTTCTGCTTCAAGTGAAGCCAGACACAGCTGCCCTGGTACACACTGAGATATGATAATGATCAGTTTCTATTTCAGAGCCTGAGCTTTCAAATATGCTCTCAGCTCTTAAGAGATTATGTGTGTGCATTCATATTTACATGCAATGAGTTGTGTACTTACATTCACATTTGGGTTTTATAAAGGTGTTATTTTTAAATCCCCTGTTGTATTAGAGTTATGTGCAAATGAGTTTTCTGCCACTTCCTATGTTGATGTGAAGCTTGTGGCTTGGGGGATAGAGCTCAGAGGTGAGAAGTTCATTTGACAGGAAGTGATGGCGTCAACTGGTCTCGGAGTGGTTGGATTGGTGCATGATTGTGTCAGCTGTTCACCACAGGCCCATGTCTCCATGCAGATTCTAATTTATTTGCTATGCAAAGGTAGCAAAGAGCCAAAGGCCAGTGTGTGCTACAGTGAGTTAGTGGGAGTAAAGAACAACAAAGTTGTGATGACTGGAATGATTTTAAGCATGATTTTGATCTCAGTTTGATCTCTGTGGCTTGATCTTGTTTTGCTAAAATGGATGCTGTGTGACATATGATAGGAGATTTTGATGGGAATGGGAATGGGAATTGTGTCTTCAACATCATCTGTGCTTTGACAGCCATTGTGTGTCAGACACAACTGACAGCAAACTTGCTTCATCTGTTTATAACACCAGCCACTGTTGAGCTGGATGGGCCTTCTTTTGCTGGTGCTTTCTTTCCAGTTGTTATAACACAACTGGATGCTCTCAGACATGATGCTGCACCCCATTTTCCTTCATAAGTACTTTTTTTTTTAATAGCTAGCATGATTCGGCTCTCTGTCAGCTTGGTTTCTTCTTAGTGGTAGCTGGCAAACAGCTTGTAGATGCATTACTGTCATCTTCAATGGCGGCATTGAATTTTTATCAGTATCAGGTAGCAATGTTTTTCACTGAAAAAATAATCATATAAATAAATCAGTTTTTATTTGATCAGAATATCATTTAATGACTTATCCAATAATCAAAAGTTGATCCCATCCTTTATTTGAGAATGTCAGTCACTTTGAACATTTTTCTAACTGACTAACTGGTTCAGTGTGTTGACTGAAAAATACCACAATAAAGAGTATTGTACAAATCATCTAGAGATAGGCAAATATTTGCCTATTCATTCATAAACAGATGTCCAGGCTCTGACAATGGAGCAAGAAGAGCATTACCGCTCTCTTTTTTGTCATTCCATATTAGAGCTGAAAAGAGGAAACCATCCAGAGTTGTCAGCAGTATGTTTATAGTCAGTTAATCATTCACTCCTTATACAATTATAATTATGAGTATTCAAATTAATTTCATGATTGTATATTATTTTAGTAGTTTATGTTCAGGTTTTATCTGAATTATCTGAAGATAATTACTATTTTCATTCATTTTATAAACCAATTTTATCAATACAATATGGGTCAGGTTAACCCATAATGCAACCACATGTCTGTAAACAAACAGTGAACAGAAAAGATGAGCTCTACATGGAGAAGTGCTTTCAGTGACCGCCTGGTGAGACTCTCTCTCAGACGTCTGCTGTTTGACTCATCTCGCTGTAATGACTGTTAACTCTTTAAGGGGTTTTACCATCAAAACATCCTACCCAGAGTTTTGGATGTTCTATAAAACCTGAACAAAACTGTGAGGTCCGTGATGTGTGGCACACAGCGTCAGTCTTTATCCTGCTGGCTCCATCCACATGTTACTGCTTTGCATTAGCCTGACCTCACAATATTTAAAATAGTGAGGCTCTGGAAAAGTTTAACAAAAAACAAACAAATATTTTTGTGCTTTCAGGTGTCACCTCAAACAATTTATAGACATAATGTTTATAATGTTCATCTTGGAGGTGAAATACTTGTTAGAAGTAGAGCATTTTGTTCCAGTTCGTTGTGGTGGGGATGAATTGGCAGCGAGGCTGAGCTGCTGTGCTGCATCCAGCGCTGCTCAGGCCCGGTGCTGCAGTAGGAGTTAATGTCAAAGGATCAGTGGTGCAACAGTGTTAGCGTCAAAGCATATCTGTTGCTCAGTTTATCACCAAGCATATTTTTGACTTATTATGCATGCTGGGCTAGAGGTTAATTCAACACCCTTCTTATAGTTTTGCTAGCTTACCGTGGGTGGCTTAAAATTAAAAGAAGTCAAACAAGGCTTTGTGATGGAACGCTTCCTCCTGGAAAAAATCAAAGTCACTGACGCTACTGTTCAATTCAGTAGCATTGTATTTAGTGAAATTACAGTATGATCAAATTCATTATTTTCAGTATAACAACATTTTTCTCATGCAGCTATACTATATCACCTTTATAAATAATGTTTTTTTTACACGGTGGTGGTTTGAAAAAATGAATTCAAAAATTACCGTTACTGTAGTGCTAAAATTGTGTCTCCTGTTATAAGTAACTTTTTTTTTTTAATGTGTCATTTAGCCTTGTGCTAGCACAGCGCTATACCGCATGTAGTAAAAGTGCTCCGACAATCTGAAGCAATTTGATCATCCAAGTTGCAGCGTCATGTGTCATATGTTGCCATGTGTATCTTCTCATTAATGACACAGTGAGACTAGCATGGTCCAGTGCTGCAGATCTTAGGTCCAGCTGTAGAGACGATGCATTCCGACTTTCCCAACCGGCAGTAAACAGGTCGGCATTTTTAGGAGCACTGTTTCCCTTGCATTAACAAGTAATTGTTAACTGTTTTGTGGGTCTGTTACATTTACAAAACCTTCAGGGAAATCCTGCTGAATTGCCGTTTCATTCATGTGTCATTATAACTCAGAAGCTTTGAGTGTCTGAAATCAGGAAACAACCTAGTAACCGAAATACACTCTCTGTCTAGTGTAGAGGGGGTGGTGATGAATTAACCTCTTAAGAGTCAGCACAGTTAAAGAGAGCGTGGGATATATTGATCGTTTAAACACGTCAGCTTCTCGGTGAGATAATAAAAGCAGCAGAGAAGTAGGGATTCTGCTTGGCTGAAGAACAATGATATATAAAGACACTAATGTATTTGATGAGAGAAGTTTTATCATTTCTATTCTACAAAATATTGTTGTGCACTTGCTACCTCCTACATCGTATTTTTTGCGATGATAGGTGATAATAAATTTTCTCACCGGCTGTTTGCAATTTATTAGCTGAAGAGCTATATATTTTCCTCAGGAGTTTGTAAAGACATGACAGATGTAAGAAAGAATAAATACAAGACTTTTGTCACCAAGGAACTGGAAATATGAATACTCATAAATGATAATGTTGCTTCCGGCTGTGTCTTGAAATAATTTTTGCCAACAAGTTCATCCTATTAGCTTAAAAGATAAGAAAACTATTCTTATAAAGCTTCAGTGAAATGTTAACAAAGACTAAATTAAAATGTCATGTTTTTGTGTCTGTGCAAAAAATAAATCCAGTTTTTCCTTACATCATCTGAGCCTAGCCAAGTACAGTATACACATTTTCAACAGAACAGAAAAGGTCATTACTTTGGTCTTTTTTCCCAAGCAACTGATTAAAACACCTATTTGCCATTTTTTTTTGTGAAAATAGTAAAAGCCAAACCAAGCAAAACAACCTCTTGAAGATTGGTAAAAAAAAACCCAAACAACTCTACAACAATGGCTGCACTTGCATATTATTGTTGGATTATTTCTTTGTGTCCCCTTGTTTTCATTCTAATTCCTCGTCTCTTTTTTTACCACAGAACTGAAGCAGACAGAAAACCATATCAGACCAGACCAGGTTGAAGGTTGTGCATACCAGCACTCGGCAATCATTTCATTTGACAGTAATTTATTGTGTGGAACGTACAACCCCACTCAACCGCCACTGGGACCGGACAAAGGGCCCAGAGGTTATCCCCGCTGGAGCTCTGAGCTGTGCCTGGCGATGCCTCAGGTAAGAGTGATGACATCACTTTCACACAGACAGTTGTCCTCCAACACAGACCTGCACAGCGTCTTAAGTCTGTTGAATTTTGTTAAACCTAGATAAGGACAAAAACTTAAACTCCAGTTTCGAATTTAATACCAGTAACACATTTCAAACAAGAGGAAACAGCCAACAAAAGACTGGGAAGGTTGCGCTCAGTTCAAAAAACACCTGTTGAACATTGCAAGGTATGCAGGTGATATCTTAATGGATATGATGGGGCTGCAAGGATCAGGTGAGGTTCACCACTTTGTGGATTAAGTCACGGTATAAGTAATAAGTCTTTACTTTGGAACAATCTATAAAAAGTCATTGGTCAACACAATTGCTTCACAACTTGTTTAATGTAGTTTTTATATATTCTAGCTTTGCACCGTGTTTTAGATGAAAAGAAATGGGGTTGTACTCAGTAAGCAGAGATTATGAAATGAAATGCCTGTCTGTTGTTATGGCCGTCTTTCAGTAAGGTCTGGTGTTGTCTGCTGCTAACACTTTGGAGAAATATTGCTTATTGCATGAAATTAAACAAGGCAAACTGGATGTCAGCTGCAAACATTTGCTAAAAACAGTCATGGTAACTGTTACACTGTCAGCACTTGTGTACCCCTATGTCCCAGACAAATAAATAATGAGAAGTATCAGCACCTCAGCAGCTGAGTTATCACAGTCCATCTGTGTGAGACTAAAGTCGTCATGATATCCTGCATATCTTGTGGCTTACAGATTTAGCAACCCGAAAGAGACAGAATTCCAGACAAAACTGTTAAAAGTTAGCTTTGATCAGATTTAACGATCGCGATGATGATGTTCACTAGTAACTTTTGACTTCAATGTGCTTTATGTCCGGTGTTGCAGCCTAGCGTCAGTGGGATGGAGCCTCCCTTTGGGGACGCCTTTCAGAACTACTCATTTGCTGACCAGGCCCTGACCAGCACTGAGCTACTCGCCACCAGCTCTGACCCAGATTTCATGTATGAACTGGTGAGTGGCTGCACACACAATAGAAGAGAAAACAAAGAGTTTACCATACTGAAATATAGGTGTGGTTAATAGTGCTGTGCACAGCTGTCATTGTTACCTGTGTTTATGTGTGTGTGTGTGTGTGTGTGTGTGTGTGTGTGTGTGTGTGTGTGTGTGTGTGTGTGTGTGTGTGTGTGTGTGTGTGTGTGTGTGTGTGTGTGTGTGTGTGTGTGTGTGTGTGTGTGTGCGTGCGTGCGTACATGCGTGCGTGTGTGCGTGCGTGCATGTGTAAGATGCACCAATTTTGAATTTTGTTGTGTAAAAATTATTTTTCATGATTTGTTATTAATTTATTGGGCCTTTTCTTACTGCTGTATTAGATATCAATTTTATTTCAGTGATCCTTTGTGATCATATTTGAGTTGTGTGAACTTCCTCATGTTAAAAACAACAACCTCATGTTATCTCATGTTAAAAAGTTTATACATCAAGATACAGAATATTGTTTTATTTTGCACAAGTCAAATACAACAAGACAAATTGCATATTTTAAGGTGGAATGCTTTTAGTAAAAACACACTACTGGGTAGCTTCATCGACCGGCGTGGTCACAGCTGATTACCTCCAAATCCACACTGAAAAATCATGTCAGGTTACATGTGACAAAAATAACAAGCACCCAGATTATTTATATTGTTTTTTACCTTTTGTCTGCCAAGTTTAAATATTTTTGAAAAAGAAATGAATTAGAAATGTTTTCACAAATCAATTTTTGCTGACCAGGCACATACTAGTATACATTATAGTAATCAGAATGTCTTCTTGACAGTTTTGTGATTGTAAGATGAATTCATGAGGTAGACTGAGTAGAATGAAAAATGTCAGAAACCTGACTCATCTTCTGGTTTCCTCCTCTCTGCAGGACCGAGACATGAGCCATCGGCAGAGCCCCTGTGGGGATAGCGTAGTCGGTGCAGGGGATGGAGGGAAGGAGGTGGAGGGCTGCATGGATCAGCTGATGGGTATGGGCGAGTGTGAGACGGTCTATAGCAGCTCAGCCTTTGAACAGTGGGACTCCTACTGGGAAGACCTCACCAGGTACTGGATTCTTTATGTGCTGTTGTTGATTTTCATTAAACTTTAATAACATACTGTCTTTCACTTATCAAACTTTTTGAAGGTCAATGTAGCTTTAATGGATTGTCCTACAACTACACAGAGTTGCATTTAGTGTCAAACAGACTTACTCTTGTTTATTTAATGGGCAACAAATCACTGGCTTCAAAACCAAATCACTCAGAGGAGCGTTTAAGGATGCCCTGCATTTAATAAATCAGTTATAAAGATTGTATGAATGCAAATGGCCTGTCCCTTTTTGCTGTGATTGTTTTTGAAAGGTAATCTTTTTCTTACTTTGAACATGAGACAACCATTATCCAAAGCCTTTCTTCCAATAAACTTCAAACACTGCTGAACACATATTGTTAAGCAGCATGCTTCACCCTGGACATGCTTCTTGATTAGGACAAATATAGACACTGTGGATTATTTTGAGACAATACTAAATATACTAGCATACTTTCATAAATTTAATGGAAATTAATGCACAGTGGAAAAAAAATAATGAACTACATCTATTTGCTCAAGTAATAATTTAAAGACTTATCTGTTTTCAGAAGGAACTTGTGTCTAATGGTTTTGTTGACTGTAAGAAAAATATTGAATAATATCAGCATTATTCTTTAAACCCCAGAGGGAACATTTTTCTCTGCAAAACAAAAATTTGATAAAGTGGACTGCTAGGGTCTTGATTTGCAAGACATCTAAAATATATTCTATGCCGGAAGAATAGTGCAGTAGTCCTGATTCATTCATGGCAAAACCATTGTAAATTGTATCACCCGTTCATCACTAATTATGTTCAGTTCCCACAAAACCGTTGATTAATCCAACAATATTTTTAGGCTGCTAAATGTCAGTAAATTGCTAAAAATTTCAATTCCAAAATATTCATTGTTGCTCAATAACATTTTTCAATGAGAAAATATTTTCTATGTTTTTGAAGCACGTTTCAATGCCTTTTTTTGTTCATGGTTCACTTCAAGACTGGCTGCATTAAGTAAAGTCAGTGAAAGGTTAGGGGATCAATGGGTGCGGGTCCTGGCAGAGAGTTTTCCTGCACCATCTGAGTTGAGAGATATATGTTTTATGATAGGAAAACTGCAAGCAATTATGCGATCATACAGTTGCCTAAAGGTTCTCACAGCATGAGACTTCAGCATCACTGAGAGGTAGTAGTAGAGTCTGACTGACAGTGGATGCTTTGAGGTAAGTTTTGGTTTCCCTCCAAGGCAGAGAGTGGTTTAAGAGGTCGACAAA
This sequence comes from Antennarius striatus, assembly GCF_040054535.1. Taxonomy (NCBI): domain Eukaryota; kingdom Metazoa; phylum Chordata; class Actinopteri; order Lophiiformes; family Antennariidae; genus Antennarius; species Antennarius striatus. The sequence continues at coordinate 15,350,775 of NC_090788.1, forward strand.
CAACAAAGCAGCTGGCTACCGCAATCTCCCGAGATGTGAGGTGATGCTCCATCTGTCCTGCAGTGATCCTAATGCTTCACTACCAAAATAGTTTGCGCACTTCCTCCTCTGTTGTCGAGTGTCAGTTTAGAGTAAACAGGTTCTGAAATCTAAAGGCTATTACCCTTGAGGTGGGACAGTGCTGACTGTCACAGGGAGGGTCGTGTCTCCTGGAGGTCATGTTTAATTAAAATAGTGCTTCATCTTTTGTACTATGAATAACTCAGTTTTTAATAGTCTTGACTGTTAGGTAGCCATAATATTGAGTATGTCTCTGAGTCACTGACATTTTTCTCAGTCTGATAGGCTCCAAATATAAAGATTTTAAAAGTCATTTGTTAAGTGTACACTAATCCCTCGTGCATTTGCACATCAACACTCGTGACTTCACCTCATCATGGATTTTTAATAGGTATTCATGTGTTACCGTACATGCATTCTATTGGCTGACGGCATCCGGAAGTGAACTACGTTCTGTGAGTCTCAGAACGCAGCACACTTCCATGAGACGCAAAAGTGCTTTAAAAAGTCGATAAAAGTGTTGGAAGAGGTAATACAGAGAGAAGGTGGTGTAATATCAGTGTGGGGGAGGGTTCATAAACGTTTAAATTATGGTAAATAATAAGATAAATAGTTTGTCGCTATATTGCGGAATTTGTTATTCGTGTGTGGTTCCTGGAACGCATTAACTGTGAGTGACAAGGGCGCACTGTATTATGGGATGTCAGATGTCTGTTTTTCATTCCAAAGTGAGCCTCAAATGTCTTGTTTTTTGGCCAAAGTGATTATTTTGATTTATTGTGTTAAATCAGTGATTGGGTTTGGAACCTTACGTTTTATAAAATTAAATTCAATGTGTATTTATAACAACAGATATAACATCATGGTTTTACGCTTGGCAGATACACAAGGCTGACCAGCTGTGACATCTGGGGTACCAAAGAGGTTGATTTCCTTGGACTGGATGACTTCTCTAGTCCGTACCAGGATGAGGAAGTGATTGGTCGAACTCCGACTCTGGCCCAGCTGAACAGTGAGGATTCACAGCCTGTGTGTGAGGCGCTCTACCCCCCTGCTGACCTGACTTTGCCACCGGCTCAGTCTCTTCCCTCTCAGCCTCCCTGTCAAAGTAAGAGACCCCTGGTCCCTGGACAAATATCCGGGCCCAGCTCTGCACGGCCCTCCCCATGCTCTACATCTTCCCGTCCCTCCCACAACTTACTCCCAGACTTTCCTGAAGGCTCCCAAAAAGCCACCAGACCCGTCCCCTCCAGCACGGAGACTATGGCCAAGACCCAGACCTTCCTCAGTCTCACCCAGGACTATGGCCAAACTCAAGCCAAGGTCCAGGGACAAGGCACCAAGATGACAGCCCAGACTTCTCATAACTCTGACTTTGTGCGTAAGGCCAAAGTTCGTGTGAGTGCTGTGCATAAGACTCAGCCTGACAGTCCCACCAAGACAGAGTTTGAGAGGTCAGATGCCCATTTACCTCTCTCTCTGCCTCAAGATGAAAAGGCTTCCACTTCAGCAAGTGCTACTTCAATGGGACTTCCTGCCGCAGAGGCCAGTGGCTACGGCAGCCTGACGAGCTTTGAGAAGAGGGTGGAGAGGAAAGGGAGGAGAGACTTGCCTGTAGGCTGGTCCGCTGTGCCTCACGCTGTAGAAGCGAGCCACGCCCTTCAGGTTGACACCGGTGGTCTGGTCAGTGGCAGCGATGCTGCGGCACAAACGAGCAGCAGTGGTGGTGGTCTGGCTGTTGAGGGCACAGAGAACGGCAAGGAGGAGGAGCACAACTACTCTCTGTTCCTGACCCGCAGCAGGCTGGACGGTAGAGCCCACTCCCTGCTCGATGAGGATGTGGAGGAGGACGACGATGAAGAGGAGGCAGAGGAGGATGAGGGTGATGGGCTAGAGCTTGACGATGAAGACCACGATGAGGGTTTTGGTAGCGAGCATGAGTTGTCTGAAAACGATGACGAGGAGGAAGAGGAAGAGGAGGAGGAAGAAGAAGAAGAGGAGGAGGAAGAGGATGAAGACTATGAAGCAGACAAGGATGATGATATGAGTGACGCCTTCTCAGAGCAAGGTAGCAGTTGCTGCTTCCTGTTTTCATTGCTCATTTCCTATTTGCCACTATTTCCGCTTAAGTTTTCCGTTGCTCTGATTTCCAACCTGTTCTCATGTCTTGTTCTTCTGCCTCCATCAGGCTGTGACATGGAGCTGACGGAGGATATTAAAGGCCTTACAGCAGGAGTGTCAAGCCGGAAGAGAGGCAAGCGCCGCTACTTCTGGGAGTACAGTGAGCAGCTCACCCCCTCCAAACAGGAACGTATGCTCAAGCCTTCAGAGTGGGACAGACACACGCTGCCTAGCAACCTGTACCAGAAGAATGGGCCCCTCCATGGTATACATACATCAACATACACACTCACACACACACACACACACACACCGACACACAAACACACTTATAACCTGCAAACCGTAACAGTATTAAAGCAGTTGTGTCATCAAATTCAAATTCAAGCCTTGCTGAACTAATTTAGTCCGATGCTTTAAGCTTTAAAGGAAAGACTTAATTTGATATAATTTTTTTTTCTTTAATTATTGTTTACATTTCATCTTTCAACCTCAATCAGTACAGGAAATACATGTGCGACTTAATGAAAGCTGTTAGAGATCTTCAGTTGGACTACAATGTTTTGGATCTTACAGCAGCTGTGTACAGTATGTGGCAGTGATATTTACAATTTAAATGATAACATTTAAAATATTTAATAAAGAGAATTAAAATCCTCTTGTAAAAGGCATGCAAAAGGCATGCTTTAAACCAAAAGATGAAAAGGCAGTGAAGAAGTTGTCTTGCATGAAAAAGAAATATTTATAGGTGTGAAGTGGACAAGTCATTGTACATTTTGATCATTTCCAAATGTTTATGGCAAGTATTAAAAACATAATCCTAAATGATTGGTTGAATTCAAACACAGGGGCATTCTTTTTCTGTCACACATCTTCAGTCGTTCTGTCAAAGCCAATTAATAATAAGAAGCTATAGAAACACCATGAAAATAATCACGATTAATCAGTCAAGTCGTTGTAACATGTCTTGTAACTGAACATTTTAGCACCAGTGGAAGCATGGTGTAACAGCAAGATTTCATTTTCATATTTTCATCTGGCAGAAGGCTGATGCTAGTGAAGACAGGTAAAGTAGTTGGATGTATTCCCTCCAGTCACCTTACAATCTGATTATCCTCCCCTGAGGATAAAGTCTTGGTGGTTTTTCAGAACTCAAAGTAGTCTCACGTTACTGATTATACTTTTCTTTTAGGGGGATGGAAATCCATCATATACTCTTCCATATTCTCTGCTTTGTATGTTTCACTGGTGGACTTTCCACAGTCTTAACGGGCATTCATTAAGTAATGGAGAGTCTCCCGTTGTGTTTTTCTAAAACCTTTAATAACCAGTTGTTAGTAGTATAATAGCCATCCAAACATTCCATGGTTTACCAGGAAACTGATAACCACTGCAACACTATTGTATTCTGTGCTTGGGTGTCTGCTCAGCATTATGTTTAAAGTCCCAGTGATCTTAGATGCATTCTGTTCATTGGTTGTTATTTAGGGAAATACATGCTGAAGAAGTCTCGCCGTACAGATGTGGAAGACTTGACTCCCAATCCTCGCAAGTTGCTGCAGATTGGAACTGAGCTCCGCAAGCTTAACAAGGTGATCAGTGACTTGACACCTGTGAGCGAGCTGCCACTCACTGCACGGCCGCGATCCCGCAAGGAGAAGAACAAGCTAGCATCAAGGTAAAGAAACTGCACCGCATAATGTGACACCGAAGAGCAGTGTTTGGCTACGCTCAGACTGCAGCAAATCAGATTCCAATCAGGTTCCCTTCCATATCTGGTCTGTTACCTGCATCTAGCTGTTTCTTTAAGTCCTGTGGTTGTGGGCCATACACGTAATGCATTAAAAGTCATTCCACCTGAGTATTGTCCCACCACCTTGCTGAATCACTCTGTCAATGTAACGTTATTTCCTCCGCTGCTATGTTGAGGCAGAATAATAATATCTTCCATTATACCTTTGTGGTGTGCAATAAAACGAGGTGCAATAGGCAATCTGAACAAGCTGTGTGAAAAGAGTTATTGATATGCTTTAGAGGATGTTTCTCCTCTGGCAGTACCCCATTGAATGAAACTAACTGACATCAGTGTCGGCAGTCCTCTCAGCATAACTTGTAAGGTACCTGCTGAACTGCTATTATTCCTGCACTGAAATAGAGAGGATGAGGGTGTAGGAGAAGCTGGTAGAGAGAGGCAGACAGAGACCTGTGTGTGTGTGTGGGGGGGGGGGGGGGGTGTATGTGTGTAAGTCATATAACAGAGTGAATAGAGATCAATGAAGTGTAATAAATCTTAAAAACTTGTGTTTCAGGCTGTTGCTTTCATAAATGTTTTAGATCTATAATGCAAGGCCAGATTGTTCCCGGATAGAGGTGTAGCATTCTTTCAGGTTTTTTTGCACATAGGAAGGTTAATTTATTTATTTAAAAAAAAAAATTTAATAAAAAAAAATAGGTTTCATCGTAGAAGATGTATTAATAAAGTCTCTTCATCTTTTTTCAGAGCTTGCCGTTTAAAAAAGAAGGCCCAGTATGAAGCAAACAAGGTGAAACTGTGGGGACTCAGCACAGAGTATGGTACGTAGTAACTTTTTTAACTTCATCTGACCTCTGTGGAGAGGATCAATGTAATTTATGTATCGTCGTCAAATCAAAAGTTGATTTCTCGTTAGTTGCATATCACAAGATACAGACTTTAAATGTAATGGATTTGTGCTTATCACTCATTTGTGTGCTCTACCATGTGTCTTCTAGACCGTCTTCTGTTTGTGATCAACGCCATCAAGGAGGAGATTGTGGTTCGGGTGGAGGACTCCTCTCCTCGTCCTACAAACATGACTGACACTCTGGAATATCTCATCCAGGAGACACTTGGTGAGAATCGTTTATGGTCGCCAAAACAGACCTAATGGAATGTGTAAGCTAATTTCAAGTGTCTGTGAACACAAAGAAAAATAGGAACTCTATGACCAGCATCAAAAAAGCAAGTTATTTAAAGGAGAAACAATCTTCTTTTGTGTTGTATTAACACAAATAAATTAACCAAAAAATTAAATGGCGTCAATTATTGAGTTTTTCACTGATTCTGAAGTATAGTGTACATTAAAAACATAATGCAGCAAAAATTGTTCTTTTCAAAATCAGTGTGACTTTTGGATAGTGCTGTTGCTTGAAATACCCTTCCCTAGTATAACTCTGATACAAAAGGTACAAAAACAAGTTGTTTGTTTTAACATCTATTATTTCTGACTATTCATCCAGTGGCACCACCTGTTGCTGGGCAGACTTCGGACTTTGTCAACAAGATCTTGGATAACACTGGCCGAGGGGATCCCACTGGTGGACTGGTCGGACTACGAGTCCCCACCTCCAAAATTTAGACAAATGGCAGTCCACTGAGAGGAGTGGACTAAATATTACCACCGTGCTGTCCTATTGTAACTATGCTCCTCCTGCATGCGCCTCCAACCCAGAGTACATACACATTGTTGGTCACACAAACACACATACCACTCCCTGTGTGTATGTATGTGTGTTTGTTGAAGTCATGAACCAATGACATACATCTTCGCTTTCTATCTCTGCACCCTGTGCACAGGTAGCGGGTCACTGTCTCCCAACCCATTGTGAATGCCTTTTGGGAAACGCACCTCTGAAAGCAAGAGGTGGTTCTGTGTATATCTAATAGCACGTTCTAAGTCCACCGGTGATTATTAGATGTGTTTAACATAGCATTGTGTAGGGTTGCTTCTGCTTCCAGGGCTGATCGACACAGTCATACATGTGTAGCCACTGGAATACTCTCACACAACTTCTTGGAGGTTTTAATGACAGAGGATGAATTTTTACCTGACAGACACCATCATTTTCTAGAAGAGCCAAGCAAAGCAGCGTTCTTTGTGGTGTTTCGGGGTGGCAAGAAATATTCTGAATTGAAGGCCTGAATATCTTCATGTCACTCCCAATTTGCCAGTCAGTTGTGCTGTTGTAAAAATATAGCAGTTAACAGTTAGCTACTGAACAAAAATGTAGAATTTTAAGGCTTGATTAGACATTTAACTATTGAACTTCAAACATCCAGTTGACTCAACATTTTGTGCTGTGAGATGAAACTTTACAGCTGATTTAACAAGAATAAGTTAAACAACTGGACATAGTTGACAATATGGTGAGGAAGTGCATGTAGATAAGTGCTTTTTGGCCTTGGGCTGGCTATAACTGGACTAGTGGAAATGGGCATTTTGCCAGTATGAGAGAAGGTGGTGATGAAGATGGCAAAAAAACAGCGATCTATCTCCTCCAGGATATTGTACATAAAAGTGTCTCTCGGTAAAAAATGGCACCGACTCCCCTTTTTGTACAGAAGAGATGACCAGGCTAACAGTTTGGTGTGTTCATACTAGTGTTTGATCAGAGTGCTACTCATTGTGCCTTGTGTAGGTATGTGTGTATTTCTGTAACTTTGAGTGTGTGCGTGCGTGTGCGTGTTTGTGTGTGTGCACGTATGTGAAAGGGATCGAATGAGGAGGAGAGTTTGCTCAGAACTCCCTGTGGTTCCGCAGAGGAGAGGACTACTTTGTACTGGGGATGTGACGACAAGGCATAACCGAAACACTGCGTTTGTGTGAACCTGCACCGGGGGTGGGAGGTTGGGGGGGGGGGGTCATTGCCGTCACTACCGCGGTTTTTTTCAGTGGAGGGCGGGGCTATGGCAAACCATCAAACAGTGGGATTCACTGCTTTTCATTGATTCAGTTCAGAGCGTCACAGCCCCATGTTACACTGAGGAGGAGTGTTGTGAATGTGAGGAAGGAGATGCCTGTGGGGTTTGTTGTGTATTTCAGTTGACTAAAGATATTCTGAATGTACATAAAGAAACGGATGCTCTTGTTGCTTGATGCCACAGAGTCAGTGTATATAGGAGGGCTCTGCAATAGATTACTTTTTGTTTTTGGTACTCTGTCTTTAGAGCCTGGGTGAGGGTTAACAGATATTTTTGTTTAAAAAAATATATTTGCACACTATATTTTGATTGTTTTTGTACCAAAGACACATGCAACGAAATGGCGACCAGCCAGTTAAAGTAAGGTTTTGCACAGCTTACCTGATGCCGTATTGAATGTAGAAATGTGGGAGGGTCAGGGAACTTCATTGAACTGTGAAATTAGTTTGGGTCCAATTCTGTACAGAAAAGGAACATTCATTCATTTTTTTTCTCAATCTAAAATTAAGCCCATCTACGGTGTTCTCCAGTAGAATTATTGCTTAGCGAGCATGTCATTCCTGAACTGATTCCTCCCTCCATGTGCTCGTTGTGTTCATGGCGCTGTTTAGGAAAAAAACACCAAAAGCGTCACTAGATAAGCTATGTTACATTTTTGCTTGTTTGTTAAAATGTCAACCACAATAACCAAAATGTTTTGTTCCTGTGTCACTTGTTTGTTTTCTATATGTAGACAGGTCTAGTCTATCAACTAAATATTAACAGATTTGTCTTTTAAAGTACTGTATATAGAACCATAACTGATATGCTTATCTGTCAATGGTCAAATGCCACTTTTGATGAGAATTGATTCCTTTTTTAAGCACGATACATAAAGTAACGCCTGTCCTTACATTGAGACAATTAGAGCAAAAAACAAAAATCGCACACAAAACAAAAGAAAGTTGTTGCATTAAAGCTGGCTGCTACTTGTCCTGTTGTTCTGGAAGTATTTGTATGGTCACCTTCTCCAAGTGGAGAGAAGATGATGAAGTGGAAAGAAATAGGAGAAAGTTATTTTGATGAGCAGCTAGTTATTCTGGTAGTTTCATCTATGAACCTAGACTTGACCCCTTTGGTCTCTTTCGCTTGCTGAGCTAACTGACATAAAATTATGGCTGGATTTATGTGAAATACAATGCAGCAAAGACACATTCTGGTTGGAAAGGTCTATAAACAGAATGAATACGAGTATGTGTCCAGGGAAGGAAGAAACTCAGAGTGGTGATGTGAGAGTTTGTGAGGTCACACGCTGTAAGAAAGCCAAAGCCATCATATTTTTGTCCCATTTTGATCTAGAGTTATTGCTGTGCATTGCCATTTAGATCATCATTAATATTCTGGGTGAATTTTGTATTTCCTGGCATCAGTATTGCTGCATGGCATTGCTGAATTTTTTTTATCTGCCTGGCCTTGCCTTTGTTTTTCAGCTAACATCCTTCCAAACTGGTCAAAGTTGCAAAGAATAACCTTGTTCCTGACACAGATTTACAACGTCCCGGCCACATCCTGGCAGCGTGTCCAAAACTTTAAGAAATGCATGATGCCTGCATGCTTGGAAATGCTGTCATTTCCAGGAATTGTAAAATTCAACCAGAATGATTTTTTAATAAATGTGTGTGTGTGTGTGTGTGTGTGTAAAAATTTTTTTTATAAAATTATTTCCTGTTGTCTAAAAAAAGGGAGAATTGGTGCTTTTTTTCCTGAAGTTATAACCATGAGCATCCTTGATTTGACTTCGTAGTCTAGTTGTAGCCTAAAGACTTGCTCTCACCTACCGTCCACAGCTATTCTTAGTAGTGATTCATTTTTGTAAATAGAGTTTAAGTTAATATGTACCTTCTAAATGTTAGATATATGTATAGATTACCTTCTATGTTTGAAAACAAAAGCACTTTGTCCAAAAAAGGAAAAAAACAAACAAAACAACAACAACAACAAAAAAAAACCCAGAAAGAAAAGAGAAGCATTTTTTTTCCTTCCATTTGCTGCTAAAAGGCCTGGTGTGAATGCTGCAAGTAAAACTGACGACTACTTGCTAGAGTAGGTCTATTACCTGACTTGGTTACATCTATAAACTAGCAAGAAATAGGTGTATGGCCCAGTGAGGGTTTGGTCCACATGTTTCTGGAGCCACGTAATGATATGTGCTGCTGCTTGAGAGCATATCATTCCTTGGCTTTGGGAAGCCCAGTGTGTTGACAGGATATGTCTATTTCCTAAACAGGGAATAAATTTTTTGTGGTCTTAAAAAGAGGGTTTTGATTCCAGGGCCCCTACATTGATCCTGATGCTGACCCCCCTTGGCGTCTTGATTCATTTGCCTTCAGTAGAGGTTTCCTATGGAAAAACTGATTCTGCTTTGGCTTCCTCTTCAGGGTGATGTACAGTGTAGACACATTTCTCCAGAGAGATATATTGTTATCATATGTAAACTGATTTCTACTTGTGACTTAATGAGGAGGGGGTTAGCCTGAGGCGGCCAGGAAGAGCCAGTTTGAAAAATGCTCCGGGCCGCCTTGGGGGAAGTTACTATATCACTGTACTGTATGGCAAGCCAATTACACATGGAGACTCAATCCGGACACTTATTGCCTTCTTAAACAACTCATATACCAACAAATAAAAACAATAACATGGCAGACATGTCTGTTTCCAAGGGATGCGCCTGAGGTTTATGACATTGTTCTTCCAATTCACGGTCAATAACAACAAATCCTCTCAGCCTGATTGGCTCAAAACAACTATGACTGAAGTAGCAGACACGGCGCAATATACCTGAAAAATGATTCATCTTTGAGTGGTTTGTGCTCAGCTGTGTGTTTAGATGATTGTTGATGCATTTTTCAGCTACGATTTTGGCCAAGTCTGTTGGGGGTACAGTGGTTTAAGGGCCGCTGGTTGATGGAAAGTTGGCCGACTCAGCAGTGCGGCCAACAAGAGAAGCGTGTCTGTTTTGTTGTCGATCACGAGGCTGGTTCAAGAAAGAGTCCTCACAGGTTTACAGGTTTAGATTTAACGTGATGTGCGCAAGCTGTGCAACTTTACATTCAAACCAGGAGACTCTGTGGCATTTTAACAGTCTTGGAGTGAGTGAAAATCCAGTCAAACTATTCCTTATTCTTTTTATTTCTGTTGACATAGATCCTATACACTCAATTATTAAGCTAATAGAGTGTGTAACTTTGTGCTACTCTTGTCCAATAAAAGCTAAGTGGATCCATAAAGCTCTTCTTCAGCTAATCAGGGTATTGTCGTTCTTCTATCTGACGTATGTGATGACATAAAAAACAAAAGAAAATATATTTATGTATTCCAATTATTGTCACCATTCTTTACTCTGTACAAAATATTTTGTGTGTGTGTGTGCGTGCGTGCGTGCGTGCGTGTGTGTGTGTGTGTGTGTGTGTATGTGTATCACAAATTATCAATGTCAATCAATATAGTGCAATGCTCAGTGCACAAACCGAAAAAAGCAAACAGACTTGTAACAAGAAATCAAGTCACTCTTTCCATATTGGTATTCAAACGTAGAACAAACCTCCAACATCCTCTTGTCACAAAATGATTTTACTCTGATTACAATCCAAACTTGGGTTTGTCTCGTGGTGCTGATTACTTTTCACTGTCCCAGAAATAATCAAGAATTTAAGTGGGATCCAACCATTAGGGCCCACTCACAACTATTGTTGTCCATGTGATCATTGTTTTCAATAACTGTCATCAGACAAGGCATCCCTTTGGACCAATCAGGAAGATTCACACAGTATTATTGATCTGTATGAACAATATTGTTTAGCATACAAGTTTTGTTTTGTAAAAGTCAGACTCTTTGAATTTATGCCACTGCCCAAACTCAAAAAATATATAGAAGCCCATGTGGTAATGTTATTTAGTTCTTTCCTTTTTTTTATAGGCCAAGCCTATTTTTACACACTAGACCACAACAGAATTGATCTAATGACGCATTACACCTGTCACAGGTCTAGACTATACTCTGTACAAGGACCCAGTTTTGCCCCATAATCAACACTAACACAATTTCAACTGGCAGAAAACTCTGCTCACTCAACTCAAAGTTGGTGGCCATCTGCCTGGTTCCTTAAAGGAACGTTTGACAATCAGGCGAAATATACAGTAGATAGTCAAATCAACGGGACTGTTACTGAGGGGAAAAGGGTCAACAGTTAGTTGTATTCATTAATCGCTGGTTTGAAACATGTATTCTCCATTGAGGTTGAATAACTTTGCATGAAAGCTTCTCAATATATATGCCTTAGCTGGATTTTCTATATGCAATTAGTGTAGGGCAACCCACATATAATATGGAAACGTCTCGTGATCTTACTCAGAAAGTTTGGGATTTGTAATTAAAAATTACAAATGCCCTCGTCCAGTGGTATCACTTCACAGAGTCTGGTTTAGAGCTTCCTTTGAGGCATTTCAAATGTTTCCTGTCATGTTTCGACTCATGTGGCCTGCCCTTACACGAAAAACACCTCCACTGAATGTTTACTACCTGCAATCCACAGTTCTTAGATGTGTTCTGTGACAAACTAATTCAGTGGGAATGATGTTTCTGCATTTCGACTCCCTGAAGTGTAAGAATACCAGGTGTTGTCTGGAATTCTTGGTACATTGGGAAATAATTTGGCTAATCATCAGTCTACATTTCCACATGGTGTCACTCACTGTTCTCTCTGTTGAATGATTTCATACTTACTACAATGAGCACAAAGATATTTTGATGTTGATTTTCAGTGTCCGAATACATTACATTCTAACCACATGCCCCTGCTTTTTTAAAATCTTCTTCTTTTAACAGTCGAAAAAACAAACAAACAAAAAACAACAGTGTTCATCACTGTGCATTTGGTTTTTACATATACAAAGAAATCAAAAGAACACTTTGAATATGATGCCTGCTGAACCAGGTGCCTTAATCAAATATATGAGAACACAAATCTGCACCTTCTGTCAGTCTGGGGAGGATTTCCCAACAGAAACTTGGAACCGTGTTTCCCAAAACTTAAACCTGAAGAAAAATAAAATGAAAATAATATGCAGTTTTTCATATATGTACAAAAAAATTTAAATTAAAAAAAGTTAAAGCATGACTGAAAAAGAGCCTAAATGACAGTTGATGTTTTGGGAAACCTGGTCCTGTTTCCATTCTTTCTCTGCCCACTACGCCACATTATTGTGTTTTCTGAATCGGTTGCTGCTTCTATCACTGCTGGTGTGTCTGTGTAGAGAAGAGCAAACTTTCACTGTGTCTGAGGCAGAGCGAGACTTGGGCCTGCTTTCTACCTTGCCAGTTAAAATTTATTTGTCTTTTTCTTCTGTGGATTGGATGTGGAGATCCATGCTGCTGCCTCTTGACCTTTTTGAGAAAGAAAAAAAAAAACCATAAGAAAACAGAACTTTCCATTTCTTAACTTTGCTATTATGAAGTGCCAGACCCTCCTTGAAGCCAGTGATGGCACTAAGTCGCAGGATGCGAATGAAGAGACAAACTGAGCATGGAGGAAAACTGTGGTGCTAATCTGTCTGTGGCTGGGTGCTAACATGGCTGTGTTAAAAGCTGTATTAGCCATATTATTCCTTTCTGTTGATGTTCAATCTCGTGTTTCTGACTGCTTCATTGCTGTATGCTGACATAGCAAGGTACAACTCTGCTGCTGCTGCTTTGCTGATGAATGTAGACTAGTCTTCCTCGGCAGGATCATACAGACAGACGTAAGTGTCTGGCGGAGCGTTTCCTGTTCTGCTTCCTGTTAGAGTTTGTTTGGGATACAGAGAGAATTTTATCGTCAGGATCAAGAAAGATTATGATTATACTTCAAAATCTTTTTTTTAAATTTTGTGGTTTGATATTTATGCTGTCAAAAGTTGCACATTTATTTTTTTCTAAATTATTTGTTTTGCCTTTTCCCCGATTCCAATGTTCATACCATTTCTTTGATATTTATTTGTTTCTGTCTATAAATGGGCATCTAAGGAAACAATTAGTTTTCACGTAGCTTTTCCACTGAGGCAGGCTTTATTATGAATCAAAGACTTCACAGGCATGAATCATGACTCACAAAGCAATTTAAACTCTATATTTGAATACTTCATTATATACATGTTTTTGACAATTACATACTGTAATTCCAAAATGTATTGTCTTCTGTCTTTACATAAAAAAGATTTTCCTTATTGCTATTTCATCATGTACCATATATTATATTTGTATATAATTGTGCAATTCCACAGAGACAATCATTAATTCAACAAACAGTAAGACATCCATCAAAAGTAGTCCAGATGTGTAATGATTTACTTTCACTACAGGAAGACAATAAATGAGATAAACCCAGTAAATCTGCATAAAAACCAACTAAATAGATAAATAAACGGATGCATTAAAAGAGACAAACATTTCAAATCAATCACAAAACCCACTGTCCAGTTAAAGCAAAATGACTGTGACATTGTTAATAAAGTCAAAGAAGGAATCAATATTTTGATTGACTAATTATTCCCTAAGTACTTCATTTTCAGAAGAAACAATTTTCATTTGTTTTACCCATTTTATTAGCTAATGTGTAGTGAGACTCATCAAAGATATTGTATATGCCGACACTTGACAGTATAAACAATGAGTTTCTCCCCACATTCAAGGAACATTTCTTTCATGAGAGTCAGATGAGGAAACTGATTACGTTTCTTATCTGTCAAGTAAATATAGCCTCTGTTGAGTTTGGCTAAGCACACAGATTCAATTAGTAGCTTGGTTCTTTCCAAAGATAAAATCATCCTCTGACCACCATGTTTTACGTTGAGTGGTCAATATTTTACATTTTAGATTCATAGGTTGAAAAATTTAAATGTGGCAACATCATATTTTGCAGGGATTACATGACCGACCAGTTATTTGGCACAGAGCGGGGACTTCCTGTTCCAGCTGAGGCTGGAAACACATTTTCACTCATACTCAGTCTTTCCTTTAGTTAGAAGATAAGATGGAAATTTACTCTAACATAAACAAGTTTATAGAAAAAAACTTATAGAATATCAGAATAATTTAAAAATACAACAAAAAGTAGTTCCGGTTGTTAACCATCCTGTTTTGTAATGTCCCGTAACATTATATTTTCTTTGCTTTATGTTCTGCGTTAAAGCAAGTCAACAGACAGAAGCTTTTGTCAGAGATTCATTTTCATTGTGATTTGATTAATTATTGTCTGTGAAGCCATTGAAATATTATGTTGCAGTCAGGCGGGGCGGCAATGCCCTTTAACCAGGGTTTCAAAGAAAACTTCACTGTGACACAACTTTTCTTTTGTCACAACTCTGGACTGAGGATCAGGAGCTCCACGGCCTTGGAGCTCAGGTTAGGAATCGGCTCCCCTGCTCTCTGTAACTGTGGTGGGGGACAGTTTGTCAAATCTGATCAGTTCTCTGGGAAAACTTCACTTGCACGAGATATTTGTTTTTTTTTTCCAGAGGGCTTTGGTTCATGGTTGTCTCGTCAGGGAGCTGCTAAGATTAGCCAGGCTGGTGGGCAGAGACCACTCACCCTCCCTTGCAATGAAAGATGAGGGGAGGTTCATTTCCTCTTCTGCAGACTGATCTTGTTAAAGCAAATGACAACAACCCCAGATGACGAGAACAAACCCCTCTTTCCATAACCACACGTATCAGCATTCTAAAATGCAATGATTTACATCCATCCTCCAGATTTTCCAAAATGCCTGGAGCAGGAGACATTTAACTAAAATTAAATCTATCCTATAACATCTCCTCTGTTTGTTTTTTATGTTTTGATTAAAAAAAAAAAAAAAAACAGACAGCAAGAAGATTTTATAGGAAATCCATGCAAATCCAAACATGTAGAGGATGTGGAAGGAATCGGTCATCCTGAGCTCCACAGCTACATGCCATTGTTATGATGCTTCTGGTATTGTATGGTAACTTATTTGATTAGATCAACAGCATGGGATCTTTCTGTAGTTAGTCCTGTGTGTGTTCCTCTCCCCAGTCTCAGTAGGAAGGCTATACTTCATTGCTCTATAAGTGCTCTAAAATAGATCTTTTGACGGAGTACAATTTCATAAAGAAGCAAAACCTGCAGAACGTGTATCCTGCTGAAACTAACTTGATCCTCTCTTTAGCAATGACGTCTATATTTGTAGTTCACATATATGCCTGTTCAAATACAATATATTGACAGTTGTTATATTTATGTTGTGTAATAAATGTCGTGCTGGGTTTGTACTTTTGTTTTATCTTATTGTTTTTGTTTCACATTGTATTTTTTTTTTCATGGAGGCACAGTGAGTGGCTTTATGCACAGGCATGGAAATGTAAAAGTTTCTGTTTGGTTTGTTCTATAGTGACTCACTCAGTTTTAGAGTTTCTGACAGATTTAGTCTCTGGCTGCTCAACATCCTGGCAAAACCTGCCCCAAATCTCTCTTGTGTTATTGTGCCTCTTTCTTTTTCTTTATTATGTTTTTTAAATCATTTTTTTCTCTGTCGTATCAGCCAGGAGTTGGTACCACAGTTCTGCTTGTAACCACAAGAATAGTCAGATCATGTTTATTGATTTTAATATCAAATAATAAAACCATTAGAACCTGACAGTGACTGATGTTGATTTATTTTTACGTGAGCTGTGGAATTATTAAAATGAAAATCATTTGCATAATAAAGAGGATACATCCTGATGGTTCGTAGTTTAAAAAAAACCCAAGACACAGGACAAGGTGTTGACCTGGAAATGCATAAAACATGGATTATAAAGTTGTAGCACAAGCCACAGCAACACGTACTATGTGGTATACATGTGCATGTAAAAACTGGTAAGTAAATAATGCATATTTTACAAGGTATGAACTAATAAGCTATGAAAATGACCTTCAGAATATTTTTAGGTGAAGTTCAGCATTAAATTATTGTCACAGAAATGCAATAAAAAAAGTTAACGATAGATTTTCCATCGTTCCTCGTCTTTAATTTGTAAAAGACAGCATGTACACTTAATAAGATGTGCGTGAAATATTGTTACAATCCCCTGGTAAATGAATACCGTACAAAATACAAAATATTATTTATGAATTTATTTTAAAAACACATTTTGTGTGATCACAAATGCATTGTAAAATCTGTCGTTGTAACTTGATGGCATTTAAGTAAGAAGACAAAGAATCAGTGTTCAGACATTATTCAGTCAATACAATAAAACAAATCAACAGACAGACACACACACACACACACACACACACAGAGTCAATATTTTACATTTTATTTTCGAAAAAATATTTTGTTAAATTATCGCGCGTTAATTTAATAATTATGCTAACTGATGAGGGTTTTAACTACTTTAATGTTTTTTTCTGCAGTATGATGGAAACACCGTCTCACTGTTGCTTCGCCTTTTCTCGCTCGATACTTTCTGGACCTCCGGGCTTCCATACAAAAACAAACATGGCGTCTTCCGCCGAGGTACATGTCCGAATTTGTGGACAAGAAATCATAAAATATGATTTAGAAATCAAGGCTCTAATCCAGGTAAGAACCGAAACGTTATTTTTCTATGTCTAAAGATTTATTTTTAGTTAACGCTGGTGTTGATTTAATTAGGGTTAGGGTCAGAGAGGTGTCCGTTAAGGCAGAGCAAGTTGCTCGATGTGAACATACTTAAGATTAAGATTTAAAAAGAAAATACAGTTAAATGAAGTGATGCTAAATATTAAGATTAGTTTTCGTACAATTTATTTATAATTTATTTATAATTTAAATCATTATTTGCTAAAAAAAAATGTTGAAGTTTGAAGCTATACGTGTACCAGACTCATGTATTTTTTTGAACAAAAATACTTGATAGAACAAAAACAGGAAGTAAAACTTAACAAAGTTTGGTGAAAAAGTAATTTGAGTTTTTAATTGAGATGAAAAAAAGGTGTTTGCTGTAATCTGTCAATTATGGAAAAAATAAGCTATTTTTAAAAATTTCTGTAAAACAAAAACGAATCAGTGATCCGACTTGAGGTTTGGACAGTTTAATGGAAATTGTACAATTGATTTAAAAAAAAAAATTGGCAGATATCTACATCAAGACACTTTGTATGTAAGTTATAGCTTTAACATTAATTGTGATTTATCATGCTTTATAGAATTTACCTGACACTTTAAAGTACTTTGTGGATAAATAGGTAACAAATATATTTCAAAGAAAGTAATTAAACAATGTGTGTTTTGCAAATAGCTGATTATAGTTTAATTTTAATAAAAATTATGCCAAATATTTTTGAATTAATGGAGAATGAGGGCGGCACGGTGGCGCAGTGGTTAGCGCTGCTGCCTCACAACACTGCGGACCCGGGTTCGAGTCCCGCTCTGTGCGGAGTTCGCATGCTCTCCCCGTGTCTGCGTGGGTTCTCTCCGGGTTCTCCGGCTTCCTCCCACCTCCAAAAGCATGCGCTTCAGGTTGATTGGCCGGTCCCAAATTGACCATAGGAGGGAGTGTGTGTGTATGTTTGTTTCTATGTGGCTCCGCGGTACACTGGCGTCGTGCCCGGAGTGTCCCCTGCCTCACGCCCTGAGACTGCCGGGATAGGCACCGGCTCCCCGCGACCTGCGCTAGCGGATTAAGCGGGTTGGAAGATGAATGAATGAATAATGGAGAATGTATGCTTTAAGAGTCTGTTAAGACTGTTAAGACCGTACATTAGTTTGGTTGAGTAATTGTCTTACATTTTTCTTTTACTATTTATAATTATGTTTATAATTGTGTGTGTGCGCTTGTGTGTTTTACTCGTAGGACATCAGGGACTGCCCTGGACCTCAGTCAACTCTCTTGGAGCTCAACTGCCAGGTCAAACAGAAATTCAGTAAACTCAGACTGAGAATACAGGTCAGACTCACATCCCATGCATATGACCAAAACATAGCTTGTCTTAAGTCCAAACCATTTTATGAGGTTGTGGTGTGTTGTTATTGTTGTTGTTGTCAGGATTTGGAGCAGATGGCCAGAGAGCAGGACAGAGAGACGGATAGATTGGCCATCCAGGCAGAAGCAGAGAGTCAGCGAAAGCAAATGCTGAGGTGTGTGTAAAAACACGCATAAAACTGTATAATAGCTTGTCTGAAAACATTTGTGTTAGTACTCCCTAGTACCATTGAGTTCATCAAGATTATCAATTCCATGTAAATACCAGCATTCGTTCTTAATGTTTTAGTGAGTGAATCCCTCTCATGTCATCAAAATCAGCACTTCCTTTGGTTTGAATGCTTCTTTGGCTTTTCTTACAGACTATTTTAGTCATCCTATACAACAACAGCACAGCATGTCCATATATGAAGTTTGTAAGATGCAAG
Source organism: Antennarius striatus (assembly GCF_040054535.1). Taxonomy (NCBI): domain Eukaryota; kingdom Metazoa; phylum Chordata; class Actinopteri; order Lophiiformes; family Antennariidae; genus Antennarius; species Antennarius striatus. The sequence continues at coordinate 15,369,081 of NC_090788.1, forward strand.
CCATAAATTAAAATTGATGGGGTTAAACACAATGTACTTGTGTGAGATACAGACACAAGACACCAGATGTTTTGTTTATTTTTTTCTGTGGTTTCCAGCAACCAGACAGTGTGGAGAAAAGCTAACCTTGCTTGTAAGCTAACCATAGACAACATGGAGAAGGACGAACTGCTGTGTGGTGGAGAAAACCAGAGCACCAGACAGAGGTCAGTGCAATTCTACTGAGGCTCTACTTTGTGTTAAAATATTGAGAAGAGATTTCCTTGAGTAAAGGGACTTGATGTTTACTTGTAAAAAGTAAACCCATTATAATTTCCTTTAAGAAAGGGATGTTGTCATGGGGTCAGCCCGTAACATCAAGTCAACTCAAACATGGAAAAAGTAAAGATATTTTCAGGCTAAGAGTGCAGCTCAGCAGACAAGCTGCAGTAAAATCAGGTGATTCTGACTGTAGTAACAAACACATATCATGTGCTGCTTTCATTTTCATTTACGTTAGAAAGAAAGAAAGAAATTCTATTGTCCCCAACTGGGAAATTATGTTTTCACTCAGACTGTACATACTGTACATACATACATATATATGTGTTAGACATGTATACATACAATGTTGTGTACAGGCCCCTAAAACAAACATAACACTCTTAGGGTCTGTAAGCGTGCGATCAGTACAGTAAACAGTACACGTAGAGGCAGAGTGACGGGCAGCAACTTCACAGTGTGCCCAAATGAGCAGCTGGTTTGCTTTATTTTCCTCAGGAAAGTGACCAAAGAAAGTCTGGTGGAAAACAGCAGCAACATCACAGAGAGTCTGATGTCCATCAGCAGGATGATGGCTGAGCAGGTGAAGCAGACGGAGGACACCATTGGCATGCTGGGTAAGTATGATTGTTCAGGTGTTTTTGTAGTGTTTGTGAGTTCTGAGTTTTCATTTTCCATGAACATTTCCAACCCACACTGTTTCTACTCTACACTTTAATTCTCATAATCCTGCTCCTGCTGCTGCTCCTCACTGCAGCCACCTCCTCCAGGACGGTACAGGAAACCAACGAGGAGTTTAAAAACATGACGGGGACCATCCACCTGGGAAGGAAGCTCATCCTCAAGTACAACCGACGGGAGCTGACAGACAAGCTACTAATCTTCCTGGCTGTGGCCCTCTTCCTCGCCACTGTCCTCTACATCCTCAAGAAACGTCTCTTCCCATTCATTTAGCCGCCTCTGTTGACTTTTGTTTGCAATTCCTCAAAGAGGCACTTATTTATTCTTTGGGAAGAATATTGTCTAGTGTTGTTACAGACTACAGCTGCCAGGAGTGGTAGGTGTGGAGATAGAAGCAGAACTGTGACTATTGCACATAGAAGCGGTGTTTAAAACATTCTTGTTTAGCACCCTTGTTTTAGGATTACAGTATATGTATTAAATATGTGGGTTTACAAAATGGTATGAAGGGTTCTTTAAAATCACCTTCTACTGACAAAGGTGAATATACCTCTCATTGCGAAGGTTTTATACAACAGCACTGATGCATAAAAAGCTTCAGCCTGCTTCAAACAAACAAATGTGCTTTTCAACCAGGTGTAAAACGCCTGCAGCAGGAGTCTCCTGTTTAACATGTGAGTGACTTTGCAGAAGCAGGATAGCTATGCACGCTTTCAGACACTGGCTCGTCAATGAACCGGACAGCAGAAGCAGGAGAGCTCTTTTGAGTAGGTTTGTAAAGACCCACTGACTTTCACGCTATTTTGAAAAGCGTAATGAGGCCTTAATACAGCATCTGGGATTCAGGCCAAACCAGATTCCAAGTCAAGGTGACAGTGAAAGTGAGTATGTTCATGTTAGAATGTGTTCTTTTTAGCCTGCTTCGTGAAGCTCTTCCAAAGAAGCCGTCCTAACAGAGTTCACCGTCTGCTGGCCCTTTCAGTTGGACATCACGGCTACTGAACTGGATAGCTTATTTCCAAACCAAATTAAGTCTGACTGTAAATGTTAGTACAGGATGCCTGTTATTAGTTTGTTTAATCCTATTGTTGGACAATTGAGTAGCTAGAAAATTAACCAGCATTAATTCACCATCAGACATTGAGAGTTTGTGTGAAGAATAATTTTATGGGATAGAAGTGACTTAATTCACTCTCTTCTCTCTGCCCAGGGACATTATGGTTTATTTTATTTCCATCACAATGCTTACAAATGTTCTTTTAGATTTGTTTAAATAAAAACTTACAAAACATAGCTTGAAATCTGGGGTTTGTATGAAATATGTTTGTTCAAGTTGAATGTTAAAAAAAAAACCCAAAACAAAACACACAACACATCGTAACCAGAGTGCTTCCCTTCCTGCAGACGACACCCTGACAGCCTACAAGATAATGGTTGATAGTGTCAACTGTATATAAAAAAAACAATTTTCATAAATAAAAAACAGATTTAAATAGATAAAATACTGACTTTGAGCAATGAACTTCAGCTTGATGCATATACAGTAATGTTGGCTCATGTCTGTCCATGCACTTTGCTGGAGATTACAGCTACTATAGTTCACCGTGATGAAGTGAGGTAGATAAGTTTTCATCCTTATACAAAGTCAAAGTTAAGAATATAACCTACAGATTAAATAGACTGCATTATATTGTGTTGATTTCATCAGTGATGCTATAATGAAAATATTTGTTCTACTTCTTTTCTAGTCATAAGTGCATGATCTTTGTGTTTCTGTGGATCCTGTCCGTCTATGAAGCAGCAACGCTGTTTGTCAGACGTGTAGAGGACCAGATTCAGTAGTGTTGCCAATCTTCGTCTTGCTCTCTGGTTGGTTTGTCGTGGTTGGCTGCTGCTGCTGCAGCCCCTGAGCTGTGATTAGTAAGGTCCTGGCAGATGGTGGGGCGGTGGTCGGCTGTGGAGTGACTGACTGGTTGAGGGAGCAGCCGCCGTCGAAGCTGCCGCACAACAGCCCCCAGTGTTGCTCACACTGCCAGCGCAGCCGGCGGCTGACCCACAATCTGACCTCGTCTCCACAACTCAGCAGGAAGTTCATGAGCTCCACATACGGTCTGGTAATATAATAATAAATATATGAATATAATGTGCATTGAGCAATCAAATACTGTTTGATTCACACATCAATCAAGTCATCCCTTTTCACATTTAACACTACTAATTTCATATTTGATGCCTTCTGACAAAAAGACCAATGAGAACGTGCAGAAAGAACGCAACCCTCCACCAACAGCACGGTCACTAAAACCTGAATAATCAAAAACAACTTAATGAGACAATCAGCATTTTCCGTCTGCATTGAGGTGTCTGTAAGAAACTGTCCTTATCCATTTCATTTCCTACCATTGTACACACAATATAGCAGTGGTTGGCAGTCAGGGCCAGAAAGGTACATAACCAGAAATCATGATAATATTTATGATGAAGTAAATTATATTTTAATGCATTTTCCTTAAATAAATGTATTCAAATATATGTATAAATATATACTTATACATTGGGATATAATATTGCACCACTGGGTCAGCGTTCTATTTTTAGGTTAGAGAGGTTTTATCCAATCAGAATTCAGCTAGCTTGTGTTGCCAGGTTGAATGAAATCTGCCCAGGACCTTCAGACTCTAGAATGCAGGTCTCCCTGCACTGTGAGTGACGGTAACATACAGAAAGATATGATAGCCAATCAGATCACAAGTTGGCCTCCTAGGACCTGCTGGCTGGCCCGTGTCCTGTGATTGGATACTCACTCTAAAAAGGCGGCGCTATGCAGATGCTATGCAGATGCTATGCAGACGCTATACAGACGCACATTTGAAGAGAAGCTCTAATGAGACGAGGGTCCGATCCCTGAACTAGCTAACCTGTTCTAGCTAACGGAGTGTTCTTGAGGAAAGCTGGGCTTGCGCTAGCTGATCGCCACTACGCCATAGGTGAAGTAAATTCCATAGTGGCTATGAGGTTTTTTAGCCTGTGTAGCCACAGTGGGGTTATTTTTAGGAAAAAAAGGCTAAAACTTACAACTTTTTTGGACTCACGAAGATCGAAAGAAAATGAGAATAGAGTGTTTTATAGTAGATTATGTGTTAAAATTCTAATTGAACAACAAATGGTGAATGCTGAGAGGGGGTACGAATGGTGACAGACTGATCAGAAGGCAAATGAAAGATATTATCAATACTTTTTTTGTAGTCTTAGACTTTTGATCACTATGACCGGCAGGAATAACCAGCGATGTATGTAAATGTGTATTTACCTCGCTTGCTATTTTTCCTTTTTAAATTGAAATGAAAAATCATATTATCGAGTTTAAAAAACCCCAAACTAAACTATGGTATACCAATGGTGTTGTTGTTGTTGGTGGTGGTGGTGGTGGGGTGTTCCACGGCAGGATACCCCCCCCACACACACACACACACAAACACAGAAAATCATACTATCGAATATTGAGAAAAGAAATATTAGGACAAAACTGAAATCAAAGTGTCTAAATCAAAGTTAAATGTCTTCTAGTCTAAGTAAAACTTACAAGTAAACATTGAGTAATATTTTGTATGACTGTATCTTCACATAGTGAATGGAAGTTTTCAGTTGCTGAATCTCACATTTATATCTGCATAAAGTAGAATAGAAATAAAGATAGTTCAGCTTGAACTGTTCACTTTAGTGTATTTTTGTAGGTAAACTGAACGGAAGATTTTGCCCTCAGAATGTAACAAAACAACCCCATTGTCTAAAAAATTTCCCGGGGGAGGCCACGTTGGCGCGGCGCGGCGCGCTGCTGTCTTTGTCACCGAATGTGGCTATTTGTGGCTTATTCAATTCTTTTACACTGAGCCACAGTGGCTTAGTCATACTACCTCCTAGTGCAAGCCCAGGAAAGAAAGGAGAATGGATTTTGAGTTTAAATAAGACATTGGAACAACTGTTTCGGCGAGTACAAGCATTTCATTTATCTAAGTTTTCATATTTAATGTTCTTGTAATTCAATTTCATTTCTATCAAATCAATTATAACAAAATAAAATGGCAAATATATTAAAAATGGAAAAAAATAATTCTTGCTCTTCTGCAACGTGTGTAAATTATGTGGCACACTTGCTCAGCTGTGTAATTGTAGTGGGAATACACAGAGACTTGTGTCCCTAATGGAAAATAGCCCGTTTTGTACTTGACAGAGGTGATGCAACATCTAGTAGTGTGTTAGTGTATGTCTGTATTTCACTTCTCTAGCAGGTGGTGTCATAAATGATGGTCATTTCAATGGGTTTTGTTCTGTGACGTAGTTGTGTGACGTCTATAAAAGGTGCGGCCGCGGAGTTCCTCTGTGCCAGTATCACTAAAAAGGGTGGGGCTGATGTCGGTTTTTGTCCCATTCGAGAGAAGTTATAACCACCTCAGTCCTGAACGCTCCATTGGTGGTAGCGTTGGGAGCTCCTTACAGTATTATGGGATGTGTTTATTCACATTTGACGAAGGAGAATATTACTGAAGGCCTAGGTGTGAAATGCACGGCCCGCCGGTGCACCACAGTGATGTCAGCATTATGACTTCACTTGGATGGATAAATGAAATCCATTGGAGTGAAACTGTTCAACCACGTTAAACTGTTTCCACCTGTCTCCATGACTGCGTTGTAATATATAAATTCTTCCCAAAACTTAGACTAGGTGGAGTCATAGAGCATCATGAAATCAGCAGATCGACGAAACAATCATCTCGTAAATTCATGTCCTTTCTTCAAGTGTTTTCTCAAATTTGACAAACGTCATCACCAAAGTCAAATCCTGCACATGGCAAAACAATATTTGCTGCTTCGATTCTTTTCATTGAGTGTGTTGCATGTGTGACCATGCCTTAACCTCCAGGTAGACTGTATACAACTGATTTGCAAAAAACTGTGAACAGTAAACATGCCTTAATCCACGTAAGATGATCAACCGCTGTTCATGAGTGTCACGTCACCCACCCACCACAGACAGGCAATTCATGTGTAATGGGTCTTCATTGTGACAACTACATCTTTTTTACTTTAATGTAAAGGAAGATCTATTTTATTATTGTGAAGCTAAAGCACTGAGTTCTGCATGTTTCACTGATGTACAGGCAGTCCTCAACATACAAACACAATCAGTTCTGAGAGATTTGGGGGTAATTTAAAGGCCATTACTACTCTAAATACAAATGTACTATTCCCTAAGACTTACCAGAAGCAGGACAAAAAATACATAAAAGAATAGAATACCTTTGCTTTATCATCCATGATAAACAGTAAAGTATCCAAAGTACAAAGCCTGGCGGGTTAAGATGCTCACAGAGACAACGACAAACATCAAGATGGAGAGTTGAGTGTTGGAGCTGCGTGATCGCAGCGGTGCTGCTCAGTGGGGGTTGTGGCAGAAAGGGGAACTACAAGACAATAGTTGGATATGGTGGCGCAAGTTTATTCATATCTCTGAATGTTCATAAGTTGAATGTTTGTAAGTTGAGGACTGTCTGTATTTTTTGTCAAGACTTTTCCTGAGTGTGTTACTAAAAGCTTGGTGACTCAGAGTGGGTGTCTCACCCTGGGGGAAACATCAAGTGGAACTGGATCAGGTTGGCCAGCGTGTCCATGTGATCTCTGAGTGCCAGACAGAGCTGGTGTTTGGAGTAGCACTCTCTCTGGAGTGAGAACACCATCTCTTTTATGGCCGAGCACCGTCTGCTCACACAGCTGAAGCGCTGCCGCAATCCCAGCGCCATGCATCGCAATGCATCCTTCACAAATGATTTGCCCTGGGAGAAAAAGCGGGATGAGAACAAGAAGAGGAAGAGGAGGAGGACAGTAGCACAGTACACAGTTTTAATATCAATCAATCAATAAATAAATCAAGTTTTATTATTCACGGCAAAAGGCATTTAAATGCGCTTTAACAGACAGAAAAACAGAACCCTCTAGAGCAAGCAAAAGCGATCACCATTCACTGATTTTATAGGACATGGAATATGGATTTTTTGTAAGTTTGTGGAACTCAACGTGAAATTACTTTTGCTCTAATAAGCAACAGCTGCTGAAAAGGAGTGATAACAGCAACCACAACTTTGTGTCTATGGTACATAAGTACCGGATTGTAATTCAATAAATATCTATCCTTGAATGTCATTGGATTATTTTTGGCCATATGGGGGCAGAAGAACCTTAGTATTCCATATGGTCCAAGGTTGCATTGCAGCAGATACTGTAGAACAAATCAAAAACATGGTTTGATTGCTTGAAATGAGATTTTTTATTTCAGATGTAAATATTTTGATGGAGCCCGGGATACATTAGGATGATGGAAGCCGAACTAGTTTCACTGTATGACCCTGGACTCCTGGACTGTGTTTGTGTGACTTTAAAGTGGGGAACACATAACATTAATAAGGCTAGCATAGATCCTGACTGATCCTGTCAGGACGTCAGCATTTTCAACCAACTTATGATGCTGAGTTTCCTTCTGTTTTGTACACAAAACATTATCAACTATAAAATACCATTATTTACACTTGAATAAAAAACTTTTTTAAGGTACAGCGGATTGAGTTACATAACTTTGGAAACTTTTAACTACAAAATGGTTGCACATGGAATTTAAATGTACAGTATTTAATGTTTTCGCCCATTTGGCAGACCATGGAAATAAGTTGTGAACAGTGGGGTATTGTTGATATGACAAATTATTGGCAGGCTGAATATTTACACATCCAGCAGTATCAAATGCTTGATATTAAAATACATTTGAAATCACATAATCCCAATATTCCTTCTCATTTCACTCTTTTTATCATCTCCACCCAGCCTTAAGCTGCTGACTGCTGCATTGTACAACATTACCAGCTGTTCACCAACTGAATCTCTCTGCTGTTTGGTGCACAGCAGGTAGTGTTCAGAGGGTTGGCGAGAAACAGCTGCCTGCTGCGGCTGAAGACACCCCTACAAGTGCAGTGATGAACCAGATAAGTTCCTTTGTGGGTTGGACAACTAAAAAATGAGCTGACAACCCTAATCAAGTTCTGTAAAGCCTAAGGGGGCTGCAAGGCAGTGCAAAATTTCCGTACGATCATAACTTCTTTCATAATTTTGTGTTGTAGCTGCTGGTGCTACTTATGGTGACTCAAAGGAAGTAAATTTAACACAAGCTCCAGAGCAAGCAGAGAGATCTACTTTACATGTTCATGATGTTTGCATTTTAATATTTTTATACTGCAGTATATCATAATGTTTGTTGCTAAATGGGGGGTACTATGTATATATACAGTATATATACTGTATATAGTGATTCCCTCTATATATATGTGTGTGTGTGTGTGTGTGTGTGTGTGTGTGTGTGTGTGTGTGTGTGTGTGTGTGTGTGTGTGTGTGTGTGTGTGTGTGTGTGTGTGTATATATATATATACATTATATATATATTAACTGCAAAGAACGAGGGCGCACTGTATATCCAGTTCCTCACATACTGAACATCATCTCCTGTGCCCGTCCCTGCAGGAGATCAGCTTTCTCATTGAGGAGACAAGCTGATCCCTCTCTCATTGCCCTCAGTTTGTTCTGTAACTGTACTCTACTCCTTTACAAAAAACATTTCTCACAAATGACTGCAACAGATGGGATTAAAATGAATTAAAGCATATTTCCAAATACATCTTCCCTAATTCTACCCCTTTGGCACCCTTGGACATAGACTAACACTGTGCAGGTTTGTTAGTGCAAAAGCGACCACACAGTAAATTACTTCAAGTTGTCATCTGAGCGTATGAAATGACATCAGATCATCTGCTCCTCCCCACCTGTGAGTCGTAACGCCCAGCGTTGTGCAGCAGGGTTAGGCAGATGTGGTGAAGCCCCTGGATTTCACAGGAGTTGTTGTTGAAACACTGAAACATCCCGCAGCCAACATCCCCTGAACCCACCACACAGCTCTGGATCTCAGCTGAGGGACATAAAGAGACAAAAATACCAGCTTTAAGTGATGCACAGAAGCAACTGTCTCCCTAATCATATGCCTTGAATTCTGTTGTACATATAGACATTAAAATGACATCACATGTTGGTATGACCTGGAGGACATTCACACATGTCATGACGTTGCATCAATTTTGCAGAAATAAACATGCAATAATTTAATAATAATTTGGTGTTTAATGCTCTGAGTAAATACGGTAAATTCTAGGTGTGTGTATGGATAAGTGGATGGATAATCACACTTGGATTTCTGTAGATCAGTTTAGGATCATTGCCAACAAGCATGAATATAGAGCACAACTTTACACGCAGCCAGTCTGAGACCTTTTTCAGGGTTGAAACCTTTGGTTTGCTAGGAATTAAATAATTCAAATGTGTTGATCTTAGCGTCGTAGTGTCAGTCAAGGCTAAACAATTTAGCCAACAACTAGTTTAACCTATTTACCAGTTAACAAACTGGCTTGATATTTGTTCAGGCGGACATTTGGCAACACGAGGAGATAGAAAACCCCAGCTTACAGCCCTATGGAAACGATGACTCTGATTAAATAGAGAAATAAGTAATATTTCATTTGCCATAATGTTATCGCACAACTCTCTGCTATGTTTGTTTTTACCCTACCTCACACAGTCACAACAAAATTCTTCACACACAAATATTTGTCCTCACTCTGGGGGCTAGGGGCCCCTCAAAGGTCGGAGCCTCAAACATCTCCTGAGACATGAAGGTCCTGATGTTCCTCCGTCTGCAGGAGGGGAACATGTTGAAGACGTGGACGTCCCGGGATTTGAATCCCAGATTTGAATCAGAGCAGCAGGAGAGGCATCAGTGCTGCTCTTCCAGGACAGACTGTGATGTACCAGTTTAAAATAGTATAACCTCACTCGGACTTATTACCCTGTGATAAACCAGTAATAGCACCATGACGTCATGAGGCCCGTGTACAGTTTGAGTAGTTCTATGTTTGAGCGTCTCATGTCAAAGCTGGACCCAAAGGTGGCAGAAAGACCAACTGCTGATTGGTCCATTCCCATCCTGACACCTGTCAGCGCGCGCTCCACGTGTGCTGCGTTCAAACCACGGACACGTGACCCGACACCCTGTCAGGTGTGAGCATCCGCGGATAAAAACCCATAAATTAGTGGATCCGGTGGGTGACGGATGACAGCGCGCACCTGCCGTGGGGTCTCACCTGTGTTCTGCGGGGAGAGGCGTCTTTTGGCCTGGCTCACTGGTTTCTCCTGGACGTCCAGCGGCTCCGCGGTCAGAACCTGTTGACGCACCAGGAGCACAAAAATCCCCAGGAGCACGGCGGACGGGTGGGCCTGCATGCTGCAGACTGGTCGGGGCTTCGTGACGGGCCTTGCGTTGTGTTGTGGTGGAGGGGATGCGTCGCTTCACAAACGAGGTTCTACCATATGGTTCATCCGCCGCACGAAGGCTGACATATATAAAGCTGCACGTGAGCTGCGCGCGCTCGACGGCCTGAGTTTGAGTCTTAACCAATCAGAGCGCAGCCCCGTGAACACGCGCCCAAAGTTTATCATTGATGAGGCGAAGAGGCGCTCTGCAAAGTGTGTGTGTGTGTGTGTGTGTGTGTGTGTGTGTGTGTGTGTGTGTGTGTGTGTGTGTGTGTGTGTGTGTTAACAGCTGTTTTCTTGGCAGGGAGCCGCTGCATTAAATGTTTCAGAAGCACCCAGACTAGAGACAGACGGAGGGTTTGGTTTCAAAATCTGCTGCATTTCAGAACAAATAAAACAAGTATTTGTCTGACACCCTGATTCAGACAACTCTCTAGTATTATTGGTTACAATCTTAATGCAAATTTAATATAATCTAAATGTGAGATGGCCAGAAAGAAGAGCAGTACCATGTGGAGGGTCAGGTGTGCATCAGGTAAACTGTCTTCACACCTGAAAGGATTAGAGTTTATGTTTCTGTCAAGGAGGTTTTGTTTTGACCTGTGTCCATTTGTGTGACAGTCAGGTTGTTTGTTGGTCAGCAGGATTACACACAAAAAATTGCTAAACTGGTTTCCAAGAAACGTGGTAGGAGGGTGGAGCCAGAACAGATTTATTAAGAATTTGTTGGGGATCTGACCTGCCCCCCCCCCCCCCCCACACACACACACACTTTTGTATCATTAATTGGTCTTTTTCAACATTTTTTAAATTGCTTTGAAAATTGAAACGTCTCTCAGAAGACATCTGCCAAGCTCCAACAGGCTCTTTAATTCAACAAGATTTATCCAAAGTAAACTCCTAGCCCTTTAAACATATTTTAAACAAAGGATAACTTTATGACCTTTTCAGATTTCCAGTTGATCAATTTAACTTGTTTTAAACCAGCACTTGACCTGACCTCACACAAGAGGACACAGACTTATTTGTGCTTTGAGGTCAGTAATGAGACAAGAGCTGTGCTCAGATCTCACCCCTTCTTGTTGTTGTTGTTGTTACATGCTTTGGTTCGTGTCGGTGGTAACCTCTGACCTTTGACCTGCACAAAGGGAGAAGCTGCAGTCACCTGACATGAAGACACCAGTCTGAAAAAAACACCTCAAACTTCTGGTCCTCGGTCTCCTGCATCTTCTGGTTTAACTACGCTTATCCAAAAGGCCTTCTGTGAACATGATTGACACAAGTGTGTGTGTGTTGCTGTGGGAGGTCAAGGTGTGTTTATGTGTGTGTCCATACTGGGGCCCAGTTGGGGACGACATACTCTTATGAGGGGTAATGTTTGGACTTTTGTCGGAGGGCTTCTTTCCCTGACCTTCTCTGCTCGTTCCATCTCATCCGGCTTCAAAACAACATTGGTCACCTGATGACCACCCACACACTGACCCTTCACCCTGACACTGAACACACACTTCTAAAATGGCCCACGAAAGCACATAGTGCACACATGCATATGTCCATACTCTAAACATGCGTCTACACTGTGTTTACTGAACTGAGGAGAAAGCATTGGCACAACCTTTGGGTTTAGGAACTATTTCCCCAACACACTCACAACACTCCAGTGTGCAGACACAAGTTTTCACGCTCTGAGGTTTGGATATATTTGTCTTTAGCATAGTTTTTGAGGTCATTCATTGTAATCCAATGAGAAATACATATTTTTGAGACTAAATATGATTTTCACATCAGTACAACTTCTGGAAGTTACACAGTACCTTTAAGTTGTGTCCAGTGCCTGAAACAATACACGCTTTTTTCGTTTTTTTTTCGTTTAAATAAATTTGATGTTTTATTGTGCAAATCTTTCTCTTTTTTCCCCCCATCAAAATACTGTACCACCAAACACGTAAAAGAAATGAAAAGTTTGTTTCTGAATTGTTAAAATAGCAACCAATAACAATTCATTGATGTTTATAGTGGAAACAATTCACTGATCATTTCAGTTCAGTGCAACAATCAAAGTTTATCTGCCCTCATAAAGATTAATGGTACAAACACTCCCAAGAAGAGCAGATTTACAGACACACACACACACACACACACACACACACACACACACACACACACACACACAGAAATACACCAAACAAGTAGTCCAAAAACAAGTGGTTAAATCAATAGTTACGCAAGCTGTGATGACACGTAGACAAACAGACATAACAGGCAGACTGATGTTTAAGTTTGCTTTCATCACAGCTGAGTGATAGGGTTCCATTCTTATTGCTAGTTGTAAGTGTACTAGTTGGACACCAGCTGTAATTTATTGTTACAAGGCTTTTTTTAGTACATTATTCAAGAATTTATCATATGAATTTTACAATACAGGATGAACACAAATAGCTTGTGTGTACTTGTATTACTTATTGTCATCTTCTGGAAAGTTTCCCCTGCTGCTCTCTGGTTCAACTTTTCAGAAAACTTCTTTAAAAACTGTTAAAATCTTAATGAGATGCACGGTGCATCTACAGTGTGGCACCAGAAAACCCTCAGTAATTCTACCTCCTCCTCCAGTCTATGATATGAATGAAATCCATGAACATGTAAACAGTTTGTTACAAATGTCTTACTTCCCAGTGCTGGTAGATTTGATGTGTCACCATAACTGCACATTGAAACACATCACTTTAAACTCTTATTAAAAAATAGCTTAGTGAAGATTGGACCGTGGATGGCAGAGTTATAACAACTTCCTGTTTCATGGAGGGTAATCAATTTATGCGATCCTCCATGATCTCCTGTTGGAGAATACTATATTAATTTATCTATGAATCTTTCATTGAAATGTATTCAGAACTTTTTCATTCATCCTGCGTACAAAAACAGATCACATCACCTTCTTTAAACGTCACTGATAGAGGAAAAAGGAAGACACAGAGGGTTGTGATGTCATGATGTTTACTGATTCAGATCAATCAATGTATCAAAGGAAACTTGACATGGTGCAATGAAAAAAACAAAAAAACAAAAATGACCTCAACATCCTGAATCTACTTATACACGTCTTTTATAGTCCAAAGAGATACTTCCTAAGATCCTGAAGACAAACTGTTCACCTGGTAAAAAGTCTAGGATATTCTTCCTCTTCTCCTCCTCCTCACGGCACTCAACTCGTTCACCTCTTCCTGAATCAGTGTAGACACAATTTAAAGTTTGATGCATTTTCTATTAAAAAAAAAAATCAACTCAGGATGAATTCCTTTTCCAAAATACAAACAGATTTGTCTGATTTCATACAAAAGAGTAAAAAATAATCATCCAGGTTCGTGTCAGGTTTGTAGAAAAACACGGAGCTTAGAGAGCTCCACTCTGCATCGTCTGACATCTTCAGCAGTAGCTTTGTTCAGAACAGACCAACAATAGAACATCTGAACACAGTAAAAGATCTGTTAGTCAGAGCCACCAGGAAAGAAAAAATCACTCTGCATCCTTGTCCCCATCTTGTCTGACACTGCTTCTCTCAAAAGGCAAAGACAGTCGTACATTATGTGTAGACTTCCAGTAACTGGCCAGCATTTGTTCCTGCAGCAAGAGAAAGAAATACACATTTCCTAAATGCACTTCAAGGGGTTTTGGGGCCAGAGGCAGACGGGGCCTCCTGCGTTTCTGCCTGTTCTGCTGGTGCAGAGTTACTCAAAGTGTTCTCCTCCTTCCTTTCACCGGACAAGAAATCATGGATGGCCGTTTCTATGTGTGGCCGGAACGTGTGGTTCATCTTGGGGTCCACGACCTGAGTGATGATCCTGTCCACACCAGACTCAAGCATACCCGATCTAAAAAGCAAAACTAGAGTTACGCCTGCACGAAATGGAGCGCTGATGTAGAGAAAAAAAAACAAATCAATTCTATTATTTTAATGACATTCCTTCAGCACATGGTGAAGCTGACATGAATCCAGGTGATGACAACAAACTAGGGAGATAACAAATTCCATCAGTCCTCAAATGAAGAGGAAATGAATAATCCATATTATTTACATCACAAAGTTTAAAGCCATCATCTGTGATCTGAATAATACTCACGACGTGTACTTACGACACACGGGTTTTGGATGAATGAATATTGTCCTTTAAATGTCATTTTCAAACACTTACTGAGTTGTTGAAAGAAAAGGCGATACCACACGACATAAAGAGGAATATTCAAACATTCAAATTTAGAATGGGTGTTCATCTCTTACACACCATTAGAAAACCATTGCTAATGGTTTACATCATGTCAAACTTGAAATTGTGATTCTACTCTAAATGATGAAGGTGTGACTTTGCAGTGGAAGGGGAGACTCACTGGACGACACTCTGCCTCAGGCCATTCCTCATCTGGTTCTTGTTGATGGACGGGTTCCAGTCTTGTGTGCTCAGTTGCGACGTGACAAAGTTGTCAACTTTCTGTCGCAGGTTCTGATAAGCAGGCTGGCAGCAAACAAGAGTGATGTCAACACGGTTACACACACACAGCAGGAGCATTAAGTCACAAGGGACAGGTGCACAGCAGTTACACCGCACTCTAGATGGAACAGTTTAGCACCGATCTCACCGGACAGCAAAGCCCAGCGGGGGCTTGATGAACACTGATCAACAGCAGCGGTCACTTTTGAATCGATCCTCCGGGATAGCATGTGTAGCGGCAATATTTACCTTCGTATCCACGTCGGCCAAACAGTCTCTACGGAACTCGTCAAAAAGCCCGCGGTTCTTGAGATGCTCCACAATCATACCGATAAGTTGCGGGTCTCCCGGAGGAAGGCTGGGGGGGCCCACGTTAATATTACTACTCTCTGCCATGCCAAACGGAGGTTAAACCTTAGCTAAATTACTTACTAATCGATAGCAACATTTAATGCTAGCTAGTTCAACTGGTGGCGCTCGATTTAGTGAAACACAGAGGGCGGAGTTATCTTTCGCTTTGGTGTTATGGCAGCTGCCACGGTGAAGAAGGAGGTGTAGCACAAATCAAGCGCTTCTTCAACAGTTGTCGCGCATGCGCAGTAGGAATATGACACAGGAAGTAGTTCCTGGCGGGCTGCGATTGAGAATCGTTTTATTGTAAAATATATTTTTATCATCTGTTTACCGTAAATTAAGCGTTGAAATACAGACGCCTGGTGTGTTCTGTGAATGGGCCTCAAGACGGAGGGGATGTTCATTAACCTTCACATCGAACTACCAGAGTTGAGTTTGCCAGAACTGTCGCTTTAAAAGGTAACGTTATGTTGTTGCTAGCAGGTTTGGCTAACATGAGCTATTGTTATCTACATGTGTACCACCAGGCACTGAGGCGCAGATCATACTAAATATTCATCATATATTAAACTGGTGGGACATGAGATACAAGATTGATTTGAAAACAAATGTTTTTTTATGGCTGAATTATTTTTACTTGCATTGAGTAAAGGTGTTAGTTTCTCATTTATTTTCTGGCAACCAATACAGTATGTCACAAAAATCACGTCACAATAAATGTTTGCAAGATGGAACGTTTCATAATGCTACAAATCTGAATTATTGAATAGGAGTTTGTGACTGCTCAGTTTAAGAGGGCTTTCTCATATGGAATATAATAATCATTAAGTTAATATCTTGCTCTCTGTTGCAGATGAGTGGTGAAAAAGATGGAAACAAGGAGTTTATGGAGCAGCTGCGGATGCAGGAACTCTATGGTCAGAGAAATGAAGATGGCTCAGACCCCCTCACCTACACCGACCCCGAGGATGGGACCGTGTATGACTGGGACCACGACAAGAAGGCCTGGTTCCCAAAAGTATGAATCTTTCTTGGCATTTCTGCTTTTATTTCCTTACATCATATTTTATCTTTAAAGACACCTAACTTCACAAGACATGTACCACTTAATAGCTGGTGTTCTGTATTTCCAGCAGACCTTCACGTATTTACATGCAAGTTGAGCTACTTAAGATGATCTAATAGTATAATAACTTGAATACAGTAGAAAAACCTTCAAGTCCTTCAAATCTAATATAAATAACGATCAGAAAATGAAAAAAATATAACTAGTACCTTAAGATAGAAGTTTTATTTTTTTTCATGACTGAGCTTGAAAGGCAAACAACTCTCAGCTCTCTGGTCTCAGCTGATGTTGTATCCATCCGCCAATAAGCAACTCGAATCTCGTATTTTCGCTTGTACGTCAAAAAGACCCATAATCCAACATGTAACTGGTGCATTCTATTTGTCATGAGGTTTCAGAGACGTGTACCTAAAAAGGTTGTGATCAAATTTTCATTCCCTGACATATGGTCTTACTCACACAGGCCTTCTCCCTCATCTTTCTATCTTATCCGGTTCCTGATCGTACAAAAGTTGAAATTTGACCTTGACTTAGTTTTCTCAAGGTAAAGGTTATCATTTCATTTTCATCCCTTTTGCGGGCCGAGTAATGTGCTTTTTGTTTCATCTTTCTATCTTCAACGGTTGTGAAGATATTTGGCAGACGGACCAACACACGAACACTGACAATTACAATATTACAATACATCACTGCTTCGCGGTATGTAAATATGGACAGAGCAACCACTCGTATCCCGAAAAACTTATATGTCGAACAGCTCGTATCTCAAGGTACTACTGTACAATTTGAAAATTGAAAACACTTTGATAGGAGTCTTTTTGATAGTAAACCATTAAAAGCATCGTAATAATCAGTGGATGAAAGTAAGTAAATGTGAGTGAGTAAATGAAATGTCCTAAATTATGGAAGTCTCCATTACAATGCTTGTACTTGCCTTTGACACAACAACAACAACAAAACATCATCATTGATCCAAATGCAGATTCAGTTCTTCAGCGCGGAGACAGTAGCTAGTTAAATTTGAGCAAGATTGCCTGTAAGGTATGTAAAGATTGGTCACAGCACTGTCTGTGTTAATGTTAAGTAGGTTTGTTTTGTTTCTCTAGATAACAGAAGACTTCATTGCGGCCTACCAGGCCAACTATGGCTTCAGAGAGGATGGAGAACCAGATGCAAACAATGCTGCAGTGAGCAACACTGACTCACCAGCACCAGAACCAGACAGCCAACCTCCAGAAATTAAGAAACCAGGAGACGCCACCCAGAAGCTGAACCCAGAACAGCATGAGACTCCAGCTAAAGACGCGAAACAGAAAGGAGAAAAGAGGAAAACAGAGCCAGGTAAGTTGACATCCGATGTCAGAAAGAAGAGAGCGTAGTGTTATTGCAATAAGGAACGTGCAAGTGGCCATCAACAAATAGTGGTATTGGTTTCTGTTTTATAGAGCTGTCATTACTAATTGATACATGTTTTCACCCTCTGATCATTATCTTTTTTCACACATGGATTGATATGGAAAAGATGTGACTTTAGGTTTGTGCAACAAATCTGTTACTCGATTCTTTTTCTTCCTTTTGTGTCCACAGGATGGTTTGATATTGATGAGGATAAAAACACTAACATCTATGTGTCAGGTTGGTGCCAACAGCGTTTTCTACTTAGGGATTTGCTGTCTATACGTTTCTAATTCTTTATGCTATTTCTTTGTCATTTCTTATCATTGCCATGTTCTGTCAGGCTTACCTCCCGACATCAGCACTGAGGAGTTTGTGGAGTTGATGTCCAAGTGTGGCATCGTGATGCGGGACCCTGTCACTGAAGAGTACAAGGTCAAACTCTACAAGGACAAGGACGGAAATCTGAAGGGAGATGGCCTCTGCTGCTATCTCAAAGTAAATCTGCCCTTCTGTTTCCACATTACCTGCAAAATTTGCAGTCAGCACTTATTGTGCAAACAAATGAACGTTAGGCTGTATGCATCTTAATTCAGTCACATTTACAGGTTTCAGCTGCATATTGAAAATTATATTTTGTGCACTTGCCTTATGACCTTAATAAAAAAATAGTATTACCTTGTGCTCCAGTCAAGTGATATATTTTTATGATTATCTGCAGAAAGAGTCGGTGACATTGGCAATGCGTCTGATTGATGAATCTGAGCTCAGAGGCTACAGAATCCACGTGGAAGCAGCACGATTTGAGCTGAAGGGCCAGTATGATGCCAGCAAGAAGAGGAAGAAGAGCAAAGACTACAGAAAGAAGATGCAGGCACAACAGAAGTAAATCCTATCTTCCATTTTTTTTCACCGAACCGCCCATAAATCCCATTGCATCTCTAGGGATAAATTAAAATCCCTGAAATGATGCTGGAATTAAGAAAAAGCAATTAATAGAATATTTGTTTTTAACACACCATTTGGTTTTCTATTAATTTTGTCTTCCTCTGTGTAGACAGCTGGATTGGAGGCCTGAAAAGCAAGCAGAAGTGAGGAAGAGGCATGAAAAAGTTGTCATCATAAGGAATATGTTTCATCCAAGTGACTTTGAGGTGCGGAGAGACACACACACACACACACACACACACACACACACACACACACACACACACAGCTCAATGAGAGTATTCATCTCAGCTGTCTTTTTTGACATTCTAGGAAGATCCACTGGTGCTGAATGAGTATCGTGATGATTTGAGGTCAGAGTGTGAAAAGTTCGGGGATGTCAAGAAGGTCATTCTCTTTGATGTGAGTTCATTGTCATTTTTGCTGGGTTTATTTTTATGTTAGAAGTGTGTGTAAAGCGCTGGTGTGTCTGTGTGTGCAGAGGCACCCGGATGGTGTGGCATCAGTCTCCTTCAAGGAGCCTGAGCAGGCTGATGCCTGCATCCTGTCGTTCAACGGTCGCTGGTTTGGAGGAAGGCAGCTGTCTGCTCAGCTTTGGGATGGATCGACCGACTATCAGGTAAAGCAAATAAAATTTTATCTAAACCCTTGACATTCAAAGGCCACATTTGTCTTTGTACACGTTCATGAACGCTGAGGTGAGGCAAAACATGTGCATCTGAGGAGACAATGAAATCAAGGGACTCTAAAAGAAGGTTCTGAATTCTGAAATGTTTTTTTCCTGCTGCTATGGCTCACATCAATGCAGTCATCACTATTACTGACACAGAAATATGATCGTACATTCGCTGGTGCTGAAGATTTATGTAAAATACCTGACAAGTTACTGTAATGAATAAATGAGAACAGGCCAAAAGAGCAGTTACTCTCCTTAAAAATAGGTCGTATGGTAGTCGTAGAACTGTGATGTTTTGCACTATTTTAGAAACTACGTCTGGTAACAATTTGCATCCTTCCTGTGAATCCTCTGTGCAGGTGGAAGAGACAACACGCGAGCGGGAGGAGCGGCTGAAGGGTTGGTCGACTTTCCTGGACGGAGGCAAAGAAGGTGAGCATAACTCTGCCAAGCCAGCAGAGGGCGGTAAAACAGCTGAACACACGGAAGCCCCCAGCACCAAGGAGCCTGAGCAGCACCCTGAAACACAACCACAGGAACAAGACGCGGACTCCACAGACAGCAGCCTTGCAGGAAGTGATGATGAGGAAGCATAGAAATTTAAAGGCACATTTGGTCCCCATGGCAGCCAAAGAAGAGAGTTTGGCTTCAAAATGAACTACAGCAAAGCCCCATGTTGAGTATTTGAGGTCAGGGTTTGAATAGTTTTGTAATGTAGAAAAATAAAATGAGATTTACCATTTCATTAGTTTGGGTTACATGGTGATTAATCCTGTACTTAACGGATTGGTAATCTACAGCCTCTCCCTCATTTCAGTGTGGCAGTTGGTGTACAATCATGTTGATAATGAAATACAAAAGCTGAGACTGAAACTGTGTTGTGTTTGATTCAGATAGAAGAAAAAACAGGTAATTGTTTATTTTCTACCTTCTAGCCAAGTCAAGCTACGTTGTTGCTTTGTGTTAACAGTTCAGCATGGTGTGACATCACATCCTGATCGTCGTTTTATATCAGGAAATTTAAAATGAGCATCAAGACAGATTGCAAAATGTTAGTTTTTGTTAAAACGTCAGAAAGGAAAAAAAAAAAAAAAACGTATTGTACATATTTCCTCTAAAACTAATCCTCAGATGCCAAGGCAAGAGTTTCCATTCATTCACCAATGAATAGTCCTGATCATAATGGAAAATGTTCCAATTAATATAATTTCATGCAGTACATTGACCCACCAAAAGCGGCAGGAATGCAGATTTCAGTAAAAAGTAAACAAGACACACATTAAAGAGGGTTTTTCTTTTTTAATGCATATCACAAATGTAACACAAGCGTTGCTCAGCGGCACATTCTGGATCCTGCTTTGACGGCTTTAAGAGGCTTTTGTCGGACTGAAGATGAACAGATAATTTAACTTGTCTTGCAGGAATGTGTTCACTGAACGGGAGTAGTAGATTTGCTGCATTGCTGTAGTTTTGCAGGTACGCTGCAGTTAAGGGTATTTCTGTTGTGACAGCAACCCTTACATTGTCTCACTTGTATCCTACACTCACTGCAGAAAATGACCTCAAAGTGATGAAAACATCAATCCATAGGCAGAACTTGTTGACAAATACTGAGTTTGTAAATATTTGACTTTTATTTCCTCAAGCGGACATCGAATTTTTCAGGTTGGTCACACTACATATTGAGAGGACTGTGAGACCTTGATGGGGGTGTTTGATGCCAGTAACAAACATGTTAGGAAGCAAGGATATAATAGTTTGAGACCATCTGCACCAAAGTTAAGAAAAACTTGTACGATTATATCTAATGAAATGAATAACTTATGGTTGTCCAGGTGTCTCTGTCCTTTGGAACTAAACCTTGTTCTCTGCAAGAGCTGGAATTTGGTAAGAACAACCTAGAAGAGTACAAAACATGACATCACAACAGAATCCCCCACAATAATAGACCTCAAGAAAACATACAGTATGTACAGTACATGTCATTTCAAAATGTATGGCATTAATAAATTAGGTTATAATTGAAAAATGAAGGACTTCAGTAAAGAGCTGATGAAACGTTTTGATTGGATTTGTGACAGTAACATTCACATTGAATTTTATAACACATTCAGGAGGGAATTATTTTTTTCTTGTCACCATTAAGTCTACAACCAGGTCAGTCGAGCAAACCCCTCCAAATACAATACATTTGGAAAAAAAATCTACCTTTTTGTGGATGTCTCAAGGGATGTGGTAAAATAAAAGTTCACTCAGGTAACAAACTTCTATTAAATAAGACTTATTAAAACCAAAATGAAATAAGCATGTTTAAAAAGGTCTAGGAATATTTTTCTGAATGTCTCGGACGAAAATGTGGAGGATCTAAATTCAATGATTGTCTCCAACACTAACCCTGAGAAGTTGATCTGAAGAGGAACAAAAAATGAAAAAGCCACAAATCTGCTGTTCTTTCAAAAATCAGTACGACAACCCCAAACTTAAAGTAGCCCTAAACCTAAGACACATGAGTATAACGGTATCAAATGATGTCAGATCATAGCAGTACAAAATAAAGTTCAAGGCACATCAAGAGTTTATAATACAAAGTAAAAACTTGAAATGACAAAGCTCAAGTCTGTAGCTGTATAATACATTTCTATTAACTAACATTGAGGCACTAGAAACAGTAAAGGCACATTTGCTGTTAACAATCAACAACGAACCGAGTAACAAACAGCAAACACACAAAAGACCAACGCGCTCAAAAACGGCTTTTAACCTTTTCATGGAGTGTCATCTCATCACTGCTGCCTCTGCCTCTCAATCGGCTAGTTTTACAAAATATTCTTTTTTACATATCAATGATAAAGAGTTAAGAGCAGTTTTAGTGTTCAAAGCTACATTTAACAACTTTCTAGAAATTTGGGTGTTTCACTGATCGACTATTTTTAAAAGCCAACTTTGAGAAACACTCCTTTGAAAGAATATGGCCAAAAGCATCCACATTTTCAAAATCTTAACATTTACCTTTCATCATTTTCCACAGGCTGAAAAAAGCCTGGTTTACCCAATGATGTAATACAGAAATTGCTTAAACAGATTTGTGACAAATTAATATGAATATCTGCCCCAAATCTTTCAAAGCATTTAACGTTCAAAGTTTAATTAAGCCATTATCCCACATCTAAAACTAAGCATCACTTTAAATCACAAACTAAAAAGTCAGGCAATCAAAACTCATTCACACATCCATCATCAGCACCATATCCTGAATCAGTGTCACACATGTTAATGTGTTCATTACATACAAAGACAATGAAGGGGCTGTAGTGTGGCCGTTGTGCCAGCAGCCCTAAAGTGGCTGTTAATATGTGGGGACAGATTTGAAGTCTTTCAAACGCTCATAGTCATGGTGAAGGCATGTGACAGTTTGTTAGTATCAGCCAAGTTAAAAATAAATCAAACAAGCATTAAACAAAACCCCCAGTCCACACAGTCGATGTCCTCCATCCTCCTCTCAGACGACTGCATCACACTTCTTCAAAATAGGCCATCTGAGACATGTAGGCAGAGTTTCTCTGCAAACCAAGACAAGAGCTGTGTGAGAGACGCTGAGGTGGATGAGGTCACATTAAAAAATGTGTTCAAGCTTTCAGTCGATGACCCACGACAAGTCTGGATGCTGTGAATGTCACAACTGGGGTTGGAAGTGATTTTTTCCTTCTTCCCAAGCATATTTAAGATTTATGATTTTTTTTAAAGATTTAATATACTTTCGTAATCCCCGAAGGGAAATTAAGAGCATATGGAATAGTAGAATAGAATAACGGAAGAGTGACTGACTTCCTAACTGTCCTTAAATACTGTATGATGTTGTTTTCAGACGTTCAGTTACTCAGACTTTTGGGCTCACAGTAAGTCTGACATAAAGGGTTTGATGCCACATCAAGGTGTTGGGTATGTTCCAGAGTTGTCAACACTACGTTAATATCTCTACATAAGAGAACAAAGTAATGTGATTGCATTTGTATGCAATAACAATTGTGATATTTAGCATCTTAGTACTGCAAACAAATCTAATGACAATGCGATTTATTTAAACACTTTCTTTTTTTAGGGTTATAATGTCAAGACAGTTCATATTACACTTTGATTAATGAATTCAAAGGGCATGTTGTCAGTTAAGGTTAATATATAACCTTCTTCTTATAAATAATAAAATATCACTTTTATTATCACCCATTAACTGGATTTACTGCTTTATTCGCCCTTAGAGATCCTGAAGAACAATGGCTCAGCACCAGATTAACACTGTAAGAGAAATAAGACTGGGGGGGGGGGGCACATACGTTGCTGTGAGGTAAGTAGACAGTCTCCTGGACGTATCCCCTCGCCTCACTGCGGGGGTTGTAGAGGCCGGCCTGCTGCTGCTGCTCCTCCAGCTTCAGAGACTCGATCTCCGTTTTCAGCTCCTTCAGCTGGTCCTGCAGGTGTTTGCTCTTCTCCATGTACTCCAGCCTGAATTCATGCACAGCAACGTGTCAACAAGTAGACCTTCCTGGAAGTGTCCAGTTCAAATAGCACTGACAGCGATTTAAATCACCTCTCCCGCTCAATCTCCATAGACAGCCTTTTCATGTCGGAGTCCTTGAAGTCAAGACGTGTAGATGTTGATTCATAGGCGAAGTCTGGTGCTTCAGGGGGAGCAGGGGGAGGAGGGGGAGTCGAGTAGGCTGCTATAAGCTAGGAGGCAGGGCAAAGGAGGTCATGTAAGTAAAAGTCATGGTGGTAAAAGCACATTAAAACACAGAAAAAAAAGGTTTACCTTTGTGAACATTATTGGGAAGTATTTTTTTGATCAATCAATTTTAATCTATAGAGTGCTTAATCATGTCAACTGGAATTGAACCACTGACTCACAGTTTGCAAGCAACAATGGAAAATGAAAAATGTTTTTATGTAGCTAATAAAACGCCTCTTGGTGGTGGACAACATATTCCAGCATTTATTTATAGTTTTACTTCTCTTACCAGATTCTCTGACCTAAACACACCAAGTGTTTAGGACTTGCTGTAAAGCCTCTTCTCACATATCTACTATCAACCTTTATAAACATCTACAACACATGTATCAAGCTCAAGGCCCGGGGGCCATATGTGGCCCGCCACACAATTTTGTGTCTCGCGAGAGCATAGAAGATCAGAGTGTCTAAAAATAAATAGGTCAAACGTGTGCTCGGACTAAAAACTACATTTCCCACAATAAAGTACGGTAATTAAGCCCATTTTACCTTTGACAAAAACATTTTGAACAAAGCTAACATTCTAACTTGTGTTTGATGTTATTTTTTTATTCACCTGCATAGTTGCAAGTGGAGTTCTGTTAGTTTCATAATGTGACAAGTTAAAAAGATTTATGTTATAACAGAGCAACAAGCAAACATACTTTTTCTATGCAACTGTAATGTTTGTAACTTGTATAAGTAATAAATTCAGAGTTATCTAACATTAAGAGGTAGCTACACTTATGTTACATTACATTGAGTTACATTTATTAGTTACAACTGGCCCTTAGAGGACAGCCATTATGCTGACGTGGCCCTCAGGTAAAAATGAGTTTGACACCCCTGATCTAGAACTATTTTTTACCAGACACAGATCCCCACCACCAGGAAAGCTCTGAGTTCTGTGTCCCATCATAGGTGAACAGACCTGAGTTTAAATATACCTAAAGTGTACAATTTAACCAACTGAAGAAACTAATTACGTGATGCACAGACCTGAAGCCTACAGACAGATCAGGGTAACACCTGTGTGCATCTTTGGGAGTAACGTTAAAAAAGGAGTTGTGTTCATCATCAAAGCATCACAAAGAGCACACAAGAAGAACCATCATCACGGTACAGGGTATGTTGTTTTAGTGATCTCCAGCAGCTTCTGCTTGGCTCTTCGCTCAGCGTCCTTCGCCTCGGTCAGGTCCTGCTTCAGATGATCTGCTTCTTTCAACCTGGAATCAGACGTTTAATCAGGGCAAGACTGACGAGACAGAGGCAGAATTGTTAATGCGCAGTAGTGTTTAGGAGGACTAGAATCAGAACAGTATGGTTTTCTGTTTACAGGGATTCACCATTAAATGGTTTGATTTTCCACTAAACCATGAGATTTTTATTTTTAAACCACAACTATGCAAGGGAAATCGTGGGAACAGTGAAGCTGAAATAATTGCAAGCTGTGTTGATCAAGTGAACCAATAGCAGCAGTCACTGGGACACGTTGGACTGTTTTACAGAAAGTAATAAGTTGTATTTACAAGATGGCCAAACTTAAAGTGTCATAGAATGGCGTCTCAAGTTTCTCTTAAAGCAAATTCTGAGGCTTTTTTTGTGTGTGTGTCTGACAGATTTTCTCCCTCAACAGGAAAGAAAATGCCATTTTGTAAACCTTAATGTGATGCCATCTTTAATAAGAAAACAA
Organism: Antennarius striatus; assembly: GCF_040054535.1. NCBI lineage: Eukaryota > Metazoa > Chordata > Actinopteri > Lophiiformes > Antennariidae > Antennarius > Antennarius striatus. The sequence continues at coordinate 15,394,800 of NC_090788.1, forward strand.
AAGATTTTATATATTTAAGTGCAATTAATAAAAATGTTACCAAAAATTAATAATATGTTGTAGTTGTTTGGAAAAGATTATATTTTCTTGATTCAAAAACTAAAGATTATAATTACAGGAGCTAACAGTGCCCACATGCAAACAGGGTCTAAGTGACTGGATCCCACGTCGTCTTTCACTCCCGATTGGATCATTCAGGACTGACCTTAACAGCAGCGACGCAGAAACATTTGACAGACACAGACGTGTGGAGCTAAAGGCGACTGGACTAACCTTGGTAGCTGTTGCTTATCTACGCTTCAGTTGATTGACTCAAGGAAGCATTACTTTCTACAAACACTTTCAACTATAATCTTTGAGGTGTCGATGCTCCAGTTGAATAGCGGGTAATGCAGGTGATACATTTTCACAACAAAGACGAACGCGTTGAATAAAAGAAAAGATTATCTCTGGTGCAGCTGCACTGACTTAAATTTAAAAATATGTCATGAATCTGACATTATAGTTACGATGCTGCCATTTCATCTGAGAAAATATCGGACGAAATGAAAAAAATAGTAATTAACTCAATCGAAGAAGTGCCTCAGGTGAAGTGCCTCAGGCATGCCGTGACCTGCCTCGCCTGCTCGCTGCTCACCTACAGAGATTCTGCTGTTTGCTTTGCTGGGCGCAACTGCAACTCATCCGATTCTGTCTGCGTGTTGGCGTGGATGCAAGGCTCTGTGTCACACCATGGACGGCTGATTCACACACGTTACCGGCCTAACAGCGTGTTAGCATTCAGGGACCGGGGGAGACTCTGTGCAGACACCGGGCTGTGAAACTGCCAGTCCGGGTCGTGGCGGTCGCCGGGGCGGTCGCCGGGGCTCCGTGAGGCCGGAGGACCGGAACTGCTCCTGCTGCCAGCTGGAGTTCGAACGGACCGGTCACAGCTTCATCTGGAGGGCGGTGCACACCTTCACCATGCCGGACACCATTCTCAGGGTCTTCCCGGATTCCAACGTGAACGAAAAGTCCTTCCTGTGTGAGACCTGCGCGCAGACCGTCAGGAGCAAATGTCGGCGCCGGCAGAGCAGGAAGTGGTCCGTGTGGCCAAAGCCCCCCGTGGTTAGAGAACTCCACAACACTTCACGTGAGTCAGATACTGCTGGGTGTTTAAAGATGTCTCTTTTCATCATCTTACTCTTCCTTCTAAATGCCCGGGATACTGGGACCCTTACTACCCCCAGGAAATCTCCTGTTCAAGAGACATTATTACCTCGATTGTCATCCTATGGCCGTGGTACATTGGACTTCACTTTTCCACCTAGGGATGTCTCTTCCCTTTGGACTACAATGTCTGTTGGTCTTCCTACTCGGTGTGGTAACAACTCTTGTTCCATTGTATTCTATCCTGCTATTGCAACAGCTACGTAGTTCCAATTCTGTCATCTCAACCAAGCCCCTAATGAAAGATAATAACTCTCATCGTTTTAGCACTGCTTTTTGTCGTTTGTTAATCATTCTCATGTTGGCCATTTCTGGCAATGTTCATTCAAATCCACGGCCTGCTACAGTTAATGTTAGTCCTACTGCTCCTAGTCTGTCATTTGATGATTTTTGTAAACGGAAATCCCTGGGCTTCTTACACATCAATATCCGTAGTCTTTTACCTAAACTTGATTTGCTAAAATCCTGGATACACACTGCAAATCCTGATGTTTTAGCGATTTCTGAAACATGGCTTAGAAGGAGCATTGCGGATGTTGACACTTTAATTCCAGGTTAAAATGTCTTTCGCCAGGACAGAGCTTCCAAGGGTGGGGGCGTGGCTCTCTTTGTGAGGGACCATCTGCAATGCTCTATTTTATTGTCAAAGACTATTCCCAAGTATCTCGAACTGCTGGTGTTAAAAATCAATCTGTCAAATAATTTTTCTCTTTCTGTTGCTGTCTGTTATAGACCACCCTCTGCCCCACCATGCTCTCTAGCTGTACTCAGTGAACTTCTTGCCCCGTACATCTCCTCTGAGTTTATTCTACTGGGTGACCTAAATTGGGACATGTCTAACCCCCCAGATATGGTCATGCAACAATTTGATGCCCTAAACCTCTTCCAAATTATTTCAGAGCCCACCAGACATAATTTGAAATCTCCATCTTCTGCATCTCTGATAGATGTGATCCTCACAACACCCCTTCTAATTATAAATCTGGCGTCTTTAGTCAGGATCTGAGTGATCATTGTGCTATTGCCTGCATACGCTCTGGTTCCTCAGTTAAACGTCCACCTGTGACTGTAACCAGATGCTCCATGAAGAAGTTTAACCGAGACGTCTTTCTCCATGACATTGCTGCAGTGAACTGGGATAGAATTAATACGTTTCCAACTATGGATGCTGCCTGGTCCTACTTTAAGTTGACCTTCAGTCAGATCATCAACAATCACGCTCCTCTCATAAAATCTCAAATCAAGGATCGCTTCAGCCCCTGGTTTTCCCGTGACTTAGCCACATTAATCCACAAGAAGAACACCTTATGGCGGAAAGCCCGTTCCTCCCAGTCACCTGTCGACTGGCTTGCCTTTAGGCAGTGCAGGAACACATGCACTCAGGCTGTCAGAAAAGCCAAAGTCACTCATTATCTGGACAAATTTGCATCCTGTGGTTCTGATTCCAAGACATTCTGGAAAACGGTCAAATCCATGGAAAATAAGCTTACCCTACCCCGTTTTCCTAGTGCAATGACCTTTGGTGACTCTGTTGTCACTGATAAGTCTCACATGGTCTCACTTCTCAATCAACACTTTGTAAATACAGTCCATGCCTCTTCTGTCAAGTCCCCCACTACTGCCCCCTCATTTTCACCTACACCTTCCAGCTCAGGCACCTTCTCCTTTAATCCCATCCTGACCTCGGAGGTTTTAGAGGAACTCACCAAACTCGACTCTAACAAGTCAGCTGGATCTGATGGGCTCGACCTCTTATTTTTAAAAACTGCTGCTCCTGTCATTGCCACCCCCATCTCGTATCTATTCATCTTATCTCTGTAGCTGTCTGTTTTTCCTTCAGATTGGAAATCTGCCTTGGTCGTTCCACATTTTAAAGGTGGCTCTAGCTCTGATCCCAACTGTTACAGACCTATATCCATCCTGCCGTGCTTGGCCAAGATCGTAGAAAAATTGGTTCATAGACAGCTCAGCCACTTCATTGCTTCAAACGATATTCTGTCCAACCTACAGTCTGGTTTCCAGCCTGGCCACGGGTGCACTACAGCCACTTTGAAGGTTCTGGATGATGTTGTTACCTCCTTGGACTCCAAACAGATCTGCATTGCTGCCTTTATTGACTTATCCAAAGCCTTCGACTCTGTCATCCACTCCATCCTCCTGCAGAGGCTCACTAGCATCGGTCTGTCATCACACTCCTGCAACTGGTTCGCTAGCTACCTAAACAACAGAGTTCAGCAAGTAAAGTCTGTAAATGTCTTGTCTGACCCTCTTCCCATCGTGAAAGGGGTGCCTCAAGGTTCCATCCTGGGCCCAACGTTGTTCTCCATCAACATCAACAATGTAGCTAGGTTTGCCGGTAATTCCAAGATTCATCAATATGCTGATGATACCATCTTATACTCAGAGGGCCCTTCTCTCCACTCTGCAGCATCCACACTCCAACTCAGTCTTACTTCTGTCGAGCAGTACTTTCATGGCCTTCATCTCTCACTCAATTCCAAAAAAACCAAATGCATTATTTTTGACCGGAAACATAATTCCACCACTGCTCCTAAAATCCTCTGTGCCGATGGCTCTGAACTGGAGTTTGTGACCAGCTATAAATACCTTGGTCTCTGGTTGGACTCATCCCTCTCCTTCTCCACCCACATCAAGCACCTGCAATCAAAAGTCAAAGCTCACCTGAGCTTCCTCTACCGGAATAAGGCCTCCTTCACCCGTTCAGCCAAACGCACGCTTGTGAAAATGACCATCCTGCCCATATTCGATTATGGTGACACCATCTATAGGATGGCTTCTCAATCTACTCTTAGCAAACTGGACACTCTCCACCACTCTGCCATCCGTTTTGCCACAGGAGCTCCATTCAGAACTCACCACTGTGACCTGTACAACCTGGTAGACTGGACATCCCTCCACACCAGACGGCTCCACCACTGGCTTCACCTCATTTACAAATCCATACTAGGAAAAACACCTCCCTACCTCTCCTCCCTTCTACACCACTTCCGTCCTGCCCGCAATCTTAGGTCCAGCAAGCTCATCAAACTCTCCATCCCTAAAGCCCGTACTGTCTTTGGTCGCAGTGCCTTTCGATTTGCTGCAGCTAATGATTGGAACAATTTTCAAAACTGCCTCAAACTCACTGTCCCCATATCACTCCCTGCTTTTAAACAAAACCTACATGAAATTGTAGCTGACAGCTGCACTTGTTGAGTGTCTCTCTCTCTTTCTCTTTCTCTCTTTCTCGGCCTCGTTCTCTTGTCTTGTATTTATTTTTCTTATATTTTCTGTATAGTGTATGTCTTTGTGTTTATTTTAGACTTCCTCCCCACCCCCACACCTCTAAGAGCCACTGCTCTTAGCTCAGGCAGCATTTGTAAATAAGAACCTGTTCTTAATTGCTTGCCTGGTTAAATAAAGGTTAAGAAGAAGTAATCACTAACTAGCATAAAAGAGGATAGTACTCAAGGTGATTCCAGACCTTCTCTCTGACTGCTCCACCAGTTTGACAGCAAGCTGCTCTGCTTCCCTCATCTTCTGCTCCATCAGTCGTTTCTCCTCCTTGGTCTTCATGGCAGTGACTTCTAACCTCTGTCTCTCCTGCTCAGCTTCTGCAGCCTTATGGGCCAACAGTTTGGCCTCTTCTTCAGCAATCTGGGCCTTCTCTGCCAGCAGGTCAGCTGTTTCCTCAGATCGCAGCTGGAGAAATTGCATTGGGACAGTATTAAACCAAAATCTTTTTTAAATTTACAAATCAGTATGAGATTAAATGGGTTTTTTTATTCCTTAACATCGATAAAATTGTTCTTTTTCATCGTTTATCCTTTCCTCAACCAGGAATTCTGTTCAGATTAAATATCTGGGCAAACTGGTTGCCAAGATTACAAGAAAACAAGTTGTAAGACAGATAAAAAACTAACAAGGAACAGAAAATAAAATAGATTAATTATAAAGATGGAATTTCTACTGTGCTTCCACTGCTTTTCACCAATCCCTCACAAGTTTTTTGCTCACTCCAAGCATTTGTTTTGTTGCTCAATTACCATTTTTGGCTGCATAGTTCAATATCTGCAGCTTGTAATCCACAGAATATGATTTTCTTTTAGGGGCCACTTGTGCTCACTCTTTCTTAGTCGTCTTTATAAATTCATGTTTAAATTTAAAAATTTTCAGTGTTAAGGAGTAATAGGAGTAGCAGACACTGACACACAAGCCTAGAGCGCCCTCTCACAGCGGTCAGTTTGAAAATGAAAAATATGCAAAATTATATAAGAACCAGTCAAACCATGAAAAAAAGTGTGACTTATAGTCAAGAAAATAAGGTTAGTAATATCTTATTATAAAAATGAGCTTAGGCTTGTTGTAAACTTCTGAACAATATTAAGTAAAAGAAAAAAGCTCATTTTGTAAGTTTTCTATTGATATATTTCTACCATTTCAGTCATGACATTAACAATAAGATAATTTTAACAAACAGCTTGAAAGAATCAACAACTGCCTCGTGTCAACAGAAGAGCTCTCACCAGAGCCTCGTTGGCCAGTCGAGCCTCGTCCTGCAGTTGGAAAAGCCTCCGTTCCATCTCTTCTTTTGCCCTCTCTGCTTCTTCCCTCATCTGTTTTTCCCGTGCCAATATTTGACGCTCCATCTAGACGAGGGACGAGAAACTCGTTTCAAAAAGTCACCCATGAACAAATAACGATGACTAGTCTGAAGTATGACCGTCAATGCTCGATTGGAGTAGAGTGATGACTGACCTTCTTTCTGGCTTTCTCCTCTTTAGCTTGAGCCTTCATCTGCTGCACCTCAATGGAGTCCACCTTCCTCCTCCTCATGAATAAATCATGGTTGCCGATGCACAACTGTAGGATCTTCAGACACAGAAAATACAAAGGTCTTAATTTAGAAAACTCTGACATAACTTGGCTGGAATTTAATCTTTATGTGACCAAGTAGGTAGACCAACCAGTTTGTTGACACGCAGCTGAGACGAGTAGAACTTAAAAACATCTTTCTTCTTGTCCAGGGGTTTAATTGTGAACTGCAAAATGGTAACATAACAGAGGTCAGATCTTCTGCACTGTTGACCATTTTATTTTCTTTGTCTGAACAGACCGGAGAGTTTTGATGCCCTTCTTGCAGCACAGCTGGCAGGTTAGAGGAAAAATTCTGTACTGAGAATATGTAGGTTTCAAAAATAGAGGTCTATATCAACATAATATTACTCACGTTTCTCAGACAGTTGGTCAGTGTTGAGAGCAAAATTAAAAAAATAAAATGAAATATCATTTTCACCTTGACTGTAAAATAAAATGTTTGTCTATTTAGATACAGTATTGCATCAACTTTCCTGTTATTCCAAAGTCAGAAGAAAAGTAACCAAAAATTTAAATTGTGTGACAGTGATCGATAACTTTGGTGTTGGTGTTCCTTTGGTAGTTTAGTGTCTTCAGTTACCTCTTTTTCGCTGTAAGAAATGTTGCGTATGCCACTCCAAGGAAAGGATTTGTTAGGATTGAGTTTGCTGTTTGGGCTGTAGATGTGAAGCCCCTGAGCATCCACTCCAAGCAACAAGTCAGTGTCCCTTTTATTTTGCTGTCAAAACAAAATGAGTTTAAAACAGAAAAACAGACTGTCAGAGCAACGTACAAGGTGCATTTTTCATCGTGTTACAATATACAATGGAGCAATGATGGGAAACATCACACTTATTTAAAACCTTTTCTTTGATTAATTGATAAATGACTTAGATTATTTTTTTAACAATATCCAAGTGATGGACATCCTTTTTAGGGATTAAGCTCCTTTCACTTTTTGCTGCAGGACAAACACAAACCCAAACGTCAGACTTCAAGATTAAACTAAGCTGAGGTAAAAATGTGAAAACCTTATACTCAAAAGTGTCCTGTATGGACAGGATACATTTCAACATGGCAGCAACAATAAAATCTGCAACCCTGTCACATTACAGAATATTCATGATACATGATGGAGGAAGGGATTTTGCAAAATTTTGTATCAGTGGAAAGTTCAAAATGAGGGAACAGCAACACGCGGATGACTCTGGATAAAAATATGACTGTCTAATACAGTGGTACCTCTACTTACGAATGTCTCTACTTACGAAATTTTCTACTTAAGAAATTTCTCAGCAGGAAAATATTGCCTTCACTTACAAAAGAAATTTCGACTTACGTAATGTAAAAACACAGTATCGGCTGATACTTGAATCTCACACATGTTTCTGAATACAACATTCTCATAGCTGCTCTGCCATTGGCTATTATCTATTACGTATCTTCCTGGCCTCCCAATGGCTAAGAGGGATGCCACTCCCAACTCTGTGCGGAGATAGATCGGTGTTTATGCAGTGTCTTCGGCATTCGGCCCTCAACCCGTGACGTGTTCTGATAGTTTTGCGCAAATATAATACGTTTTTGAGGACGTATTCACTATGGACCCCAAGAAAGTGACGGACTAAAGAGGAAAAGAAAAGATGAAGTTTTTTTTTGTCCGTACAAAGCAAGAGATCATAAAAAAGCTTGAAAAAGGAATGCGTTTGGTTGATCTCGCCAAAGAATACGGCCAAAATGCATCTACAAGGGCACGTTATTAAAACAAAAGGAAGTTTAAGGAGTTTAAGGTATCGTGTGGGTTGTTGGAGAAGTTCAAAAGGAGGACTGGAATTCACTCTGTTGTTCGGCATTGTGAGATAGGAGCGCATGACCCAAAGAGGGCAAAAAACAATGAGGACAGCAGTTAAAAGGTAAATGACCGTCATTATTATTCTTTAGTCTGTTTTTTACGTTATGCATATCTCTCATTTATTGTATAATAATCTAATCGTAACATGTATTTGTTACATGTTTTGATGCATTTTTATGCATTATAAAACATTCATGTCGGAATTTTTTGGGGGCTTGGAACGGATTAGGGCATTTGCATGGAAAACGCCTCTCTACTTACGTAATTTTCTACTTACGTAACTTCTTCTGGAACCAATTCATTTCATAAGTAGAGGTACCACTGTACAAGCGTATCTTATTTGTGGTTTTTTTTTGTTTAGTTCCAATAAAATGTCTAGCCCTAAAATACCACAACACTTACAGTAATTGAAAAATAGCTGACACCGTACATCTCAAGGTCTTGAGCAATTTTCAGGTATTCCATCTCAGCCTCATCTCTGTATTGACAATATGAAATAACAAAAGAAAGTGTATCAAAACCTTGATATGTCATACTATAAGACAATTCTGTGTCAGTGTTTATTTGTTTTTACATGCCGGATGTCAGAAGCCTCGTGTCGGTCCTACCTAGCGATGCCTCTGTGCTCTGCATACCAAGCTGTGATCTTCTCCTCCCACATGTCAGCTGTCATTTGGTACTGCATTAAAACCTTGAATAAAAGCCCACAGTCACAGAAAACTCACATACAGATACATAAACACAGAGACACTTTCCAACTGATGTAAGCAATACAAAAAGGGAACACTTCATAACGGGCTTTAGCTATAAACAACCAGATTTACATCTAGTACAGAACACTTACTCTTTTTGGCAAAAGCTCATCTTGTGCCAGGAAACCCAGCTTGTGAAAGTTTGGGTCGTAGTCCCCATACTGTGATTGAGATTGCAGGGTGGAAAAAGAATGGCAGAGGAGAAGAAATGCTTTATTGTTGCAGAATAAAATCAGGCAATATATAGGAAAATAACCGGCAAAACACAAACACATAGAATACATTTTCATAAATGTTTACCCTAAGAATAAGTTTCCCCTCATAAAAACAACACTGATTTTCTAAATAACACAATGTTTGTCTCATGAATGTGGAATTTCTCTATGTGAAGCTGATTAAAACATTTATCTTTTTATTCTTTTTCAAGTTTTTTCACATGAATAATTAACAATGAATTACAGGTGGACTAATGGAAAAGAGACACCAATAAAGGTTTAGAAATCCCATAATCACAAACGCAAACGACTACAAAAGACAAAAAAAACCCAACTACTGTACATTGCTGTCTGCTTTTACAGATTTTGTTGCTGTTAATACCATCAAAGATCGACAGTTTAACTAAAGATAGCATTTCCTCTCCTGCTACTTTTGACCTTAAACATGGATGCTTACCTTGGCTTGGACAGCATATGACGCCAGCAGAACAGAAGCTTCTGGGGAACAGAATATTTCTTCATCTAAAATTTGTTTTTTCACCTATAAAAGTTTGAAGACATGAATGAATGAACATCAATTGAACTTAGGTTTCTTTCGTCTGCCATTCTTCTATCTACACTCAAGATCAAGTATTTGATATACAGTACTGCTGATTTTGGATGTTTTCCCACTTATGAAGCATGTAGACAAGTCTGTAAATTTTTAGCATCGGTAGACTGCAACTATGAGAGATGGAATCTAAAACAAAAATCCAGAAAATCTCATTGTACTATTTTTAATTAATTTTCTTTCTATTGCATGACATAAGTATTTGATCACACAACAAGCAATAAGAATTCTGCTATCAGCTAAATTACCTGTAAGAAGAAGAGGTGTTGTGTTATTTCTTGTACAAGTTCTTCTTCTACTTTTTCTGGGAAGAATTTTGCCAAGAAATGAAATGTTATGGGAGAATCCTTGGGAACCTCCTGGTCCAAAACCTTGATGCCCAAATACAGGGTAGACAAAAAAGTCAAAAGCGCACGTGTATAATATTTAGTGGGTTAGACCAGCCTCCAATTTAAATTCCATACAAATTTACATGACTATTTCATTTACTGATTAAGCAAAAATGAAAATGGCAGAAGTTCTTAACAAGGCACCTCGTATGTGAGGATTTACCTAATTTCACTGAATTTTGGATGGTATCAAGATAAAATAAAAATATGAAGTCACCTCACAAAATATACTGTTTATCAACTTCACTATCAAAATATTTAAAATCATCCGCATTGTGCTGTTTCTGAGTGGTCTTTAACCAGATTTTTCCTTTTCTTACCCGTTTCTCTGGTTTCAGCCAGGCGTAGGTGTCCTTCACGGTGTACCTGAGCCCAAAGAACCAGGTCTCTCTCAAACCAACAGTGCGACACACTAAATCAAACAAGTCTTTGCCTTTCCATTTCACCTGAGAAAAACAGTACTGACAGGTTATAAATATGTTCTTCAGTAGCACCTGTATCCATTTCTTGAAAATATTACAAGCAAACAAAATATTAAATTGTGATTTCTTATATGGAGCCTACAACTAGAAACTTCAGGGCTTAGAATCTTTGTGTAACTAATTGAGATCTGTATATTTCACTGTACATACTTCATCTATATTTTGTTTGTACAAAAGTATATCTTCCTCCTATTTAATATAAGCCTTAATCTTAATTCTATTCTATCCCCAATTTATATTCTTCTTTGTAGGTTTATCCTTCTCATTTTGTTAGTATGTCTTGAATGCTGCTGCAACATGTGAATTACCCGGTTTTGGATTGGCTCTTGGATCTATTGTTATCTATCTGTCTAAATGTCTGTGGAGATTGTTAGTGATCCATCTCATGTCTCTGCTGAATGAAGTTAACTGGACTTCTAGGAAAGTCTGAAGACAATTCGCCTCTCATCCAAGAGGCTTTGAGACCTTTGGATGAGAGGAGAATAATAAAACATCAACATTCAGGAAAAACAAATGGCACTGCTTCACATTTTTAATGTTATGTTTGTAAATGATATCTAGGACAAACTGACTAGAAGTAGAAAGCTCTTGGCTGCTAATGACATCTGCTAAACTCCCTCCTGAGAAACATCGATGGATGCTTTTCAAAGTGGTGTTACATCTTTCCTTTTTGTAAGTGTCAAGAAAAGCCCGTCTTATACTCTGATGCATGTCTTTAAGCTGTAGGGTTAACAAAAATAAATCCCTACCTCACAACTGAACTCCATTTCAGCATCCATTGTGATAACTTTGACTTTAAAAGTCTTCGGCTGTTTCTTCTTTAACCCGAGGATGGACATGTTGAATTTGTTGCTGTTTAAGACACAAAGATAAACCAAGACACGGGTATTCATTTTAAAAATAAAGCACTTGACGTTACAGCGGGATCCACGCGTAAACAACAGCTCATTTTAGAAAGTAGCTGGTAGATAAATAGACGTGAAATGAGTTCTCATGAAAAGATTGTGTGCAGTTTAACGCTCATGAATCACTGTTCTTGTTCAGTCAGAACACAGTAAAGCTGAAATGTTAGGACGTACGTGGCCCTTTACCAGCGAGAGAAGTCCAAGGCGTCTGCCGTCCGAAGGGGCTCGGAGGTGGGAGAGCTTTTTGTTAGGAGACCGATGCTAAGCTAACACCTAAGCCACGAAAACGGACCAAAACAAAGCGTAGAAAGAGTAAAACTCTTGAAATACCGCCATGATAAAGTACGTCGTTTCGAAGTATGTGCCTTTCAAAACACTAAAGTTATCACAATTATCACTTTGAGGCAACTTTGGTAACTTTAGGAGGATTTTTCCGAAGGACTTTTGTTTTGGCTCCAGTTCGCTCTACAGGTGGGAGCGCAAATAGCAGCTCGGGATGACGCCACTGCGCATGCGCAGTAACTAGTCGGCGCAGGAAATGAAAGGTCGTTTAGGAGATATTACAGATACTGCATCACAAATATTACCATTACTTCGGATCCGGCAGTCGTGTGGAAAAATCTCTGGAAAACACAGAGGGAGGTAGGGAATCCAAATCCATCTGGTATAAACTGAATCAACGTGGCATTGACCTTCCTTCCTCTAACGCTATTTTCTGTGAGAATCAGAGCTACATCTTTACTTTTAATTCATTGCGCATTCTTGTAACAAATCTTTGCATTTCTGCAGAATTATGATCCAGATCAGGGAAGAATCTTCATAACAATTTAAAAACTGTGAGGAGAAACACGACGTGAGGCCATTAATTGTTCGTATTAATGCTAAAGTGTGACTGTACATTAGTTTATTTAATAACAGCTGCTGCTTGTTCCTTAGAGATCGGAGCACAGACGAGGTAACCAACATAACAACAGATTCTAAAGTCCTGCTGAAGACAGAACAGGACAGAGGCAAAGAGGTTGTTACACGTAAATTTGGAAGGTATGTTTGTGAAATCAGCATTTTGTAGTGGAAGTCAGACAAAAACAGGTTTTAAACAGCATACAGTTTCAAATATCTTTAACTCATTATAACAACCCTTAAGAGATACTCAAGTTCATCATGTTCATGTGCATTTTTTTTGTAAACAGTCATATTGCAATCATTTAACTCTATTTGATTGTTATTACAATAATTCAATCAATGCGAGATGAGAGAAGTTGAGGCACAATCACTAACAATCAAGGAAAAGGCAGTTTCAGAGCAGGTAAACACTGGCTGTAGCCATTTTCAGAGGAGAGTTTCCTGTACTGCCAGCGCTATGTAAAAATTAATCTCCTTCGGTGGACTTTGTCCGACCTCCTGGACATATACTGTATCAGTGTTTTCTGTCTGCTCCTCACCGATCAGAAGTTGCTTCGTTCAGAGCGAGGTCGTGTTCACTCCCCAATGAGGTCTGACATACGCAAACTTTGTTGCATCATAATCTGCTGCAAATTCTCCATCTTCCTCTGATTCTCCATCCTCTATTCCGTCACTGGATCTGTACTGTTGTTCTCTTTATTGTAGGGACACATCTTCTGTATGTAGACTAATTGCCAATTTAAATGTGGTAAAGCTACTTACATATTTATGTTTACAAGGAAGGTTATTAACCAGTTCGGGAACTATGTTGCTTTGTTCTAATTGGTTCAGGAATGGCAGTTTATGGGTGGAGGGTAAAAACGGGAAACGTTATAATACTGTATAATGATGAATGTTATATATAGTAATAATATATAGTCAATAGATGCTTGAGAACAAATATAGAAGACAAAAACCCAGGAGTCAGTGAACGCAGACTGATATACCCGTCTCCACTTCAGCCGCTGGATCAACACTCCCAACTCTCAACTCCAAACAGTGACTCAATCTGATCTATATGCCAATCTCTCTCTCTCTCTCTCTCTCTCTCTCTCTCTCTCTCTCTCTCCCTCCCTCCCTCTCGCTCCCTCTTTCTGTCTTTCTCTTTCCCTTGTCTTTATGGCCATTGGATTTTTTTTCCACCCAACCTGTTAAGGCGGATGACCACCATCCAGAGTCTTCCTGGAGTTTCTTCCTCAGTGAGGGAGTTTTTCCCCGCCGCTGTCTCTTACGCTTGTTCTGGAGTGTTCTGTCAGGTTTCTCTGTTTTTTAAAGCACTTTGAAATGTATGACGTGATTAAGCACTATCCAAAATTAAAGTTCTCATGTTCTTCTCGTCACTGCCAGTCAACAGCACGTTTTGTACCCAGAAAAAATGTTTAAATTGTTTTTACAACAAACTAAAGGCATGAAAGGTCTGAATCAGGAACAGTTTTTTCCTGACAAATTAATTTTTTATAATTTGGTGAAACAACGTATTACAACCAGAGCCACGTCAGAACTCAGTGACCAAGAGATATACCGACTCAAAAAGCAAATGAATGAAGTCTGTAAACAACTGAGTTTTTAATTTTGATGAGGCTGACTGTATTAATATATTTCCTATTTATTTATTTTAAGGTTCTTACTTTTAACTTCTCCCTCATCATGGGTTCTTTTAGAGGGGGGACGTTAAACGTAAATGGAGCCAGCGAAGAAAAGAAAAGGGCACTGGTTTTTGACACAGCAAGGAGAAAACTATTGATGTTCTGTTTTTACAAGAAACACACAGCGATGAGAACAATGCGGTGGACTGGATGAAGGAGTGGGAAGGACAGGTGGTCCTGAGCCATAACACCACGCTGAGTGGTGGAGTGGGCTTCCTGTTTTCTAGAACTTTTAACCCAACATCTCTGGAGATCGAGCATGTCGTAAAGGGGAGGTGTCTTTTAGCAAAGGCACATTTTGAGCACCGCACCCTGGTTTTTATGAATATTTATGCTCCAACAAACGGTACAGAGAAGAAGAGCTTTCTAGATAAAATACAAGCTAGACTGGATTGCTGTGGCTCAGAGGATTTTTTATTCTTGGTGGGGATTTGACTGTAATCATGCAGATCCTCAACCAGCATCCCAACACATTCTGAAACAGCTGGTCTCTTCTCATGGCCTGGTGGATGTGTGGAGGAGGATGCATCCAGACTGCTGACAGTACACTTGGTCCCACCTGTAGGAAGGTAGGGTGTCTTTAGCCAGGCTGGATCGTCTTTACTGTTTAAACAACATTTCAATGTTTTTAGGAACTGTAATATAATGCCAGCTGTTTTTACTGATCATTCTTTGGTTTTATGTCGCGTTGTGATAAGAAATATTTTACCCAGGAGTGCATACTGGCATTTTAATTCAGTTTTAGCTTTAGACAGAGGCTTTAGAGAGGTTTTAAGTTATTTTTGGAGCACTTTTAAACAGGGCGGAACCGGTTCATGGAACGAAAACGAAACCCAAAACTTTATATTTTTTAATGTTCCGGAACAGAATCGGAACAGAAAATAATTGTAAACCGGTTAATACTGGGGGTTTTTCGTTCTTGAAAAAAAATTTTTTGACCTGATGTTTCACTTCCTGTCATTCACTGGACGCGGGATGAGAGCAGAGAGAAGTAGCGGCTATCAGCAGCAGTTAGGAAAAGGGAGGTCTCCCAGTCACAATTTAATCATAACAGGTAAACACTGCAGTATGTCAATCTGAAAATGTAGGATTTAGACATTAACTCATTGGCTGCAATCATTTGCAGTGCAGTGTGTTCCCGTACTGCTAGTGCTTTGTAGTAATATTGAGCTATGGGAGAAGAACAATGAAGATCTGTTGTTCAGCAATAAATGACATGGTGGAAGTTATTCTTGTCTTATTTCATGTAGTGTCTAAGTAGGAGGCATAAGCCTTAACTACAGTGATATAACTTTCATAAAGCAGTGGTGTAGTGCAGTGGTACTGTTTACTGTAGGGTAGGGGCATATATATAATTATTGTCTATAGTATATAAACCAATTGCTTTAGTTGCCAATTTAAAAGTCCTTAAATTCCGTATTTTGCGCACCATTCGGCGCATTTTATAAAGAGGCGCAGTCTAAGTTACGGAGTTTATTTCTGTACTTCGATGTGCTATTTTCTATGTGCTGGTGCTTTCTGTGTTTTGTGTACTTACTATGCTGTGTGCGACTGAGAAATTAAGAGATAAATAAAGTTATACTCTACTCTCTCTACTTTTACACACGGCGCACATTATTGTTCGGTGCATGCTTGATAACGGAAGCAAAAAGGTGACTGTGGTTGAACTGTGTTGTACTACGTATTTAAAAAAAATACACCGACATTATTTTTTAAATATGTTTTTATTTCTTTATTTTTTGATAAATCTGTGCTAAATCCTTTTTTCGAAGTCCTCATCTTCGGTCTACATTGAATAGCTCGGGAATTTCACTATCACTGCCCGTCTGATGCCGGCTTTAGCGAAGCATCGGACAAAAGTCGAAGCAGACACGTTAGTCCAGG
This sequence comes from Antennarius striatus, assembly GCF_040054535.1. Classification (NCBI taxonomy): domain Eukaryota; kingdom Metazoa; phylum Chordata; class Actinopteri; order Lophiiformes; family Antennariidae; genus Antennarius; species Antennarius striatus. Next base: position 15,410,540 of record NC_090788.1, read on the forward strand.
ATCCACAATCCACACACATATTGTGGTGTAACTCATGGTTTAACTCGCTCGGCACTGACTCCAGTCCTGGTAAACGTGTGTTCACGTCTCTCATCCATCGCTCCACGCCGCACGCAGTTTAACTTTAAAGGCTCTGTTTACACCAATGTCCAGCAGTTGTAGCTCTTTTGTTAATCCTCCCAGCAAGCTTGATGCCAAGCTCTGAATTGTAGTGGTTTTTGACAGAAGCAGTGGTGTGGGCGTGCATGGAGTCACAGATCAAGAGAGATGGCGAAGCGTGAAAAAAGCCACCTCTTTACGTGAACCGGAACAACCCGATCTGGCGGATCGCTGACTAAAGTCACAGAAAAACATTTTTACAGATTTTGGAAGTCAGTGTACACAAAAGATGCTTAATGTTAAAAAGCGCAGCGTTGATTTTTGAGAAATTTTAAGGCTTTTAAGCGCATCTTATGGTGTGCAAAATACAGCACCTACATATTTATATTTACAAGGAACGTTACGAACCGGTTCAGGAACTTTATTTTTTGTTCTAACCGGTTCAGGAACGTCAGTTTATGGGTTGAACGCAAAACCGGAAAAGTTATAATTCCGTTTCTGTTCGGAACGAACCGATTGGCAAAAAATTCTGGTTCAAAGCCTTGCTTTTAAAAGCAGTTCAGGAAAAAGCTCTGACTCTCTGTTCTGGTTACTGAAGGAACCACTAGTGCATGGAGATGACTGAAAATGGACCTGACCCTCAGTGGAGACTTTCATACAAACCTCCCCTCAAGAAAAAAACAGCCGACCTCCAGTGGAGGATTTTACATGGTGCCATCTGTTCCAATGCTTTTATCTCTGTTTTTAACCCTGCTGTGTCCAGCCAGTGTCCCTTCTGTCCCCTTCCAGTCTTTCATGCTTTTAGTGAGTGTGAGAGAGTTGCAGTGCTCTTCACTCTTTCAATAAATGTTTTTAATCTGTTCAGTGAAAATTTTAATATCAGAAAATGTATTTATGGTGCTGGGTGCAAGAAATTGAATCAAAAAAAGTGTCAGCTTTTAAATTTTATTTCTGGAGAAGCAAAACTCACAATTTATGTGACCAGGAAGAGGACAATTGAAACAAATACCGTTCAAGAAGCAGCTACTGTTGTACTGTACTGTTTGTTGTAACGTCAGATGTCGCTTACAACCAGAATTTGGTTTTTATAAAATGACAAAAGACCTGAAAAACTTTAGGAACATCTGGTGCCACAAAAATGTCTTATGCACTTTAGTTGATAATCAACTTAGTTTTGCAAATTTCCTGATGTAATGCACTGATTTTTGAATTGTATTTATTTTTATTAATGGCTTTTTAGTATTTTTGAAGCACTTTAGCACTTTTCATATAATGTAAAATTGTAAAATGAGTGTAATTAAAGTGTTTTTGTAAAAATAAAAAAAACCCATCTTCTTCTTGTCTGTGTCCTCTCTTCTTTGGGACAGATCTAAAAGATGTCAGCTGTCAAAACATTTGAGGAAGTGAGAGCTAATATCTTATCATGTCATAAGAGCTCCACATCAAAAGAAAAAGTCAGCTTTTACAACTCCTTTGCTGAGAACTACAACATGGTAAGAGAGCTTATTTACCATATAAAATAATAATGGTCTTTCAATTGTGGTTTAATTGCAGCCTTCACGCCTTTTCTCATACTGCCTGTGACATGGGCATGAAATCACTTTAAGATCGTAGGAATATTTTACACGGTCTTGTAGGATGTAGTCAGAGCATCATATGATGAGCTACTTTATGTATAATCAATAAAAATGTTCAAATGCTTCCTTGTGATCATTTCCTTCATCAGTGCCTCGAGCCACTGTTCTTTCTTTATTCATTTCCATTCTAAAACTCGTTTAATAGGATGTGGCCATTCTGGACTATCGTGCACCACGTCTGGCAGCAGATGCCATCTCCTCCCATTTCAACGGTGATCGTGCAGCAGCTGTTGTGTTGGACGTGGCCTGTGGTACAGGGCTGGTGGCAGAACAGGTAAACTCACATAAAGGACGGCGTTTTTCTCCTTGCCCTCTTCGGTTCATTTCTTGGTGTCTGAAAGAATTACCACAAAACTTTTAAGTTGGTCTCAAAATCAAACATTTGAGAAAGAGTTTGAGAGTGAGCCCTGAACCACAGTACGCTATACATTTATGGGAACAGGAAGTTTCACCACATAAGGCATGAGACAGACAGCCTCACCTCTCATAAAACACACAGACAGCCACTCACACAATCCCTCAGTTTTACACAATAAATAGGTTATATCAAAGTCATACAATTCATAATGAAATTGATTAACAGTATTAACAAAGAAGCGAAAATACAGAGAATATAATGATTATTCTAACTAACACAAGGCAATCAGAGACGGCGACATCTCGCGACTTACTCTGACCTACATTCAGGATAGGTCGGGGTACCCTTAAAGTAGTAACTAGTACATAGACTAGTGCATATGGAGAAGGCCAGTGTGAGTAAGACCATAGATTAAAGCTGGTGCATATGGAAATCAAAGTACTAGCTTTGATCTATGGTCTTACCCACACTGGCTTTCTCCCTCGTCTTTCTATCCTATCTGGTTCCGAAGTGTACAAAAGTTGAAATTTGACCGTGTCCTACTTTTATCAAGGTCAACATCATCATGTCACTGTCACCCCCTTTGCTGCCAGAGTAATGTAGTTTTTGTTTCGTCTTTCATATGCAATGTTTGCGAAGATATTTGGTGGACAAACGAACGAATGAACACACGAACACTGACAATCGCAATACATCACCGCTTTGAAGCGGGATATAATCAAATATTTCATAAAACTTATTTTGGAAATCATTTTTCTCTTTGATTAATAAAGTTTGATATTGCTTTTTTTAACTGAAAAGATTAAATTATTTCAAAGCAATTTCTGACCTTTTGAAAATTTGCTGGATTAAAAGTTTTGCTGAAGGTCCTTCCCATCTTAGTACTGTCTTTGAGAACGTCACAGACCCTATGGGCTTTTAATGACCTTGTCTACTTTATTTGACCTGTGTGACTGATTATAAACTGCATGTGTCTCTGTTGAACAGTTAAAGACACGTGGATTCAGACATTTTTTAGGTATTGATGGAAGTGAGAGAATGCTGGAGTTGGCCAGAGAAGGTGGGTTGTACCAGGAGCTGAAGCAGTGCCTGCTGGGAGAGGATCCACTACTTGCCCAGTGTGGTAATTATATACAGTTGATTAATTGATGAAGCTTGTTTATTTTCTTCACTTCCATCTCACCCCACTTCATTTTCTACAGGTTTTTTTGATGTGGTTGTGATTGTTGGAGCACTGAGTGTTGGGCAGGTCCCGGTCCATGTGGTCAGAGAGTTGTGCAAGGCTGCCAAAGCAGGTGAGAATATGTTTAGTGTTGTTATGGTATCACAGCTTAAATTTTGTGGCCTCATTTTTCAAACAGCGCATAGCTTAAATCTGAAAATCATGTGTACAAACTGTTGAGGTGCACAGCTATACATAATATTCAGTTGAATCAGTCTGCATGTCAATTTTTGATATGGATATTTATACATGTATAAGCTATCATTGAAGAGGCCACATCATCATCTCACTTTCACCCCCTTTGCTGCCCGAATAACGTGCTTTTTGTTTAATCTTTTTATCTGCAATGGTTGCAACGATATTTGGTGGACATATGAACGGACGGACGAACGAATACACGAACAATGACAATTACAATACGTCACCGCTTTGAAGCGGGATGTAACAAAGTTCTGTTGACTGCATTCATTTTACACACACAACTTACAAACAAGAACCTATAAATGGTGTCTTTGCCACAGCATCTTCTGCAATTCTAGTTTGATGTTACCTTGGGTTTCTAGAATGACTGTTTATTTTCATCAGTTAGTTACTATACAGTCTAACCCTCTTACACTCTGCATTGCAGTGATAAATGTAATACTGAAATTTCAGAATCAAAAGGACTTAACGGATTATCGGTCACTGCAAATATAAGTACAAATGATATTGTGTTGTAAATGAGCTCCCAGCCCTTTCCTTGTAAATGTATTTTCTGTATTGTTTTCATTTGCTCATTGACACCAGTGCACTGTCCCCTGTTACACACTAGGTGGCTACATTTGCATGACAACCAGAGGCAACCACGATAATGCTGAATACAAAGTTGACCTGGAGAATGAGCTGAAGCAAATGGAAGAAGAAAAACTGTGGACTTGTGTAGAGGTCATTGTGGAGAAGGACTGGGAGAGAGCAGTCTCGGAGCATGAGCATGGCTACATCTCTGGTTCTGTGTACATCTATAAGAAACTATAAATAGTACAATTCATGATTCTGTAGAATTGGCTCCACATCCACAAAAAAATAAAAAATTTTATTCAAGAAATGCTTTGTTTGAAAAAGTGTGTCTAAGTTGTTGTTTTTTTGACATATCAGTCTCTGTCAATGAAGCTACATTTCTGGCTGTAAATAGGCTCTGCAGGTAGTCCTCAGCATACAAACACAACTGATTCTAAGAGGTTGTTTTTAAGTTGAATTGTTCGTAAGTTGTTATCCATTAAATTTCAATCTATAATCACCAATTGAGGTCATTTAAATACCATTGCTGCTCTAAATACTAAAGTACTATTCTCTAAGACTTATCAGAAGCAATTACAGGACTTGGAGGTGGCACCTACCGCTGCCAGTTGAGACACTAAACTTTTAGGTCCACACAGGTTTTGAACCAGCCACCCTCTGGTCCCGTGCCCAAGACCAAGTGGACTGAGCAAAAGTAGCAAAGACAATATTATGCGGATCATTCAAAAGGCTGGTTTTCTTGAACATACTCATAACCTGAGTTATGGAGGTGGCGAGGTCAGCACGGGGTTGAATATGGATTTAATTTAATTTAATTTAAATTTAATTTTATACTGTTGTGTATATATATATATATATATATAATTTATTTATTTTTTATCCTGTTTTATATTTTAATTCAATTTTATACTGTTTAGATTTTATTTTATACTGTTTATATTTTAGTTATAGTTTAGTATATAAGTCCTGTTAGTGCTGCATGTGCCTGTCTGTTAGTGTAGTGTATGTCTTGTGGTATGTCCTGTGATGTCAATGTTTCCTTTTCTCCTGGTGTTTATCCAGTATTATTTGTTATGTAATGCCTGAGCAGTGGATATATGCAATTTCCTCCGGGATTAATAAAGTATCTATCTATCTATCTATCTATCTATCTATCTATCTATCTATCTATCTATCTATCTATCTATCTATCTATCTATCTATCTATCTATCTATCTATCTATCTATCTATCTATCTATCTATCTATCTATCTATCTATCTATCTATCTATCTATCTATCTATCTATCTATCTATCTATCTATCTATCTATCTATCTATCTATCTAACCTGTTTATGCAGTCAAAGTTGCTAAAATTTCACGATCTTGTACAATATAATACAGCAATAGTTTTATATAAAGCATTCAACAAATTATTAACACCAAACCTCCAGTGACTTTTTATAACTCCAGTCAGGGCTCATAACCTGAGAGGTTTTGGATGTTTTTTATGGCCGAGAGCTCAAGCCACTAAACGTTTTTGTTTGTCTGTGTGCGGAGTGAAACTGGAACAATATGGACTCACAAAACAAGGAATGTCAAAGCCTATTTTGATGCCATCATGATGCAATTATTGTGTGGTTGTCCTTGAATGAAGTAGCAGTGAACCTCTGTGTGTTGATCTCTGAATCAGGAACTGGGGTGGGATTACATAAGTTTTCTTCTTCCCACTCCCTTTCAGGCAGAATTATTGTATTGTTGTATTTTGTATTGTATTGTTGAGTTATGATCTTTGCTTATTTATTTGCTTATTATTGGGGGCGTCAGTGACTCAGGCGTCAGCAGGCAGTAGAGCGGGTCGTCCAATGTTCCCAAGATTGGCGGTTTGATTCCCGCTCCCGCCTAAGAACACCCAGAGTGTAAGCTGACAGTGGGAGATGTAGTTATAATTGCCAGTGGAGAAGGTATATCCAGATACAGGTTTCAAGATCAAATACAGTATTCCTAATAAGCAATCACCAAGGGAACTCCAGGGAAACACTATATGCAGATGACCAAACCATCTTCGCAGAATCAATAGAAGAGCAAGAAACCATCCTCTATCTTATCCAGTTCCTGAGTGTACAATAGTTGAAATGTGACCTTGACCTAGTTTTCTCAAGGTCATCATTTCATTTTCATCCCCTTTGCTGCCCGAGTAATGTGTGTTTTGTTTCATCTTTCTGTGCAACGATTGCGAAGATATTTGGTGGATATACTAACTGACGGACAGACGGACGAACAAACACACGAACACTGACAATTACAATACCTCACCATTTGAAGCGGGATGTAATGAAATGAAATGAAGTGCAGGTACAGGTCGTTTCAAGTTAAGTCATTCACAATTATACATCAGTTTTCACAAAAATAAACGGTAAAAATAAAAATGAAGTTCAGAGTTCATTTTATCTCTAGAAACTAGTGCACCCTACTTCATGATTTGCACCTGCAACTCCTGATTTCTAACTTCCACCTCTTATATGTGCAGAGTCAACCTGAGCTCCTCTGCCGTAATGCCAGTTTTCACTTGGAAGGCATATCCAAACAAACTCCTCTCACAGTTTTTTCAACAGATGTTCTTTGAACTCCTGCTTCCTGATAATTAGTACCAAGGACCAAGTGTCTCCCATGTGCTGGTGTCAAATGAGACCGTACATGCACGCTATTCGCTGACAGCGTTTGTGTATGCACTGCTTTCCTAGAGTCACGGTTCCTCTGCAAGTTTACTTTTGAATTGTGAGGTGGAATTTTTTCTTTGTGAAACCATTGCAATGACTCCCAAACGTGCTGCTAGTTTAATATCAGTATGGGGAAGGTTCATAAATGTTTAAATTATACGTGAATAATAAAATAAATATTTGGTCCTGGAACACATTAACCGCGAGTAACATGGGATTACTGTATTTTAAACTCCATATTTGCCACCACCACAAAAGAAAAAAAGGGCCAACGAGTATAGACAATTAGGAAGAATAGCAGACAAGTTTAGTGGACACCATAAAGCATGGTCAGACAAAGAACATACAAGCCCCAAAACCCTGTTGTGCCCCAGCCTAGGGGAAACCTTCGCACAACGTGTAGTTGCTTTCATGTCTTCCCACTACAAGGACAAGGAAAGGCCTCAGCAACCAGTATAAGATAAAATATAGCAATTTTTATTTTAACTTCAAAGAAAAAAAAGCCAACACAGAAGAAGCCATACATCTCATTGTATATGTAACAGATGGAATATCTGCAGAAGAATTTGCCCTTTGATATTTCATAACCCAAAGGTCTTTCTTAACACTATCTACTGTAGATAAATTTGCTTTATAGTCATACATAGTAAGAACTCAGCATACATTTGTCCTCATGCTACAAAAATGGTACAGCCAGCATGCAAAAGACTAATGTTAGAGGTTATCTCTCACTGCACTGTTATAACTAGTGGAAAATTCTGCATGTACCTAAAGACAGTGCGGTCATGTTTAACCCCACCTTTTGAGTTAAAATCAGTATTGACTTTCAGGATGGACATGAATAGAAGAAAATGCATTGTCAACAATAGAGTTGTGAATATGGCTTGGACGTACTTTTTCTAAAAAAGTTATGATGATGTGTGACCTTATGGCCATTCAGTTAGTTGGGCAGCATTTCTGTCTTAACAGAAATGTGCATCATATGGAATAGTAACAGCTGCTTTTCTTAAGGAGTGAAGGACATCCAAAGACATTTAAATAAATGGATAAAAATGATTTGGATGAAGGAGAACCTTCACAGAGGAGTCAAGGAAAGAGGGTATGCCATAAATTGCTCCTCGTTTGAGTGGATGCTAAACTGTTCTGGGTAATTTGTAACATGCAATAATGACTCCATGTCCGAAAAGTTGAACTGGAGCACTTACTTTCTCAGAATCATTACCAAGCTGTAACTCTCATTTACTCATCGTGTCACTAAAAATGTTTTATGCAGATAACTAAGCTTGCTGTACAGTGTCCTGGGATCCTATTTAATTGATTTCAAATCTTTGAGGGCCAAGAAGTTTTTAAACCACTATACCAGATCATGTCAACAATCATGCATTGCTTTATCTAGAGAAACATTGAGAAACAGAGTCTGAAGAGGGTAACACCTTGGCTTCTGTTCATGTTTCTGTTCTGTCACAATTTCAGACAACACATTTAATCCAGGGCTCTGAACCGGTTCATGGAACGAAAACGAAAACCGGAAACTTTTGGTATTTTGTCAGGAACGAAAATGAAACGGAAAACTTTATATTTTTCAATGTTCTGGAACAGAATCGGAACAGAAAACGATTGTAAACCGGTTAATACCGGGTTTTTTTTTCATTCTTGAAAAATATATTTGACCTCATGTTTCACTTCCTGTCATTCACTGGACGCGCGATGAGAGCAGAGAGAAGTAGCGGCTATCAGCAGCAGTTAGGAAAAGGGAGGTCTCCCAGTCACAATTTAATCATAACAGGTAAACACTGCAGTGTGTCAATCTGAAAATGTAGGATTTAGACATTAACTCATCGGCTGCAGTCATTTTCAGAGCAGTGTGTTCCCGTACTGCCAGCGCTTTGTAGCAACATTGAGCTATGGGAGAAGCACAATGAAGATCTGTTGTTCAGCAATAAATGACATGGTGGAAGTTATTCTTGTCTTATTTCATGTAGTGTCTAAGTAGGAAGTATAAGCCTTAACTACAGTGATATAACTGTCATAAAGCAGTGATGTAGTGCAGTGGTACTGTTTACTGTAGGTTATGGATATATCTATAATTATAGTCTATAGTATATAAACTAATTGCTGTAGTTGCCAATTTAAAAGTCCTTAAGTTACCGTATTTTGCGCACCATTCGGCTCATTGTACAAAGAGGCGCAGTCTAAATAATGGAGTTTATTTCTGTACTTTTACACACAGCGCACCTTATTGTTCGGTGCATGCTAGCTAACGGAAGCAAAAAGGTGACTGTGGTTGAACTGTGTTGTACTATGTATTTAAATTTTAAAAAATACACCGATATTATTTTTTAAATATGTTTTTATTTCTTTATTTTTTGATAAATCTGTGCTTAATCCTTCGAAGTCCTCATTTTCGTTCTGCATTGAATAGTTGGGGGTGGCTGTCCAGTAATGATGCCGGCTTTTACGAAACATCGGACAAAAGTCGAAGCAGACACGTTAGTCCAGGCATCCACAATCCACGCACATATTGTGGTGGTGTAACTCGCGGTTTAACTCGCTCGGCACTGCCTCCCAGTCCTGGTAAACGTGTGTTCACGTCTCTAATCCATCATTCCCATGCCGCACACAGCTTAACTTTAAAGGCTCTGTTTACACCAGTGTCCAGCAGTTGGAGTTCTTTCGGTAATCCTCGCAGGATGAAGACAAGCTCCGAATTCAGCCACTTGACATGGTTTTTGACAGAAGCGGTGGTGTGGGCGTGCATGGAGTCACAGATCAAGAGAGATGGCGAAGCGTGAATAAAGCTACCCGGTCTCTTCACGTGAACCGGAACAATCACGGAACAGAAATTTTGTGTCGTAAGCGTGTCTCTTCGCTGACGTCATTGTCGGGGGTCTTTAGCCAAACAAATGTGGTTAACAGCATACCTGCGGTACAGTACTGGCATATACTGTATACCGGTACCTTCCGGAGGTGTGCCGGACGTAGCCTCACGTCATGTTCTCTAATTGGTGTATCGCTACCGGCGTACGTAGTGACGTACTACGTCCTATGTCTGCGGACAATGGCCGATCTAGTGGATCGCTGACGAAAGTCACACAAAAACATTTTTACAGATTTTGGAACTCAGTGTACACTTAAGACGCTTAATGTTAAAAGGCGCAGCATTGATTTTTGACAAATTTTAAAGCTTTTAAGCACGTCTTATTTATATTTACTGTACATTATTAACCGGTTAAGGAACTATATTTTTTTGCTCTAACCAGTTCAGGAACATCAGTTTATGGGTGGAACGTAAAACCGGAAACGTTATAATTCCGTTTCTGTTCGGAACGAACCGATTGGCAAAAAATTCTGGTTCAAAGCCCTGATTTAATCTGGAGCATTTATTCCTACATTTTGTACTAGAATCCAACCTTTACCCATCTAAGCTGTCCCTCTGACACAAGAGCAGTGCTCTTTGGGATTCAGGAGCTTGATAAGGATTGTTTGTGCTCATAAGTAAATTCATCTTATTTGGATGAGGAAGAATACGCAGCAATCTGAAGAGCAGAAGGTGTGTTTAATGTGTGCACTTGCTTAGTCAGGCGTCTTTCTCTGAAGTCAGCCTGACCTCCTTCTTGCATCCACAAAACTGGTTAAAATGAAAAAGGCACTTGCTAATATATGCAACATGGTGGAACTGACCTGGTCCGAGGTCAAGAAGCAAATCAATAGAGTAAAATGATGAAACTAACGACCCATGGCTTGACATACTAGGTCACCATGTTGTCCTTTGCACTGGATGTGTGAGTGCCAGATTGTCTGCCGTTATCAGCGACAGTTACTTTGGTCTTGGCTCCTTACCTTTTAACACGCCTGTCTGAAAGCTTCAGACAGGAAAGCTCATTTGAAAGGATATTTGTGTGCTTCAGTGCCTTACCAGGGCAGGACTTCAGCTAGCCGAGGTCTCCTGTGCACCTTGTTAGCTCCCAAGCACAGACAAAGACTCCTTGTGCAAATGAATAAAACTGGAATTGCCTTAGTACGACCCTTAAATTCTTTTAGGGGATTATTATTCTCTCCAAACCCTAATGCTAACCCTAACCCATGAGTTTTCTGATCATTGCTATTTGTTTTCACATTTTTGAAACCAGATGTCAACCTTTAATAAATTTTACTCACACTGTGATCTTTTCAAAGTAGAACCAAGGCAGTTTTAGATACCCCTGAATTCAAAATTTTACCCTGACCTACTTGGATAGGTCAAAGATCAAAGCCAGTGCTCCGACCTACTTTCATAGATCGAAGCACTAGGTTTGGTATATGGTCTTACTCACAATGACCTTCTCCCTTGTCTTTCTATCTTATCCGGTTCCTGAGTGTACAAAAGTTTTAATTTGACCTTGACCTAGTTTTCTCAAGTTCAAGGTCATCATCTCATGTTCATCCCCTTTAATGCCCGAGGAATGTGCTTTTTGTTTCATCTCTCTATCTGCAACGGTTGCAAAGATATTTGATGCACTAACGGATGGACGGACGGATGGACGGATTAACACACAAACACTGACAATTACAATACATAACCACTTTGAAGCAGGATGTAATAAATCCACCAAGCTTTGTGAGAAACAGACATCTAAGCCACTTGGGTATAAGTACTTTATGTCATCTATACTATGCATTCCACAGCAATGTCACTGGCCGTGGCTCAGTGGTACAACGGCCATCTACTTATCATTAGGTCAGGGGTTTCATCCCCATTTTGTATTATCCTTGGACAAAACACTAAACCTCATATGCCTCCCTAATATTGTCCACCGATGTGCTCCTAATGAGCGGGTGGCTAAAGTAGTCCTGGTAAAAAAATCCACTATTGTGTGACAAAATGCAGTAGACCATTTAACACATACACGAGTTGTTCATTAAATTTCGGACATTTATTTATTGTTACATGTGGTGTATTTTACAGGTTCTGCTGATGTGGTTGTCAATATTGGAGGACTCACTTAATGTTTTCCAAGATTTTTTCAAGGCTGCCAGACTCGGTGAGACTATGTAATGGCTTAACTTATAACAGCAAGAGTCTACAGCTTGTTTTAGCTAAAGACACTAACTCAAGGATTCCTTCACTTTTTGACACTGGTTTCACTCCATGTCTACTTAAACATCAACACATATTAGAAGGCAATCACAGTACATCATTCATTGCTTTAAGATAAAGCTTCTACTATTATCTAACTTTCTATGACTGAACGGACTTGTTCTTCTCCTGAGAGAACACAGAAGAGTAAGGCCACAAAATTACACGTTGACATCTTTTGTACTTTGCTTATTTTCAGTCTGTTAGAAAACTCAAAAAGTTTTAATGTTACTGTTGTGTACCTCTGGTGTTGTTCTTGGCTACATTCCATCCCTGGTGTAATTCCTTCAAAAATGTAAGTTTATCACATTTAAAATTGTAATTATTTATTCAAATGAATTATCGTATTTAATCTATATCAAAGACTTGATGCCGAATGTGAATGAAAACCTTTGATTTACAGATGACTAAATTTAGCTAAATGAGTAATCTGTGATTAAGTGGTCTTATCAATGAAGTATATTTCCCAGTTGACTGAGGTGGTGTTACTAATAAATGATGAAAACAGACAGTCAGATTTATGAAACCATCATTCATAAGTATGCATGATTATAAATCAAAATGCAGATCGTGGAGGAGTGAGGTGTTAAAGAGCCTTATGGGGGTTTTTCTATGCATGTGATTCATAGACCAGTTAATTGTTACAGGGGCATGATTGCTAATGATGATTGGGTGGATTATTGATTACTTGTATTCAATGACGACTCTTCTTATCCGCATCTCAGGAGCCTAAAGGATACAAAAACAGGATACAAAAAAAGTGGATGAGAGTATTTATTTAGAGTTTATCAAGATGCAGCGTGATTATTCTCTGAATGCGCAACATCAGCTTCTCTCCTTACCTGACTTCTACCGGGGCTTGGAAAAGGACACGTTTCCTCTGATGTGACATTACGTACAGGGCTCTGAAACTGTTCATGTCAATGTATGTGAGCAAACATTTACTCTGTTAATGCTGAACAAAATGACTGACCTTTACATCTCAACTTTATCTAGACCTGTCAGCCATCTTCCAGTCCAAGGTGCGGCATTATTGCTCACGATAACTGCAATGCATCATCCATCCATCCGTCTGTCCGTCCGTCCATCCATCCATCCATCCATCCATCCATCCATCCATCCATCCATTCATCCATCCATCCATCCATTTTCTTGTAGACATGACCACAATGTTCTGCAAGAGAAAAAACTCGACACAGAAAGGAGTCTAACCGGGAACCTTCATACTGTGAGGCAACAGCATAACCTATTGTGCCACTATGCTGGCCCTTAGTCGTCACATGTGACTTGTGTCAACCTCATAATCAGCCCTCCAGAGATTGGGCAACTGAATATATAAATAATCCTCATTGTTATTACCAGCAGTTGCAGTAGTTGTATGTATTCCATATTTATTATCCTCAATGTCAAAGAAATGGAACTGGATATAGGAATCCATTCCGTTTATCCGTTATATTTTGTTTCTGGAACTTCACTCAAAAACAACGATATTTTAAAAAAAAATTATTAATCATGCTGCAGCATATAGTGAAATATATTTTATTAACTTTCAAAGTGCATTCTGTCAAAAAACATATGATATTTCTATATGTATATTGTTATGTTACAATTAAAAGGGGAGTATTATGGGGTGCATTGTATAATTGTTTGATTGTAAAATTATGCTCACTTATTTTCTACACTCCTCCACATCACATTCTAAGGTGTTAGACGTGTATTAAAAACCGTGGTTGAAGTAGAGAATCTAATCAGTGTATAGGTTTAATGATTATGGTTTCAGTTACATGTTAAACAACTTAAGAATGAGCACAGTCAATGTTAGACTGATGAACAGTGCCAATGTGTTTGTGAAATCATGAGCCTTAATTATTTACCTTTCTGTACTTATAAATGGACAGTTTGAGTAGTCAGTATTCATTCATTCAGTAGTCAGTATTATGTTTCCCTAATTTCAGTCAGAAGAAAGAAGTGAATGAATTGTTTACTACATGATTGACTCTGATTAGCCTGTCAGAAAGTTTTGGTACTTAGACTTAGTGAAGATTTTGACTGAAAAGTCATGACTTCTGATGGTGTGGCATCATCACACCAATTATACTTAGACAAGAAATAATAATTATACTACAGACATTTATCTAAAATGACATTGTAGCTGAAACTTTTAACTGACTTTAATAAGTAGAGTACCATATTTTCCGCACTATAAGGCGCACCTAAAAGCCTAAAATTTTCTCATAAACCCGTAGTGCGCTTTATAATCCGGTGCATCTTATATATGGATTAATATTCATATTAATATTGGTTAAAAACATGATCGCTGAAAAAAAAGCCAGCAGTCTGGCCGCCAGTCATGCCGCACTCCGCCACCAGAGGAGCCCCCTCATTAGCCCCTTCTATTAATAAAGTTTGACTGACTGACTGATCTCAATATTTCCTAACTATTTGGCGTCGGAAATAACCCACTTTAAACTTAATTGGTCTAAAAAATTCCATTGTGCTGTCATCTGGAATCTAGTGACGGTCCATTCTATTAGTCTGTGGAAACACACAGAGAAACTGGCATAAAGGTGAATGAAAGACCCCCAAATCTGAACTTCCAGCCTTTTCTGAAATTTCTAGAGCAGAGTCACTGCTAGACAAAGGTGCCAATGGGTGTGCTGCATTGATTTACAAATGTAGTTGATAGCTCTGGGCGGGGGGCGGAGGGGCGCATTCAGGCTTGTGTATTCTGTCTGCAGCGACGTGCGGTGAGATTCACGGCGGTGAGACATCAACGTTAAAGTCAGTTCTAGGAGTAAAACAGCTTCATATTTGCCAGTAAACTAGCAGCCTGACATTAAAAACTAGTTAAAAAATGGTTTAGGACACACAGCAGGAAATAGCTGCACCTCACCTCTGACTGGACTACCGAGGTCGAAACAATATTTAATTAATAAACGTCGGAGCTTAAATATCTGCTTCGAACTTCAGATCAGGAAATAATCCGCTCTGTTCGCACTGACTGCACTCGTAATGAATTTAACCAGGTTTAATGTCAGGTTTTTTAATATGCGTGTTGACTTCTTTCTAAGATGGCAAAGTGATCAAGTGATCGATCTGAGGCCTGTACCATAAAGCTGGATTACGGTTTAGCGAGATAACTTCAGGCTTAATCCTGGCTTTTCGATACCATAAAGGTGGCTGACTGTCTATCAGGCTACGTTGTCATGGTAACCTATGCTGAACACATAACCTGCTCCGGAGTAGGATAAATTCAGGATAAGGGCTCAGCAGGTATAACAGCCCCACCTACTGACCAATCTGAGCTCAGCGGGTATAACAGCCCCACCTACTGATCAATCAGTTCTTTTGGAAAATGGGCTGTCCGTTTTATAAGAACCCAGTGGATCTTGGTGCACAGCTTGTGCGAAGTGCGCTCGGGCGCGAGAGAATATTTAGAGATCGCTGTAATCCGTTCGAATTGCCTGAACAATCACTGTATGAAAGGTGTAGGTTTTGGGGAGAGGGGTTACATTACATCTGTCAGCTGCTGGAGCCTTACATCAGTAATGTAACGCACCGCAACCACGCACTGACAGTCCCGCAGACAGTGTGCATTGCACTGAGGTTCTTGGCCACAGTTAATATATTTCTTAGTGATGTTCGTAATTATTATGATGTCCTTAAATCCCTCGTTGGATGGGTTACAAGCAATCCACAGATAAAATACCATTAATCAGTTTTTTGTTTAAGTAAATCATGGATTGATTAATTCATTCATAGGTACTTTTATGTATTCTGTTGGCGATGCCGAAAACCTCGGGAAGAACACAGTATGTAGAGCTATTCATAAAGTCGCGGGGGCTACAATCACATGCCGTTACGAAAAATGTCGTACACACATAGATTTATGGAACACACAAATGTTACTATAGTCAGTTATACAACTGCAGTCATAGTGGGGAAGTAAAATTATAATGGAACTAACTTCTGCATTGACACAGTCGGCGATTTTGTGCCAGCGATCCTTGCGCCGTTTGGCATCTGCAACTGTGTAGCTTTTTGCCTGGATTATTGATTTTTATTGCTCGTATTTATTAATTATTATTGTTTGCTCCTCCATTGTGAAATATGCGGCTCGGGCCGGTTTGTTGCATGTTTGCGTTTGGTCGCATGCAGCAACCTCCGCCCTCTTTATGTGAGCGCGCACAGATCTAGAGTGGACAGGCCTGAATTGAATTAGTGAGTTCATAGCCGGCTTTATGGTACCGAAAATCCGGAGGGCGGATGTCTCGGTAAGTGAAGCCAGATAAGTAAGAGGAAGCCCAGCTAGGTTCATCAAGCTTTATGGTACAGGCCTCTGGTTGCCTTGATGAGGCTCAGAATGGCTTATTGACATAACAATAGGGGCCATTCAAAGGTAGTCAGGAAGTCATGAATGCCATCATTACTGCCTGAGCAGCGCGGCTCTATCTAGTGGACAGATTGCGGATTATAAAACAAACAAATTATTGAGGGTCCGCCTTATATTCCAGTGCGCCTTAAAGTGCGGAAAATACTGTATTGGGAATTATTTTGACATTGAAAAACATTTTTATTAATGGTTGCTGTGGAAACATGGGGGCCATATGTTGAAATACCTTTTTATTTGAGTTTTCAAAGCTAGCTATTCCAATATTTGATGTAACATACCTTCTAAAATGAAATCTTAACTCTATGATTACACCTACAGGAGATTTCATAAATTAATGTTTTTATTTTTTCTTTTGCTCATTGTGTCCCATTTGACATCAAAAGTCAATGTTAATTTATTATTTTAACTTAAGCCAGTGTGGTTACCTACACCCAAGCATTTTTATTGCTTAAACCCAAACCAAACTAAAATGTAACTGAAAAATGACAAATTACCTAAACCTGAGGTAAACATTAACCTAAACTACACACCCTTTTGAGTACAAATGTCTTGACACAGGTGTCATTTCCATGTGTGTAACCAAAGAGTTAACTGTAGCTTGAACCTCTTGTGACACATAGTCTATTAAGTCTGTTCTAGAGGACCGGTCTGATACAACAAATTCATTCTCAGGTAATTAACAGAGATATCAGGTGATTTTAAGGTAAGGAAATCATAATGTGTCTACTGATAAATTTTCAGATATCTGTTGTTTTTATCATTTGAAAACATTTATTTCTGGTTCTTCTGTGCAACAGCTGAAAAAATGTCAACTGTCAATCA
Organism: Antennarius striatus; assembly: GCF_040054535.1. Lineage (NCBI taxonomy): Eukaryota > Metazoa > Chordata > Actinopteri > Lophiiformes > Antennariidae > Antennarius > Antennarius striatus. Next base: position 15,427,663 of record NC_090788.1, read on the forward strand.
AGCCTATGAAGATGCAAAAGGCAATATTATATCAGCTTTGAAGGGCTGCACAAAAAAAGAAAAGGTAGCCTACTATGACACCTGGGCAAAGACCTATGATGAGGTAAGAAGCATGAACTACTGTACATTAAAACTTGATAAATACTAAATGTCGTATTCATATCTTTTCCTCATATTATTAATGACTGAAATCTAAAATCATTAAATACTGATTCAAAGAATTGCAGGAATTACTTAATTGCCTCACACATGGAGTTATCTTGTCAGTGTCCACACTATTACAAAGACTACACAATAACTACAGAAAAGTTATGGATTAAAAAATGGATATTAAAAAATATGGATCAAGGTAAGATTTAGGTGTAAGTTTACATGATGACAAAAGTTTAAGGCTATAACGTGTCACTGTTTTCACATGCGCGGTGACCTAAATTAAAGACATCTATTTTCTTAATGTTATGGAATCTAGCTGAACAATTGTCGCAATCTACCAGAACTACCATCGTGATCAATCGGTCAATTGCAATTAATGCATTGTGGACCCTTGCTCTAAGGTTGTCTGAATGTCTGGTGATCAATTGTAGCAAAGGCTGCACTGAGATTTAATAAGTGCAGCGATAATTCCATTATCAGATCCTTTTCAAAGGTCATTTATGACTTTCACTAGTGCTGGCTCTTTGCCATAATGAACTTATTGTCCTGTAAAAACTCACACACCCTGAATGTGACTGAAAGGACTTTTGAGAAGAGATTTAATTAATAGCAGTTGTTTTAAAGAATTGTATAGTCAGTAGGGAAAGATTAATGATATTTAAAAATGGGATCTTAATTGAGGGAAAGACTTCTTCAAGTCGTTTTGTTGGGACTAGGTCTCAGTGACAAGTACATTAGTTAATGAAGAAGTTGATGAAATCATCATTATTGAAATCTGCAGGAAAGGAAGGATCGGTAGAGCTGGAGTTTTGTCTTAACCATTGCTCTTCTTCTCTATTAGGGTTCAGTAATAGGTTGCTCTGTCCTTGCAGAGGGCCTCCATTTATGTTTTGAGGCTGTTAATAGAGTTCTCCAGTCTAGATGAGTGCCATATTCTCTCCAGGCTTCAGGCGGTTTGCTTTAATGAAGTAATTTGGAAATCAAACCATGGAGACAACCTTTTTGGATTAAATTATTTATTTATTCATTCATTCATTCATGAAGTACAATCGGAGTATGGGCCTGGAGGATGGTACAATATAAAAACCTGACTGGCTGGATTGATTTCCAGGTTGGGAGTGATAGCCTACAGATTATCTCTACAGCCAGCAGTTGAATGACGACATGCAGCTGAACAGCAAAGCAACATGAAAACAAACACTCATTAAATTAATAAAATTATTTTACACTGTGTCCGAATAATTTATGAAGTAAAAATGGTTTCTGATGCAGGTCTCATAGCAGTTCCTCAGTGAGTCTAATAATGCGATTGTTTAATAGTATGGTGATGGCTATGTAATATGTTCAGACACCTGGTCCAACTTTTCTTCATCAGCTCTTGAAGTCATTTTTAATCTTTAAATGTTGTGTGAATAGGATGTGCTTGCTGTGGACTACCGTGCTCCAAGTCTAGCAGCGAACCTCATCTCCTCCCATTTCAGTGGTGATCGTGAAACAGCTGTTGTGTTGGACTTGGCCTGTGGTACAGGACTGGTGGCAAAACAGGTAAACTCACATGATTAAAAACAAACACAAAAGGCCAAAGTAATGCCAAAAGAAAACTTAATTAATATCGAATAAAACCATAGTCAAAACATTTTTACATCGAACATGTTTTGTTTTGACTAGCATCCATTTACCCTTTAGGTTGCCGACTACGAATTAGAAAATAACAAATAAAAACTACTAAACTGTTTCCCATCAAATTTTGTGGGAGGTTTGTGCAAGATTAAACACAATTAAACTTTGGTATGGTTCTGAATGAAAGGGTGGATCAAAGCCTTTGTTCTTTGAGTGTTATGAAATTTTAGCAACTTTTTTTCATTTCTGATGGAACAACCTGATATAAAACCTTGCATGTGTTGAGTTGTTTGGTATCAGTTTGTAGAATCTGTTTTACCTTCAAATAAAAGTCTAGGCCAGATTTGGCAGAGGAATCTGCTGTCCTGAGTGTCATTCCAGGGCTCGAAATTAACTTTTTTTCTTGGTAGCACTGGTGCTCCCAATTGTAGAACTTAGTAGCACCAGCAAAGACTTAAGGAGCACCTACCCAAAAGCAAGGCAGTGACGGAGCGATAGAAACGCTCCGTCCATCTCCGTTCCTCCTCTCTCCCTCGCCCAGGAGAGCAGCCGCAACTGCGCTCTCATTGTTTACTGGCAGGACAGCAGGAGCGCGGTCTCACAAAAAAAGGTGCACCAGATTTTTTTCCCCCTAGTTGCACCGGTATTCCCAAATATATTTAATAGTCGCACTGATAAAAATTTGGGCGCATATGTGACCAAAATGGGCGCAATTTCGAGCTCTGAATTATCGTTCTGTAAATGTTGAGCTGGGTCTGTGACTGACTAACAACCAAATGTGTTTGTTCTACAGATGAAGAAACATGGATTTAGAAAATTTGTGGGCGTTGATGGAAGTGAAGCAATGTTGAAGTTGGCCAAAGAGACTGGGTTGTACCAGGAACTGAAGCAGAGCATGCTGGGAGAGGATCCACTACCTGTCCAACAGGGTAATTCAATGGTTCATTACATGGCAATTTTAGGGTTATATTAAAAGACACGTGATATACCGTAAGTGTTTTGCTTTTAGGCCAATTGAAGTTTAAATCGACTCTCTCGTTATTTTAATGAACTCATCAAAGATACTGCTGTAATACATCATTAGTATTATTCATCATTATTATTAGTATTATTAAATGTACACAAGCAGACTGACATACAATCATCAGTTGAAAAGAATACCAGATCAATGAGTCAACTTCAGCATGTAAAAGTAAATAACAGTTAATCAGAACTTTGATGAAATCTTCATTGAGTTCCACTGCATATTCTAAACAGCATAGGCAGTGTTTTAGACCTGCTGAGATCCAAGTGCTTCTATTTTGTATTAAGCACACTAAGTGCCTTTTGTCAAATCTTGGCACCAACATTCACAAAGTCCTCATGTGCACACTGGTTTTGAAACTAAGCACACCAGAATTCTCAATCATACATATCTAATACAACTTAACACTGATCCATCCACATAGGTGATCCTCGAGTATTTTTTTTTCAGTTTTTTTGTCACGACAGTCATCATTATTAACATTGGATTTGAATAACTTGGGAAAATGTGGGTAGTTTTATTATAAACCCTTAAAGTGTGTTTGTTTCAACATGATAAATTGAATATATAACTAGTAATAACTAGTAAATATTAATCTTCACTCCTCTTTACTCCCTATAGATTCGTGTGATGTGGTTATGATTGTTGGGGCAATGAGTGCTTACACTAAAGTCCCAGTTAGTTTGGTCAGAGAGATGTGCAAGGCTCTGAAACCAGGTAAGATTTATTAGTTTTATGACATTTCCACTGTTGCTTTGTCCGTAAAATAGCAACCAGGACGATTTTGTGAGCACATACTGTAACTGCATAGAGTTTGGTCTTACAAGTTATTTAATGCATTATTGATGCACATAAATCTGGCACGACAACGCAGATATCCAGAACGAAAACGCAACTTTTTTAAAACGCTGGCCGAGGTGGATTTTTAAAAAAATGCTGGGTCTGCGTTGTCGTGTGCACGGCGTATCCGCGACTTTTTAAAAACGGTGACGTCTTGCCTGCGACGAAAACCACGGTGACGTCATATTTATGTGTGTTGTGACGACAAAACACGGAGGATTCCTATTGGATAAAATTTGACTCAATACTGCCACCACATGGTTTGGCATGCTTATAGCAGTCTTTGAAAACGCACTGCTGCGTTTACCTGTGGACGGAGATTTTTTTTAAAAACGCTGTCGTGTGGACGGGAATCTATTTTCGATGCGTTTTTAAAAAGTTCCATTTTTAAAAAAATCCATTATCTTGTGGACGGGGCCTGAGTTTAGATACCGTTGACAAGCCGATATGGCGAGTAGTGACTACGTCAGCAGTAATGCTATCTTGACAAATAAAGGCTGCTTTAAAAGTAATAAAAGTCATTGGTGCTAACATGAATAACAATGTTCCTAGGTGTATTGGTGGAGTGTTTCTGACTGCCCTTATTCTCCCTAGCTGATATCAGCACCCTGAGATTAGCTTCTATGTCCGAAGCTCTGTCCCCTGGTTGATAGCGTACTGTTGCTGGCATCGCTAATCTAATATTACGGGTAATCGAGTCGCTGATGAATAATGTGCTACGCTGTCTAGGCTGACCGGGTGGAGTCAGGCAAAATCCCAGCCAAGTGGAAGGAATCAATTGTAGTCCCTATACCAAACCAGGGAAAGACCAGTCAGACCAAGCAAGTTATACTGTAGACCCATTGCACTGACATCTCAGTTGGGGAAAATAATGGAGCGAATGGTTATGGAGCGGCTAAATTACTATTTGGAGAAACCTCATGTCAAAGTACCAAAGTGCTTTTCGCAAAGGAAGAGGGACTATGGATAATGTATTAGTGTTAGAGTCAGAGATTCGAAAAGCCCAAGCTAATAACGAAATAGTTCTGGCAGTCTTCTTTGACATTGAAAAGGCATATGGTATGATGTGGAAGGAAGGTCTCCTCATGAAAATGAGCAAAATGGGAATCACAGGAAATATGTACAACTGGGTGTTGAACTTTCTGTTTGAAAGGAAGATTGAGGTGCGGGTGGGTACAAATTACTCCAGACAGTACAGTGTAGAGAATGGAACTCCCCAAGGAAGTGTGTGCAGTCCATCATTGTTTAATATTATGATAAATGATATCTTTGAGCAAATACAACCAAACGCAGGGAAGTCGTTATTTGCGGACGATGGGGTTCTGTGGGTTAGGGGACAAAATATACAATATTTACAGCAGAAACTGCAGAGTGCTATTGGGAGAGTAGAACGGTGGGCAGAGTGCTGGGGATTTAAATTTTCAGGGAGCAAGACACAGACAATATGCTTTGCAAGAAGACGTAAGGAAGTGGAATGATATCTATATGGCCAAAAAATAGAACAGGTTGAAACAGTAAGATTCTTGGGGCTGTGGGTAGATGAAACACTAACGTGGAGACAGCATATAGACAGGCTTGTTAATAAATGCAAAAAAGTAGATTATTTATTAAAGTGTGTAGCTGGAAGGGACTGGGGAGCATCAAGATTATCACTGTTAGGGATATACAAAGCCGTGATGAGAGCCACATTAGACTATGGGTGTATAGCATATATGTCGGCCGCAGATACTCATTTGAAGAAATTAGAGGTGCAGCAAGCTCAAGGGTTGAGAATATGTTGTGGTGCATTTAAAGCCTCCCCGGTGGCAGCTATACAGGTAGAAGCAGGAGAACAGCCACTGAGAATTAGAAGAAGTAAAATCATGTTAGCATATTGGATTAATAAAAAGGGGCACGGAGAGGATCACCCCATAAAGAATATCCTGAGGGACTGTTGGGAGTATGAAAACAGCAGTGCAGCCATCTTTGGTAGAATTGGGGATGGAGCTGCAGAAAGGGCAGGGTTAAGCCAGATTCATGTAGGTAAAACGATTCCAGTATCAAAGATTCCCCCATGGTTTTTTGTGATGCCAGAAGTAAATTGGGAAATTAAGAAACTTCTTAAGGAAACGAATAGACAAAGCACAGCTGGGTTCATAGCCATGAAATACTTGGAAGAGAAATATGACAATAATCAAATGATATTCACAGATGGATCAAAAGACCCAGATACTGGCCGAACTGGGGCTGCAGTATATATCCATACAGGAAAAATTAGAATAAAGCATAGGTGTTCAGATCACATATCAGTGTATGCAGTAGAAATAGTAGCGATAATAATAGCATTACAGTGGATAAAAACGCATGGGAAGGAAAAGTCAGTTATAGCATCAGACAGCTGGGCAGCTCTTTCAAGCATACAAACAATGAATTCATGTAGACAAGATCTAATATTTGAGGCACACAGTAATCTGTATGAAATCTGGGAGAGAGGGCTGGGGGTGAGTTTTGTGTGGGTTCCTGCCCATGTGGGAATAGAGGGAAATGAGGAGGCAGACATGCTAGCAAAGCAACATTAAGGCAACAAGACATAGACCTGCAAATCAGTTTAAGCAAAGCAGAAGGGAAGGCACTCATTAAAAAATACAGTCAGAAACAGTGACAAGAATACTGGGAGTTGGCAGAAATGGACAGGCATTTATTTTCAATACAGAGACAGGTAGGAGAGGGAAGAAGGATTGGAAGGAACCGGAAGGAGGAAACAACATTAACACGTTTAAGGATCGGGCAGACAAGGTTGAATGAAACATTGTACAAAATAGGTAAACACACAGATTGGAAATGTGAACAATGTGGGGTAACAGAATCAGTGCAACATGTGTTGATAGAATGTGAGAGATACAAAGAGGAGAGGAAGACCTTGAATGCAATGATGGAGAAGGATAAGGAACCGTTTAATTTAGGAAACCTGCTAAAAGTTGATAACAGCGCAAGACTGGGGCGACTGATGGACTTTATGCGGGAAACTAGGTTAATGGACAGAATTTAGGAGTATCCGTCACTAAGGGGATCTAGTCTGTAACTGCCTAATCTCCAGTTGCAATGTAGACTCAGTAGGGGGCGGTAATGCTCCAGACACGAAGGGGTAAACTGCCATTAAACCAAACAGAAGAAGAAGAAGAAGTAGGCTGGCCGGGTTTAACCCCGCGGGTGGAAGAGGGGGAGGCCGTGGCCGAGGAAACCAGGCGAGCCAGGACCACAGACCGGCCGGCCACCGGGGGAGGCGAGCGCAAACCGGTCCGGAGCCACTGCCGACGAGGATAAGCTATCACTGGGCCTGACGGGCGTGCTAACGTCCCGGCAGCTTACGCTAGCTACAGTGTCCGTGCTATCTATGCTAACATTACCTCCTAAGAGCTGCTCTAGCTCACGGACACGTCTCTCTAGCAGAGACATCCTGTCTAGAACTGCAGAGCTACTAGAACAAGCCATAATAACGATTAAATAGCAATACAAAGGGCAATATTTAAACAGAAGGACAGAGCGAGAGCAGAATAGCATGTGAAAACAGATAGAGATACAGGAAATACGTCACCGCGTCAGGTTCAGCCAGTAAACCATCTAGCGACTCATCCCAGGTGTCTTCATCTGAAGCACATTCTGAGAGATATCCAACTAGTTATAAAGTCCTGATTTTACTGTGTATGGAAAAGTTAATCACGCTACCGATGCTAACGCGCTAGCCCTTCACTGGCATTTTCCATATTATGTTAGCATTGAGCTAGCGGCCATTCGTTACTGGTGGACTGTGTGGAAATAATAACTCTAGTTTATATTAACATGTCTTGTATTTACGAATGTATAAGGATCAGGAACTGACATGCTGTTTTTGTATGTTTTATTTCAATGTCACAGATCTTCTCAGTAAAATGACCTGTCTATCACTTTTGTTTACGTTTCCCGAGTGCCATAATCGCGTGATAATCTGGTCATGATAACATTTATACAATATCTCCAGGAGCTCCAGACATTAATAATGCACTAAACCTTGGGAATTCAGAATAAATACTTTGGGTTGTCCGAAAACGATCTTACCTTCAAATCTCTTTGGAAATCCTCCGAGATAAAGTGCTCATGGCAGATCCTTGGATCCTTGGTCGTATTGACCCGGTTTATCTGTGCTGTCCTTCCCAGAAAGTATTCTAAAGAAGGATAGGTCCTTGTCTTTGTGTTTTCTTGATGTTGTGTTTACACAACCGCTCACTGCGCAGGTAATCATGATACTTTTGGAGTAGTTGATTCTTATGGCTGTCAAGCTATGTTTGGCTCCAGTGACGTGTGACGCCCACGTGACCACTGAATGCGGAAGCTGCTGCGTCGCAGATTTTAAGGTTTTCTGACCAAAGGGATGATGCTACACATATAAAATTTATTTTGTCTTCTATTTTTCATAATGATGAATAACATATTTGTCACTTAAAATTAACTTTACCGTCCCTCTAATATTTGTCTGATTTTTAATCCTTAATATTTCATATCAACTGACACATATCAACTGTACTGGATGCCAGTGGATGGCGCCCGAAAATTTTAAGAATCCCATGCTTGTACTTGAACTGATGATCTGCTTTACAACATTACTGATAAGAAGTATATTGCGATAACCATTGAATAATGTATAACTCATCTTTCTTTTTCTGGACACTTCTTTTTGCGCTAGTGATTCCTTGACTCTAGAGAAGCGGTACTTCTCCTTTTGCGATGTTGATTTAACATTGTTTTTGCACTTGATGACATATTATTTCTTTAGGTTGCTCATTGAATGTAAAGCTCACTCTTTTGTAAACCTCACCTTTGTTTGGCTTGGCGATTTTGCTTTTGTGCTTGGCATTCATTGGCTCTGGCTAAGTACTACTGTACTTCTGTTTTTGTGAGGCAATCCTTTCTTCTCTGTGAGTTTCATTCAGATTACTTCGCCATTTTCTGTCATGTTCTCTCTGTTTGCGTTCTGTACAAAAAACAAAAAGTATAGTAACAGCCAGAACACTCTGAATGACTGGGAATGGCATTAATTCATGTATTTGATAATTAAAGACAGGCACCTTTGGTTGATAGTGTCAGAGCTCTGCTCTGACATTCATGACAAAGATGGAGACACACCGTGTATTAAATATTTAAACAGAAATTTACTCAAACAATATATTAAACAAAAAATAACAAATCGTGGGGTGTGAGAATCAGTAAAATGAGAATGGAGTGCATGTTGTGTGTGAATGTTGTGGGGTGTATCAACAGATCAAAAACTTAGAGAAACTGAAGCTGTCACATAACTCAAGGGGCCTACGGGGGGAGAGAATGATTAACAGGCTTGCATTCATTTACAGTACTGTTGAACACAGGGCCCAGGTGTCATCAGGACACACTGATTACCCCTCTGCTGGCACTGCCGTGAACAGCACCACATGACCACCAGCTGGGGTTGTCATGATAGGCTTTAACCCATTGAATATATTGTATGGCATACTGTTTTGTATACCACCTTTTTCTTGGTGATTTTCTTTTTGTGCTTGGGATTCATTGGCTCTGGCTGAGTAGTACTTTTCTTTTTGTGACGATACCTAGATAATCCCGGAGGAAATTGAACATATCCACTGCTCAGGCATTACATAGCGAATAAATACTAGAAAAATATCAGGAGAAAAAGAAACACTGACATCACAGGACATACCACAAGACATACACTACACAGACACATGCAGCATTAACAGGACTTAAATACTAAACTATAAAATATAAACAGTATAAAATTAAATTCCTACAATTAACCTATTCCTCTCTTTTCTGTTTGAGTTTCACTCAATTTGTTGCTGTTTTCTGTGTTGTTCCTGCTGTTTGGACTCTGCTCAAAAACATGAAATTTGTTGGAACAGTTATGACACTAAAATAAAATTATGTAAACTGGGAAGTCCATGTATCCCCAGTCCACAGCTGAGCACGACTGGCACGGGGAACCCAAAAGCACTACAGACAAACGGGCAGGTCAAGAGTCTCAGTAGGTTTGATAGAACAGGCAGGAGTCAAGTTCCAAATAATCCAAAAACCAGGCAGACAAATCCGATGAGCAGGCAAGAGGCTGGGTCGAGAGAGCAGATGGGATTCAAAACCAGTCACGATAGAAGGCAAGATACGTAGACTGGAGAGTCAGGGCGGACACTGAACAATCTGGCCGAGAGCAGAAGGCTGAGCTGGGTATATGTAGTGTGGAGACAGATTAGGGAGTGGCTGCAGGTGTGCGAAGGGAAGGCAGGTACAGGGAATGAACTGATTGAGGATGAGACAGGATCTGGAACGATATGACATGTTACACGAAAATCATAGGACAGAGACGTGACACAACCCCCCCCCTCTACGGACAGCCCCCAACATCCCAAAAACAGGAGGACCCCGATTCCAGCGCAGGGACGGGAGCGGGCCGGGGTCAGGGCGCAGAGACGGGAGCGGGCCAGGGTCAGGGCGCAGAGACGGGAGCGGGCTGGGGTCAGGGCGCAGAGACGGGAGCGGGCCGGGGTCAGGGCGCAGAGATGGGAGCGGACCGGGGTCGGCGCAGAGACGGGAGCGGGCCGGGGTCAGGGCGCAGAGACGGGAGCAGGCCGGGTCGCAGAGACGGGAGCGGGCCGGGGTCCAGAGACAGGAGCAGGCAGGGATCAGGATGCAGAGACAAAATACAGTCTGCCCCTAGGGGGGTTAAAACCAAGCTCTTCCCGGGGTTCCATGCATTCCTCTGAACCCTCTGCAAAGTCAGACAATCCTCTTGAATGACAGGAATCAGGAGCTGATGGGACAGAATTAAGACAGTTCATCTGACAATAAGCACCCCATTGCAGCACAGTCTTCCTCAACCAAGGATACCCCAAAATTAAAGGTTGAGCTGGGTGTATGTAGTTTGGAGACAGATTAGGGAGTGGCTACAGGTGTGCGAAGGGAAGGCAGGTGCAGGGAATGAACTGATTGAGGAGACAGAATCTGGAACGGTAAGACATGTTGGTGGCAGGAAAACAAACAGGAAAATCATAGGACAGAGACATGACAATATATTTAAATAAGCTCCTTTGAAAACCTCACGGTGTCACGTTTTAACTCCACCCACTACCGCCCAACCAATCACGGTGCGTCTAGCAGAAGGAATCACGTGAATAATATGGAGTAAGGCATCGGGCAACAACGCAGATATCCGGGACGAAAATACTGGCCAAAGTAAAGTTTTTTGAAAATGCCAGGTCCCCCGTACTTTCTATACGGGGGACGTCTCCCTGCGACGAAAACCGCTGCGACGTTAGTGTGTTTGACCCGTATCTACATTACAGGTAAGATCTTAAGCCCGAGTCCAAGGTTGGGCTGTAATACCCGCGGGCTCTGGTCAGGTCGGGCTTTAATACCCGCGGGGTCGGGTCGGGCTGGATTTTTTAGGCCCGATCTTACCTCTAGTCTACATGTATGGACGGAGTTAAAACCGGCTATTTTCTGACGTATGACAGCTCCACGTCGAAGATGCATTGATAAACATGCTTGACAGTTGGATTTGTTTGTCTGTTTCTATCTTTATGAGTCAAAGTTAATTTATTTATTCATTCATTCATGTTCCTCGCCAAAGATGCCGACGCCAGTTCTGGATCAGACCCGGATGCGCTGTGTGATGGTGGGAGATGGGTGCACTTGGTTGAAAAAACCAATACATTTATTTTCATATGTTTGATATGAAGTCTGAGGCCCCATCCACACGGTGCCGGAACTTTTTGAAAACGCAACTTTTCTCACCCCACATAGAAAAAGATTCACTTCCACACAACAGCGTTTTCAAAAAGATCTCCGTCCAAACGCATCTGCTTCAGTGCGTTGATTAACATGCAGGGACACGCCCCCCGGATAGAAAAAGTTGCGGATACACCGTCCACACGACAACGCAGACCAAGCGTTTTCAAAACATTTCACCTTCGACAGCGTCTTCAAAAAGTTGCGTTTTTGTCCTGGATATCTGCTTTGTCGTGTGGACAGAAAGCGTAAACACAACAAAAAAGTTGCGTTTTCAAAAAGTTCCGGCATCGTGTGGATGGAGCCTGATATTATTGTTTCATCGTGAAATTTCAACAGGTTCCTGCTAGTCCCAATGTATAATTGTATACAGTGGTACCTCTACTTATGAAATTAATTGGTTCCAGAAGAAGTTACGTAAGTAGAAAAGTACGTAAGTCGAGACGCGTTTTCCATGCAAATGCCCTAATCCGTTCCAAGCCCTCAAAAATTCCGACATAAATGTTTTATAAAGCATGAAAATGCATCAAAACATGTAAAAAATACATGTTACGATTAGATTATTACACAATAAATGAGAGTTGTGCATGACGTAAAAAACAAAGAATAGAGTAAAGAATAATAATGATGGTCATTTACCTTTTATCAACTGCCCCCATTGTTTTTTCCCTCTTTGGTTCATGCGCTCCTATCTCACGATGCCGAACAACAGAGTGAATTCCAGTCCTCCTTTTGAACTTCTCCAACCACCCACGCAATGCCTTAAACTCCTTAAACTTCCTTTTGTTTTAATAACGTGGCGACTGTAAATACACTACGGCCATATTCTTTGGCGAGATCAACCAAACGCATCCCTTTCTCATGCTTTTCTATGATCTCTTGCTTTGTTTGTATGGACAAAAAAACTCTTAAAAAATTTTTTTTCTATGTTTTTTTTTTTTGAAAACCAATGTTTACACATGACCGACGTGACTCGAATGACATAAGCCGAAGTATACCTGTAGTGTGATGTGCACATAGCATTAATGCTATTTTGACATCAGATGGTAGTATTGGAGTAAATGTTTATGATGATGTGGACAATGCCAATGGTATTTGATATTGAAGAAAGTTAAACCTGTCTCTCACTTCTGAATTGTTTGAATCACTCAAAAATATCACAGCACCATAATCTATTTTTCTTCAGGTGGATACATTTGCATATCAACCAGAGATGCCCCTGGAAATAAAGAGTTCAAGGCTGCCCTGGAGTACGAGCTGAAGCAGGATGAGGCAGAGGGCCTGATAACTTGTGTTGAGTTCAATCATGTGAAGGAATATGAGTTGGGTGTGTTAGAGGAAGAGCCTGGATACATATCTGGTCTTGTCTACCTTTATAAGAAACTATAATCAAGGCACTAAAACTACATTATTTGTGAAGATGTCAAGTAATAAAATAACCCATACAGGTTGCAAATCATTTCTGTCTGCGGAGCTGCATTCGAATGAGACTTAATATGTCACTGATTACCAGGCTCAGTTTCATGTTTTATCAGTAAACTGAGAGAGTTCCCTGCAAAGGCTAGTAAATCATTTGTAATTATGTGGATTATTTTGAGGTAACTTTACATGAAGTCCAATAATAAAACTAAATAGCAGTCTACAGTTGGTTTCTGTGTTGGTTTTGTCACAGTCGTGATAATGTGTTTTGTGTGGCATGTTTCAGTGGTATGAAAAACAACGAACATGAATGCCCTGTTTAATAGAAGAATCTCCATGCCCACAATACCACAGTGATAAGCAGTTTACTCTAAGTTAATGTTTAAAGTCGTTATTTCAACAGATCTTTTCTGATGTACTGAACATGATGAGTTGTGTAATTATTTCTCAATTTGAGTAATCATGAATAAATGTGTGAAAGGTCTAAATGTGCAGCGATTTTGGGAATGTGCATGGGAATCTAAAAGAGTGCATTCAGAATATTTATGAGCGTAATAACGTTCATCAATGTGCAAAAAAATACTGGCCTGGAGGGTGTCTAGCTTCAGAGTTTCTGTGAGTTACGTTACGTTTTTCAATTTTCACACATACAAATCTTTAGCAAATTCCTTTAACGTGTGCAGTAAAAGTATTAAAAGAAAACAAAGTAAAAGTTTTGCCTGTGTTCAGTGATGAACTGGATGTATTTCCAGCTCATACTGGTAAATATTTTGACTTTCTACCTATTAATGATTACCATGTTTACAGATTGGTTTGCAGAATTCAAGCATAAAATGTTTGATATATCAATTTTCAAGGCTCATCAAAATAACATCAAAATGTACAGTAGATTCTGCATGGATCATGTCAGTGTGTGCGCCTTGTCTTGAGTTTTAAAACATGTAATATCAAGCCACTTTTCAAGCCACTGTTCAGAGCAGTTTGATTGGAGTTGTTGTTAATAATGCTAACAATCTTAATGAGTTCAATTTAGTAATATTCTGGACTTGACTTGCCATGTAGTGACATACACCCGTTGCCATTTACTAGTCTCTCAAAAGATTCTTCTCCTGGAGAAAAGAATGTCCTGCAACTCTTCTCTGGCACTGCTATTTCCTGTGCACCCCATTTCTTACTGTGTCTTGTTCATGTCTTCCTGTTTTTGTGAGTCATGGTGTGTCTGTCATCGAGGCTAGGATAGGTAAGTAATAGAGGGTGGAGGTGGCAGAGTCACACCTGAGACAAGGGAACAGGGAGGTGGGCAGAGACATTTTCCTGCCTCCTGTTTTCTTAAGAGACACTTTAGAAAAGTGTTTCTGAAACTTTTTTGAGCCCATCTGCTTCAGGCTCAGTAGGAGGGAGGAGTTACATTAACTTATTAAGCACAGCTGAGACTGACTCAGAGTTTAATTTACCTTACATTCTGGAACAGAAACCCCAGGGGAAATTTCCCATTGGTATTTATAATGTCATCTGTCAGTAAAATAGTTGAAAGTGCAGCAGTATATGTTGCATCTTTGTCTACAAGTTCCACACCAAGAGAGAAAACTAACTACTACAGCTCCAGTGCAGAGATCTACGAAACGGTAAGAAAACAAAGGAGCAGTATACTATTTCAGATAATTTCATCAATGTCATAAATATATTGATTAAAAGCTTAGATCCAGTACTGGAACTCATGGATAACTGGTCTTCCTATACACATTAAATAATAATTATAAACCCAAATCTCTCAAAAATTAATTACCTGTTCTGTGGAGGTTAGTTGATAAGTTTGGTTTGTTTGTCTGACAGCAGGAATACATTCATTACAAATTGATGGACCAAATTAAAATTTGGTGTGAGGACTGACCATGCAATGAGTTATACCTAATTTAATTTATCTGGGTATAGATGTAGAATTTGGATTTTTTTAAACTTTCATGAGTTTCAATATTTAATGAAAAACTTCATTTAAAACTTTGAAATAGTGGGAAATAATATCAGCTTTACTAATCAACAAGAAAAACCTGTGTAACAGAGCACCCACTACCTGGGCCAACAGGACGACGGGAAATGGACCTGACCCACAGTGGAGACTTCTATACAAACCTCCCCTCAAGAAAAAAACAGCCGACCTCCAGTGGAGGATTTTACATGGTGCAATCGGTTCCAATGCTTTTATCTCTGTTTTCACCCCTGCGGTGTCCAGCCAGTGTCCCTTCTGTCCCCTTCGTGAGACAGTCTTTCATGCTTTCATTGAGTGTGGGAGACTTGCAGTGCTCTTCACTCTTCTAACGAATGTTTTTAATTTGTTCAGTGAAAATTTTAGTATCAGGAAATTCATCTACGGTGCTGGGTACAATAAATCGAATCAGAGAAAGTGGCAGCTTTTAAATTTTATTTCTGGAGAGACAAAACTTGCAATTTATGTGACCAGGAAGAGGAGAATTGAAAACAATACTGTTCAAGAAGCAGCTACTGTTTTTTGCTGTAACATCAGATGTCGCTTAAAACTAGAATTTGGTTTCTATAAATTGACAAAAGACCTGAATAACTTTAGGAACATCTGGTGCTACAAAAATGTCCTATGCACTTTAGTTGATGACCACCTCACTTTTGCAAACTTCCTGTTATAATGTACTAATTTTTATATTGTATTTCCCTTTGTTTATTGGTTTTTAGTGTTTTTGAGTGTTTAGTGTTTTTGAAGTTTCATCTAATGAAAAATTGTAAAATGTTGAAGTTTTCTTGCAAAAAAATCTTCTTCTGAAGCACTTTAGTGCTTCATCTAATGTAAAATTGCAAAATGTTTGAATGAGATTAAAGTGTTTTTGCAAAAAAAAAAAAAATCTTCTCGCCAGTTCGACGATATAACTGACCAGTATAAGATATTCTTTAAAGAGAAGATCAAAGCCAATATTAACCAAGAACCAATGCAGTCACAGACTGTGACACCCCTGAATTCAAAATTTTACCCTGACTTACTTGCATAGATCAAATATCAAAGCTAGTGCTCTGACCTACTTTCAAAGATCAAAGCATTAGCTTTGATCTACATTCTTTACTCACACTGGTCTTCTCCCTCGTCATTCTATCTCATCCAATTCCTGAGTGAAAAATCATCTAATTTTCACCCCCTTTGCCCCTCGAGTAATGTGCTTTTTGTTTCGTCTTTCTTTCAACAACGGTTGTGAAGATATGTGGTTGACTAACTTACGAACATACGAGCACACAAACACTGGCAATTACAATACATCACCGCTTTGGATGTAAAAATGACAAAGATTTTCACTGACGATTTCTTTACCTCTCTCCTCATGACAACTGTAAGGCTGAAGATGTACACTAGAAGTTCTCATACACTCTCTCCTCTGGCCATCATGTGGTCCATCATCAACTATGAGCAACTGTGCAGTTAAAAAATCTTTACATACCACAACTGTGAGGAAGTGGAATAAATCATTGAAAGTATTTGAAACTGTCATATAATTATTATTTTACTCTATTACACAAAGTTAAACATTAATTGTAGACATTTTCATTTTCTGAAGGTCAGCCATTTTTTAATTAGGAACACCAAGGTTGTATAGAAGTTTAATAAAACTCAGAATTCTATAAAAATTCTCAAAATGTATTTTGTGTGTCCTGATGTCATTTGCGAACAAACTTGTGAAACCTTATGACAAACATGAAATTATAAAATTATTAAAATTATTGAGAGAATCTTGCAAATTGCAGAACACAACAGAAGGGTAAGGCATGAAAGTCTTATCTGTGATAGGCAATCAAAAGACGGCAAAGGACAATGACCTGCTTTAAAATCCAGGATTGTCTCAAGCATTTCCACATTATAACATAAGAGTAAGTTACACATGTCAGACGTGTACCTGACCAAAAAAGTCATTAACACAAAGGTGGGTGTGCCTTCCCTTCCCTGTCCTGCCCTGCCCTCCCCTCCCCTCTCCCCTAACAGTAATTCAACTGTACTGCATGTATCTGATAATATGAGAACTTTGCACACCACATAATTTATAAATTAATTAACATGTTCAGATACCACTTTGTGTTTGTCTTATGTGAATAGGTTTCCAATGTTTTAGACTACCGAGGACCAAGTCTAGCAGCAAGCATCATCTCGGCTCATTTCAGTGGTGATCGTGAAGCAGCTGTTGTGTTGGATGTGGCCTGTGGTACTGGACTGGTGGCGAAACAGGTGAACTCACAAAAAAGAAGACCAAATAAAAAATCGTTCTCTTTGTATATTTTATTTTTTGGAACAACTTTTCAGGTTGTGGTGTTAAGATGTTAAATGCTCAGAAGAACATCAAAACCTGATAGGCTTGTAATTCCTATACTCATTTATTTGACTAGTGTGACTGATGAATGACCAAATGTATGTCTCTTGTATAGCTGGTGACACAAGGATTTAAACAAATTGTGGGTGTTGATGGGAGTAATGCAATGTTGGAGTTGTCCAGAAAGACTGGGTTGTACAAGGACCTGAAGCAGTGCCTGCTTGGAGAGGAACCATTGTCTGTCCATTGGGGTAATTTAATAGTTCAGTATTTCACAGCAGGCATGAGAGATTATATAGTTTGTTTATATCTATCAATGTGAGTGTGATCAAATACAAATAACATTGGTTTATGCATTACATTTGTATTCCTTATTTGTCAAATTAATCCCATTAATTCTAACTCTTCAACCTCACCAATTTATTTCCCACAGGTCTATTTGATGTGGTTGTGATTGTTGGAGGACTGACTATTGGTCATGTCCCAGTTAACGTGGTTAGAGAGTTGTTCGACTTTGCTAAACCAGGTGAGACTATTTTTCCTTGTTTCATACTCTAAAGTAAAGTTGTTAGCAATTATTAGACTTTCCATAGAAAGCCAGAAATGGTATGCAACAAAAAATAGTCCCATCATCTTTAGCTGGTAATCTGGGTCTGGATAGTGGGGGCAGCAGTTTGAGTCCAGACAGTCGCTGGTTACATCATCCATCTCCCCTGTGGGATCCCAAGGTGTTCCAAGGCAAACCAAGAGACTTAATTTTTCCAACAATTTCTGGGACTTTCTCCAGATCTCCTATCAGATGGACATGCCTGGAACACATCCCTAGGAAGGCATGCAGGGAGCATCATGACCTGGTGCCCAAACCATTCTAGCTGACACCATTTGACCTGGAGAAGCGGCAGCTTTCCCATAAGCCTCTCCCAGATGTTTAAGCTCCTCACCCTATCTCTAAAGCTGAGCCCAGCCACACTACCAATTAAACTAATTTCAGCAACTTGGACTCTAGTTGCCCAGACTTTCTGGACTCAAGTTGCCCAGACTTTATGACCACAGGTCAGGGTTGAAAAGTCGACAGAGTGGTAAATGGAGATCGTTCCCTTGTGGCTCATCTCTTGAACACCATGGACCTGTAGAGCAATCACATCATTGTGGAAACCTCATTGGTCTGCCTGTTTGCCTTTCTCGTACTTGTGAATAGGACCCCGAGATACTGTACCTAAAGCCCTTCATTTGAGTTAGGGACTCTTCTCCTAACCAGAGGGGGCACTCCACTCTTTCAGAACAATGACCTCATATTTAGAGATGCTGATCTTCATCTTGGCCGCTTCACATTTGACTGCAAACCCCTCCATGTTGTCTAGCTCTGGGACTTGCAGAGAAGTCCAACAACTGAAAACCATTTGATTTCAGATGAAGCAGGCCCATACACCTTCTAATCACCGCTTTCTCTACATCCAAAAAGCACATACAGACCAGTTGGCTTAACTTCTGCAAACCCTTGAGCACCCACTGAGAATTGGTCCAGTGTTTTGCAGCTGGGACAAAAGCCACATTATTCCTCCTGAATGAAAGGTTTGACTATCGGTGTAGTTCTCTTCTCAAGAAACCTGGAATAGACTTCCCCCGAAGGCTGAGTAGTGTAGTTCCCGTATAACTGGAGCACACCATCCAGTTCCTTGTCCTGAAAAGGGGAACCACCATCCCGGTCTGCCAATCCAGTGGTATTGTCCTCAACTACCATGCGATGTTACAGAGATACATCTGCAGAGATACTGTACATTTGCACATCCAGACACTTAAGGTATTAAGGAGATCCTCAAAGTATTCATTCCCTGACGATATCTCAGTCAAGGCCAGCAGGAGTGCTGGTGGTGTATCACTTTCCTCTCCTGGGATGCCGGAAGGTTTGCCAGAATTTCTTTAAGGCTGACTGATACTCCATGGTCTGCCCAAACTCCTCCCAGATCTGAGTTTTTTGCCTCTTTAACCACTCAGGATGCAGTACAGCTGGCCTGCCCTGTGGGCAGTCAACAAGGCTCTGTGGGACACCTTCCTCAGCTTGATGGCATTCCTTATTTCTGGCGTCCACCACAAAACTTTGGGGTAAACATTGTGACAGGCACCAGACTTTGTGATCACAGCTCTTAGCAGCTGCTTTGACAATGGAGGTGAAGAACACGGTCCACTTGGACTCCTGGCCTGGATTGTCACCCAAGACCTCTTTGCCATGAGAGACCCTTCAAAGAGCAACAACAACATAACTGCTAGGATCATTCGGGCATCACAATACCACAATAAGGTGTCAGTTCAAGGGGGAGAGTTTTATTATGTCCTTAAAATGTTTCTAAAGTCTACACAGGTGATTAACTTCACCTGATTTTATTTCTAAATATAATTTTCGGTCATCTGTATGACAATTAAAACACTGCATAGTTCCATAATAATGTTCCCAATCACAACATGCCTCTTCTCGTTGCCGTTTTGTAAATATGAATGAGACAGTTTGTATTTAAATCAGTATCTCACTCCTCTATCATTAGTGTGTTCAATCCTTCAAAAACTAATGCACTATTTTTCCATAGGTGGCTACATTTGCATGACAACCAGGGATTCTTGTGACAATGCTGAATTCAAACATGCCCTGGAGAATGAGCTGAAGCAGATGGAGGAAGAGTGTCTGTGGACTTGTGTAGAAGTCACTAAGGAGAGAGAATGGATAAAAATTAAGCCAGAGCGGGGTTATAACTACATGACTGGTATTGTGTACCTCTATAAAAAAATCTAAATACAGCACAGTGCCTTACTATAGATATGTGACACAGCACCCATATCAATTCAAAACCTTCTAAAAAGTAGTCCATAATAACATGATATTAAAGTAACTATATACTTCAAAATGAAAGAGTAAGAATTCTTTTCAAAATTAGATGCCGTCAGTGACATTGGTTTTGTGGGTATGAATATGGTGCTTCATAGCTCATGTCTTAATGAGTATCATGTTCATCCAGGCAACTTGTACTGAATTTAAGACCAACAATGTAGTATAGTACATTCTGTGATATTCAACTGCATGGTTAAGTTGTAATAATTTGATCACTTATGTCTTTGTGCAGGCAACTTTCAGTCTCAGTCCTGGGTTCATTATAGGTTTCTGGTATGCAGTAATTAACATAAAATTTTATATATATTCTTGTGCAGTGGTAAATGTCTACAGACAGTCCCAATCAGATACACTTTCTGAAATACAACATCCACACACTTAGAGCAAACCAGAGCAGTTATGAAATGACTGTGTCACTGTCCAGTCACAACGTCTTGAGTGCTATCCATCCCAGTGTTTGGTGCAGAGACGCCCAAGAAGATAACTGTTCTGTGCGTCCTTTGTTAGGGGGGCACATAGACTGAGTTCCTACTTGCTGTATTTCACCTGCAATCAAAACAAAATATTAACTAAGACCAGTCACTATCCTGTTTTCCTTTGGACACACTTTCATAACTGTTCAATAAAAGAACTGCCAACTCTAACAACTTGGTGCCATGACATAGATTGGCTGACCCTCAGAGTGAGTAATTCTTTGGACTTCCAGAGTGGATCGAATATTGTTTTTTTCTCTCTCTCCAGACAATAATAAAAGCTCTGTGAATTACTGTAAACAGGAAACTTCTTAAACTGAGATTACTGTTAATTGCATATATGTCTTCATAATTCTTTTACATTTCTATGACTTATCACAAATAAATGGTAATCACAGACTCTTGCGTGACAGAAAGTGAAAGTGTCCTACTAGCAGTCTGTGTTCAGGCTTTAGTACTCAATTTCAACCGTGGATTTTGATTGAAATCATAACAGACTTAGTGCTGGAGTATATAATCATTACTGTAGGTGCATGCCAAATTTAATCAATCAACTTTTATTTATATGGTGCTAATCACATCAGACATTTCAAAGTGCTTCAACAGACAGAGAAACCCAACAGGACCTTCCAGGTGAAGCAAAAGCGACAGCGTCAGGGAAAAGTTCTCTAATTGAGGACGAAACTCAGGGTAAGAACCAGACTCTGGAGGGGATCATTCGCCTTGACCAGCTGGGCAGAAAAGAAAAACTGATGAAACAAACTGGTGAATCCTGGGTGATTTGTGAATGGTGCGCTTAAGTAAAGAGCTCAGGGTTTTTAATAGCTAAACAGCTTGTGTGTATATATTTTTAAGGTCCTGCCATGGAGAAGAGTTAAAATTCACTTTCTCTGTATTTGACCAGAATTAAAAAACAAACCTCTAGATGTGCACATTGACCACTACACAAGCCCGTATGCCATCCCCCCCCACACACACACGCACACGCCTATATATGTACAGTATATCACTCACATATGTACATATATACGTATTGTGGTGGACATACTTTGTCCGCCACTCTTAAAGTCACTAGAGAATGTTACGACACACCAAAAGTCCCTCTGTGCAGAGATTGCATGTTCTCCCCGTGTCTGCATAGGTTCTCTCCGAGTTCTCCAGCTTCCTCCCACCTCCAAAAACGTGCATGTTAGGCGAATTGGCTGGTTTCAAATTGCCCGTAGGTGTGACTGTGTGTGTGCATGCTTGTCTGTCTGCATGTATCTCCGCGGTGCACTAGCGTTGCCCCTGGAGTGTCCCCTGCCTCATGCCGCCAGTGGGTTGTGATAGCTCTAGCAACCCTGGGTCCCTGGAATAGGCTCTAGAAACCCTGCAACCCGGGACGGCGAAAGAAGCAGGTTTAGAAAATGAATGAATGAATGAATGAATGTTCATACAGTGAATGGATTCTCTTCCCGTTGGACCCACATTACATTAATTCCCACATATAACACAACTGGAGTGCAGGTACAGAAAGATGAAGCTGGATGAATCTATTACTGGGAGCTGAATTCTGCCTTCTAACTGTCACAATTCGTTAAACAGTGTGTAGTAATAAAATAAAAAATAAGCAAAACAATTTCATTCCCTTGGAGTTAATTGATGCTGCGACTGAAAAATGTTAAGGAATTCATGTTATAACCAGTAGATGGCAGTAACTGAAAGCTATAAAATGATTACTGATCAGATTCCGGGAAAATTAGGGAAAAGTAAAAAATGAAAGATTGATACATCATATTGAGACAAGTGGAATACAAAAGAATCACCAGAAAGAGTAAAACAACAGCAACAAACGAACAAGGAAGAAGTACATTGACCCAGCTAAATAGAGTATCTAGAGTCTAGATACTGTATTATTACATTTTTAGTGTAAAAATACTCTGTTGCCACACCGTTTGGTCTGAAGAAAACATCACCTGTTTGAATATCTGGTTTATGGCGAGTTTTGGACCACTGTTCTGTAATTGCAGACCACAAGTTGTTGTATTCCTTGATCATATTGGAAGCTTTGTCTTGCATCAAATACTTGTATGTACATTGCATAGGATTGTGTGGGGGAGGATATGATCTAAGATTGAGTATCCACAGCAATCAGTTGTTTACATGTGATTTTTAGGGTGAGTTGGTGAACTTACCCCACCACATTAGGGCACTAGTGACCTTCCTCTGCGGTCACCTGCAGCATGCAGTAATGGATTTTACGATTCAGGAGGATGATGTCTGTGGAGGATTTCTGGCACACCATTGACACCTGCAGTTCGTGTATCAGATCTCAGGAACAACAACTAATTGGACAGCTCCGGTTAACAAGAAATTAATGATTGAATGTCAGATTATTGAATTCACATTCAACAGGCACACCTAGATGGCATTTTTCTGATTTACCTAAAAATCCAACCACACATTAGTAGATGAGAGGGGGAGACTGTTATACTGTACCTGACCCCTGTATCAACCATGAAGGGCAGGCATATCCCGTTTATCTTTGTGTCAAAACTCCCTCAGGATATAATTGCTCATCTAAGGTCGAATCTTGGTAAATCTTGGTAAAATCTCCCCTCGTACCTCTGTTGAAACCACCCCTACATGTGGATCCCTGCTGAGGACCCACATTGGGCATGTTCTTGACCAGTGGTCCGTGGTGCTGCACACAAAATTGCTCCCCTAACAACTGGCTGGGATTTGTGCTGGGCATTCCAGCTCTGCGGTCCATGCTGGGCCATTATCTGAGTTAGTGCTGGGCTGCTATCAATGGCTTGAGTTTTGGTTTGAAGTTTGTTCAACAGCGGCCATATTCTTTTCCAGTTTGCTCTTATACTGTATGTTCCGCAATAGACATTGTGAATGTGGTGTAAGTGTGAGTTACTTGTCCTAACATGTCTATAATGGGGCGTAATGACATTGTATATTTGGGGTTAGGTTTGGTTAGATGTGTCTTAACTCAAATGTTCTTGTTGCATATTTGTGTAATATTGATTTCTTGCAGATGCGTGGTTGAGCAGACCTTTTATCCTTAACTCGCTGGCTGCCAATGACGTCTACAAAAGTCAATTACTTTTTTCAATGGGGAGTGCTGAGGGACAGTCTGGTGGAGCATGTCAGTGAAAAATCAGGCTTTTTTTTTTTTTTTAAACTTAGTTTTTATATAACCTTATATAACCTTTTATATAACCTTCATAATTTTCTCCATAGAGTATCCATTTTTTATTCTCTCTCTCCATTGTGTTATTCTGGGGGGATGTTGGTCCAGCCAAGCAGCCGTCAGACGTTTTTTTCGACCAGAAGTATTATTCTGAGTAAATAAATCATGGTCGAGTTCAGTGTCTTTATTAACAAGGGTGCCACAGCAACCAACACAGTCCCTTTAAATACCCGCTTAAATACCCGCTTTAAACACCCGGGCAACCTCCACTGTTGCGGTGGAACACAGGGGCACCCCTTCCGGCCACCTGGTGGTCCTGTCTACCATGGTGAGGAGGTGAGTAAAACCCCCAGATGGGGGAAGCGGACCCACCTGGTCCACGTTGACGTGGTCAAGCTGTTTCTGTGAGATATGCTTTAGTGTGTTTGTGCACCTTGGCACGCTGACAGGGCACGCAGGCAGCAGCCCATCCCCGGATGTCCTTCCGGAGCCCAAGGCAGATGAACCTCGCCCCCACCAGCTTTACCGAAGCTTTAACGCCCGGATGTGAAAGGGCATGCACAGAGTCAAAAACCCGGCGGCGCCAGCTGGAAGGGACCAAGGGGCGGGGCTGCCCTGGGAAACGTCACAGAGAAGCATGGCCCCGCAGCCCTGAAAAGCCACATCCTCCAGGCGCAGCCCAGTCATGGCCGATCGGAACGCCTGGATCTCCTTGTCTGTGAGCTGGTCAGCGGCCATGGCAGAGTAGTCCACCCCCAAATGCACAGAGGTAATGTGGCGACAGCTGTGTGCACCGGCGGTGGAAGCCAGCGGAGGAACAGCTGGATAAAGAGGAAGGACGCATCGCCAGATCCCATCAGCGCCAGCATGTTCTCCATCAGCTCCGTGGGCTTTGCATCCCCCAAGCCTTTGAGCGACAGCAGCCGCTCCGCCCGCTCGGCGTCAAATAGCTGGAACACTTGCAGCAACAAGGCCTTCAGCGCGCCGTACTTCTCGGTCAGCGGTGGGTCCTTCAGCAGCCCCATGACGCGGCGGGTGGTGGGGGAGTCCAGGGCTGAGACCACATGTAAATACCTGATCTCATCTGCTGTGATGCCACGGAGGGGAAACTGCGCCTCAATATGTTGGAACCAGGGATCAGGGTCGTGCTGGCAAAACTCTGGCTGCTTAACTGTAGCCGCAAAAATCGTGGGAGAAGCGGCAGGAACCTGCGCCGAACTACCCGGCTGGGTGTCGTGACTGGCATCCATGATCACGTCGGGGTCACCAATGTGGAGGTTTGCAGGAACGAGGCAAGGGTAAGGGTGAGTTCAGTGTCTTTATTAACAAGGGTGCCACAACAACCAACACAGTCCCTTTAAATACCCTCTTCCCCTATCACACCCTTTAACCCTGTGACGTCACACCTTCCTTGTGCCTGTGGAAATATGACCACACCACCCCCATCCTGGAATCACTGCACTGGCTCCCTGTGGAACTCAGGATCAAATATAAGATTTCCCTCCTCACCCACCACGGTAACGCTCTAGCCTACCAGACGGAACTCCTCGTCCCCCAGACCACCTCACGCACCCTCCGCTCCAGCACAGCCAACCTCCTCAAGGTCCTCAGAACCAAGTTGCACAGCATGGGTGATCGATCTTCTGCTCAGCTGCTCCCAGTCTGTGGAATGCTCTCCCTGACCATCTGAGAGTGCCAGACTGTGGATTCTTTTAAACGTGGCTTAAAGGCTCACCTTTTAAAAAAAAGGCCTTTCCTTAGTCTTTTATTTATACCTTACTGTTGGGTTCTGCTGTTTTTATTAGTTTACTTCACCATAGGTTTTATGCTCTCTTTGTCTTTGTAGCACTTTGAGATTTTTATAATGTAAAGTGCAATATAAATAAAAAAATGTATTATTATTATTATTATTATATAAAGAAACAGTAATGCTCACAATCTGAATAACTAACATTAGATTCCTATATGAACAGCAGCTAACTTGTTGAGGACATAGCACCTTATTCTTTTGGACTTGAGATACACCTTATGCTCTAAATCTACATCTTATACACCCCGGCTAAATATTATGTAAACAAATAAGCCCAATTTCTCTAAAACTTCACCACCCAGTTGCAATAAAATTTATGTTAGAAATATTTATTTTTTCCATTTACTATTTATTTTTTTCATTTATGTATTTTTGAAAAAGACTCAATGTCAAGTGTTGGTGTTTAATTTTAGCTTTTGCATAGAAATGTTAATAATAACAATAGTACTAATGGTGCATTTTATTTGATAGGTGCCTTTCTGAACAGCCAGTGAAGACCATTAGTTGGATTTTGATGCTTCAAAGGCTCTGTAGTAGTGATTGTGGATATTGTAATTTAATTTCCTTTCATTTGTTTAAATAAATAAATAAATAAAACAAAATAAAACTTAGATATTAAAGAGTGAACCTACAGCTCCTGGGTATAAGTGTGCTGTCAGTTTTTAAAATATTTGTCGCCTGCATTTTGTATACTGTATGCTAAAACTGTTTAGATATTTGCTGTTAAGTGTTATAAAAGTGAAATAGTTGAGTATTACTGTACACCGATATTAAATTGTTTAAAGAAAGCCTAGTTATGGATTAATTGACATGCTCTTTCTCTCTTTTCTCTCTGCAGTGTAAGGGGTGTTCACTAACTGTCTGAAGTAGGTCTCAACTACTTAATCACTACAAACTTAAACATCCACACTTTGGGCGCACGATCCGATATCCATGTACATATTTAAAATGTCCATGTACTTTTAAGACATGGAATGCTTTAATTGTACATCAGAGTTCACTCCACACCAGTAGGTCAGAGACAAACAGAGCTGTCAATCTTTAGTTGTCACATACAGTATGTGCATGTAGTGATTTAGCTAATGAAAGAGATTACTTTGTTTGTATTAACACACATCTTAAGAGGAATGAGAATGTTTCTTGCATGTTTATAGGCTGTAGTTTTACAACAAGTATTTACGGAACTTTTAAGTCTCATAAAAGTCGCAGGCATACACCTCATACCTTAACTGATTTCAATCCAGGTGTAGTGAGAATAACTAGAGTGGCATCTCCTTCATTAGATGATTCCTTTGTTGAAAGCCATGATGAAGAGTGTGAGGAACATGAAGTTTCTGGCACACCATCAGATTGGAATGAGCAATTAAAGGCTCTCCCAGGTGTAATTGAGCAACAACTTGCAGCAACCTTACTAGGTCCATGTGCCTGGTACAGTCATAGATGAGTTTTTACAAGAACTCCACCACTTGATAAGTTCTGCATCCATCCCATTATCTAGAAGTTTTGTAGTTGATATCATTCAGCATCATAACCTTCAAGTTGATGAATCAGTCATTACATAAATTGCCACAGCAATTTGTTCATGTAACCCTGTTCCAAAGGCAATTGAGAAAGGTGACCATCTAAGCACTTCTTATCAGCGCAAACAATATTACATTATATGAAGATTTTCATGTTGTCAAACCTGTAACTTATCTACTATATCATAAAAAGAAACACACATTTCAGTATATCCCAGTACTGAAATCATTGCAACAGATTTTAAGTAATGAAGCCATCCTTGATAAGGTGATTGAAAATCATAGAGGAAAGCAGGATATCCAATTTGACTCACTTTACGAATTTAGGTCCCCTCAAGACGGTTCACATTTTAAGGAAAACAGCTTTTTAAATGCTGAGGAGTTAAGAATATCACTTTGCCTTCATGTGGATGATTTTGAGGTTTGTAACCCACTTGGTAGTTCTAGAAAAAGCACAAGCTCTGTGGAGTTTACTGGATACTTGGAAATCTGCCACCAGGGTCTCACCTTTATCATCCATTTATCTAGCAATTCTTTGAAAAGTCATGATATAAAGACATACAGTTACAACAAAGTCTTGGAACCTCTCATACAGGATCTTAAAACTCTTGAAGACCACGGTGTGTATATACCTCTATTAGGCAAAAGTCTGAAAGGCACAGTGCAGAGTGCAGTGGCCGATAACCTCGGAGCTCACAGTATTGCTGGCTTCATTGAAAGTTTCTCAGGTGATTATATTTGCTGGTTTTGCACAGCAAAGAGTTGTGATTTCCAGTCTCATTGTGTTGCCTCTGGTGCTTTTAGCCTTAGAACTCGAGAAGTTTATGCAAATCATTTAAAATCGGCTCACAAGAGCAATATACATTGTTTTGGAGTGTACTTTTACCAAAAAATTGTCTCATTTTCATGCTGTGTCTGGGTATCCTCCTGATATTGCTCATGACTATCATACCAGTAGAACTGGCATATTGTCTGGCATCATTGATATCCAGGAAGTTTTTTACATTGGAGGATCTTAACAAAGCCCTACTGACTCTTCCATATAAATTTTCAGATAAAACAAACAAGCCACACGTGGTACCACGTGGTACCAGAGTTTCTTGGCTCGAAAAACAATCGGAGGCAATGCTCACGAAAATTGGAGCTTTCTCAGGTTACTCCCATTCATGATAGGAGGTCTTATACCTGAAAACTGTCACAATCCGCTCCTGGTTTTCCCCTCATCTGCCCAGCTCTACCTGCCTTCCAATCCCACCTCATCAGTGCAATTGCCTTCACCTGTGTTTCCTCACCTGATTATCACCTGCCTGTTCAGTACATATACCCTCCCATTCCTCTCAGTCTCTGCCAGATTGTCTTTGTGTCATGCATAGCTCTCTCGCGTTGATCTCCGGACTGCTTCCTCGGTTACGACCCTGCCTGTCATCAACCTGTCTTCCTCGTCTCTGCCCCGGTAAACTGACCAGCCTTCTGTCCTTGACTACTCTGCCTGCACGTTCCTTGTCTGATATCTGTCACCTGGGATTCCTGTTTACGGAGACTGTTTGTCTGGAATATTGCTGCCATTCTGTGCGAACCTCAGAATAAACTGTTGGACTATTCCTGCTCTGGTCTCAGTCTGTGCTGTACGTGGGTCCTACCTCTGACCCGTTACAGTACAATCTGGCCATAAATGGATCCAGCACAGGTTGATCACCGGATCTCCCGGATGGAGGACATGCTTAATGAGCTGGTTGCGAATTCCGTTGCGGCTGCAGCAGAAAACCAGCAGGTTCTGGCACAAGTTCGGTGTGATGTAGCAATTCTCCACACCCGCACCCAGGCCCTGGGGCTAACACCGTCTGTCTCACCGGGAGCCACGTTCTTGTCACCTGCCTCGGCGGGCGCTGCTGCTCCGCCGTCCGCCTCAGCGGGTGTCGCCACCATTCCACCTTCGATCCGGGAGCCTAACGTGGGAGCACCGGAGAGTTATGACGGCGATCCTGCCACCTGCAATGCCTTTCTCTGCAACTGTTCCATAATTTTTTCCTTCCAGCCGCTCACCTTCTCCTCGGAGGAGGCTAAGGTGGCTTACACCGTCAATCACCTCACCCGGCGGGCACGTCTGTGGGGCACTGCGGAGTGGCAGAGAGGGACTCCCGCCTGTCGCTCTTTCCGGTCCTTCGCCGACGAGCTCCAGAAGGTTTTTGGTACTGGACCTCTGGGGGCCGACGCCGGACGAGAACTGCTGGATCTGGTCCAGGGCAGCCGTTCAGTCATGGATTACGCTATAGACTTTCGTACTACGGCCTCTCTGTGTGACTGGAACCCGGTCGCCCTCCGTGATGTCTTTTTGCGGGGCCTGGCTGGATACATCAAGGATGAGCTGGTTGCGTATGAGCTGCCGTCAACATTGGAGCGCCTGATTGAACTCGCCACCCGCATTGATCTGCGCATCCAGGCACGCCGGAGAGAAAGACGCTCTGAGCTCCAGCCACGCTCTGCCCGTCCCCGCAGTCCTCCTCGCTCCAAGCCTACAGCGGCGCCGACCTCTCTCCTGTCTGCTTCAGTCACCCCTGTGTGTGAGGGGGATCCGGAGCCGATGCAGCTTGGCCGCACCCGCCTCTCACCTGAGGAGAGGGAGAGAAGACAGCGCTTGAACCTCTGTATGTACTGCGGTCAGCCAGGGCACTTCGTCAGCCGGTGCCCAGTAAAAGCCAGAGCTCACCAGTGAACGGAGGCATACTGGTGAGCTCCATCGCTGATCCCGCCTCCTCTGAAAGGCCAAGCATCACCGCCAAGTTCCTGCTGCCTTCTGGTTCCCACTCCATCGCCGCCCTCCTCGATTCTGGGGCTGATGGGAGCATCATGGACGAGAACCTCACTCTTCAGCTGGGACTACGCCCAGAGCCGTTGCCGTCGCCCATTGCAGCCAGAGCCCTGGACGGACATGTGCTGGGGAGGGTAACATCTCAAACCAACCCGGTGCGCATGCTCCTGCCAGGGGGGCACGGTGAGAGCATCCAGTTTCTGCTTCTGTCCACACCTAACCAGCCCGTCATTCTGGGGTACCCCTGGCTCCGACTGCACAATCCTAACATCGACTGGACAACCTGCTCTGTTCGGGAGTGGGGTGTGACCTGCCAGCGGACCTGTCTCGAGGCGTCGTCAGCTTCTTCTGCTCCTGCTCCTGCTTCTACTCCTGCTCCAGACCTCACTGGGGTTCCTGCTGTGTACCACAACCTGAAAGAGGTATTTAATAAAGCTAAAGCCACCTCCCTGCCGCCACACCGCCCTTATGACTGTGCGATTGACTTATTAACGGGCACATCTCCTCCCAAAGGACGTTTGTACTCTCTCTCTGCCCCTGAGAGAAAAGCCATGGAGGTATACATTAAAGACTTCTTGGCGGCAGGGATCATCTGCCCCTCTTCTTCACCTGCTGGCGCAGGATTTTTTTTCGTGGAAAAGAAGGATAAGACACTGCGCCCCTGCATTGACTATCGTGGACTTAATAATATCACGGTTAAGAACCGCTACCCCCTCCCGCTCCTCTCCAAGGCTTTTGAACTGCTCCAGGGGGCGACGGTGTTCTCAAAACTCGATCTGAGGAATGCTTATCATCTGGTTCGCATCCGGGAGGGAGATGAGTGGATGACTGCCTTCAACAAGTATCTTGTGATGCCCTTCGGTTTGACGAATGCCCCTGCAGTTTTCCAAGCCCTGGTGAACGATGTGCTCCGAGACATGCTGAATAAGTACGTCTTTGTGTATCTGGATGACATCCTGATCTTTTCCCGCAGCCAGGAGGAGCACATCGTCCACGTCAGATCCGTCCTCTGCCGCCTCCTGGACAACGCCCTCTTCGTCAAGGCGGAGAAGTGTGAGTTCCATGTACCCTCAGTCTCCTTCCTGGGGTACATTATTGCCAAAGACTGCATAAAAATGAATCCTGCTAAGGTTTCTGCTGTAACCTCCTGGCCTGTCCCGGAGACACGCAAGCAACTGCAACGTTTCTTGGGGTTTGCCAATTTCTACCGGCGCTTCATCAGAGGTTTCAGCTCCATCGCATCTTCCCCCTCTGCCCTCACCTCATCCAATACCTCCTTCCGTTGGACCAATGCAGCTCAAGGAGCCTTCGACACCCTCAAGACTCGTTTCTCCACTGCACCCATCCTCCAGATCCCCGATCCAGAGCGCCAGTTCACCGTGGAGGTGGATGCATCCAGCGTGGGGGTGGGGGCGATCCTGTCCCAGCGCGCCGCCAAAGACCAGAAGCTCCATCCCTGCGCTTTTTTCTCTCGCCGTCTCACTCCCATGGAGAGGAATTATGACATTGGTAACAGGGAGCTTCTGGCGGTAAAGGCGGCCTTGGAGGAATGGCGCCATTGGCTAGAGGGGGCCGAGGTGCCATTTATTGTGTGGACTGATCACCGCAATCTGGAGTATATTCGCTCTGCCAAGAGACTGAACTCAAGACAAGCCCGCTGGTCACTGTTCTTTGAGAGGTTTAATTTCACGCTGTCTTATCGGCCAGGCTCCCGTAACACCAAGCCAGATGCACTCTCCCGCCGATTTCCTGAGAGCCCGGATGAAAGACCTGAACCCTCCACCATTATTCCAGCCTCCTGCTTCGTCGCTTGTGTCACCTGGGAGATCGAGGAGAGGGTGCGGGCAGCCGCTGAGGATCATCCCGGTCCTAGTTCCTGTCCTCCTTACCGCCTGTTTGTTCCGGCTAGGCTCCGTTCCGATGTGCTCCAGTGGGGGCACGCCTCCCGGCTCACCTGTCATCCAGGCATTCAGCGCACCTGTGATGTCCTGCAGCAGCGCTTTTGGTGGCCTTCGCTGGAGGAGGATGTCCGTGGCTACGTCAACGTGTGTCCTGTTTGCAACCAGAATAAGACTCCTCGTCACCCACCAGCCGGCCTCCTGCACCCCCTGCTTGTGGGGCCCTTCCCCATCACTCGCATCATTAACCCGGAAGCGGTCCGCCTGCAGCTTCCAGGGTCCATGAAGATCCACCCAACTTTCCACGTCTCCAAGATCAAGCCTGTCCAGGTGAGTCCCCCTACACCACCCCCTCCTCCTCCTCAGCTTGTCGATGGTGGTCCTGTGTATGCTGTCAAGCGCCTCTTGCGCTCTCGCCGCCGTGGACGTGGTATGCAGTATCTGGTGGACTGGGAAGGTTACGGGCCGGTGGATCGTTCCTGGGTTCCAGCCCGGTTCATCGTGGATCCTCGGCTCATCACGGACTTTCACCGCCTGCATCCGGACCAGCCTGCTCCGTCCTCCATCCCGTCCCCTGGGGGACCTGCTGCTGATGGGCCGGCCGACCCACTGGAAGATGGTGGCTGAGATGTGGACACTTCCTCCGGCTCGTCTTCCTCTTCTGCAGACGAAGATGTGGACTCCGCTGTCTCGGAGGAGTTTTAGCCCCCCTCCGGCCTCCCCCCTCCCTCCTGGCTCAGTCTGGGACGTCTGGAGCCGTCCCTTGAAGGGGGGGGTCCTGTCACAATCCGCTCCTGGTTTTCCCCTCATCCGCCCAGCTCTACCTGCCTTCCAATCCCACCTCATCAGTGCAATTGGCTTCACCTGTGTTTCCTCACCTGATTATCACCTGCCTGTTCAGTACATATACCCTCCCATTCCTCTCAGTCTCTGCCAGATTGTCTTTGTGTCATGCATAGCTCTCTCGCGTTGATCTCCGGACTGCTTCCTCGGTTACGACCCTGCCTGTCTTCAACCTGTCTTCCTCGTCTCTGCCCCGGTAAACTGACCAGCCTTCTGTCCTTGACTACTCTGCCTGCACATTCCTTGTCTGATACCTGTCACCTGGGATTCCTGTTTACGGAGACTGTTTGTCTGGAATATTGCTGCCATTCTGTGCGAACCTCAGAATAAACTGTTGGACTATTCCTGCTCTGGTCTCAGTCTGTGCTGTACGTGGGTCCTACCTCTGACCCGTTACAAAAACGAGCTGGCATGGCTTGTGTTAATGGATTTAAAAGAGATTGTTGAGTTAGTTGTTGCTCCGGTGCATACTGATGAATCCATTTCTTACCTTGAAAGCAAGATTATTGAACACAGACATACTGTAGGTACCAAGAGCTTTTCCCTGGTGTTAGACTTCTAACCAAGCACCACTATCTGGAGCATTATCCTCAGATGATGCAATTTTTTGGTCCTCTTGTAGCACACTGGACTATGCGTTTTGAGGCCAAACGCGTTTTTTTCAAGAAGATTGTTAAACACACCAGTTGTTTTAAGAACATATCTTTGACTTTGGCTTCAAAAAATCAGCTGATGATTTCTTTCCTTCTCAACTCACCATCCCATGGGAACTCTGACCTTCATGTATCTCATGTTTCTACTGTTCCAGTTGATGTAAGATGAAAGATGATTGAAAGATGAAATAGCTCAGGCTATTAGGGAAAAATTCCCAAACACTACTGAAGTGCACCTTGCAAAGAATGCCTCAAGCAATGGAATAGCATACAGTAAGGGGATGATAGTTGTCCATGGACCTGAAAGTGGATTCTCAGAATTTGCTGAAATTCTCAGATGTGTGTTTTCAAACGTGAGAGCCTGACAAGATGGACGTACAAACGTGAGCTCCGTGCGTGAGTCTCAACAGTTCCTTTATTTTTCACCCTAAAAATACTCAAATCCAGCAAACAGCTTTAAGGCAGAGTTTGGTTGTATTGTTGCATGGCACGATATAATTTAAGAAGCAAGAAGATAATACAAACTGCGGAGCCACTGCCGACGAGGATAAGCTATCACTAGGCCTGACAGGCGTGCTAACGTCCCGGCAGCTAACGCTAGCTACAGTGTCCGTGCCATCTATGCTAACATTACCTCCTAAGAGCTGCTCTAGCTCACGGACACGTCTCTCTAGCAGAGACATCCTGTCTAGAACTGCAGAGCTACTAGAACAAGCCATAATAACGATTAAATAGCAATACAAAGGGCAATATTTAAACAGAAGGACAGAGCGAGAGCAGAATAGCATGTGAAAACAGATGGAGATACAGGAAATACGTCACTGCGTCAGGTTCAGCACAGTAAACCATCTAGCGACTCATCCCAGGTGTCTTCATCTGAAGCACATTCTGACAGAGATATCCAACTAGTTATAAAGTCCTGATTTTACTGTTCATTCATTTTCTTAACCCGCTTAATCCGCTTACGCAGGTCGCGCCATGACAAAGATGGAGACACACCGTGTATTAAATATTTAAACAGAAATTTACTCAAACAATATATTAAACAAAAAATCACAAATCATGGGGTGTGAGAATCAGTCAACAGATCAAAAACTTAAGAGAAACTGAAGCTGTCACATAACTCAAGGGGCCTACGGAGATAGAGAATGATTAGCAGGCTTGCATTTATTTACAGTACTGGTGAACACAGGGCCCAGGTGTCAGCAGGACACACTGATATCCCCTCTGGCACTGCCCTGAACAGCACCACATGACCACCCTGGGGTCGTCATGATAGGCTTTAACCCACTGAATGTATAGCATACTTTTTGTATACCACCTTTCTTTTTCTTGGCAATTTTCTTTTTGTGCTTGGCATTCATCCACGCTGGCTGAGTAGCACTTTTCTTGTGACGCAACCTAGATACTTCAATAATCCCGGAGGAAATTGTACATATCCACTGCTCAGGCAATACATAGAGAATACTGGAAAAACATCAGGAGAAAAGAAACACTGACATCACAGGACATACCACAAGACACACACTACACAGACACATGCAGCATTAACAGGACTTACGTACTAAACTATAAAATACAGTATAAACAGTATAAAATTAAATTCCTATAATTAAAAACCTATTCCTCTCTTTTCAGTTTGAGTTCCACTCAGAATTTGTTGCCGTTTTCTGTGTTGTTCCTGCTGTTTGGACTCTGCTCAAAAACATGAAATTTGTTGGAACAGTTATGACACTAAAATCAAATTATGTAAACTGGGAAGTCCATGTATCTCCCTACCCATATATGTCACAGCTGAGCACGACTGGCACAGGGAACCCAAAAGCATGACAAACGGGCAGGTCAAGAGCCTCAGAGTAGGTTTAATAGAACAGGCAGGGGTCAAGTTCCAAATAATCCAAAAACCAGGCAGATAAATCCAATGATGGGCAGGCAAGAGGCTGGGTCGAGAGAGCAGACGGGATTCAAAGCCAGTCACGATAGAAGGCAGGATACGTAGACTAGAGAGTCAGGGCGGACACTGAACAATCTGGCCGAGAGCGGAAGGCTGAGCTGGGTATATGTAGTGTGGAGACAGATTAGGGAGTGGCTGCAGGTGTGCGAAGGGAAGGCAGGTACAGGGAATGAACTGATTGAGGATGAGACAGGATCTGTATTTTTTTTGAAAACCAATGTTTACACATGACCGACGTGACTCGAATGACATAAGCCGATGTATACCTGTAGTGTGATGTGCACATAGCATTAATGCTATTTTGACATCAGATGGTAGTATTGGAGTAAATATTTATGATGATGTGGACAATGCCAACGGTATTCGATATTGAGGAAAGTTAAACCTGTCTCTCACTTCTGAATTGTTTGAATCACTCAAAAATATCACAGCACCATAATCTATTTTTCTTCAGGTGGATACATTTGCATATCAACCAGAGATGCCCCTGGAAATAAAGAGTTCAAGGCTGCCCTGGAGTACGAGCTGAAGCAGGATGAGGCAGAGGGCCTGATAACTTGTGTTGAGTTCAATCATGTGAAGGAATATGAGTTGGGTGTGTTAGAGGAAGAGCCTGGATACATATCTGGTCTTGTCTACCTTTATAAGAAACTATAATCAAGGCACTAAAACTACATTATTTGTGAAGATGTCAAGTAATAAAATAACCCATACAGGTAAAAAAATAAGCATAGAGAATTTGTTGCAAATCATTTCTGTCAGCGGAGCTGCATTTGTATGACACTTAATATGTCACTGATTACCAGGCTCAGTTTCATGCTTTATCAGTTAACTGAGAGAGTTCCCTGCCAGTAAAGACCAGTAAATCATTTGTAATTATGTGGATTATTGTGAAGTAACTTTACATGAAGTTAAATAATAAAAGTAAATAGCAGTCTACAGTTGGTGTCTGTTTTGATTGTGTCACAGTCGTGATAATGTGTTTTGTGTGGCATGTTTCAGTGGTATGAAAAACAACGAACATGAATGCCCTGTTTAATAGAAGAATCTCCATGCCCACAATACCACAGTGATAAGCAGTTTACTCTAAGTTAATGTTTCA
Source organism: Antennarius striatus (assembly GCF_040054535.1). Classification (NCBI taxonomy): domain Eukaryota; kingdom Metazoa; phylum Chordata; class Actinopteri; order Lophiiformes; family Antennariidae; genus Antennarius; species Antennarius striatus. The sequence goes on from NC_090788.1 coordinate 15,463,947, forward strand.
AGTCGTTATTTCAACAGATGTTTTCTGATGTACTGAACATGATGCGTTGTGTAATTATTTCTCAATTTGAGTAATCATGAATAAATGTGTGAAAGGTCTAAATGTGCAGCAATTTGGGAATGTGCATGGGAATCTAAAAGAGTGCATTCACAATATTTATGAGCGTAATAACGTTCATAAATGTGCAAAAAAACTGGCCTGGAGGGTGTCTAGCTTCAGAGTTTCTGTGAGTTACGGTACTTTTTTCAATTTTCACACATACAAATCTTTAGCAAATTCCTTTAACATGTGTGCAGTAAAAATATTAAAAGAAAACCAAGTAAAAGTTTTGCCTGTGTTCAGTGATGAACTGGATGTATTTGCAGCTCTTACTGGTAAATATTTTGACTTTCTACCTATTAATGATTACCATGTTTACAGATTGGTTTGCAGAATTCAAGCATAAAATGTTTGAAATATCAATTTTCAAGGCTCATCAAAATAACATCAAAATGTACAGTAGATTCTGCATGGATCATGTCAGTGTGTTCGCCTTGTCTTGAGTTTTAAAACATGTAATATCAAGCCACTTTTCAAGCCACTTTTCAGAGCAGTTTGATTGGAGTTGTTGTTAATAATGCTAACAATCTTAATGAGTTCAATTTAGTAATATTCTGGACTTGACGTGCCATTATTTAGTGACATACACCCGTTGCCATTTACTAGTCTCTCAAAAGATTCTTTTCCTGGAGAAAAGAATCTCCTGCAACTCTTCTCTGGCACTGCTATTTCCTGTGCATCCCATTTCTTACTGTGTCCTCTTCATGTCTTCCTGTTTTTGTGAGTCATGGTGTGTCTGTCATCGAGGCTAGGATAGGTAAGTAATAGAGGGTGGAGGTGGCAGAGTCACACCTGAGAAAAGGGAACAGGGAGGTGGGCAGAGACATTTTCCTGCCTCCTGTTTTCTTAAGAGACACTTTAGAAAAGTGTTTCTGAAACTTTTTTGAGCCCATCTGCTTCAGGCTCAGTAGAAGGGAGGAGCTACATTAACTTTTTAAGCACAGCTGAGACTGACTCAGAGTTTAATTTACCTTACATTCTGGAACAGAAACCCCAGGGGAAATTTCCCATTGGTATTTATAATGTCATCTGTCAGTAAAATAGTTGAAAGTGCAGCAGCATATGTTGCATCTTTTTCTACAAGTTCCACACCAAGAGAGAAAACGAACTACTACAGCTCCAGTGCAGAGATCTACGAAACGGTAAGAAAACAAAGGAGCAGTAAACTATTTCAGATAATTTCATCAATGACATAAATATATTGATTAACAACTTAGATCCAGTACTGGAACTCATGGATAACTGGTCTTCCTATACACATTAAATAATAATTATAAACCCAAATCTCTCAAAATTAATTACCTGTTCTGTGGAGGTTAGTCAATAAGTTTGGTTTGTTTGTCTGACAGCAGGAATACATTCATTACAAATTGATGGACCAAATTAAAATTTGGTGTGAGGACTGACCATGCAATGAGTTCTACTTAATTTAATTTATCTGAATATAGATGTAGAATTTGGATTTTTTAAAAACTTTCATGAGTTTCAATATTTAATGAAAAACTCCATTTAAAACTTTGAAATAGTGGGAAATAATATCAGCTTTTCTTCTTCTCCTTCTCGCCAGTTCGATGATATAACTGAGCAGTATAAAATATTCTTTAAAGCAGTGGTCCCCAACCCCCGGGCCGCGGACCGGTACCGGTCCGTGGGTCATTTGGTACCGGGCTGCCCAAAAAGAAGAACTTATTTACATTACTTCCGTTTTATTTATTTCGGAGTCTGAAAGACGTTAAATTTGAAAAGTAACGTCTGTGTGGAATGACGCACTGACAAATTCATGCATCCGTCCTGCTTGATGGGTCTCGGTCACGTGACAGGTTATCAACACACACACACACTAACTCATGAACATACAAGCACACGAACACTGACAATTACAATACATCACCGCTTTGGATGTAAAAATGACAAGACAAAAAGATTTTCACTGACGATTTCTTGACCTCTCTCCTCATGACAACTGTAAGGCTGAAGATGTACACTAGAAGTTCTCATACACTCTCTCCTTTGGCCATTATGTGGTCCATCATGAACTATGAGCAACTGTGTAGTTAAAAAATCTTTACATACCACAACTGTAAGGAAGTGGAATAAATCATTGAAACTATTTGAAACTATCATATAATTATTATTTTACTCTATTACACAAAGTTAAACATTAATTGCAGACATTTTCATTTTCTGAAGGTCAGCCATTTTTTAATTAGGAACACCAAGGTTGTATAGAAGTTTAATAAAACACAGAATTCTATAAAAATTCTCAAAATGTATTTTGTATGTTCTGATGTCATGTGCGAACAAACTTGTGAAACCTTATGACAGACATAAAATTATAAAATTAAAATTATTGAGAGAAAATCTTGTAAATTGCAGAACACAACAGAAGGGTAAACATTGCATGAAAGTCTTATCTGTGATAGGCAATCAAAAGACAGCAAATGACAATGACCTGCTTTAAAATCCAGGATTGTCTCAAGCAGTTCCACATTAAGTCATAAGAGTAAGTTACACATGTCAGACGTGTACCTGACCAAAAAAGTCATGAACACAAAGGTGGGTGTGCCTGCCCTGCCCTGCCCTGCCCTGCCCTGCCCTGCCCTGCCCTGCCCTGCCCTGCCCTCCTCTCCCCTCATAGTAATTCAACTGTACTGCATGTATCTGATAATATGAGAACTTTGCGCACCACATAATTTATAAATTTAATTAACATTCAGATACCACTTTGTGTTTGTCTTATGTGAATAGGTTTCCAATGTTTTAGACTACCGAGGACCAAGTCTAGCAGCAAGCATCATCTCGGCTCATTTCAGCGGTGATCGTGAAGCAGCTGTTGTGTTGGATGTGGCCTGTGGTACTGGACTGGTGGCGAAACAGGTGAACTCACAAAAAAGAAGACCAAATAACAAATCATTCTCTTTGTATATTTTATTTTTTGGAACAACTTTTCAGGTTGTGGTGTTAAGATGTTAAATGCTCAGAAGAACATCAAAACCTGATGGGCTTGTAATTCCTATACTCATTTATTTGACTAGTGTGACTGATGAATGACCAAATGTATGTCTCTTGTATAGATGGTGACACAAGGATTTAAACAAATTGTGGGTGTTGATGGGAGTAATGCAATGTTGGACATGTCCAGAAAGACTGGGTTGTACAAGGACCTGAAGCAGTGCCTGCTTGGAGAGGAACCATTGTCTGTCCATTGGGGTAATTTAATAGTTCAGTATTTCACAGCAGGCATGAGAGATTATATAGTTTGTTTATATCTATCAATGTGAGTGTGATCAAATACAAATAACATTGGTTTATGCATTACATTTGTATTCCTTATTTGTCAAATTAATCCCATTAATTCTAACTCTTCAACCTCACCAATTTATTTCCCACAGGTCTATTTGATGTGGTTGTGATTGTTGGAGGACTGACTATTGGTCATGTCCCAGTTAACGTGGTTAGAGAGTTGTTCGACTTTGCTAAACCAGGTGAGACTATTTTTCCTTGTTTCATACTCTAAAGTAAAGTTGTTAGCAATTATTAGACTTTCCATAGAAAGCCAGAAATGGTATTCAACACAAAATAGTCCCATCATCTTTAGCTGGTAATCTGGGTCTGGATAGTGGGGGCAGCAGTTTGAGTCCAGACAGTCGCTGGTTACATCATCCATCTCCCCTGTGGGATCCCAAGGTGTTCCAAGGCAAACCAAGAGACTTAATTTCTCCAACAATTTCTGGGACTTTCTCCAGATCTCCTATCAGATGGACATGCCTGGAACACATCCATAGGAAGGCATGCAGGGAGCATCATGACCTGGTGCCCAAACCATTCTAGCTGACACCATTTGACCTGGAGAAGCGGCAGCTTTCCTATAAGCCTCTCCCAGATGTTTAAGCTCCTCACCCTATCTCTAAAGCTGAGCCCAGCCACCCTACCAATTAAACTAATTTCAGCAACTTGGACTCAAGTTGCCCAGACTTTATGACCATAGGTCAGGGTTGCAAAGTCGACAGAGTGGTAAATGGAGATCATTCCCTTGTGGCTCATCTCTTGAACACCATGGACCTGTAGAGCAACCACATCATTGTGGAAACCTCATTGGTCTGCCTGTTTGCCTTTCTCGTACTTGTGAATAGGACCCCGAGATACTATACCTAAAGCCCTTCATTTGAGTTAGGGACTCTTCTCCTAACCAGAGGGGGCACTCCACTCTTTCAGAACAGATGCTGATCTTCATCTTGGCCGCTTCACATTTGACTGCAAACCCCTCCATGTTGTCTAGCTCTGGGACTTGCAGAGAAGTCCAACAACTGAAAACCATTTGATTTCAGATGAAGCAGGCCCATACACCTTCTAATCACCGCTTTCTCTACATCCAAAAAGCACATATGGACCGGTTGGCTTAACTTCCGCAAACCCTTGAGCACCCACCGGAATTGGTCCAGTGTTTTGCAGCTGGGACAAAAGCCACATTATTCCTCCTGAATGAAAGGTTTGACTATCGGTGTAGTTCTCTTCTCAAGAACCCCGGAATAGACTTCCCCCGAAGGCTGAGTAGTGTAGTTCCCGTATAACTGGAGCACACCATCCAGTTCCTTGTCCTGAAAAGGGGAACCACCATCCTGGTCTGCCAATCCAGTGGTATTGTCCTCAACTACCATGCGATGTTACAGAGATACATCTGCAGAGATACTGTACATTTGCACATCCAGACACTTAAGGTATTGAGGAGATCCTCAAAGTATTCATTCCCTGACAATATCCCAGTCAAGGCCAGCAGGAGTGCTGGTGGTGCATCACTTTCCTCTCCTGGGATGCCGGAAGGTTTGCCAGAATTTCTTTAAGGCTGACTGATACTCCATGGTCTTCCCAAACTCCTCCCAAATCTGAGTTTTTTGCCTCTTTAACCACTCAGAATGCAGTACAGCTGGCCTGCCCTGTGGGCAGTCAACAAGGCTCTGTGGGACACCTTCCTCAGCTTGATGGCATCCCTTATTTCTGGCATCCACCACAGGACATTGGGGTAACCATTGTGACAGGCACCAGACTTTGTGATCACAGCTCTTAGCAGCTGCTTTGACAATGGAGGTGAAGAACACGGTCCACTTGGACTCCTGGCCTGGATTGTCACCCAAGACCTCTTTGCCATGAGAGACCCTTCAAAGAGCAACAACAACATAACTGCTAGGATCATTCGGGCATCACAATACCACAATAAGGTGTCAGTTCAAGGGGGAGAGTTTTATTATGTCCTTAAAATGTTTCTAAAGTCTACACAGGTGATTAACTTCACCTGATTTTATTTCTAAATATAATTTTCGGTCATCTGTATGACAATTAAAACACTGCATAGTTCCATAATAATGTTCCCAATTTTGTAAATATAAATGAGACAGTTTGTATTTAAATCAGTATCTCACTCCTCTATCATTAGTGTGTTCAATCCTTCAAAAACTAATGCACTATTTTTCCATAGGTGGCTACATTTGCATGACAACCAGAGATTCTTGTGACAATGCTGAATTCAAACATGCCCTGGAGAATGAGCTGAAGCAGATGGAGGAAGAGGGTCTGTGGACTTGTGTAGAAGTCACTAAGGAGAGAGAATGGATAAAAATGAAGCCAGAGCGGGGTTATAACTACATGACTGGTATTGTGTACCTCTATAAAAAAATCTAAATACAGCACAGTGCTTACTATAGATATGTGACACTGCACCCATATCAATTCAAAACCTTCTAAAAAATAATAATAACATGATATTAAAGTAACTATACACTTCAAAATGAAAGAGTAAGAATTCTTTTCAAAGTTAGATGCCGTCAGTGACATTGGGTTTGTGGGTATGAATATGGTGCTTCATAGCTCATGTCTTAATGAGTATCATGTTCATCCAGACAACTTGTACTGAATTTAAGACCAACAATGTAGTATAGTCCATTCTGTGATATTCAACTGCATGGTTAAGTTGTAATAATTTGATCACTTATGTCCTTGTGCAGGCAACTTTCAGTCTCAGTCCTGGGTTCATTATAAGTTTCTGGTATGCAGTAATTAACATAAAATTTTATATATATTCTTGTGTAGTGGTAAATGTCTGCAGACAGTTCCAATCAGATACACTTTCTGAAATACAACATCCACACACTTAGAGCAAACCAGAGCAGTTATGAAATGACTGTGTCACTGTCCAGTCACAACGTCTTGAGTGCTATCCATCCCAGTGTTTGGTGCAGAGACGCCCAAGAAGATAACTGTTCTGTGCGTCCTTTGTTAGGGGGGCACATAGACTGAGTTCCTACTTGCTGTATTTCACCTGCAATCAAAACAAATTATTAACTAAGACCAGTCACTATCCTGTTTTCCTTTGGACACACTTTCATAACTGTTCAATAAAAGAACTGCCAACTCTAACAACTTGGTGCCATGACATAGATTGGCTGACCCTCAAAGTGAGTAATTCTTTGGACTTTCAGAGTGGATCGAATATTGTTTTTTTTCTCTATCTCCAGACAATAATAAAAGCTCTGTGAATTACTGTAAACAGGAAACTTCTTAAACTGAGATTACTCTTAATTGCATATATGTCTTCATGATTCTTTTACATTTCTATGACTTATCACAAATAAATGGTAATCACAGACTCTTGCGTGACAGAAAGTGAAAGTGTCCTACTAGCAGTCTGTGTTCAGGCTTTGAGTAATAGTATTTTCCCAAAGTTCCCTCAATTTCAACCGTGGATTTTGATTGAAATCATAACAGACTTAGTGCTGGAGTATATAATCATTACTGTAGGTGCATGCCAAATTTAAAACAATCAACTTTTATTTATATGGTGCTAATCACATCAGACATTTCAAAGTGCTTCAACAGACAGAGAAACCCAACAGGACCTTCCAGGTGAAGCAAAAGCGACAGCGTCAGGGAAAAGTTCTCTAATTGAGGACGAAACTCAGGGTAAGAACCAGACTCTGGAGGGGATCATTCGCCTTGACCAGCTGGGCAGAAAAGAAAAACTGATGAAACAAACTGGTGAATCCTGGGTGATTTGTGAATGGTGCGCTTAAGTAAAGAGTGATAGAGCTAATTTTAGCTCAGGGTTTTTAATAGCTAAACGGCTTGTGTGTATGTATTTTTAAGGTCCTGCCTTGGAGAAGAGTTAAAATTCACTTTCTCTGTATTTGACCAGAATTAAAAAACAAACCTCTAGATGTGCATATTGACCACTACACAAGCCCGTATGCCACCCCCCCCACACACGCCTATATATGTATATCACTCACATATGTACATATATACGTATTGTGGTGGACATACTTTGTCCGCCACTCTTAAAGTCACTAGAGAATGTTACGACACACCAAAAGTCCCTCTGTGCAGAGATTGCATGTTCTCCCCGTGTCTGCATAGGTTCTCTCCGAGTTCTCCAGCTTCCTCCCACCTCCAAAAACGTGCATGTTAGGCGAATTGGCTGGTTTCAAATTGCCCGTAGGTGTGACTGTGTGTGTGCATGCTTGTCTGTCTGCATTTATCTCCGCGGTGCACTAGCGTTGCCCCTGGAGTGTCCCCTGCCTCATGCCGCCAGTGGGTTGGGATAGCTCTAGCAACCCCGGGTCCCTGGAATAGGCTCTAGAAACCCTGCAACCCGCGACGGTGAAAGAACCAGGTTTAGAAAATGATTGAATGAATGAATGAATGTTCATACAGTGAATGGATTCTCTTCCCGTTGGACCCACATTACATTAATTCCCACATATAACACAACTGGAGTGCAGGTACAGAAAGATGAAGCTGGATGAATCTATTACTGGGAGCTGAATTCTGCCTTCTAACTGTCACAATTAGTTAAACAGTGTGTAGTAATAAAATAAAAAATAAGCAAAACAATTTCATTCCCTTGGAGTTAATTGATGCTGTGACTGAAAAATGTTCAGGAATTCATGTTATAACCAGTAGATGGCAGTAACTGAAAGCTATAAAATGATTACTGATCAGATTCCGGGAAAATTAGGGAAAAGTAAAAAATGAAAGATTGATACATCATATTGAGACAAGTGGAATACAAAAGAATCACCAGAAAGAGTACAACAACAACAAACGAACGAAGAAGTACATTGACCCAGCTAAATAGAGTATCTAGAGTCTAGATACTGTATTATTACATTTTTAGTGTAAAAATACTCTGTTGCCACACCGTTTGGTCTGAAGAAAACATCACCTGTTTGAATATCTGGTTTATGGCGAGTTTTGGACCACTGTTCTGTAATTGTAGACCACAAGTTGTTGTATTCCTTGATCATATTGGAAGCTTTGTCTTGCATCAAATACTTGTATGTACAATGCATAGGATTGTGTGGGGGAGGATATGATCTAAGATTGAGTATCCACAGCAATCAGTTGTTTACATGTGATTTTTAGGGTGAGTTGGTGAACTTACCTCACCACATTAGGGCACTAGTGACCTTCCTCTGCGGTCACCTGCAGCATGCAGTAATGGATTTTACGATTCAGGAGGATGATGTCTGTGGAGGATTTCTGGCACACCATTGACACCTGCAGTTCGTGTATCAGATCTCAGGAACAACAACTAATTGGACAGCTCCGATTAACAAGAATAAATGATTGAATGTCAGATTATTGAATTCACGTTCAACAGGCACACCTAGATGGCATTTTTCTGATTTACCTAAAAATCCAACCACACATTAGTAGATGAGAGGGGGAGACTGTTATTCTGTACCTGACCCCTGTATCAACCATGAAGGGCAGGCATATCCCGTTTATCTTTGTGTCAAAACTCCCTCAGGATATAATTGCTCATCTAAGGTCGAATCTTGGTACCCCTGTTGGGGCACCAATATGGTTGGGGACCTCTGTATTTCCCTCTAAAATCTCCCCTCGTACCTCTGTTGAAACCACCCCTACATGTGGATCCCTGCTGAGGACCCACATTGGGCATGTTCTTGACCAGTGGACCGTGGTGCTGCACACAAAATTGCTCCCCTAACAACTGGCTGGGATTTGTGCTGGGCATTCCAGCTCTGCGGTCCATGCTGGGCCATTATCTGAGTTAGTGCTGGGCTGCTATCAATGGCTTGAGTTTTGGTTTGAAGTTTGTTCAACAGCGGACATATTCTTTTCCAGTTTGCTCTCATACTGTATGTTCCGCATTAGACATTGTGAATGTGGTGTAAGTGTGAGTTACTTGTCCTAACATGTCTATAATGGGGCGTAATGACATTGTATATTTGGGGTTAGGTTTGGTTAGATGTGTCTTAACTCAAATGTTCTTGTTGCATATTTGTGTAATATTGATTTCTTGCAGATGCGTGGTTGAGCAGACCTTTTATTCTTAACTCGCTGGCTGCCAATGACGTCTACAGAAGTCAATTACTTTTTTCAATGGGGAGTGCTGAGGGACAGTCTGGTGGTGCATGTCAGTGAAAAATCAGGCTTTTTTTTTTTTAAACTTAGTTTTTATTTAACAATTAAACCAAAGTAAAGGAGATGTACACATAAATTACAATACAAATTGAAAAAACAGTTCCCATGTTATACATTAAATTGCATAATATATAATCGTTTAAAAGAAAAAGCAAAAAAAAAAATACAAAAAAACATAAATGAAAATGTATTTTTTTATATATACACATCTCTTCTAATCCTTATGTACATATATACTGTATATTCCTGTACATTCATACATAGGCTTGTATAACCTTCATAATTGTGTCCCTCTTGACATGAATTTCTCTGTTTTCAGTTGTAGTTTCGCGGTGATTTTCTCCATAGAGTATCCATTTTTTATTCTCTCTCTCCATTGTGTTATTCTGGGGGGATGTTGGTCCAGCCAAGCAGCCGTCACATGTTTTTTTCGACCAGAAGTATTATTCTGAGTAAATAAATCATATCTTTGTCTATCATATTAGTTGAGGGTATCCCTAAAATGACCAGTGCTGCATTTAAAATAATATTTATGCCCAAAACATGTTTAATTTCCTCTTGAATATCTTCCAGAATGGACAGTCCCAAAATAAAGTATATGTGTGTGGTCTCCCACCTTTCCACATCCCCTCCAGCACAAATTAGATGCCTTACTATATTTTGAAGTTACCACCGGAGTATTAAAATATTGCATTTTAACCTTCCAGTCAAATTCCCAAAGTTTTGGACTACTAGTTATTTTACGGCCTGCTTCATAAGTGTCTTCCCATTGTTTATCTGTTATTATGATATTAGCTTCCATTTCCCATTTCTCTTTAACCTCTAAATTACTGTCCTTAGAAATTTGTTGTAGAGCTTTATATATTTTTGATATAGTCCCCTTTTTTGTTGTATTTTCTCCGGTCATTGACATCAACAGTCTTTCTAACTCCGTCGGTATTTTTCTAATGCTTTCCCATTCCTTAGGTTTTAAAAGGTAATGACGTAATTGTAAAAATTTATAAAAGTCCTGAACAGGTAAATTAAATTCTCTTTTAAGTTGATCAAATTACTTCAGAGTTTCCCCAGTGAACAATTGTGCTATATTAATGAGTCCTTTATTTGACCATTTTTATACCCTTAATCAAGTGTAGACGGCAAAAAGTCTGGATTCTTAGATATTTTATTGGCTCTAGTGATTGATTTAGATATGCCCAATTTTTTTCTTACAACTGACCATATCGTCAATGTTCCTTTAATCCATTCATTTTCTTTTCTGAGTTTCCTCCTCGTTTCCTGAGTCACAAAAGGAAGTGATTCTAAGAAATGTTTTTACATGAACTTTGTTCCATCTTCACCCAAACCATGTCCGTGTCGTTTTTTATCCAGATGATTAAAGCTCGAATTTGTGCAGCCCAGAAATAATGCTGTAAATTGGGTAGGTTAAACCCTCCCTTGTCTTTGGCTGCATTAGTGTTTTATATTTGATTCTGACTCTTTTATGTTGCCATAGGTATTTTGATATTGTTTTATCTAACATTGTTAGGATAGAATTAGAAATTACAATGGGCAGTGACTGAAATAAAAATAATAATCTTGGTAGTATGTTTATTCTCACAGTTTCTATTCTTCCCAGTAGGTTTAAAGGTAAAACCTCTCATCTACTTAAGTCCCTTTTTATATCACCTATCAATTTCCAGTAGTTTGCTTCAAATAGTTGTAATGTGACTGGGGTGATTGTAATGCCCAAATACTTAAATGCTTTGCTTGTCCATTTAAACTTGGTCTTCTAGTTCAGTTGGGTATTTACCTGATAGCTACTAGCTACTGATTTAGATTCATTTGTCTTATATCCTGATAGTTTTCCATATTCCCCCAAATTATTTAAGAGTGCTGGTATGGATGAAGAATGGCTCACTTATGTATGTTAATATATCATCTGCAAATAGTGATATTTTGTGTTCCATACCCACATTATCTAATATTCACTTTATGTTTTTATTTTGTCTGGGATTTGGGTTTTTTGTATATCATTTTGTATATATATTTTGTATATCAAAAAAATGATATACAAAAATCATGGAATTTAGCAAAATGACAACTGATCCAGTTACAGAACAGAGGAAGATGGAGAAGTTGCGGCAGCTTAGGATGCTACAAAGTTACACGTTAGAGCCTCAACTCACAAATGGACATGGTGTCACTCTGGGAAAAGCATCTTGCGATCAATCAAGAACAGAAAGAAACCACAGGAATGTTGGAGAATGGTAACGAATGAGTAAATTGGCTCATTCTCTTCTCCTTCCTCACATTCTTTCCTCTTCTTAGGTAGCACGTTTTGTTTATGTCTTCACTTTTGTGTTTGACCTACTAGTTTCCTCCTATTGATTCTGCTCCAATTCACTTCCTGCGTCTTTCCCCTTCTCTTCACAGATCTTCTTTCATTTTTTTACTTACTTTTTTGAGTCTCCAACGCCTCTTCTTGATGGTTAGCTGGTTCATGATTCCAATTTTTTCTTGATTCAGTATTTTACTGACTCATTCATAAAACCCAGGGTTACAAAGGGGTAGGGTTTTAAATTCCTCCCTAGTTTGAGTAGGAATGTTGTCTTCGTTCTTAAAATAAACCTCGTCCTCGTCTTTAGAAGGAATCCCGTCCATGGGTTCTGGCTGCTGTGGGAGGGCCCATCGCTTGCCAGCCACAACATCACAAATTGGATTTATAGAAGTGGTCCTTTTGTTGTTCATTGTTCTGTTGCATAATTTGTCTTTGATCAGATCTGTCACTACTCCTTTCATGATTTTCATGTCATCCTCCGATTCACTTATTTTGGTTTTAAATTTTAATTTCAATTTTGGTTTTAATGTTTGGTGTTTGCTCATTTCTCTTTCCGGGATTGACATTAAGTGTTCTTTGGCAGAGGCTGGAGCCAAAAATGAACTATGACATGCTTGCTTTTGCCCAAATCGTTTTAACCCTGAAATTTTGGTTGCTACCTCTTTTGAGGGTTTTTTTTGTTTATTCTCTGAGTTGCCAATTTAGAGAGCATCCCCACATGATCTTTCTTCATTCACAGCCTCTGATATTTTGCATTTTATCTCCTCTTGATAATTCCACATTTGCGGGAACACACACACACACACACACACACACACACACACACACACACACATACACACACACACACACACACACACACACGTAAAAACACTCAAAACCTCGAAGTATTGATTAAGAAATGGTCTGAAACCTTGATTTGGTTCTTTTAGTTAATGTTCAGGCCAAATCATGTACAACTTGACTGTGGACTTTAAACCTTTATGCGGTACTTTTGATGCTTTGTTTCAGTCTGATTTTATTATGGTGAATCTAAGGACTTTAGATCTTTTTGTGGTGCTTTGAGGGCTTGGCCAATTGTAGCCGCTTTAGTTTATTGCGTGAGATTGCCTTGTTTTGTCTCTTGCGTAATGTCCCTGCTTTTGCTCAAGATTATATATTATATGGCACATACAGGACTTGAAATCTTATGCGGTGCTCTGGTACATGCAGTGAGGTCACCAAATGTCTTTAAATATACCCCCCCACCCCCTATTTCCCCCCAACTCTCAATACACAAACACAGTAGCTTCACCTTTACTTGTACCTAGTTCCAAGAGTACTCTTTAACTCTGACACATTGAGAAGATTGCATACATAGTTTGGCGGAAATTTAGAAAATGTTTTCTGCTTACTTTAATTGTTTGCAGTCCATGGTCTCCGTCGATGGCCATTCATCTCTTCAGAATCTGGGCAATGGCGCCACAATGAAATCAGGAAAAATAAAGACACTGTAGCAGCTTTATTATTTGGTTGCTGAAAAAGCATATAATATGACATGGTAGCAAGAACCCTTGATTAATTCATACCAAATTCAAATGAGAAGGAAAATAAATATCAAACATTTCTGCACAAATGGATGTCAGTGAGAATAGGGGAAAATGTAGTAACAAGCACTTATTAGAAAATGGAATTCCTCTAGTGAGTGTAATTACTTTAAAGGAAAATTTTTGATGTGATTAACATTACAGTCTATAAAGAAGAAGTAGTAGATTGCTTTGAATGTTTAGGGATTTGACAAGACTTGAAATTGTGCCAATCATATTGGGAAATTTGAGCAAAAAAACCGACAAAAAACTAAATAAGTTTGAAAGGTAGAGTGGGAATAAACAGACATTTGCAGAAGACTCTTTACATTGAATTATTCAGGGTATTTACAGACTATGGATTCATAATTTACCTCTGTCAAAGAAGTTGGATACCATACAGCATCAGACCTGTTCTACAGGTGACAGCAGTGGAGAAGTGCCAGTTCACCTGCTGAGCACTGCAGTGGTGCCCTTGCACAAGACACCATCTCCTTTATAAGTTGCTTTATAAGTTACCATGATGGAGCTGCTCACCAGTCTACCTCTAGTCTGTAATTTCCCTTCAGAGATTAATAATGTTGATTAAATCTTAATCTTTAATCTTAATAGCAGCTGGCAATAATATACTGTATTACAAAGGAGGGAATTATGGTGGTCCCAGGGCCTTAGTACTTTTGAGTCTGTGTTTGCTATGTCTACCAGGTCCTCAGCTGTGCAGAGATTGTCATGAACGTAGCACAGGAAGGCAGGACTCAAGTGCACGACAAGGACCGGTAGATCAGAAAAACGAGGTTTATTCAAAGCGAGGGTCGGTACACAGGAAAGGCAGTCAAACCAGGCAGAGGTAACTAAGACGGGAGGCAAAAAGGGAAGGTCAAAAAACGAGCAAGGTTCAAACACAATTAACTATGACAAGAGCTGTGAAAAAAGACGAATGTGAGCTAGGGACTAGTGATGTGATGCTGGGGATCGAATCTCCGAAGCGTGTGCCGAGTAGGGGAGGGGTGTTCCCGTGAAGCGCGTATCGAGGCTTGATTCATCTGAGGGAGGAGCTGAAAATAATGATGTCTGAAGCATCGCCGGGCAGTGAGGCTTTGGGCGTGACGTTCCGTATCGAGGCTTCCATCACGGGAACGCCTCGCTACGCTGTTGATACCACGTGACTGATTCAGCTCGTGACACGTACATTAACACCGATATAAAGTGATCACACTCCATTCAGAATGTGGTTATTTGGTGGACAGTTGTGGTTAGATAGTGTGGAGACAGTTGGGAATTTCGATAGAGTCAGACATATTTTGGATAGAGGTATAGATAGTGTGGAGAGAGTTGGTTTAGGAGAGAATCAGGAAATGGAACCTGCCACAGTGGACAAATCATTGTTTTTAAATAAAAACCAATGATGTCACCAAAGCATAATCACTGGCTATACCTCAATGTTACAGAAGCACAATCATTATCCCAACCCCACCACCCTCCCCTCACTGTACATGTTTATTTTCTTTTTCCTCATGTCCAAATAATCACTTTCCATACTGCCGGTGGTATGTATGTAATATACTGTATATGTACTTGTGTGAGAGTGAGCGTGTAAAGAGAATTTCCCCATGAGGGATCAATAAAGTGTGGATTATTATTATTATTACTTTCTTGGGGATGATGGGGAGAAGCCTTTCCAATAACTATCAAGAACAACATTCATACCTGCAATTCTTTTGCTCATAAATCAGGTACATGATGGCAGAAGCTGATGGATGTCATAGGAAGTTTGATTTAGATAATGAAGAAGTTGATGCAATCGTCATTATTGAGATCTGTAGGAAAAGAAGGATCAGTAGAGCTGGAGCTTTGTGTATCGAACGGAAACCTTGGATTGCTCTTCTTCTCGTCTGTAAGGGTTGAGTAATATGTTGCTCTGAGTTCTTCAGTCTAGATGAGTGCCACATTCTCTCCAGGCATAAGGTGGTTTGCTTTAATGAACTACTGTAATTTGGAAATCAAACAATGGAGCTAGCCTTTTTGGTTTTAAATTGCTCCTTTATTCTACATAGCTCCTTTATTCTAAAGGAGCAATGTCATCAAACATTGTGCACATCAAAAAGTACAACAACCCAACTGGCTGGATTGATTTCAAGGTTGGGAGTGATAGACTACAGATTACCTCTACAGCCAGTGGTTGAATGATGACATGCAGCTGAACATGCAAAGCAACATGAAAACAAACGCTCATAAAATACATTAAATTATTTTACACTGCATCCTAATTTATGTAGTAAAAATGGTTTCTGCTGCAGGTCTCTGCTGCAAGCCCCTCAGTGTGAGTCTAATAGAGTGATTGTATAATAATATGATGATGGGTAGGTAGTATGTTCAGATGCCTGCTCCAACTTTTCTTCATTATTTCTTGAAGTCACTTTTAATGCCTAAATCTTGTTTGAATAGGATGTACTTGCTGTGGACTATGGTGGTCCAAGTCTAGCAACGAACGTCATCCCCTCCCATTTCAGTGGTGATCGTGAAGCAGCTGTTGTGTTGGATGTGGCGTGTGGTTCTGGACTGGTGGCAAAACAGGTGAATTCGAAAGAAAGAAGAGAGGATCACATCGCTAAAAAAATGATCATTCTGTTTTCATGTTTTTTATTTCCTTAGACAGAACTTAAGTATATTACAAGTTAAAAAACCCATTCATCTTGTAATTCCTCAATCACAAATAACATTAGTTTTTGTGTTATCTTTGTATTCTTTATTTGTGAAATTATACCCATGTATCTTCACTCTTCAACCTCACCCCTATTTATTTCCCACAGGTCTGTTTGATGTGGTTCTGATTATTGGAGCACTGTCTGTTGGCCATGTCCCAGTTAACGTAGTTAGAGTTGTTCAACTTTGCTAAACCAGGTGAGACTGTGTTTCTTGGATTCAAACACTCTCAAGTACAGCTGATACCAGTTAATGTACTAAACTTTCCATAGAAAGTTTTGATCATTGCCTAGAGCTCATGATCATAGGCAAAGGTGGACAGTAACGGAGTAAACTTACTTAAGTACTGTACCTAAGTACAGAGTCTGAGGATTTTTACTTTACTCAAATACTAGAATTCTTTCATACTTACTACTCTTACCGAATACATTTCCAAGGTAAAGATTTTTACTCTTACTCGAGTTAATTTCTGAGAAGACTCATGAATACTCGTTACTTTTAGGTTTGCCTGTTGCAAATGGCGACTGCCGAAGAAGCCTCCATTGAATCTAATGAACATAATGAGCCGGAGTTTTATGAGGCGGAGGAAGAAAACCCATGGCCTCATCTTAAAGATATGTTCGAGTTTGTAGAAGTGAAAAAGGACAACGCGGACTCAGACAAGAAAAAGTACATTTTCAAATGCTTATTGTGTTTGCAGAAGAAAAACTGACAAAAGTCACACCTACAGACCTCTTGTCACTTAATTTTACAGTACTACAGACTGACAGAGACTGACGGACAAAGGGCCACAGAGACACACAGACAGGGGGGCAGGGGGAGACACACAGATTGGGGGGGGAGTCAGACAGACAGACCGACAGGTGGGGGGAGATGGAGGAAGAGGGTCTGTGGACTTGCGTAGAGGTCACTGAGGAGAAAGAATGGATAAAGGTGATACCAGACCAGGGGCATAACTACATGACTGGTTTTGTGTACCTGAACAAAAAAATCTAAATGTAACACATCACACCCATAAATGTAACACATTGCACCCATATAAAATCAAAACTTTCTAGAAAGTAGTCCATAATAACGTAATATTAAAATAACTATAAACTTCAAAATTAAAGTGTAAGAATTCTTTTTGAAGTCAGACTCCATTAGTGACGTTGGGTTTGTGAGTATAAATATCTTACTTCATATGCTCATGGCTAAATAGTTGAGTTTCATGCTCATCTCAACAACTAGTGGTGATTTGTTGACCAATAGTGTAGTATAGACCATTCTAGAACATGTAACTACATGAATAAGTACTTGTCAAAATTGTTAAACATTAAAGCCAAATGTTGGGTCAAACTCCTGAAAAAGTTCTGCACTGTTTTTGTCCCTGATTTGTGTTCAGAAAAATCACTTTAACTAATCAACAGTCACCTTTACTAGTAAATATTTCTCTGAATGTACCAGGTTTTATGATCTTACAGTCAGAAGAAGGTGGGGTGGAAATTCCCTGTTGATTGTTGTCACATCTTCTGCCCTACTGGGTGTGGTCTGGCTAACATCAACTTCTCCAATGTCGGTGACAATCATGCCACTGAGCAGGTCATCAAAGAGAAGGAGCTGAGCCATACCTGCATCCTCCAGTGTTCTCATTTCTTATTTGATCAACAATCAGGTCATACAGGTCTGGTTCACTCAGGTCATCAACGCTGCTGGTTATGCCGTCATCTTCAATAGAACTTGTAAATGTCATTAGCTGAATCACATTAAACTCAGTCTCTTTTGGGTGTGGTAGCTCAGCATTCACTGTGGCATGAAGCTTTGGACAGGAGTTTCACGTTGTCTTGACACTCATTTCACCAGGCAGTGATTCTAAAAGATCCCAGATGAGCCCACAAATGTAACCGGTACTAGACCATGGGGTATCTGTGCTGGCAACATGTGATGCACAGGCTAAAAGTACTGTGGATCAGTGGTCGCACTGGCTGTTGCATCAATGACGAGACACGCAGGATTAGCATCTTGACAAGCCAGGGCCATTTTATTTGTAATTGAACAGAATGTCAGAAATGCAATGAACAACACTAAATAGGCGCCTTCCCCATTTACAAGTTGCTCATTTGGGCACACCAAGCAGGAGCTGCCCACCACTCTACCTCCCATTGCATGTTTACAGGCCCTTGTGTGTGTGTGTGTGTGTGTGTGTCTGTGTGTGTGTGTGTGTTACAGGTGTGCTCTTAATTTCCCCTAGGGGATCAGTACATTATATATATATTTAAAAAAAAATCTTTGCAGTGCCTCACCCATGGATACAATTGCATCCATTGCAATACAAATATTCAGATTTTTGGTGGTTTTCCCTTGGCTTCCTCTGCATCTTTATCCATACTATCCACAGTAATACCTGTCTCTTTTTCTTCATTAACTTTGGATTGTTTTTAAGTAAAGAAAGCACAACTCGTCGCTCTCTCTTCAGCGTGTAAAATCAGCAGACGTCGTGTTGCCGTATGGTCAGTTTTGATACTGTATCACGCGGGTGAGTTTCACGATAAAAAACTCCCGTGCGAAAACATAATGACGATTTCCAGGTGCAAAATTTATGTGGAGAAATGGAAAAATTATGAATATGTTGAATGGCAGTGTATTTTTTCCAAAATTATATCGCATAAAGAGTAGCATCAATTTTTCTTTAAAGGATCTAAACCCAGGGATGCATGTTTTCTGATGATTGTGTGTCCCTGTCAAAAATTGTGCGTCATAAGGACTCACGTTAACGAGAACCCTGCAGCGCTGTCTCAAAAAAGTAAGGGAATGCTCTGTCTCAAAATATAGCACCCTCAACCCACAACAACGGCAGTATTTTGTACATATTTTTGGATTCGGATGGAATAAGGGCACTTATATCAATTATCAAAGAGCGCAGTCATTTGCTAAAATAATAATATTGGATGGTTCAATCAAATGTTTTTACAATTTTGAGCAGATCAGTTAAAAATTGGACTGATCATTAAAAATGCATTAGCATTTCAAATACTTATATATACTTATATAAATCCCCAGTAGGGAAATGCTTTTTATACTCAATATATTGAACACATGCACATGCACACACACACACACACACACACACACACACACACACACACACACACACACACACACACACACACACACACACACACACACACACACACACTAGGCCTGTAGACAAGCGAGTAATGGATAGTTCCTGATAGATCCTGATGTAAAGCTCTGCAGGAGGGAGGAGTCACATTTACTTATTAAGTATAGCTGAGACTGACTCAGAGATTAATTTACCTCGCATTGTGGAACAGAAGCCCCAGAGCTTTCATCTTTGGTTAACAAACTCACTGTCTGGAAAACCTCCTTGCTGTATATAATGTCATCTGTCAGTAAAATAGTTGAAAGTGCAGCAGCATATGCTGCATCTTTTCCTACAAGTTCCACACCAACAGAGAAAAAAAACTACTACAGCTCCAGGGCTGAGATCTACGAAATGGTAAGAAAACAAAGGAGCAGTAAACTATTTTAGATGCTTTTTATCCTGGTAAACTGATACATTTTGAGACCCCTTAAACATCAGAAATACTTAAAATTTACCACTCATATAAATATATTGGTTTACAGCTTGGATACATTACTTGAGCTCATGCATAACTAGTCTTCCTATAGCTATTAAGTAATAATTGTAAATCCAAATCTGTGGGCTTTGTAAGATTTTTGTAAGATTAGTCTGAGATCACCACAAGCTCCCCGAGGAGAGATTGCGGATCTCAATCCAGCTCTCCGTTCAAAGGTTAAGTCTCCGAAGTGCAGCAAGGTCATAGCGGTGCTGCACCCACCTAGCTCTGCTCATCTGGAGGGCGAGGCAATTCGCCTAGCTGCTACTGCTTGTACATGCACGACGTCTGCCTCACTTCCACTGGGGCGGCTCAGCAGAGAAGCCCCAGTGGAGCCCCACCCGGAGTCTCGTCGGCATAGGTAGCTTGTCCTTTATCTCGGTTCCTGTTTTATTTATTTTATTTTTTTTGAAATGTTATTACAACACACCTTCATCACATTTGCAACATAAACAACAATGAAAACAACAATGAAAAAAAAAGGGGCTGACGGATAGAAGCCATTTGGCTTGTGAAATTCCCGTTCCTCTTAATCACCAAACACCTCATATTTTGTCCACCAACTCAGATTTAGTGTTTTAAACCATTTCATACAATGAATTTTAACACTCATTTGTGTCACCTTGTTGTTTAAACCATTCAATTTACTGTCAGATATTAGCCTTTATCCAAGGTATGACCTAGAGCTTAACCATGTTTATATTCACAGAGTTAAATTTGGAAATGGAAAAATTGTATTGCAAATAAAAACCAAAAACATGCTCATCAAATTGATTTTGAACTCCAAAAAGGTTGCCATAGGCTTGTAACATAATTTTATAGTTTGTGTCATTTTTGCCACTCTTCAAAGGAGTTGTTTGGGTCAAAACAGACACACTCAAATTCAAAAATTGAACAAATTGAATTTTATTGCACATAAAAACCAAAAACCTGCTCATCAATTTAATTTTGAATTCAAAATAGTTTTTCATAAGCTTCTAACATAACTATATACAATTTGTGTCACTCTTCAAATTAGTTTTTCAAAATAAGATGAAATGCACCAATCGTGACGCATGTTTTCGTCACGTGACAAAATGCACCAATCACGGTACATGTTTGCATCACATGACAAAATGCACAAATAGCGAGTCATGTTCGAATCACGTGAATACATGCATCCCCGCTTGTACGATGGCAACCACATGGACAGAAATACGGCGTCTGCCATCTGATTATAAAAAGCCATTTGAACAGCTAGTCTTAGCTCAGATGTGAAGGATCATATCTCTGGTTTTCCGGGGTCAATCGGCTCCAAATGAAAACCAAAAGACAGTTTCACATCTATACAGTCGCGTAAACATGCACACAGCAATCCATGTCACAGACTATATTTTTTACGAATGGTTTAAAAACATCATGTGATCTGATCACGGGGGCGTGATCATAGGGCTGTAAGGGTTAAATCAATTGACTGAACTTTAAGTTTCTTGAAAACGTTTCGCATCTCATCCAAGAGGCTTCTTCAGTTCTTTTGGAGACTGGTCTCGTCCCAGCTTATTAACCCTGTGGGGTGTGGTCATTGTTATTCATATTCCAACAACTATAGTCGAAACCCATATAGCTCAACATTGGTTGATGGGGGTGTCTTGGGTTGTCAAAGGGAGTCTTTGAAATGCGAGTTTCATGAGACACATTATCTGGGTTAATTTGCTGAGTTGTTCTATTATGGAGTTTCAAAAGGACCTGATTGTGAAAGTGATGTTGCAGACCACCCCCCCCTCTTCAGAGATGGCTTCTCTACTTTGACATAGATGGTTTCTTTCACTATTTCACTTGAAAGAAAATAAATGACCGAATTTTGATAATAACAAGTACAGTACAGTTGGGGCGGAAGTTCAATGTTCCCAAGATCGGGGGTTCGATTCCCGTTCCCGGCCAGCCACCTCGGAGTGTGAATTGACAGTGGGAGGTGTCAGCTCACCTCCTGAGCACTGCCGAGGCGCCCTTGGGCAAGGCGCCAATTTGCTCATTAGGGTGCACCGGGTTGGAGCTGCCTGCCACTCTACCTCCCCCACACTGCATGCCCACAGGGCCATTAAGTGTGTGTGTGTGTGTGTGTGTGTGTGTATGTGTGTGTGTTAGAGCCTGTATACACTATTTATGCATAACTAAAAACTAACAGTTCGACCTAGAGTGTGCAACTAACTAATTTCCCTTTAAAATAAAAAGTACTACTGTGGGGTACGGATACCCAATATACTTTTGAGATAGGGTCTGTTGCTTTGTCAGTGTTATTGTTTAACATATGAGCAAAAATCCAAGATACGAGCCATGCTTCAGGACACCACTGCCAGTTGTCGAATGGATAAAAATTCAGCTGAGACCACATCTCATTCTCATTCACGAAGTACAGTGCACCCTCGTTACTTGCAGTTTATGTGTTCCAGGAACCCCAAGTGAATAACAAATTCCGCAACATATTCACATGTATTTATCTTAATTTAAACGTTTATGAACCCTCCCCATACTGATATTAAACCATCTTTTATCTGTATTACCTTTTTCCACACTCTTATCGACTGGTTTAAACTTTAAACCAGTCGATAAGAGTGTGGAATCATCATTAACGATTATAGAGCAAATGAAGGCCGGTCCATGAAATATTGTCTTAGATCAAACTGGTCCGTGGCGCAAAAAAGGTTGGGGACCACTGGTTTAAAGGACTTTTGTATCTCAAGGAAGTGCGCTGCGTTCCGAGACTCACGGAATGTAGCGCACTTCTTGATGCTGTCAGCCAATAGAATGCGTGTATGGTGTCACGTGACTACCTGCTAAAAATCTGCAATGAGGTGGTTGTGCGTGTTGATGCGCGAATGTGCGAGGGATTACTGTAAAGGAGAATGTCTTCTCTTCTCATTTAATTTTATTTCTCTGGAACTCTCAAGCTTGAACCAGCGGTTTGAAAGGTAAACTATCAGACACCAGAGCTATGATACTTGATCTATGTTATATCATTTCATCTTTAACTTTAAGTTAGAGACTGAAATAAACAGAGGAGGGGGATTAAGACATAACATATCAGGCACCTAAAATGAGGCATTGACTCAAAAAGACTATGAAAACAACAAACAGTACTCTAATAATCTTTTACTGTATATTACATGAATAAAAATGGCTCTTATTTGTGTTGTATCTGAAAACATATTGTATAACTGTCATGGTTATTCAACTGTATGCATCTGATAATATAACTTAGCACATCATATAATTTATCAGTTTAATTAATATGTTCAGATAACTCTTGCCTTCATTTGTGATAAAGCCACTGTTCTTTCATAAACCTTATGTGAATAGGTTAACACTGTTTTAGACTACCGAGGACCAAGTCTAGCAGCAAACATCATCTCCTCCCATTTCAGTGGTGATCGTGAAGTAGCTGTTGTGTTGTGTTGGCCTGTGGTACAGGACTGGTGGCAAAACAGATGAACTCACAAGAAAGAAGACCAAAAAAAATTCCCTCTTTGTATATTTAATTTTTTTGGGACACCTTTTCAGTTTATGGTGTTAGGATGTTAAAAGCTAAGAAGCATGTCAAAACCTGATTGGCTTGCAATTCCTTGCATTTATTTGACCAGTCTGACTGACAAATGACCACATCTATGTCTGTTGTGTACTTGGTGACACAAGGATTTAAACAAATTCTGGGTGTTGATGGAAGCGAAGCAATGTTGCAGATGTCTAGAAAGACTGGGTTGTACAAAGAGCTGAAGCGGTGCCTACTTGGAGAGGAACCAATGCCTGTTCATTGGGGTAATTTGATGGTTCATATTTTCCACGTATATACATGTGAGATTACTTAGCTTACATCATTCAATGTGAGTCTTCATCCTTAGCTTTCATTTTTAAATTTTTCATCTCACTCTTCAATACCACCCCTGTTTATTTCCCACAGGTCTGTTTGATGTGGTTGTGATTGTTGGAGCACTGTCTGTTGGCCATGTTCCAGTTAACGTGGTAAGGGAGTTGTTCAACTTTGCTAACTTTGCTTTCATACTCTCTCAAATACAGTTAATATCAGTTTCTAAATCAGTTACTTTCCATGGAATGCCAGAAATAGCATGCAACAAAAAATGGTCTTGTCATCTTCAGCTGCTTATCTGGGTTTGGGTAGTGAGGGCAGCAGTCTTCTCGTCAGGTACTTCTACGATCTTTCCTGTGGGATCCCAAGGTATTCCAAGGTCAACCAAGAGACGTCCTTTCTCCAGTAAATTCTGGGTCTTTCTACAGATCTACAGATCTCCTGCGAGATGGACATAGCTGGAACACTTCCATAGCAAGGTGTGCAGGGGGCAACATGAGCAGGTGCCCACACCACTTTAGCTGGCACAGCAGCTTTCCCATGAGCTGCTGCTCCTCCACAGCAGCTCATGGGAAAGCTGCTGTGGAGGAGCTCAGGTGAGAAGCTCAGATGTCTGAACTCCTCACTTAATCTCTAAAGCTGAGCCCAGCCACCCTACCAATAAAACTCATTTAAGCCACTTGGACCATCTTACCGTTTTGGCCATTGCCCAGAGCTTAGGTCAGGGTTAGAAAATATGCAGAAAGTAAATGGAGTTAATCATCTTTTGGTTCAGCTCTTGAACACCATGAACCAGGAGAGAAACCACATTTCTGTGGACACTTCATTTGATCTGCTTGTCTATTTCCTGTTCCATCTTTCCGTTACTTGTGAAAAAGACCTCAATCAATTTAAACCCCTCCATTTTATTGAGGTGGAGTGCACTCCACCCTTTTAAGGCTGAGAATCATGACTTCATATTTTGAGGTGCTGATCTTCCAACTGGTGAAAGCCCAGCTACTAGGCATTTGCTGGAAGGGCTTGTTCTAGGGAGAACGCTAACACCACATGGAAAAGTTCCACATGAATTCTCTCCAAAATGATGAGTTTAAGAGGAAAATTGGACGAGTATGAAAACAGCATGGTGACCAGCACCCCGGGGCACCACAGGGGACCGTGCTCTCCCCCATTCTCTTCACCCTCTACACATCAGATTTCAAGCACAACTCGGATACATGCCACATACAGAAGTACTCCGATGACACTGCGATTGTGGCATGTATCCGGGAGGGTGATGAGGGGGAGTACAGGGCATTGGTGGCTGACTTTGTGGAGTGGTGCCAGCAGAACCAGCTCAAGCTCAACGTCTCCAAGACGAAGGAGATGGTGTTGGATTTCTGGCGGGCACCTCCCTCTCCACAACCAGTGATCATCGAGGGCAGTGAGGTGGAGGTGATAGGAAACTATAAGTACCTGGGACTGCAGCTAGACAGCAGACTGGACTGGTCACTCAACTCGGACTGTGTGTACAAGAAGGGGCAGAGCAGGATGTACTTCCTGGGGAGGCTGGCCTCCTTCAACATCTGTCCTAAGCTCCTTCTTGTGTTCTATCAGTCCGTAGTCTCCAGTGTGCTGTCATACGCCATTGGGGTGGTGGGGCCAGGAAACGAGATATGGACCGTCTTAACAGACTCATCCGCAGAGCGGACTCAGTGGTCGGGCTGAGCCTGGACTCTGTGGAGACAGTTCTAGGGAGCAGGACCATGTCTAAATTCAGGGCTATCATGAACAACACCAGCCACCCCCTGCACAACACCTTCTCCCAGCAGAGGAGCACCTTCAGCGGCAGACTGCTGTCACACAGCGCCTCCACAGAGAGGCTGAGGTCCTCCTTCGTCCCCCATGCCATCAGGGGGTACAATGACTCTCTCAGAAGTGGGGGGGGAGGTGGCGAGGTCAACACGGGGTTAAATGAATTTAATTTAATTTTATACTGTTTATATTTTAATTTTATACTGTTTATATTTTAGTGATAGTTTAGTATATGTCCTGTTAATGCTAGATGTGTCTGTTAGTGTAGTGTACCTGTATGTCTTGTGGTATGTCCTGTTTTGTTTTTGATTTTTCCTGGTCTTTGGCTGAGCAGTGGATATGTGCAATTTCCTCCGGGATTATTAACTAACTAACTGACTGACTGACTGACTGACTGACAGACGGACGGACTGACAGTCTGTCCGTCCGTCCGTCCGTCCGTCTATCTAACATCAAGGATATGAAGGATATTCTAGACCGGATGGTCTCTTCAATGGAAGAGTTAAAGAGCAACTTTGATAAGTTAAGGAGTGACTTTGATAAAAAGCTGGAAGAAAAGCTACAGCCGGTACTAGACGGCACGGAAAAAATGAAGGATGAAATGAACAAAATGCAGAAAGACATAGATGAAAAAGAATAAAGAATTGTTGTCTTAGAACAAGGACAACAAGGAATGGATGGATGGATGGATTTGGAACAAAGCATTTGATTTGGAACAAAGCATTTGTATAAATGATGTGATCATCACTGGCATCAAAATCAAGCCGAGGAATTACCCGCATGGTGTGGCCAAGGGAGCGGGAACAGTGGAGCAACAAGTGAGTTCTCAACTGAGGGATCTGCAGATAACTATAGATTTGGACCAGATTTGGGACATGTTATCTGCTGCCATCAGCAGGAAGGAGACCATCTGCAATGTTGATAAAATTCTACAAAACAACACAAAATACGATAAAAACACAAAATTGCTCCTCTGAAACAAGGCCTTAAATTGAAAGGAAAAGACAGCTACATCAATGAGAATCTCACAAAAAAGAATGCAGTTATCGCCAACAAAAAAGTTTGTTAGCTGAAGAAGAATGGGCGGATCGACAGCACCTGGACAAACAACTGCAAGATCTTCATCAAAAAAAGGGGCTTTATCCAAAGCAGATGAAAACAATGGTGATCAAAAATATGGAAGAGTTGGAGAAATTCTATCAATAAGGCATGACCAAAAATAAAAACTCTAACTTCAACACAGCAGAAAATAGCCATCTCTGCCCAGTCTGAAGAAATGAAAGATCTGATACGGGGAACTGCTGAGCAAGATAGTTTGGAGTTGAAAATCGATCACTTTGTGCATTATGCCCTGTCTGAGCCAAATGGAATTATTGACCCTGATAACAATTTCTACAATAACACAAGAACGGATATCACACCCAGGAGCAATACAACAAAAAATTTAAACTGGATGTTAAACTTTCGCTAATTAATTTCAACAGTAGGAGTCTATACACCAATTTTGGACGTATTATCTGGGGCGGCAGTGGCTCAGCGGTAGAGCAGACGTCTTGGGACCAGACAGCGCCCAGCCATCAGCGGTTCGATTCCCGCTCCAGCCAGACATCTTCAGAGTGTGAGCTGACAGTGGGAGGTGTCAGCTCACCTCCCAGCCACTGCCAAGGCGCCCTTGAGCAAGGCGCCATCCCCCCCACCAGCTGCTGAAACCTCAGACCCTGTTGCTCCATGGAATATGTAGTCGTGGCATTGAGGAGATCCTCAAACTACTCATTGCCCTGCTGACAATTTCCCAGTTGGGATCAGCAGGAGTGTTAGTGGTGCATCACTTTCCCCTCCTGAGATGCCGGAGGATTTGCCAGAATTTCTTCAAGGCTGACCGATACTACTCCTTCTTCATGGTCTGCCCAAATTCTTGCCAGAACCAAGTTTTTGTGGGATGCAGTACAGCTGGCCTTCTCTGTCAGCTGTCTCAGTCAACAAGGGCGTCCACCACAGGGCTTGGTGGTTAACATCTCAACAGGCACTGCAAATCTTGCGATCACAGCTCTGAGCAGCTTCTTTGACACTGGAGGTGAAGAACATGGTGCACTTGGACCACCGGCCTGGACTGTCACCTAGGACCTGTTTGCCATGGGAGACCCTTCAAGGTGCATAAACCCGACCACAATGTAACTGATAGGATCATTCGGGCACTCAAACTTTCCTACCACAATAAGGTGCCAGTTCAAGGGGTAGTGTTTTATTATGTCCTTAAAATGTTTCTAAAGTCTAGACTGGTAGTTAACTTCACCTGGCTTTATTTCTGAGTATCATTTTCTGTCATCTGCTTGAAAATTAAAACACTGCATGGTTCCATAGTAATGTTCCCGATCACAACATACCTCTTCTCGTTGCCATTTTGTACATACAAATGAGACAGTTTAACTTTGGATTTAAATCAGTATCTCACTTCTCTATCATTAGTGTGCTTAATCCTTCAAAAACTAATGCACTATTTTTCCATAGGTGGCTACATTTACATGACAACCAGAGATTCTTTTGACAATGCTGAATTCAAATATGCCCTGGAGACTGAGCTGAAGCAGATGGAGGAAGAGGATCTGTGGACTTGTGTAGAAGTCACCGAGAAAGAATGGATAAAAGTGATGCCAGAGCAGGATTATAACTACACGACTGGTATTGTGTACCTGTATAAAAAAATCTGAATATAGAGAGGTGCATTATCATAGATATGTGACATTGCACCCATACAAAATCAGAACTTTATGGAAAATAGTCCATAATAACATAATTTTAACATAACTATACACTTCAAAATGAAGTGACATTGGTTTTGTGGATATGAATATGATTCTTCCTATGGTCGTGGCTCAGTAATTGAGTTTCACGTTCATCTAGACAACTCATGAATTTAAGACCAATAATGTAGTATTCTATTCTGTGATATGCAGCTGTGTGATATCAAAGAATGGACTTACTGTATGTGCAGGGAACATTCAGTAAAAGTCCTAGGTACATTTTAGGTTTCTGGTATGCAGTGATTAAACATTAAATTTGACATATGGTCTTGTACAGTAATAAATGTCTGCAATATGTTCTACACATTCTACACACATTCTGAAATCCAGCATCCACACACTTTGAGCGAAAGAGAATAGTAATGAAATGACATTGAATTGCGTGTCACTGTCCAATCACAACGCTTCGAGTGCTATCCATCCCAGTGTTTGGTGCACAGATGCCCAAGACAATAACTGTTCTGTGCGTCCTTTGGTCCGGGCTCACACGGACTGAGTTCCTGCTTGATGTATTTCACCTGAAACGAAATTAAAATATTAACTAAGACCAGTAACTCTCCTGTTTTCTGTTGGACTCACTCTCAAAGCTGTTCAATAAAAGAATAGCCTTTTCTAACAATTCGGTGCCATGACCCAGATTGGCTGACTATGAGGGTGAGTAATTTTTGGGAGTGTATCGATTTATGTTGAACCCCTCTGTGAATTAAAGTAAGCAGAAAACCTCTTAAACTGATACTGCTTATTGGATATATTTCTTTATAATTCTTCCACATTTCTATTCCACTTTTAATATTTCTGTCTGATCACATGTAGTTTAATCACATATACTAGCGTGACAGAAAGTGAAAGTGTCTGATTTGCAGTCTGTTTTAGGACTGAGTGTTAGTATTCTCCTAAACTTCAGTACCAGATTTTAACCTGTGACCTTGATTGAAATCATAACAGGCTTAGAATTTAAGTTTTGGAGTATTTAATCATCACTGCAGGTGTGTGCCAAATTCAATCAATCAATTTTTATTTATAGAGTAATCACATCTGCTGACGTTTCAAAGGACTTTAACAGACAGAGAAACCAAACAGAACTCTCCAGAGCAAGCATAAACAACAGCGGCAGGGGTAAGGCTTCTCTCTCTTAACTGATTTTTATTACGTTTACTGTGGGTTTATCCTTCTGTTAAGAAAAGTGTGAAAATTCCTCACAGTTCTGTGGCTCTTGAGGGATTCTGTGGGGAGTTTGGGTTTATAATAGTTAAACCGCTTGTGTGTATGTATTCTTAAGGTCCTGCCTTGGAAATGAGTTAAAATTCACTTTCCCAGCAAACAGGTCCACAAAACAACAAGCTTCCTGTTTGGGCTGATAGTGAAGATGCTGTGTCACTTGTTTTTTTTAGAAGGTGTGCATGTTGGACTTTTAAATCATGTCTCTAAAAAAAAACATGGATCAATAGTACAACTAAATCGGACTCCCTGGGGTCAGTATTGTCAGATGTGTTAGACAGATGGTCATGTAAAGTGCCACATCGTGGTTAGAAGAAAGGAAAAGACAGGTTTACGAGTTAGGTACAGGAAATGCAGACAAAAGGGATGAAGTGATGCTCGGCCAAAATCTATTTGGTAGGTAATTATTTGAAGGCAGGCGAATACACATAATGAGCAGGCACAGAGGAAGCTAATGGAGGCAGGACTTTTTACACTCAAAACACCAGGCGAAGAAAGAATTGCTAGCACATTCTGCACCAACTGTCAGTGTTTCTTAGGGTAATTAAAATAATGTTAAAATCCTCTTTCCCAGTTCCTCAATTGCCAGTGCACACCGCCTTATCCACAGACACATGTCGCTGATTCGCCTAAACTCCAGGTTCATTACGACATCTAGAAAGACAGTCTTCACATTTACGACCAGAAACTGAAAAATGCAAGACAGTCATTTTTCTTAGAGGTTATGAAATAGAAATGGTAATGCTCGTGCACTGTTTTCTGTTGTAGATAGACTGACGAACCCCACAGCATCAGTCCCTTCTGAGCTGCTGTCCAAAAAGTCATGCAATGACTGCAGCATTTTTCACAAATAAAATTTTACAGATAACACAGAAAGTTAGCGGCTCTCTCTCGTGGACAATCACTATGTCACAGTTTAAATCCACAAAATGCTGCCTTGATATGCTCCCTTTGAACTTTTTCAAAAATGTTTTTAACTGCATTGCTACTAACGTATTACTAATAATGAATTATTCACTACAATCAGGGCAGTTTCCCCAGCCCTTAAAACTGCAGCAATAACACCTCTTCTAAAAAAGCCCAATCTGGATGTTTTAATAAGTAACTACAGGCCCATATCAAATCTTCCATTTTGGGAAAAATCATTAAACGGGCTTTCATTTTCAGTAGGATAGATTACTGTAATGGTGTCCTTACAGGTCTACATAAAAAATCAATCAGGCAGCTGCAGCTGATCCAAAATCCTGCCGCCAGTACAAACTCCAGAAAAACTGGACCACATCACACCAGAGATGTGGTCTGTAGTGGAGTGGTTAGGCCTGAAGCCACCTCGCTGGAGACGGCGGCGACTTCTGATGGCTGGGAGAGCATGGGTGACCAAGATCCTGGTGAAGAGCTTGCCAGGGATGGAGAGAAGTGTGATGCCTCTGTGGTTGCTACAGACTAGCCTGTCAACCTTACATTTCCAGAAGGGTAGGATGACTCCTCTGGTCCAGTTGCTGGGAAGTCTCTCTGTCTCCCACACATGGTTGAAGGTGTAGGTAAGCCATTCAACAAGACTGTCACCGGCAGATTTTAGCATTTTAGCCGTTACTGCACAAATTCCAGGGGCTTTCCTGTTGTTAAGTTTTTTTCAGAGTGGTTCTGACTTCCTCAGGTGTAATGGGATCTGTAGTGTTTGCAGCCGTGATGATGGTGGGATCAGTTGGTGTGGAGCTGTGCTGCAAAAGGAGGCTGAAGTGCTCTCTTTGGGGCTGCTCCAGATGTAGCTGCGGTCGCCTTCTGTTGTTTTGCCATTGCCTTGCCATCGTACTTCACAGAGTCCAGCCAGGTTGATGTTATAGCGGCTGAGCTTTTGGGACAGCAGAGTGGCAGCTCCGAGGCAAAGGAGTGTCTGGACGTTCCTTTCTGGAGGTTTCTAAAAATACATCAGAATGAAGTTTTGAGACCGTCCTCTACAGCTCCTCCTTTCGACCGCGCTAACAGAAGGGAAGGTTTTGTGTTGATGTCAGCTGGAATTGCCACATCTACCACCACTGCTCTCTTCTGCTCTTTGTCCACCACCGCTATGTCTGGTTGGTTAGCCAGCAGCTGTTTGTCATTCTGGAAGCTGAAGTCCCACGGGATCCAAGCCTTGTTGTTCTCAACCACCTTTGGTGGTATGTCCCATTTGGATTTGAGTACTTCTAGTCCATACTAGGCACAGATGATCCTGTACACTATTCCAGCTACTTGGTTGTGCCTCTCCATGTATGCTGAGCTGGCAAGCTTACATGGTAGATATTGACCTCTATTGCTCTTCTACTAGGGCCTGCTGCTATGATCAGTGTGTCTGTGCTGTCTGTCAGTCCAGCTTTGTCCAGCCATTGGTAGGTCTTCTTGATAACAGCCACTTCCTCTATCTGAGAGTGATACATGCTGTGTAGGGGCTTGTCCCTCCATGTTGTCTCCTCCGCCTCCTCTGCTCTCTCATCAGGTTTCTGCTGTCTGAGGCATTCACTGCAGCAGTTCATCTTTTGGTGCCATCTTCCTAGATGTACTATTTGTGGCTTCTATCTCCTCCTTTGGCCAGCCTATGATCTCAGCGGGGTATCTGATGACTGGCAGTGCATACACGTTGATGGCTTAAACCGTGTTCTTACCATTCAGCTGACTTCTCAGGACTTGCCTTACTCTCTGGAGGTATATGGCTGTGGTTGACTTCTTTGCGGTCTCCTAATGATTGCCATTAGCCTGTGGGATTTCAAGGTATTTCTAGCTGTTCTGGATGTCTCCTATCATGCCCCATGGTAGGTCAACCCCTTCAGTTCTGATCATCTTGTCTCTTCTGGATACCATCCGGCTGCATTTGTCTAATCTGAATGACATCCCTATGTCGTTGCTATAAATCCTGGTGGTGTGGACCAGTGAGTCGATTTCTTGCTCATTCCTGGCATACAGCTTGATGCCATCCATATAGAGGAGATGGCTGATTGCTGTCCCGCTTCGGAATCTGTATCCATAACCACTCTTTGTGATGATGTGACTGAGGGGGTTCAGGCCTATGCAGAACAGCAGTGGTGATAGTGCGTTTCCTTGGTATATGCCGCACTTGATGTTAACTTGGGCAATTGGCTTGGAGTTAGTCTCTAGGGTTGTCTGCCACATCCCCATTGAGTTCTTGATGAAGGCTCTTAGTGTCCTGTGATCTTATACAGTTCCAGGTATTCCAGTATTCAATCCAGGCAGTGCACAGGTTGGTCTCCCTGTTCTTACAGTCTCTGTGGACTGCTCTGTCCACCAGTAGCTGGTGCTTGGCTCCCCTGGTGTTACTGCCAACTCCGTTCTGTGCCCCGCTCATATATTGATCCATGTGCCTACTCAGCTGCCATGATGTCTGACAGGAGCTTCTGTGTTGTGCAGATACAGGTTATTGGCCGGTAATTTGATGGGGTGGATCCCTTCTGTAGGTCTTTCATGATCAGGACTGTCCTGCCTTCAGTCAACCATTCTGGGTGCGTCCCATCCCTTAGCAGATTTAGGAAACTGCTGTCGCTACTGTCATGAGGGACCTTGTCTCTCGGGACCTACATGGAAAAGTGTATGTCTGCTGTGTCAGGGGTGCCCTGCTGTATGTCACCAAAGGCTGGGCCCCTGGTATGGTTGATATGGCTCTGTTACAGATAGGCCTGTACACACATATATATTCATGTTTAAAATAATTGTAAGAGTGAAATAATAATTTCCCCAAGGGAATCATTTAAGTCCATCTGTTCTTCTTCTTCTTGTTCTTCTTCTTGTTCTCTGGAGAGGCAAAACTCGCAATTTACGTGACCAGAAAGAGGAGAATTGAAAACAATACTGTTAAAGAAGCAGCTACTGCTTTTTGCTGTAACATCAGATGTCGCTTAAAACTAGAATTTGGTTTTTTACAAAATGACAAAAGACCTAAATAACTTTAGGAACATCTGGTGTCACAAAAATGTCCTACGCACATTAGTTGATGATCAACTCACTCTTGCAAATTTCCTGATATAATGCACTGATTTTTTAAATTGTATTTCCTTTTATTTATTGGTTTCTAGTGTTTTTGAAGTTTCATCTAATGAAAAATTGTAAAATGTTCTGAATGTGATTAAAGTGTTTTTGCAAAAAAACAAAACAAAACTTCTTCACTTACAAAAGATTGAGGTTAAAAGCAGAAATAAAATCATGCGGGAGACTCAACCCAATGTCAGCCTTTTCACCATCTCGCAGTCAGGTCAACATCTCCACTGCCTCAAGGTAAAGATTGAGAGACTGAGAAGAGACAGTTAATCAAAAATACTAAACACGAAAGAACAGTATTTTGTTCAGTAATCTGATTGTCCGAGCTCTAACTGTATGTTAGAGACAGGCTGGACATTTTGGTTGACCATAAAATTATAAATAAAATTTAAAATTTCGATCCAATTCCATATTCTGGCTCTAGATTAAAGACACTTCATTGCTATAACTAAGCCAGGACCTCTGAATGAATTGGCCAAAACGTTTGGATAATCCATCACTCAGACTGAAATGCAGCTGTAAATGTGTCACTAAGATAGAAATGTTTCAAAAAGGCCTCTAATGATAGTCCCTTATCAATGTTCTTGTGCCTTTGCTTTTACCACATAACTTGTGTCCACTTCAGTTTATCTTTTGATTGCTTTTATTTTATTGTTGACACAAATTCCTATTAGGGTTTTGGTTTTATTAGTTTGGTGTTTTACAGTATATGAACTCATATCTTAATGTGATTTACGATGGATAATTCTTATTCACATAAGGTGGCACAGTGTGTTGCACAGTTTGTTGCACAGTGTGTAACACTGCACAGCTAGCAGGGTCTGAGTCTGAGTCCTGTTCTGTGCAAAGTTTGTATGCTTTTCCCGTGTCTCCATGAGTTCTCTCCAGGTTCTCCTGTTTCCTCCCACCTACAAAAACCTGCACTTCAGGTGAATTCATCATTCCAAATTTCCCATAGGTGTGAGTGTGTGTGAGTGATTGTCTTAGAGATGACTTTCAGGTTACTCCAACAACAGGTGACCCCTGGGATGGGATCCTATAGCACATAGTTCAAACCCATATGGCTGGGTTTCAAAGACAATCATTATGACTGAATAACGTCAATGACTACCACCAGGTAACATATTTAGAACCATCCATTCAGAATTGAAGATGCCTCTTGGACTAGAGGGGAAAACTCCAGTTGACATAATTGAACAGAGATAAACCTTGGCCTGCATGACTGAGAATTGTCTTGCTGAAATCAGCAAGGCCTTCTCCAAAAAAGACATTTTCTACTTGACAGCATATGTTGCACTAAAGTACCCATCTTTGGCTTAACTGTCAAGTTAT
Organism: Antennarius striatus; assembly: GCF_040054535.1. NCBI lineage: Eukaryota > Metazoa > Chordata > Actinopteri > Lophiiformes > Antennariidae > Antennarius > Antennarius striatus. Next base: position 15,498,701 of record NC_090788.1, read on the forward strand.
CCATGCCATGTGCACTACTGAAAAAGATTATATATTTATACTTTCACACAGATTTTTTGTGATAATTTGCAACAGCCAGCACATTCAGGAACTGAAGTGTGTATAACGTTTAACTAAGACACAATTTTGCTGTGAAAGAGCATAAGGGTGGCAGATGTACAAGTGAAGGACTCCCACACCAGAGGCCATGGTCCAAGTTCAGAGTCTGGTCTGTTTGAATCGGGCACTGAAAGGAGGGCAACATTAAATGTTTCATAAATTAGTCAATGTTTAACTGTTATGGTATTTATCAACATATTTGTGCAACCCATATTGATTATTAACATGTATCATCATGTTCTGGGAAACCATAATATATTTCAGGTGGTCAAAAATCCAATTAATATATCCATTCAATGAGTCACCTTGAACAACAAGGGTATTTGCAAGTATTTACAAGATCATAGCAATGGAACTGATTCAAAAAATTTAAATACTGGTAACTGTGATGGTCAGAGGGACCCTCAATCCAGGAGTTCATTTGAAAAGTTAAGTTTATTGAAGGGGGCAGACATTAGAACTAATGAACAGTATAGAGTGTAATGATTGTTTGATGGCTGTCACTGGCTTAATTCAAGGCTTTGCACCATCCATACTGTATGTACAGGGGATGAAAATGTACGGGTGATTTTACTGAAGACGTTAGAGCATGACGATTTCTGTGTTGACGTCAGTAGACGGGACCTAGTGACACAGTTGTTCTACAATTGAACTCATCCTCTATAAGGTTCAACACACACATGATTAAATGAAGAATAAAATTTCTAAACTGATGACTTCCAATGCAAACACATACTGTATACTGTATCACTGCAGGTGCAAATATTTATGGTATTTTGGATCTATGATAAAGATGCAATATTCATTCATTCATTCATTTTCCAACCCGCTTAATCCGCTAACGCAGGTCGCGGGGTAGCCAGTGCCTATCCTGGCAGTCTCAGGGCGTGAGGCGGGGGACACTCCGGGCACGACGCCAGTGTACCGCGGAGCCACATACAAACAAACATACATTCACACACACACTCACTCCTATGGTCAATTTAGGACCGGCCAATTAACCTGAAGCGCATGCTTTTGGAGGTGGAAGGAAGCCGGAGAACCCGGAGAGAACCCACGCAGACACGGGGAGAGCATGCGAACTCCGCACAGAGCGGGACTCGAACCCGGGTCCGCCGTGTTGTGAGGCAGCAGCGCTAACCACTGCGCCACCGTGCCGCCCAAGATGCAATATATTAAGTAAAATTAAATTTGTGCGAGGCATTGTTTTAAATTCTGGTTTTGATTCACCACCCCACCAATGGTGTTGCCAAAATGCCCGATTTCCATTATGTTTGCTGGCGTGTGTCAGTCCATTTCTACAACTTAAAAATTTGATTTGTAAAGTCACTGCTTTAAGTTTTGTAAAAGTAGACATGACAAATCAGCTAAACTAATCAGGCTGGTCTGTTTATGGCAAGCAAACCAAAACTGAAATCTGCAACAGTTAACACAATCAGTTAACTGAGTGTCAGTTAAGTTAAGTGAGTTTGTTTTGTATTCCAGTGCAGCACTGTGCAGGTTCATCCAATATATACTAGACCATATCTTTGGTTCTGTTTGGAGTAATATTGGTATCATTGTTAAAACAGTTTTTAAAAAAAATTCAAGTTGATAAGACACAAAACCCTGACATCTAATAATTTTATGAAGTTATTAGAGACCTTTCTGACTTGACATAATCTAAATTAATCAAGAAAATCCAAGTACTGTGCATATTGACCCATTGAAAGAAGATTACGATGACAAAGGTGATAAAAATTATGGCCTTGTAAAACTTTTTAAATTTCATTTGATTAGGAACCTGACTTGCCAGTTGGTTAGAAAGTCCACATAGAGACACTCCCTTGGGCTGGTTATTCAAGGTGAGGTATCTACAGAGTATTTACTCTGTAGTTACTCTGTCTCCTACAATAATAAAACTTCCGCCTTCTCCGACGTCAAATATGGTGTACCTCAGGGGTCTGTACTTGATCCTCTGTTATTTTCCCAGTATATTGCACCTCTTGGTCAAATTATACGCAGCTTTGGAATAAGTTTCCATTGTTATGCTGATGACACACAACTCTACATGCCCATAAAAGCAGATGATCGATCTGAATTAATTAAACTAGAGGCCTGTCTTTCTGCCATGATTAGTTGGATGTCAAGTAATTTCTTGCTCCTAAACCCAGACAAAACAGAGATGTTAATCATTGGCCATGCCAGACATAGAAACCAATTTCAACAACTAACAATATCTGTAGATAACTGTTTAATAACCCAAAGTTCAACAGTCAAGAATCTTGGAGTAACGTTAGATTCAACTCTCTCCTTTGACCAGCATATTAAAGAGGTGACAAAGTTTGCCTTCTGTCATCTACGTAATATCTCCAAAATTAGGTCCTCTCTATCTATGGCTGATGCAGAAATTTTAATTCATGCCTTTGTGTCCTCTAGACTTGACTATTGTAATGTTCTGTTATCGGGGTTGCCTCGGTCTAGTACTAGGGGCCTTCAGATGGTTCAGAACACAGCAGCAAGAATATTAACTAAAACTAGGAAATTTGATCATATCACCCTAGTATTAGTTGCATTACACTGGCTCCCGATTCATGTTAGATCCGATTTTAAGGTACAGTCAAACCTCGGTTTTCGAACACTTCTGTTCTTGACTAAATCGGTTTTTAGCCAGAAAATCTGAGAATTTTACGTCTCTGAACACTACCAAAATTCGGCTCTCGACCAAACCGAAAGAAGCCGAGTGTACCTGAACGCAACTCACTTGGGAGCCGAGCGAACTCGAATGCCCAGGATGCTTCCTCTGTAGTGCATTCATGTTCAAAGTTCGATAGGATATGTTTTATTAAAATAAAACACAGTGTCTATTTCTACCCTTTTTTATTTATGGTAAACAGTACACAGTTTATGGTGTAAAATAGTAAAAAAAAAAAAAATTTAAAGTTGGTTTTTAGACTTGGAACGGATTAAAATTATTTACATTAATTATAATGGGAAAAATACTTTAGGATTTCATAAACTCGCTTTTCGAACAGCCTTCTGGAACGGATTATGTTCGAAAACCGAGGGTTGACTACTTTTATTGACGTATAAAACCATTAATATGCCTGCTCCAACCTACTTATTGGATCTGGTTAAACATTACACTCCAATTAGGGCTATCCGCTCTCAGAATACAGGTCTCTTGTGTGTTCCTAGAGTTAAAAGGAAGTCAGCTGGCCAGATGGCCTTCTCCTATCGTACCCCTTTACTATGGAATAATCTCCCTATAGGTATTAGACAGTCTGAATCCGTAGATATCTTTAAATCTAGACTAAAAACGTTCTACCTAACATACAAGTAATATCGGGGGGGGGGGGCAGTCTCAGTGTTTAGGTTTAGCCTAGTCCTCCCGACGAGTCGTAGGATTTCTTAGTTAGGCCCCTGCCTCCCATTAATCCTCTGCTATTCTGGTCCCTCTAGCGCCACATTTGCGCCTGTTCTCTCAATCTCTCTCCCACCCCTGTTCTCTCTCTCAGGCCTTCGTGTGGTGGATCATCGGCAATCGGCTACCTCTGTCTGCTTCCGTGGCCGGTGATATCAAAAGCTGCACAATGGTCCTGTTTCACCATCCACTAGGGGAGTCTGGTTTTGTCTCATTTGGTTCTGCTGTGGTTTTTGGGTTTTGGCAGGGTAATCTTACACTGTAATTTTTTTGAGAACAATGATTTAGGCACTGTTTGGTCTGTCCTCAGAGTGGTGGATCCTTGGCAATCGGTGACCTGTGGGCTTCATCGGCTGGTGGTGACTCGCTCTACTGGATGGATCAGCGTGCCTTTGTCATACATTTATTATTGTTATTGTTGTTATTACTGTTTTGTTAATCTGTACATGCGATATCTATTGCTTCATCTCTCCACTCCTGGAAGAGGGGTCCCTCCTCTGCAGTCTTCCTGAGGTTTCTCCCATCCATTGTTTCCCCTGTTAAAAGGGTTTTGGGGGGAGTTGTTCCTTATCCGATGTGAGGGTCGTACTGCTCGCAGTGCACAATGGTCAGAGGGATATCGCCCATATGCAGATTGTAAAGCCCTTTGAGACATTGTTTGTGAATCTGGGCTGTATAAGAATAAATAAACTTGAAACTTGAAAAAAAACAAAATTATATATATATATAAAAATATAAATGTGTATACTGTTTGGCAATTCTATTGTCTATTGCTTTTGGTGATTTTGGATTCAGGCAACGCCCATGCCAGGAGGTTCATTTCCCATTAAATCAAGTAAGTTTTGTCCTATAATTCAAACATATTTTATTAGGTCTAACAATTGTTGTACATTCACTAACACAACAATTACAAAAAAAAAATCATATGAAAATCTATTGTTTTGTCTGGACAGTTTACACAATTTCCTGCTAAGTTTGGACTTTGTTCCCATTTAAAGACTTACGTCACTGAAATGGGCTCAAAGGGTAGACAATATAACACTGTGCAGTGGTAGTGAGATGGTCACACACACCTCACCAGCTAGCACAGCTTCATTGGCAAAATCCCTTCATCCAACTGAAATAGCTTTTTAAGGAGGAGGACCACTAAGAGATCATTTTTAATTATCTAAAACACACTTTGAGTGAGTATAAATGAAGGAAAATTTTATTTTGATAAATATTTTAGTGCTTTTCTGAATATAGATTTCTCAAAATTCTAAACAAACCTTTTTTTGAATGTTCTGATAACTAATGTTATTTTACCTTATTGTCTCTGGTTCTTTTTTCTCTGAACAGGAGGACTGCCTGCCATGTCAGCTGACAATACTCAATTTGAAAATGCATTTAAAAAAATTGCATCAGTTCTTACTAACACCACACCGAAAGAACAGGTCAACTTCTATAACTCCTGGGCCAACAAATATGATACGGTAAGGACACTGAAGTATAATACAATAACTCTGATTTTTCATCCTGTTAAATTGCATTATCCATGGCTTAATAATGAAAAGGTCTAAGATCATTTGATAGTCCCAGATATAGTTAGAATTCCACAATGATTTCATTTTCTTTTTTTAAAGTTAAGATCATACATTCAAGGATTTTCGTGGGGGGAATATATAGTTTTAAAAATCACTACATTTGTTCATTAATAAACATACAACTAAACCAGAATGTGTGAGCTTTGTATCTCATGCATAGTAATTCCAAGAAGTGTACAATCTATATTTGTTATCAAGGTGTGGAATGTTTAATTTAAGGACTGGCAGAATTTGATTGATTGTCATTATGAAGTTAGCTGATAAATTTGTTTCATTTGTTGGTTTTCTGATGACAGGATTACCCAAACATTAAATGAATTTTTATGAAAAAAAAAGTATCCGCCTGTGCGCGCCTTCATGCTTGTGTATTTATATACACTGTATACAGAACCATCACAGGGAATGAAAATTTCTTGAAATGAGGGTTTTGCAATATGTGTCCCTGTCATGCAAAAAAATTAAATTCTTAATTACTGTTTTAAATGTACTCAGTTATTTTACTTTTTGGTATTTTTACCAGTGCTTACAGTACAGTGTCAGGTTTCAGATGTTCCGGTGGTGTCTGTTGTGTGTGAAGATCATTGACATCATCGGATGAACCTTTCACTATATTGGCTATATTAATTGAAGGTATTAATTTTGGTGGCCCTGTCCCAAAATCCCAAGATCACTGTGTGCACTTAAGTGGGACAAATATGCAGTAATATAAGTGGCTAATTAGGGTTTCTGTCTTTATTTTTTAAAGTTTATCAATTTCAATCAGATGGCTCATCTCTCAGTATCTCCAAATATTAAAAAAACGAAGCAGTCAAATATTTTTTAATGTACTTTTAAGGATCTTATTGTGAGATATATACAGTAAAAACATATGTAGGTGAAAAAACATTTCTAAGATAAACAAGGCAGTACAAACATACATGAGTATTTCATCAAATAAAGAAGACTTGCCATTACTTCCTATCTTATCATCAAGTAATTTCACAGCTCTCCTGGGATTTTCACAATATGCTGCATACAGTATGATAAATTATTTTTATACATAGTATGTTTAAATATCCGCTCATGTTTGTTTTTTTCTCGGTGCCTGAAGTCATTGTTCTCTCTAAAAAATTGATTGAATAGGATATGGCTTCTGCAGAATACCATCCACCACTTCTGGCAGCAAAGAGCATCAACGCCCATTTCAGCGGAGATCGTGGAACAGCTGTTGTGTTGGATGTGGCCTGTGGTACGGGACTGTTGGCCAAAGAGGTAATCTCACATAATGGAGGAAAAAAACGACTGCATTGTTTACAATTTCACCACAAAAAGGAAATAAATTTTTTTTGGTTTTGTCAAACATATCTTTCATTTTCTTGTACTGTTATTTAGACCATTGCCAAGCTTATGAGCTTTTCATTCCCATGTCCAGTTGAATTGATCAGTGTGACTGACTAGCAACCAAATGTGTCTCTGTTGAGCAGTTGAAAACGCATGGATTTAGACATTTTGTCGGTATTGATGGAAGCAAGGGCATGTTGGAGATGGCTAAACAGACTGGGTTGTACCAGGATCTGAAGCAGTGCATGCTGGGAGAGGATCCAATACCTGCCCAGTGGGGTAATTTAATGATTTACCATTTCCAAGTCATTGGGTTACCCTCCAGTGGTTTTTTTTTTTTTTTTAAGTATTTGGGTACTTTGTAATTAGTCTTTTTTTTATAATATGTCATATAAGTGTCATAATAACTTTATAACATAACTTTAATAACTTCAAAAAGTATTATATTGGTCAGGTTGTTACAAAATTATAAAGTTACTGTAAAATATATATATTAAATAGATACATTATGCATTTTTTTGTTTATTTTTGTCATCTGTAGTGCATTTGTTAGTTAATTCTTTTTGTATTGTAATTGTGGAAGTCACTCCCCCACTTCACCCCTCTTCATTTCCTACAGGTTTGTTTGATGTGGTCGCTATTGTCGGAGCACTGATTGTTGGCCATGTCCCAGTTAGTGTTGTCAGAGAGTCTTGCAAATTTGTCAAACCAGGTGAGACTATCTTTATTGGTTTTGGGGTGTTAGACCCATCCAACTTGAACAATGTTCTTTCCATAAATCAGTTCAGTAGAAATATGAACATATCAAGTGGTCACCATGCTTTATGTATATTATAGTAAGATTGTGCTGACAAAATATCAAGCAAACTTTTTAAATTTCTAATCAATTCAATTTATGTAATAATTTGAAATAAAATGTGAGGTCTGGAACTTTGCACGTCTGTTTCTCAAATTTGTATTGCTAGTACGTATTAATCATCCAATGACACGACTGTACTGTTGTCTATTTTACACTAGGTGGCTACATTTGCATGACAGCCAGAAATGCTTCTGATAGTTCAGATATCAAAGCTACCCTGGACCGTGACCTGAAGCAGATGGTGGAAGAGGGCCTGATAACTTGCGTAGAGATCGCTGAGGAGAAAGAATGGCATAGGCTTGAGCATGGCTATACTACTGGTGTTGTGTACCTCTATAAGAAACTATGATTAAAGTCCAGTGCTTGAAAATGTAGTAACATTGCACCCACAGAGATATCTAGTCTCAACAATTCTGGGAGATGGTATTCAAACAGCTCATCGTACAATTATAAAATTTAGATATTATTTTTGATATGGTGGTTTCTATTGATATGCTCCTTTCTAAATGATTCTGGCTGCTGTTTCACAAGTTCACAAAAGAGAAAATGAGGGATGCCAATAGTTCACTTCTGTGATTTGAGGGGAAAATCTGTTGATGCACTAGAGAGAAAACAGTTCAGCTCTGGGCATTATCAAACAACAGCAAGTCACTACCATTCATTAAGTTCTACTGATAGAGATCATCAGAATTTCATCATCACAATGACACAAAGATACCCATCATATTACAGTATATGTAAACAAAAGAGCATTACAAAAACATGGGCCTCAAGAAGTACTATATCTTCCAAACTTCAAGACAAATATCTATAATTTTCCCGGTCATTTCAAATATTCTAGATCAAGTTTTTTGTGGGTCATCAAAAGAACTAAATAAAAGATTTATTGAAACTTTGGATCCTGTTTGTTATTTTAACAGTAGATTCATATGTGGAATTACTGCAATGAAGAATTCTATGAATTACAGATGTTATATTTAAAATCTGGATCAAGCTATAGAAGACATGGTTGCGGGACTGAGGAGATCCTTGAAGCATTTTTCTTACGGCTCAACAACATCCTCAGTTGAGGTCAGCCACTTCTTGCCTCTACTATAAATAGTGTTGGTGGTGCACTGCTTTTAGCTTCTCAGGCACTGGACGGTTTGCCAAAATTTCATCAAGGCCGATCGGTAGCTCTCCTTCGTGGAATTTCCCAACGGTTCCTAGTTGTAGTATCCCTGGCCTGCCATTACCCGTTGCCTGCCCCTGGAGTCTCATGACCCAACAAGGATCGATAGGCCCTATTTCTTCAACTTGACAACATCCCTTACTTCTGGATTTCATACCCGGGTTTGGGGGTTGCCGTCAGGTACTGGAGACCCTGTGACCACAAGTCTGAACATCTGCTTTGACAATGGAGGTAGAGAACATGGTCCACTGACCGCACTGACAGAGGACTCCACCAGACCTCTTAACTAGAGGACCAATGACACAACAACTGATCCCTCTCAATGTGGAGGAGCAGCAGCTCTACCCCGAGTTCCTTGCTGGTGACTGAGCTCCTCGCCCCACCTCAAACAGTGTGCCCAGCCACCTACTGGGTCTTTGCGGTATACTCCAATACACTAGGACTGAGCTGTCAGGGCTATAAGCAAGCCCACACCAGACCGCTGCTTCCCAACATGTGGCCGAGCTCTTAACTTAGTTTGATCGTATATCAAATCAGTTTTCCATATTGAAATGAATTGAAATGCCATTTTCTAATTGGCTCACAGCCATTTTCGTAGCAGAGATCCTCATACTGACAGCAGTTTTTGTCATGGTTTGCTGTAGGACCCAAAGACGTCAGGTAAGAAGGAAAAAGAGATTTATTTGACACGAATGTGATGAGATGGTGGACCAGATGATTAGGCTGAGCAAGTGAATCGGCAGCAGATGAGTAGTCAAACAGGCAGCTGACTGGAACTGAAACATGGAAAGAATAGATGAATGGTGGGAAGCTGGTCCTCATGAGATTGGTGATTCATAGCAGGTGTGCTGATCTGCTGCCAGGAGCAGCCACACCCAGGTAGGTGGAAACTAGGAGGATCTCAGAAGAGGGAGAGAGAGAGAAACAACTGCAAATCCTGACAGTTTTAGACCATTTTGACATGTTTCAAGACCCACAGAATTTGTGTTCAATGACTATGTTAACACAAAACTACCAAAAAAAGAGTAGACTCTTCTTTCATCAGGCAGCAGTCCATCCCCGGATGTCCTTCCGGAGGCCAAGGCAGATGAACCTCACCCCCACCAGCTTTACCGAAGCTTTAACGCCCGGATGTGAAAGGGCATGCACAGAGTCAAAAACCCGGCGGCGCCAGCTGGACGGGACCAAGGGGCGGGGCTGCCCTGGGAAACATCACAGAGAAGCATGGCCCCGCAGCCCTGAAAAGCCACATCCTCCAGGCGCAGCCCAGTCATGGCCGATCGGAACGCCTGGATCTCCTCGTCTGTGAGCTGGTCAGCGGCCATGGCAGAGTAGTCTACCCCCAAATGCACAGAGGTAATGTGGCGACAGCTGTGTGCACCGGCGGTGGAAGCCGGCGGAGGAACAGCTGGATAAAGAGGAAGGACGCATCGCCAGATCCCATCAGCGCCAGCATGTTCTCCATCAGCTCCGTGGGCTTTGCATCCCCCAAGCCTTTGAGCGACAGCAGCCGCTCCGCCCGCTTGGCGTCAAATAGCTGGAACACTTGCAGCAACAAGGCCTTCAGCGCGCCGTACTTCTCGGTCAGCGGTGGGTCTTTCAGCAGCCCCATGACGCGGCGGGTGGTGGGGGAGTCCAGGGCTGAGACCACATGTAAATACCTGATCTCATCTGCTGTGATGCCACGGAGGGGAAACTGCGCCTCAATATGTTGGAACCAGGGATCCGGGTCGTGCTGGCAAAACTCTGGCTGCCGCAAAAATCGTGGGAGAAGCGGCAGGAACCTGCGCCGAACTACCCGGCTGGGTGTCATGACTGGCATCCATGATCACATCGGGGTCACCAATGTGGAGGTTTGCAGGAACGAGGCAAGGGTAAGGGTGAGTTCAGTGTCTTTATTAACAAGGGTGCCACAACAACCAACACAGTCCCTTTAAATACCCTCTTCCCCTATCACACCCTTTAACCCTGTGACGTCACACCTTCCTTGTGCCTGTGGAAATATGACCACACCACCCCCATCCTGGAATCACTGCACTGGCTCCCTGAGGAACTCAGGATCAAATATAAGATTTCCCTCCTCACCCACCACGGTAACGCTCCAGCCTACCAAAAGGAACTCCTCGTCCCCCAGACCACCTCACGCACCCTCCGTTCCAGCACAGCCAACCTCCTCAAGGTCCTCAGAACCAAGTTGCACAGCATGGGAGATCGAACGTTCTGCTCGGCTGCTCCCAGTCTGTGGAATGCTCTCCCTGACCATCTGAGAGTGCCAGACTGTGGATTCTTTTAAACGTGGCATAAAGACTCACCTTTTTAAAAAAAGGCCTTTCCTTAGTCTTTTATTTATACCTTACTGTTGGGTTCTGCTGTTTTTATTAGTTTACTTCACCATAGGTTTTATGCTCTCTTTGTCTTTGTAGCACTTTGAGATTTTTGTAATGTAAAGTGCAATATAAATAAAAAAATGTATTATTATTATTATTATTATTATTATTATTATTATTATATAAAGAAACAGTAATGCTCACAATCTGAATAACTAACATTAGATTCCTATATGAACAGCAGCTAACTTGTTGAGAACATGGCACCTTATTCTTTTGGACTTGAGATACACCTTATGCTCTAAATCTACATCTTATATACTCCGGCTAAATATTATGTAAACAAATAAGCCCAATTTCTCTAAAACTTCACCACCCAGTTGCAATAACATTTATGTCAGAAATATTTATTTTTTCCATTTACTATTTATTTTTTTCATTTATGTATTTTTGAAAAACACTCAATGTCAAGTGTTGGTGTTTAATTTTAGCTTTTGCATAGAAATGTTAATAACAACAATAGTACTAATGGAAATAGTTGAGTATTACTGTACACCGATATTAAATTGTTTAAAGAAAGCCTAGTTATGGATTAATTGACATGCTCTTTCTCTCTTTTCTCTCTGCAGTGTAAGGGGTGTTCACTAACTGTCTGAAGTAGGTCTCAACTACTTAATCACTACAAACTTAAACATCCACACTTTGGGCGCACGATCCGATATCCATGTACATATTTAAAATGTCCATATCCTTTTAAGACATGGAATGCTTTAATTGTACATCAGAGTTCACAACACACCAGTAGGTCAGAGACAAACAGAGCTGTCAATCTTTAGTTGTCACATACAGTATGTGCATGTAGTGATTTAGCTAATGAAAGAGATTACTTTGTTTGTATTAACACACATCTTAAGAGGAATGAGAATGTTTCTTGCATGTTTATAGGCTGTAGTTTTACAACAAGTATTTACGGAACTTTTAAGTCTCATAAAAGTCGCAGGCATACACCTCATACCTTAAATGATTTCAATCCAGGTGTATTGAGAATAATTAGAGTGGCATCTCCTTCATTAGATGATTCCTTTGTTGAAAGCCATGATGAAGAGTGTGAGGAACATGAAGTTTCTGGCACACCATCAGATTGGAATGAGCAATTAAAGGCTCTCCCAGGTGTAATTGAGCAACAACTTGCAGCAGCCTTACTAGGTCCATGTGCCTGGTACAGTCATAGATGAGTTTTTACAAGAACTCCACCACTTGATAAGTTCTGCATCCATCCCATTATCTAGAAGTTTTGTAGTTGATATCATTCAGCATCATAACCTTCAAGTTGATGAATCAGTCATTACAGACATTGCCACAGCAATTTGTTCATGTAACCCTGTTCCAAAGGCAATTGAGAAAGGTGACCATCTAAGCACTTCTTATCAGCGCAAACAATATTACAAAGATTTTCATGTTGTCAAACCTGTAACTTATCTACTATATTATAAAAAGAAACACACATTTCAGTATATCCCAGTACTGAAATCATTGCAACAGATTTTAAGTAATGAAGCAATCCTTGATAAGGTGATTGAAAATCATAGAGGAAAGCAGGATATCCAAGTTGACTCACTTTACGAATTTAGGTCCCCTCAAGACGGTTCACATTTTAAGGAAAACAGCTTTTTAAATGCTGAGGAGTTAAGAATATCACTTTGCCTTTAAGTGGATGATTTTGAGGTTTGTAACCCACTTGGTAGTTCTAGGAAGAAGCACAAGCTCTGTGGAGTTTACTAGATACTTGGAAATCTGCCACCAGGGTCTCACTCAGCTTTATCATCCATTTATCTAGCAATTCTTTGAAAAGTAATGACATAAAGACATACAGTTACAACAAAGTCTTGGAATGTCTCATACAGGATCTTAAAACTCTTGAAGACCACAGTGTGTATATACCTCTATTAGGCAAAAGTCTGAAAGGCACAGTGCAGAGTGCAGTGGCCGATAACCTCGGAGCTCACAGTATTGCTGGCTTCATTGAAAGTTTCTCAGGTGATTACATTTGCTGGTTTTGCACAGCAAAGAGTTGTGATTTCCAGTCTCATTGTGTTGCCTCTGGTGCTTTTAGCCTTAGAACTCGAGAAGTCTATGCAGATCATTTAAAATCGGCTCACAAGAGCAATACACATTGTTTTGGAGTTAAACGAGAGTGTACTTTTACCAAAAAAAATTGTTTCATTTTCATGCTGTGTCTGGGTATCCTCCTGATATTGCTCATGACTATCAGACCAGTAGAACTGGCATATTGTCTGGCGTCATTGATATCCAGGAAGTTTTTTACATTGGAGTATCTTAACAAAGCCATACTGACTCTTCCATATAAATTTTCAGATAAAACAAACAAGCCACACGTGGTACCACGTGGTACCAGAGTTTCTTGGCTTGAAAAACCATCGGAGGCAATGCTCACAAAAATTGGAGCTTTCTCAGGTTACTCCCATTCATGATAGGAGGTCTTATACCTGAAAACGAGCTGGCATGGCTTGTGTTAATGGATTTAAAAGAGATTGTTGAGTTAGAGTTGCTCCGGTGCATACTGATGAATCCATTTCGTACCTTGAAAGCAAGATTATTGAACACAGACATACTGTAGGTACCAAGAGCTTTTCCCTGGTGTTAGACTTCTAACCAAGCACCACTATCTGGAGCATTATCCTCAGATGATGCAATTTTTTGGTCCTCTTGTAGCACACTGGACTATGCGTTTTGAGGCCAAACACGTTTTTTTCCAAGAAGATTGTTAAACACACCAGTTGTTTTAAGAACATACCTTTGACTTTGGCTTCAAAACATCAGCTGATGATTTCTTTCCATCTCAACTCACCATCCCATGGGAACTCTGACCTTCATGTATCTCATGTTTCTACTGTTCCAGTTGATGTATTGAACGATGAAATAGCTCAGGCTATTAGGGAAAAATTCCCAAACACTACTGAAGTGCACCTTGCAAAGAATGCCTCAAGCAATGGAATAGCATACAGTAAGGGGATGATAGTTGTCCATGGACCTGAAAGTGGATTCTCAGAATTTGCTGAAATTCTTCAGATGTGTGTTTTCAAATGTGAGAGCCTGACAAGATGGACGTACAAACGTGAGCTCCGTGTGTGAGTCTCAACAGTTCCTTTATTTTGCACCCTAAAAATACTCAAATCCAGCAAACTGCTTTAAGGCAGAGTTTGGTTGTTTTGGTGCATGGCATGATATTATTTAAGAAGCAAGAAGATAATACCATTATCGAACCAGCAAACTTCTAATCCACCGCACCTCACGAAGATGGCGTCTGGCTCCAAAAAAGAGACTCTCTCCCTGGAGGCGGTCATGACTGCGATACGGGAAAGCAAGGAAGAATTATCCTCCAAGATAGACACTAAAACCTCCAACATCCAACTCTCACTCTCACAAAGATCAAACTTGCACTGTCGACGCTGGGTGACCAAGTTGAAGAGATGGAGAGACGGATTTCTGCTAACAAGGACAACATTAACGACACAACCAAACACGTTGAAAAAATCGAAAAAGAGATGCAGGTGTTAAAAGACAAAGTGGATGATTTGGAGAACAGAGGGAGACGAAATAACATCCGGATACTAAATATTCCTGAAAAATCCGAGGGCCGTGACGCTATGGGTTTTCTGGAGCGGATTATTCCAGAACTTCTCGGCCGCGAAAACTTTCCCACTCCCATCACCTGCGAGACAGCACACCAGCTGGGCAGACACCCAACTCCCGACGACGACAGGCGGAGACTGAGACCCATGATAGTGAAGCAGCTCAATTTTAAACAAGGAGAACATAATGCGACTGGCCAGACAGAGAGGGGGAATTTGCTTTGAAAACAACAGGATCTACATATTTCCCGACTGCACCCCAACCCTACAATGCCTTAAAGATGCCTTCAAGGATGTCAAGAATAGACTTAGCGAGAAGGGCATCGTCTACTCCCTGCACCACCCAGCCAAACTTCGGGTCGAATATAAAACCAGACATCAAGTGGTTCACCACTCCAGCTACTGTGATGGAATTCCTCAAATCAATAGACATTGGTAAGTAAAAACTCAATTAACCTCAAAATCATAGTAGGACGACTGTGACTTTTATGTGTCAAACAAAATAACTGTTACTTGAATACTTATTATAACTATAAAGCACCGAGGACACATGTACAGTAAGTGATTCTTTACAACACTACGGACCTCAGTTGTTATAATTTTGATTTCACAGTAGCCCAAATTAAGATATAGATCTGTATGATTATCCCAGTCTTACTTGAAAACATTCTTTTTCATTTTATTTTATTTTTAAGATTTATACTACTGCTCTGCAAGTTTAAGTTCAAGGGCTCCTGGTCCATAACTTTTAAGTTACATGTTCACCTTTATGCAGAGCCTAAATCATTTGTTGAATGTGGTTTACTGGTAAAAACTTATAGTAAACTGTTGAGTTCACTTATGTTCATTAGAGAGTTACCTACCCACTAAGGATGGTTTATTTTGAGGATGTTAAGGGTTAGGGTTAGGGTGAGTCTAATGTAGCCGCAAGAGGACACAAGCCAGTGTCTTATTGTGCCGGTCCCAAGCCCGGATAAATACAGAGGGTTGCATCAGGAAGGGCATCCGGCGTAAAACTTGAGGTTCGACGACAGTGTGGCCTCAACTCAAACTTCAGACTGCAATTCATGGATGCACTGTTTGGAAATGAGTTCATGAACCTCACGTCAATGGATGAAATACAGGATAAAGGGACAATTAGAGTGATCCTCACAGAAGCCATAACCTCCCAGTGTGCTAACACTTCCGCGTCAGGCTCTGGACTGTTAGACTACTCCACTGCTCTCCAGTCCCCTCTTGATGAGGCCTCATCCCTGTCTAGCGGGTCTGTTGACACTGATATTATTTCCTCACCAGACTCAGTCTTCCATGTTCCTCAATTTCGCTATGATGCAGAGTTGAAACTTGCAGAGGGCAATGCAGCTTATGGAGAAAAGGGTGTATTGCTTATTCCAAATCCAAAACTGAAGTCCAACATTCTTGAAGGCTTGGTGCAAGAAATTGTCAAGTACAAAGTTTATGTTAGTGATAAGTAGTTCAACACAGTAGGAGAGGCCCTCATCACAAAGCATCCTTGCCTGACAGAGAGGCTCAGTCACTGGATATGCTGGGTGGAAAGCAAGTTTGAAGAATAAATTAGCAATCTACCGCACTCACCTGAGGAAACTGGGGTGTCCTGAAGTGACGGAAAACTCTCTCAAGCACAAACCAGAGGGTAAATCAAGTGTTGCTTTTGCCATCAAGAAACCAAGGCGGTCTGAAGTGAACTATTGTCCTCCCTATCCTACTGGAGAATGTCGAGTAGATGCATGCACAGCCCCGATACACACGCCCATCTCTATTCAAGCAGCAGGAGCAGTTTGCATGCCTACTGACAACCAAATGTAGAGCAAAAGAGGCGTTTAACTGGGGGGGAAAGCGGTCGCACGGGTGCGACTATTTTTATTTAAAGGTCACAATTTCTAGCCCTGGTCCCGGCCAGTCCTCAAGGACCACCTGTCCTGCAAGTTTTTGTTCCAGCTCTACTCTTGCACACCTGATATAATTAAAGGGTTAATACTGATGGGTAGAAAATGAACAGTGCATCCATGGAAGTATGTAGCCCTTAACTGGATCAAGTAAACGAGTGGAGCTGGCACAAAAATATGTACGGTTTTTGAGGACTGGTTTGGGCACCTCGGAAGAACAGCTGATCAGAAAATTGGA
This sequence comes from Antennarius striatus, assembly GCF_040054535.1. NCBI lineage: Eukaryota > Metazoa > Chordata > Actinopteri > Lophiiformes > Antennariidae > Antennarius > Antennarius striatus. The sequence continues at coordinate 15,515,261 of NC_090788.1, forward strand.
TTGACTAACCTGACACTTTCATCCTTGGCGGACAAATGAAGATTATAGTTCATCAGTTTTTTTTTCAATTTTGAAATAACTTAATCTGTTCTGTAACCACTTGTGACTCTAATGGTGTATTCCAGTAATAATTTGAGAAGCTGTGATTGTTTTCCCCTCATGACATGCCATCTTGGGAGTCCCTGCTGTTGTCCTGCCATTCCACTACTCTGAAAATCGAACTGGACTTAAGTGACATCAACCCTTAAAGGGGCATGTCTTACCCAAAATGCATTTTGGTTTTCATCATTTCTTCTGCACAACGTATGATAGAAGATCAAGATTACCAGTGCCAGTAAACAAACAATATTTAGAGATTTTAGCATGTGCAGTATTAACACTTGAGTAGTATAAGTCAGTGGTTCTCAACTGATCTTGCCTCAGGGTCCACATATACTATATGGACAAATGTATCGGGACACGTCTGCAAAGGGGGACCAACTCCATATGAATGCCTCTGGATTTAGAATGGGATGTCATAGAAGCTCCTGTAGGTGTAATGTGTAGGTGGCCCATTGCTTTTGTCTATACAGTGTATGTTCTTATTCATTAACTCATAGTCCACACACTAACTTAGGAGCTTTTAAGAGCTTAAGAGATTTTAAAATGATCAGCAGACTGTATTTTCATTTTAACTTAATATGTCCTCTACAGGCCACCGACGAAGCCCGCAGCCGACGAAGCCCGCATCCAGGAGGCCATTGAGGAGACCACTGTGGGAATCTATGTGATCAAACAAAATGCCAGTGATAAACCAGAGGACATCGGGATCGTCCTTGAGGGCCAGCCTGTGTTGCAGGATTTGGACAATCTGACTTGCAGCTTCCATGTTGTTTGGACTGCTGTATGCTTTGAACCTAAACTATCCTGCTGAAATGAAATACACCTTTGAAGTCCTCCAGAAGATTGTCATGAAGCTGGAAGATAGTACACTCTCCAAGAAAGCCCAGGTTCTCAAAAACAGACTCTGTCAGTGAACTGTTTGAACAATTTGTCAATTTGTTCATGGGTAGGGGAACACTATGCAGTTGTCCATGTTAGCCATTGCTTCCATTGTAGCGATCAGGAATTCAGTATGTTACTCGTACAGATGCCTTTGGACATGTCTTTCACTTAATCTCACTGAACTGCCTTGCTTTTTGTTCACCCCCCCCACCCCCCGCTGCATTCAGCATTTACTTATTTATTTTTTGGGGTCTATTTTGTTTTTAAATTTACTTTTTTTGCTAATTTTTCTTGTAATGTTCTTTCTTTTTGTTTGTTCATTATTTCAACAGTATAATAAAAGTAAACATTTGTTGGTTCAAAGCCAGGTTTGTGTTGGTGTCTCTAACAAGGTAAATTTGACACTGCAATTTTCATATTTATTACAAATTAGTATCAGCCCTGAATATCAGTTATTGGTGTCCTGGATTACTCATAATTAGTATTAATCCTGAAACAGTAAATCAATATTGGTTGTGTTAACATGTGTTGTTCAATATTGCACACTTTATGACAGTTCCATGTAGTTCTCCTTTACGGCATTGCATGTGTGGCGCGCATGTGCAGCAAGCGCATGACTTGCATGTTGTGATGGTCTTGAGAGGAAACCTGTTTGCATGTCGGTTGCTGCTGTGGAGAAATAAAAGTCAGTTAAACTGAAAGAACGTCGTGTTTACTGAGCGGATATCAACATTGGTAGCAGAGGATGGTTTGAAGATGGCTGCAAACTACAGAGCACCGCCGAAGTTTGACGAAACCAGGCCGTATGAATGTTGGAAAAATGAAGTTAATATATGGGCGCGGGTCACCGAACTCGACAAGAAGAAGCAAGCACTGGCCGTGGCTTTGGGACTGGAAGGACGATCCAAAGAAATTGCTATGGAAATACCAGCAGATGACTTGGATAAGGATAACGGTATGCAGACATTATTAGACAAACTGGATGGCGTGTTTCAACAAGAGGAAAAGGACCGGGCATATGAAGCGTATGCGCAGTTTGATCGTTTAATGAAAGACAGTTCGGTTTCAATGGCAGACTACATAATTGACTTTGAGCAGCGATACAACCGAATGAAAAAGTATAACATGGAGCTTCCAGATGCGGTGCTAGCGTTCAAGCTGTTGGACACGGCCTGCCTCGATGAAAAAAACAGACAGCTTGCACTAACGGCGTGCCCCGACTTAAAGTTGCCTCGATGAAGTCGGCACTCAAGCGGATCTTTGGAGGGAAGACGGCGACATGTTCGACGCCCGGGATACAACTGAATCAAGAGGATGCAGCTTTCTTCACAGAACAACGTCAGGGACGGCAACGACAAGGAAGACGGAACACAACGTTTCAACAAAGGACTGAAAGGACACCGTTACCGGGAACCAACCCATTGGACTAGTTCGGTAAGCGGTCACGATGTGCTGTGTGTCAAAGCACATATCATTGGGCCGAGGACTGTCCCAACAAGAAAAACAAGCTAGTGAGATTAATTGAAGACGAAAATGTAGATGAACTTAACATCACGTTGTTGACAAATAACCCCATGTCTGATTCTGAGATTTTCGTAACTGAATCCCTGGGATCGGCCATCATAGACACTACATGCACTCGTACAGTATGTGGAAAAAAATGGCTTGACAGCTATGTTAATTGCCTTAGTCAAGAGCAGACAAACAAAATGAAGAAGACAGAAAATCCCAGTTCAAGACCATTTCGTTTTGGAGATGGCAACTTAGTATTTTCCACCAGAAAAGTGAAACTGCCTGCCAAAATAGGGCACACTAAATGCCACATTGAGACAGAAGTGGTCGATGTTGACATTCCACTACTGCTGAGTAAATCCTCACTGAAGAAGGCAGGAACTGTTTTAGACATGGAGAATGACAAAGCAGTGATGTTTAAACAGCAGATACCCCTTGAGTTCACTAGCTCAGGACACTACTGCGTGGACATAAGAGACAAAGAAAAAACAACTCAGCGAGCGACAGACGAAGATCAAGTCCTGACAGTGACAGAAAACATGTCTCCTACCAAAAAACGGAAAGTCCTTCTCAAGCTACACAAACAGTTTGGCCATGCATCTGCAGACAGGTTGCAGAGGCTAATTCAAAGCTCGGGAAGCAAAGACAAGGACTGACTCACTATTTTGCAACAAATAGTGCATGATTGTGACATATGTCAGAGATTCAACAAAACAAAGCCGAAGCCAGCTGTTGGTCTGCCTCTAGCTTCAGAATATAATGAAACTGTGGCGGTCGACCTGCACGAGCTGGAGCCAGGAGTATGGTATCTCCATGTGATCGACCAATTCACCCGATTCAGCGCAGGAAGTATTGTGAAGACAAAGAAAGCCTTAGAAATGGTCAACGCCCTCATCCACACATTGATAAGTGTTCACAGACCCCCACGGATTCTGTACAGTGACAACGGTGGTGAGTTCAATAACGAAGAGTTTCGAGACATGGCGGAAAACTTTAACATTGAGACGAGGACAACAGCAGGATATAGCCCATGGAGTAACGGTTTGTTGGAGAGACACAATAAAACTCTCACCGACATCATCCTGAAGGTGAGACAGGAAAATAGATGTGACTGGCACACTGCCCTAGACTGGGCCCTTATGGCTAAGAACTGTATGCACAGTGTTCATGGTTATAGCCCACATCAACTTGTATTTGGTCAAAATCCTAACCTTCCCTCTGTATTAATTGATAAACTACCTGCACTAGAAGGCACCACAGTGAGTGCAATGGTAGGACAACACATATCAGCGTTACATGCTTCTAGGAAAGCTTACACTGAAGCTGAATGTTCAGAAAGAATAAGGAGAGCACTACGTAAGCAACTCAGACCCACAGATGAAAAATATGAGATAGGAGACAATGTCTATTACAAACGAGCTGACAGTTCAGAGTGGAAGGGACCAGGGGTGGTTATTGGTCAAGATGGGGCGCTTGTATTTGTAAGACATGGTGGTATCCTTGTTAGAGTACATCACTTAAGGCTTAATAAGGTACACACAAGTTTTCAAAATGAGGGTCGCAATGAGACAAACATTGAGCAAGTTGTACAGAACCAAGCAGCTGAAAGTGAACACACAGATGTAATGAACAGAGCATTTAATGCACCAAACATAGAAACTGACAATGAACAAGAAAGTGACGGGGAATCCAATTTGGGGAGTGAAGCTCAGCCTTTAGTGACTCAAAATGATAGCCCTGTTGTTTCTACAAGTGTCAAGGTAAAAACGGGACAGACTGTAACTTTTATGAAAAGTGATGAAAGTGTTCTGTGTAAAGCTAAAGTCCTAGGCAGAGCAGGCAAAGCCACAGGAGGGTACAGAAATTGGTATAACCTACAATATATTGAAAACGATGAGAGTCATGGTCAAAAAGAGGCAGTTGATCTGTCAAGTGTGAATAGTCTCAGCATTGAGCCAGATTCAGAAGCCAGGGATGAGGATGTACGTATCGCAAAAGACATATCCTTTAATGAAGCTAAACAAGCAGAGATTGAAAACTGGAACAAAAATAATGTTTTTGAAGAACTCAAAGATACAGGCCACAAGTGTGTTTCCACCCGCTGGGTCTGTAGTCTGAAAGAAACTGAGAAGGGTATTATACCTAAAGCTAGGCTTGTAGCCCGGGGTTTTGAAGAGTTTAATATACAACAACTACAAAAAGATTCACCAACCTGTGCCTCTGAATCCCTAAGGTTATTGCTAGCTCTAATGTGTCAAAATCAATGGGACGTCCATTTTATGGACATCAAATCTGCCTTTTTGCAGGGCATGGAGTTGTCAAGGGACATTCATGTCCGTCCACCCCCAGAAGCAGACAGAAAAGGGCCCTGTTCTGTGGAAACTTAAAAAATGTGTATATGGTCTTGCTGATGCATCACTCTATTGGTATAATAAAGTGAAAGAAATTATGATGAGCACAGGTGGTAGAGTATCACAAGTGGATCCCGCAGTCTTTTATTGGTTGGACGAACAATGCAAAGTTAAAGGTGTACTTGCATCTCATGTCGATGATTTTCTCTGGGCAGGTTCACAAAGCTTTGTAACTGATGTGATTCCTCGACTGAAATCTGCGTTCCATGTAGGACGTGAGGAACATGAGAATTTCTGCTATGTGGAGATGGATATTGCCACTGTAAATGGTGTTATTGAAATGCATCAGCATAGCTATATTGAAAGCCTACAACCCATTTATATGCATCCAGCATGGGCTGTTCAAAAAGATTTACTTCTCACTGAAACAGAAAAAGACAGGCTTAGATCAAAAATAGGACAGATTCTTTGGGTCGCAAAGCACACCAGACCTGATTTTATGTTTGATGCTTGTATTTTGGCATCCATTCTAAAACATAGTACTGTACAATCCATTCTTGACGCTAATAAGGTGATTCGTAAACTTAAAGCTGAAAAGGTTACTCTGAAAATCCAGTATCTGGGTAATAATGATGCTTTGAACTTGACTGTTTTCAGTGATGCTTCGCTGGGGAACTTGCCAGATGGAGGTACACAAGGGGGGACATTGATCACTATTATTGGGGAGAATGGGAAGTTTTCTCCTCTCTGCTGGCAATCTAAAAGGATCAGACGTGTGGTGCAGAGCACCCTTGCAGGAGAGACTCTTGCTATGTCAGATGGAATAGACAATGCAATCTTCCTTGCCACCCTCTTTTCTGAGCTCACTACTGGGACCCCCGACTTGAATGTTCCTGCGTTGGTCTGTGTGACTGACAATCACTCACTTTTCGATGCCCTTAAATCTACAAAACAGGTTACAGAAAAGAGACTTCGGTTGGACATAAGCGGCATCAAAGAGCTCATTTAGAATAAAACAATCAAAAAAGTGCTCTGGTCAGTGACGAAAGGACAACTTGCTGACTGTCTGACAAAAAAGGGGGCGTCACCGCTATTGCTCTTGAAGGCTCTCTGTGAAGGACTGTGGAATCCAGCCTGATTGTTTCTGGGTTAAACTGAAAAAAAAAACACAAAAAAAAACACACACACGCGGGGATGATTGTATTTTGTTATTTTCTTAAACCCGAATGTACCTTAAATGTTTTTCCTTTGCACTTGGCCTAAGGTTTTTTTGGGTTTTTTTTTAAGAAAGAAGAGGGAGATTGTTAACATGTGTTGTTCTGTATTGCACACTTTACGACAGTTCCATGTAGTTCTCCTTTACGGCATTGCATGTGTGGCGCGCATGTGTAGCGAGCGCATGAGTTGCATGTTGTGATGGTCTTGAGAGGAAACCTGTTTGCATGTCGGTTGCTGCTGTGGAGAAATAAAAGTCAGTTAAACTGAAAGAACACTGTGTTTACTGAGTGGATATCAACAGGTTGATCCCTACTTTATATAAATATAACTATTAATGTAACTGTATGAATATTTGTCAGAGAGAAAAAAAATCATACACAAATCCTTCACAACTTGTAATGTGTGGCTGGCTGATGGCTGTGTACTCTTGATAATTCTTGGTTTATCCTGGGAACGTTTGTTTTTGCTACTCAGCTAATGTGTCCTATGGGTTGTAATTACCAATATAATATTGGTAATCATTTGTTAATTGGAAGCAAGGTTTGTGTTGGTGTTTTAAACACTTTAATTTTGACATTGCAATTTCCATGTTTATCGGTGTCCTGGGTAACTAATAATCAGTATTGGCCCCAGTCAAGATCAACTTGCATCATAGGTGCATTATTACAAGTGAAATGTATTAGATTACACTTGGTTTGATGTTTTACATTCATTTAATGAGTGGATACAGCTGTAAAAATTGTATTCTGATTGATCTTATCAAAATAAAGATGTTTTGGTTTAAAAAGATATATTCTTGTTTTGTTTTATGAATATAATCATTTCATTAGATAACAAAAAATCAGGTTATAGAAATGATAATAAATCAAGTAGAATGACTAGAATTAAATTATGTTGAAGTGATATAACTCAATGGTGTGCAATGTGATTGAATAGCTTATATTGATTTAACATTAACACATCGTGTGTAATGTATATGAAAAAGTAATTTTGGTTTAACAAGTGATAATGATGTATACTGAACATGAATAACCCTTTTAGAGTAAATATAATTTTAATATGTGCAACTGATGTACATATTTTTTTTATGTTTATCCAACAGACTTTTTTTTTAGTCTATCAGTCCAGAAAACAGATTCCTGTAACGGGATCTTGAGTTCCTGTCTCAAAATTCTGTTCATTTTGACAGCTACAACTGCTGCTGTCAGTTCCAATCTTGGTATTGTGACATGTTTTAGGGGTGTCACTCTTCATTTTCCTAGTAGAAGAGAACAGTGTTTTTTGTTTTCATGATTGGTAAGCACTATGTAGGAAGCTGTAGCGTACCCCTCCTCACCAGCATCAGCAAAATGTTACAACTGTGCTGATTGTGTGGATCCAAATTGTTCTGGTTTGATGCATCTGGGTATGCTGAACTCTGCCAAACTCTCAAAGTCCGCTAACCATTCATGCCACCTTTTGCATTTTCACCTTCAATCTCTTCATCCCTACTGTGTTTCTTTTTGCACAGGTCACGCAAGATGAGCTTTGCTGGTAATATGAGTGGTGCTAAAAAGCCAAGGGGGTAGAAAGACAGAATTTACTGTGGATAAGATTCCACGTCTGGTGACAGGCTTGTCTTGTGCGTTTATCTGGAAGTTGAATCTGTCAGTCTCTGTACACCAAAAGCACGCCCCATTGGGAGTCTGTTGTAGTTCAAGTCTAGGTCTTTGACTTAAAGTGCTCTTTCCTTATCCGGAACAGATGACAAGACTGTTTTACTGTTACTCACCCACTTGCTGAGACAGAAACCTCCTCTGGCACACAAGGCTATGAGTTCTTGTGCTAGGCTGACTGCCTGATCACTTGTTTCCACTGCTTTTAGGCCATCATCCACATAAAAATGTCTTCGAAAAGTGTCAACTGCCTCTGCACTCATACTCTCTTTTGCATCTTCCGCAGTTCTTCTCAGCGTGTAGGAAGCGCAACTGGGTGATGATGTAGCACCAAAAAGGTGTACTTTCATCCTGAACTCTTCCACTTTGCTGTTAATATCACCGTCCGTCCACCACTGAAACCGCAATAGATCTGTGTCTTCCTCTGGGACCCTGACTTGATAAAACATAGACTCTACATCCGCCATTAGTGCCACTGGATGCTCTCTGAACCTTAACAGGACACCGATGAGGTTGTTAGTGAGGTCTGGTCCTTGGAGCAACTGTTCATTTAGTGAGACACCTTGGTATGTAGCTGTGCAGTCAAAGACAACTCTTAATTTCTTTTTCTTGGGATGATACACCCCGTGATGAGGGATGTACCACACACGACCAACATCGCAACTGAGCTGCTCAGCTGGTATTTTCTCTGCATAGCCTTTGTCAATGATGTCTCTCATGAATGCTACATAGTCTTTATGGAAGTCTGGGTTTCTCTTTAACTTCCTCTTGAGAGTGTCAGCCCGCTGCTGAACCATGCAGCGATTATTTGGCAATTTGATGTTTTCATTTCTCAGGGGCAAGCACAAACTGTAATGTCCATCAACTAACTTTGCCGAACTTGAAACCAGGTGCATGAACCTGTGGTCATCCTGGGACATTTCCTCCTTTTCTTCGCAGCGTCGTTCTGGGAAGTCTGTGTTGTACTGTTTCACTAACAGTTCTTCTATTTCACTCACCACAATGCGATTAGCTGTGTAGCTCTGCAGCTTACCACTGTCTGTTTTTGGGCTGTCGTCTCTTCTGAGAGGTCCATTGATCACCCATCCAAGGGTGGTCTTAACTGCATATGGCCCTTTCCCATCACTATTTATGACTTGCCACGGCTCAATGGCTTTTGGGACGTTGGCACCAATAAGCATTCCTACTCCTGCTTGAATACATGGCAGGCGTAATTCTTTCAGATACTGCCATTGTACAATATCGTCCTGTCGTGGTATATTTTCTTTTTTCACAGGGATGTGGCTGTGTGTAAACACCTTTGGGAGCTCAATGGAGGTGCTTTCTTCAAGACTACACACCTCAAGATCTGAAAGAACAACATTCTTCATTAACTTGTGACTATCAGAGTTGTCTTGAGCCATTGTGTCAAGAAGAAACTGGGTGCTCTTTCCCTTAAGACTTAATTGTCTCTGTATATCTTCAGTGCAAAATGTTGCTGTGCTACCAGGGTCTATAAAAGCGTACTGTATGTTTCTACATATCTCTCACTCTTCCTCGACTTAAGTTTAACTGGTACAACAGCTAGCACACAGTCTTCTTCTCCAGCCCCAGTGTTTCCACATGTTTCCTGACCTAACGACACATAGGAACTAGACACTATGTTGTTCTCAGTATTGGTTTCTTCCATTTTTTCTGAACTATTGTTATCCTCTGTCTTGATATGGAGTAGGTCTTGGTGTAACTGAGAACAAATCTGACACCTGAGTCTCTTTTTGCAATTTTTACTGAGGTGCCCAAAAGTAAGACATCCAAAACACAGGCCTCTGGACTTCAGGAAGTTTATCCGTTCTATGTTTGTCAGCTCTTTAAGTCTATTGCAAACAGAAAGTGGATGATTCTCTTTGTCCAGTCTTCCTGCTGTTTCTCTCTTTTGTGGCTTTCTCTTTTGTTTTGATGGTTTGTGAACTTTCTATGGCATCTCCAAACAGAGGATCCAAGGCTACTTTTGCTTGCCGATCTATGACGTTGACTAGGTGAGAAAATCTTGCTCGTCCTCTTCCTGTCTCATGGATCTCAAATGCAGTTGTTCTCCACTTCTCTCTTATCTTATTAGGCAGTTTTGAAAAAACAGCTCACATGTTAGTTGGGTTATCCATTTCTTCCATGAACTCAATATCATCCATTGTATTCCTACATCCAATCAGGAAAAGAGCATAGGCATCTAATGCTTTACCATCTTCTAATTTGATCTGAGGCCATTTCATAGCTTTATCCATGTATGCATTTGCTATCTTCAACTCATTACCATATTGCCTCTGTAGTAACTTTCTGGCTTCATGGTAGCCTGTGTCAGCTGACATATGCTCACAGCTTCGCACAAGATCTTGCGGCTCCCCGCTGGCATACTGCTCCAAGTAGTACAACTTGTCCTGATAACTGTCAGTTTTGCTATCCACTGCATGCTCAAAAGCTCTGATGAAGGATTTGTAAGTGAGAGGGTCACCTCTAAAAACTGGAATGTCTTTAGTAGGGAGATAAGACCTTGTCTGTTGCTTTACGAGCATTTCAGTAATAGCGTTTTGCTTCTGCATTACTTCATACAGTTCTCCCTCATTATTTGCTACCTGTGGGTGGTTATTGCCACAAGGTTCATTCGGTTGTGTGTCTGGTGAAGGCTTTGCCACCAAACCTGGAGCATTTCCTGCAGGTCCTCCTGCTGCAGCATTTGAGGTTAGCATAGCGCCATTACTGTCTTCTTTAAGTCTGTTGTTTATGCTTCTGTGACGGATTACTGTGAGCGCTTCCTTCATATTCCTCAAATACCTTGAGCTTTGCCGTAGACTCTGCAATAGCTGTATCAAGCGCAAGCTGTTCCATTGTAAATTTTAGCTGCAGCTTTTCCATCTCCAGCGCTCATTTCTTTTCTAAAGCTGCTGAGCGTGCCATCAAGGCTGCGTGCTCTGCTTCTTCCTTGATACATGCTGAGGACCCAGTAGTTGTTGAGGAAGCAACTGAAGATCTTTTACTATGGCGATAACTTTTTGCAGCTTGAGATACGCTGTCTTCTGCTTGGATGTCATCCTGGCTAATTATGCCTCCTAGGTTATCATCTGCACCTTCAACTTCATTTGCATTGTTTTTATCTGTTACTTTTTTTCTCATTGCAGCACACCAGTTTTCAGTGTTCTCAACACAGTCTTTCACAGGTGCTATTCGTGGTTCATACCAGTTATGCTGATCTGATTGTCCTTCATTCTCATCCAATAAAGCAACAACTGCAGCATTGATATCCTCAAACTCAGTATATGCTTTGTGAAAGCTGTCATGAAGCATCTCTTCTACTTGATCCACATTTGAATCATCAAGCTTCAAATTATCAATGTTTTTCATCATGCCTGTAAGCTGAGACAATTTACCTCTTCTGAATCCAATCACCGAGATGTGTGAGGGAACGCTATCGCAGGTCCTTCCTGCCCACGGCTGTCAGACTGTACAACCAGCAGTCCTCCCAGCAGACCACTCAAAGAACTCAAAAAACTCAGGGAACTCCAAGAACTCACCAAACTCAAAGAACAAAACGTTCTAATTCTGGATGAACAATGTAAACATCAGCCTGTAGTGTATATTCTTTTTTGGTGTGTGAATATAATGTACATTCAGATAATATGATATATGTTAATATGTTTCCAATATGTGAATATGTAAATTTCATATGTTGCAGATGTTAATATGTATGTATATTATTTAACTATTTATGTTTGACCCCCCCCTCCCCCCGCTGCCACGATCGCACAAATTTCCCCACTGTGGGACAATAAAGGTCTATTATTATTATTATTATTATTGTTAAGCCTGCTTATTTTGTCATCCACTGTTTTCTCCGTGGGCTTTAGCGCCCTCTTCTGGCCATATTCTTCCATCGTCACAGCACAAACCACTTGACTCAAATTCAGTTTACAGTTTTTTCCAGTCGCTAACAAGCGTTTGTCCAAACAGCAGTCACATTTTCAAAACTCTAAACACAATTAGCACAGCATCGGTCTTTTGGGGCCATACCACACACACATTTCATGTTGCTTTCACACAACATACAGTAAGTGAACACATTTCCAAATTGCTTTCATTTTCTTAACAAACTATACTTCCCAACAAAATTGTGGATTGTTTTTGTATAATTTTCGAATGTTAACACACAACATCCCACAATAGCAACAACAATATTCCAAACCTTACAGTATAAAAACCTCTGCTTCTGCAATGATATCAGTTCAAAAACAATATATTGCTGGTGATAAACAAACAATTGAATAATTGACACACAGCTGATTTATGTTGGGTAAATAGGACCAACCACAGCTGATTCCAGTTTGACTTACTATTAGTGGCTGTGGGCTTTGAGGAGTGATGCTTTTGGAAACAGAAACAGACAAACACTGCAATGCCTGGACAAGGACGCGTAAGAACAAGAGGCCCAAGGGGAAGAGCAGGCCCAGTGAGACATGAAATGAGAGGAGCAGGAACAGTGAGAGGAGCAGGAGCAGTGAGAGGAGCAGTGAGAGGAGCAGTGAGAGGACTATTGAGAGGAGCAGGAGCAGTGAGAGGAGCAGGAGCGGTGAGAGAAGCATTGAGAGGAACAGTGAGAGGAGCAGTGAGAGGAGCAGGAGCAGTGAGAGGAGCAGTGAGGGGAGCAGTGAGAGGAGCAGTGAGAGGAGCAGTGAGAGGAGCAGGAGCAGTGAGAGGAGCAGTGAGAGGAGCAGTGAGAGGAGCATGGCCATGGAGAGGGCAAGGGAGAGGGGTAAGAATGCGTGGTGGTGGCATTCTAAGGGCTGTAAGAGCAGTGGTCAGTGATGACATTCGTGCCACTATCATTGACCATGTGATCAACCACGGTCTTACACTAAGAGAGGCCGGTGAAAGAGTGCAGCTGTAGTGATGTTCATAATTATTATGATGTCCTTAAATCCCTCGTTGGATGGGTTACAAGCAATCCACAGATAAAATGCCATTAATCAATTATTTGTTTAAGTAAATCATGGATTCATTCATTCATTCATAGGTACTTTTATGTATTCTGTTGGCGATGCCGAAAACCTCGGGAAGAACACAGTATGTAGAGCTATTCATAAAGTCGCAGGGGCTACAATCACATGCCATAACGAAAAATGTCGTACACACATAGATTTATGGAACACACAAATGTTACTGTAGTCAGATATACAACTGCAGTCATAGTGGGGAAGTAAAATTATAATGGAACTAACTTCTGCATTGACACAGTCGGGGATTTTGTGCCAGCGATCCTTGCGCCATTTGGCAGCTGCAACTGTGTTGCTTTTTGCCTGGATTATTGATTTGTATTGCTCGTATTTATTGATTATTATTGTTTGCTCCTCCGTTGTGAAATATGCGGCTCGGGCCGGTTTGTTGCATGTTTGCGATTGGTCGCATGCAGCAACCTCCGATCTAGAGTGGACATGCCTGAATTGAATTAGTGAGTTGGTAGCCGGCTTTATGGTACGGAAAATCCGGAGGGCGGATGTCTCGGTAAGTGAAGTCAGATAAGTAAGAGGAAGCCCGGCTAGGTTCATCAAGCTTTATGGTACAGGCCTCAGATGTCCCCCCTTGAAGCCATGGATGCTGGCTGCAGGGACATCACAGCTGATCATTGCCAAGGGTGGATCCGGCACACCAAGCGGTTCTATCCCAGGTGCATGGCCTTAGATGACATCAGATGCGATATAGATAAGAACATGTGGCCAAACCCTGAAGATCGTAGAGATTAGAGATAGTCATTTTGTGTTTTTTACGTAACCCCCCCCCCCCCTTTTTATTTCTGGGCTTTTTGCTGTTTCCTATGCTGTTCTGTGTTTCATGGATATTTTGTTTACTGTAAGCTTTTCCCGTTCTATCAAACAGTACTTTTACTGTACCTCCTGTAATAAACTGTAAAGGAAAAAAAATGATTTTCTCTTTTTATGTAAATACCGGTAAAACAAACATAAAAGTCAACGTAATTTTTGAAATGTTAACGATACCCAGTATTTTGAAACCTGTTGTACTTTAATTGACTGCATGTATCTTATGAAGTGAAAACAAGCATTATTGTTTGACACAGTAACTTGATTTTGAGTCGAATATCCAGTGTTTTGGTAAAGTGTGTGTGCAGAAAAAGATGTATTCTATTTTGAAATGGAGAGTTAGTGTTTATTTAACACAATGTGCTTTTGGAGAAGAAAATTAACCATTTGGACAACTGTGCTTTCTAGGTGGGAGACTGTGTTAAGAGTTTAGAAAATGTGACTACTGTAATAACAGTCCATTGTCCAAAGACAAACTAATGTCCAGCAGTGTCTTCACATGAACATCGCTTTTCCACCAACAGCTGTTAGCCAAAATCCACTTCAGGGAAACATAGTATATTCACTATAGGCTGCACAGCTTCGACAGGCTCCGACGAGCAGGCACTGAACGAGGTCATGAAAGCCAATAGACTGACTCCAGCTTTCCGTGTGTTGGCTTACTTAGCAGTTGAAAAAATGTTGCAAAGCATCCACTGACTCACTTTTTTCCAACATGAGGGCTTGTGTTGATTCCTCATCCATACAAAAACGGCTTTAATCCACATTAGTCCGTTCTTCTTTCCATCAAGAGCAAAGTGTTTTGACTCACGTGTAAATGGCAATCCTTCTGGTCCGGTACTCCACATTACCTATCACTATTAAGCCTTCCCTTGGCAATGAGCTTGACACTTAAAGAATTTTCCAAGGCAGTATCTCCGTTCAAAAAATTTACTTGAAAAAGTAAAAACAAAGTCACAAAATTCTTTCATAGGCATATTGTCAAAAAACTGTCTTGCTCCTGGTCTGAGGGCTGTGATGTCACTAGCAGCATCATTAAAGGAGCATTTACATGTTTTTAAAGGAAAGCTACCAAAATATCAGTAACAATATCAATATGGCTCTTACAATGACTACATGGTTATCTAAATGTACCCTAGTTCTGTCATGACAGAACTAGGGTACAATTTTTTTTTTAAATTTCAGTGTCAAAGCAGCATGTTGCAGATTTTAGGTTAAAGATCGTTTGTACAAGAGCAGTATAATCTAAGGCTTTAAAATGTACTAGACTAACCAGAGAACCAGAAAGAATTGATAATACTGTGATTTTTATCTGTGTAAAAAGTTGCAAAGTTACACGTGACTTTTTGGACAGTAAGTCAGGTTGGACTGATGCTGCTGGTTTGTCAGCCTGTCAACTACAGAGAACAGTGTGTGGGCATTGTTAGCATTTCTATTGACAATCTCTGGGGGGGGGGGGGGGGGGAGATCGCTTTGCATTTTCCAGTTCCCGGTTATACACACTTCCTTTCTAATGAACCATAATGAACCTGGAGTTTGGTTTTCCATCACCTACATCCCTGTCTGTACAATCTTTTTTTGAGCTTTAACTAGTGTGAAATTTTGCCAAGGTGACCTCCTCCATTTTGACAAGACTTTGGTTCCAGCTGTTTGTCTGTGGTCTTTGCCTCATCTGTTTGTTTCTAACTGCTCATATGAGCCCAGAGACTGACCCTAGAGTTCCTTTGTATACATTATGCACTCTGCAATTGATAACTATGATTAAATGTTGAAATGAGTGATGTTTTATGTGCTAGAATGTTCTTGGTACAATTCTGTGTGTTTCAGGCACCACATGCAATCATGGCAACAATGTGTGGCAGTGGCTCAGAGGTAGAGTGGGCGTTAGAGCGGGTCATCCAATGTTCTAAAATCGGTGGTTCGATTCCCGCTCCTGCCCAAAAACACCTGGAGTGTGAGCTGACAGTGGGAGGTGTCACCTCACCTCCAGAGCACTGCCGAGGTGCCCCCTTGTGTGTGTAGTACAGGGGCCTGTACACACTAACATACTGTATATATGCACGCATTTGATTAAGAAAGATACAAGAGTGTGCTGTCTTAATCTCCCTTCAGGAATCACAATAAATATATAAAATATAATAAATAAATAAATAAAACTAACCATAGCTTAAACATAAAAAAAAATAAACTGATCCCTTTTAGATTGTAGGTCTTCCTGATTATTTAGCTTTTTTTTTTTTTTTACTATCCTGGGACCTATTGTCCATGATATCAATCAGCATCGCCTGCAAGTTGAGTTAGGGGTCACCTCATCTTTGTGATCAGGCGGGCAAGCAGGCAGGTAGACAGCTATATAGCTAGATACACACACACACACACACACACACACACACACACACACACACACACACACACACACACACACACACACAAACACACTTATGTGCGTGCACACACACATGCACACACTTACAAAGATGTTATGGGCTCTGATGACCACCAAGTGGCAGTGTTTTACACATGAATATCGAGTTACCACGAGTTCAGTCATCCTATATCATTCTTACTGTCCACCTTGTTTGAACAGTTTCCACATAGGTTTCCTATTTCCCGAATGAGGCTGCATCCATCCAGTGGCTTTCTTACTGCAAACTAATTTTACCATCCAAGTGTGGCAATATGGTTATATGCATTTACTCAGCATGTTATGAAAAAAAGAAAAAACTTGGGGTCTTGAGGCATAAAAAGAAATCAAGCCACATATTTTGACTGTGATGGAAAGTGTCTTCTTTAAAACTTGGCAAGCTTAAAACATGGCTATGAACTACCAGTTCTACACTTATATTTTAAAGCCTTACATTTAGATATCAACAGGTTTCATGTTTAATCAGTGTGTTCTCTCTTTCTGACCAGAAATATGGGCATTTCTTTTGTCAAGCATTCCAACAAGATAGGATTTTTGTTTCCATCACATATTTTTTGAATGTACTGTGTACATGTCCAAGGAAAGCTCCATCCAAACACTTGATTCATGTCAGACAATGACACATGCATTTTATTGACGGTCATTGATGATAAAAGCCACGATTGATTAGAGTTCTTCAGTGGAATGTAGGCTTTTACTTGTCTGGAGTGAAATTGTTCAAAGATTTTGTTTTAATGAATCATTAGCCACTGATTTATGAAGATACAATTGTGGCTCTTTTTGGAGTGGAAGGTGTCTATTAATTCAATATTAAGAACAGATGTGGCGCAAATTCACAGTATGATTAAGTGCTGTTGAAATTATGTTAACATTAATGCATGACTTCCTTAGTAATTCATTAGTTCATGATGACTGGTTAATCAACTAAACAATAACTCCCTTTTGTAGCACAGAGTGTTACTGAAAAAAGCAAAATTAAGTATGTTCCAGCAACGTGATTCACTGAAACCAAATTTGAATTTCTCAACAAAGACAATTCGTCTCCTTCCTCAAACAGTTCACTCTGCTGCTGTATCCACTCTCTGTCAAACCAGTTTGTCCTGTGGATTTTAAAAGCCAGGAATTGGGTTGAATGTCCAGACTGCCGCTTCGAAGGAAACACTTACTTCAGTTTATGTCAAATATACTAACATGTTAAATACGATTTTAGATACATAACACAAAGCAACCATGTACTTGATTAAAATGCAGTCATTTATTGAAAAGTTAAAATACAGACATCATTCAGTATTATCCAAATAATATAGACATAAAAATTACATTTCAAAGAAACAAATAATAAAATCAAAAACTCCAGAAATCGATATTGACAGTTTTGCAAACTTGGTCACAAACGTGGTCACAAACATTTATTTAGATCATGTTGAGGTCTTCATAGCAGTAAACTTAAAAATGAGCACTTTCCTGAAGTAAAACTTATCAGGTGCTGGTGGAATATAAGCTAAAACATGACACTACTTAAAGCTTCTTCATTGCTTGATTCAAGCAGCCATATGTTCAGCAGAAACAAACAAGCAGAAAAGTCTGAGGTAAAAATCCTGAGGACGGTTTCAATCTAATTCACAGATCAACGTGTCAAACCTGACATTCCAAATGAATGTCAATTATAAGTTGATGATTTTTACTTACAAAAGCATTTCTATAAAAGATGTCAACAAATATATACTTCACTTGCCCCTGGGGTTGTTTTGAAGTTTCTTAAGTTCAGCTTTTTGTGCATGTTACCTAATGAACCTGCTATTGTCATGCATATTGATATTTTTACAATAAAACAAAACTAAGTACAAACTAAACTAGAATGCCAAACTCAGAAATTACTTCTGATCAGTAAACAATCACAAGATGAGAAAACCGCCACTTCTAAGTAACGTGTTTGTGTGTGTGTGTCTGTGTGTGTGTGTGTGTGTCTGTGTACTTGTGTGTGTGTGTGTGTGTGTGTGTGTGTGTGTGTGTGTGTGTGTGTGTGTGTGTGTGTGTGTGTGTGTGTGTGTGTGTGTGTGTGTGTGTGTGTGTGTGTGTTACAGGTATGTTCTCACTGGAATTTCAGATTTATCTTCATTTTCGCTCTCTGTTGATAAATTCTCTTTCACCTCTGCTGCCTTCAGCTGAGACTTTGTAGATGGTGCCTCGCTGTGTTCAGAGTTTGCTGAGTCTGGTCTTTTCATCTGAGACTTTGTTGATGGTACCCATGATCTCTCTGACTCCTGCCTCCAGCCTTGATCAGACCCATCCTCCAATGGTGGCCTTGTGTAAAGCTGAGGCTTGGTTGATGCCCCCTCATTGCTTTCAGCTCTGGGGGGCACTGCTCCAACAGCCGGACTCATCTTTGCAGTTGTGGCTCTGTGATAGGAGACTGCCTGGCTGGACCCATTGGAGGAGCGGATTGCCACATAGCGGATAGTGGGCCTCTTATCCACATTCTGCCCTTTGATGGGGCATGCAGAGCTGATGAACAAACCCCCTCCCAGCATAAGCAGAATGGATGCTCCCCAGCCGATATAGAGACAGGCTCCAATCTCTCTCCGTTGAGCATCAATGGAGGCGCTATAGAACTTCCTCACAACGGCCCCAGCTGCCCATGATGTGGGTATCAAGCACAACAGACCTGTGGCAATCAGCACTGCTCCTGCTGCAATGGCAACCTTACCCTTGCTGTCGCCCTCTTCATCCAAAAAGCGAGTGCATTTCCCCCCAACAAAGGCCAGGATGAGGCCCACACCACCGACAGCGATGGCAAGGACAGTCAGAGCCCTGGCAGCCTGGAGGTCTGCGCTGAGGGCGAGGAGGGACTCGTAAGGTTTGCACTGGATCTGACCAGTGCTTTGGACCACGCAGGTCATCCAGATGCCCTCCCAAATTGTTTGGGAGGTAACAATGGTGCTGCCAACAAATGCTGTGACGCGCCACATGGGTAGAATGCAGCTGATGATAACACCTGCCCAACCAAAGAGGCACAAGCCACTGGCCAACATCTGCATGCCCAGTGAGGCCATGATGTGCTGGTGAAGCAAAGATGTCTGAGTCTCTGAGAAATCCTCACAGTACTGAAGTCCTTAAACACTGCTTGTATGTGTTTATCTTTTCCAGTGCAGCTTCTTTTGCTTGATTCTCTTCTATTGTATTTTCCAGAAGACGCCGGTCTTTCTCAATACGACGCTCCCCTTTTCATACGTCTCCATTCTTGTATTTCTTCAGTTTTCTCTCTTTTACCACTTGCCATTTTTGAAGTAACTCAGAGTCTTGTCTGACTGTTTTAGCTGTCCGCCCAGCCTCTAGTAGCTTTTACTTGGATATAGGTGTGTCTCAATTCAGCCTCGGTTCATTTGGTTACAACCTACCCTTTGTCTTCCTCTCCCTTTCTATTGCTGTTCTCCTTCCGCTCTCTCTCCAAGTCTCTATTTATTTTTCTACCTGAGAGGGCTATTTCACTATTGTCACCTGAGCAGTTGCCTGTGTGCTAATGTCAGTGTGTAAATGCACCACACCTATCCTACTGGGACAAATAAGGGGAGGAGGATGACAACGATAGAGAGAAAGGCAGCTGTGAATCTATGACATCATCAGTTCCCTCCCTCATCATCTTCGTGTCATAAGATTATTTTGGAAATATTTTGGAAGAGATAAATGTTGATAAGCTTCGGATGAAGCAGAGAGAATGATCAATTTTGAGATTTAAATTTGTTTAGCTGAAGTATTGGTGTCTTTATTCAGTTTCACACCAACGCTTTGCATAAAGGCTCACTTGGAGTGTAGAATGTATCGATGCACTAAAAGGAAAATGACATGAAGCATAAACATAATCTCCCCATGAGAAAAGACAATTTAACAGCAGCCACCGTGCAGAAAAACCTGTTTGAAACATGCAAAACTCAAAACTACTGCTACCACACACACACACACACACACACACACACACACACACACACACACACACACACACACACAGACACACACACACACACACACATGTGCGTGCACACACACATGCACACAGTCTTAATTCTTGCTACTCTTATAAAGTTGGGTTTAGTTTTTGTTTGCATTATAACAAATTAAATATTAAAATCATGTTTAAAATAGAAATGTTGTCTCCTTGTGTATACATTTATTTATGAGACCTGATTAATCTAAAAGGACTGAAAAGGGTTAGGAACACAAGATGGATGTCATAACACACACGCTGAGGCATAGTTATTATGATCTCTGTTTATTTGTTTCTTTGGCAGGAAAGACTCATTCTCACAAAACCAGTTCTTAAAGCTTCTTGAAAAACCAGATTGCCATGCAGTGAGTCTTTGACATTCATCAGCTCAGTAAAGGTTGCACCCTTTGAAACTTTTTTAAAAATGCTGTGACTCACATTAAGCGGTATCTCGAATGCACACATATTGTTCTCACAGGTGACCTAGATTAGAATAACATGCAATCATGGAAAAAGAGACAAAATAATGACAAAAACTGTGACATAATCATCAATACACACCAAGTTAGACATATTAAAAAATGGCTTGGCAGATTTGTCATAAATATAAACATTTAATGCAACACATGCATCTCACATCACACATCACGCTGTGTGACTGTGTTAGATAATAAACAACAGTACCAGAGAATATAAGTGTGACAGTTTTCAAAATGAAGTGAAAAACAGAGACATGTTTACATTTAAACAATGCCCAAGTTACTCTCATACCCAATTCTGAAAGATGTGCCTGGGTTACACAGTTGTACATCCAAAGATGTTTTTCACCCAGATCATAGATCTTATTCTAAGCATTTAAAACTCTAACTCTTCGTATCTAGTATCTAAACATAGGCCCTGCTACTGTCCACAGACCGGGCCTTGGAGTACTTCACATCATAGTTTTTGTCATCTTTGGGGGGACAGGAGCTACAGAGAATCCCGCCACCGAGGAAAAGCAGTGCCGCAGCACCCCAGCCGATGTAAAGCGAAGCCCCCAGCTCCTTCTTCTGAGCATTGACAAGGACGGGGTTGTAGAAATCACGGATGATGGTGTTGGCAGTCCAGCAAACGGGTATAAGCACCAAGAGGCCAGCGATGATGAAGACGATGCCAGAAGCAATGGCCACTTTGCTCTTTCTTACTTCATCCTCTACAAAGTTGGTGCACTTACCCCCAACCACACCAAGAAGAACCCCAAAGACCCCGACGATGATTGCTATGACGACGAGTGCTCTGGCTGCCTGCAGATCTCGAGGTAAGGCCAAGAGAGAGTCGTAGACTTTGCACTGCATCTGGCCTGTACTCTGGGTCACACAGTTCATCCACAGACCCTCCCAGGTCACCTGTGAGGTGACAATGTTGGCACCAATGAACGCTGTCACTTTCCAGGTCGGAAGAGCACAGATGACGATGCTCCCCAGAAAACCAATGATGGCCAGGGCCAATCCCAGGATCTGTCTTCCACCTGAAGCCATGATGAAGCTCTGTTGATCTCCTCAAACCGGTAGAACTGTTGATGGCTGAGAGCTGAAGTAAATAATCAGTGAGAGACAAGTGAGCAGCTAGCGATTTAACAGCCCACCCAGTGACGGAGTAGGCTGTGGATTCCTCCCTTGCTGGTTTTGCCACGGACAGGAAGGGCAGAGGAGGAGTTTTCAGCTCATGAAACTCTATACTGAAGAAATCTCACCAGACCAGATTGCTTTTCAGAGGAACATTGACTTCATTGTGATCACAGGTTCACAGTATGATGACAAACTAATCTCCATAAAGCTGATTCTTCTGTACATTTAATGAGTTATTTTAAAGTAATTCATCTGTAATGAGGACAGAATTTGCTTTTATGGCAGCAAAAATGCAAAGAATTATCGACATTTCAAGAACTCCACACAGTTTTTAGTGTCCGGCCTTATTTAAATTTTTTTTTTATTGATTGACAAGAACAAAATAAGTACACAAATAAATTGATTCAAAATAATAGTAAATGAAGTGATATAAATTGTCACGTAATACAATTGAACATTTCACGCCAGATGATATGTTGAAAAGTAATTATACGTTAAACTATGATATTTAACAGATGAATGACAGAGAAATACAATGTTGCCTGTTCGCAAGATTACACAACAACTACATGACTGATGATTATGAAATATAACTTAGCAGAAGGATTTGGCACATGAATGGTTCCAATCGTTAAATTATATATTTATGAATTTTATGTAATAAATTATGAATAATAAATATAGTGTAATATTTTGATAGTTTGACAAAATACATAAATCTGTCTCATAGAGAGATGATGGTGGCATTTTTTATAATAGTCTAAGTTAAATGTAACTATTCTACAAACCCTCAGAAAATCAACCAAATTCATAAATGTCACATTTCACAGTGATATTTTTCACAGGCATAGCACATGTAGTTTAATAAGCCATAACAATTACATCATTTACGTCAGAACTATAATCTTGCAAAGTCAAGTTTTTCAAAGCTTTTTTAAAGACAGATATGATGTCATGTATTTTCAGTAGTTTAGATTTATGAAAAATTGATTTGTGTGAGCTCTATAATGAACATTGTGGATAATTCTTATGGCTCTTTTCTAGCTCAAAAATAGAGGTTGTAAACTATTTTTACGTATATGTGATTCCCTCAGCACAGTAGTTCAGATAGGTAAGGACTAATGCACAATAAATAATATAAAGTGCCTTCTTATTTAATAATTTTTGATTTTTCCACAGTATGGACACACTTATGGCTAATTTCTTTTGCAATTATTTGAAAATAGTCAGAAACTGAAATAATTCCTCTTAAAAGTTGTGGCACTTTCAGTATCAATGAAACACTGGACATTCAAAAAGGTTTCATTTGAAAATTTGAATAAAATTCCTAAAAAGGAACAAATTGCCCCCAGAGTGATGACACGGTCCATTGATACCACCAGCTAGAGAGAAAGTTCCTCTGCTACTGTAGCAGGGGAAGTGAACTCCACACAGTGCCTACTGACAGTAGGGGTCATTGCTCATGGAGAACATATCAACCTTTCAACTCACACTTTGTGGCACTTTGTCAGGATGGAGAGTTGCTCCAAACAAACAACAATCTCAACCAAGTGCTTAGTCTTTTCCTCAGTCATATGAAGGTACATAGCTGAAAGCCTCAAAAGTTGAAAAACAGTAAATATTTTTATTACTGCCTTTTTTTATTATAGTCTGATTGGATTCATATCATTTACTTTAGCTTTGGCATTCAAAAATATTTATACACATACTTTTAGAGTTTTATGAGCTTGAACAGTGTTTGGCTTCACAGCAGGAAGCTGTAATTTTTTTATTTTTTTTTAAATATCATTTTATTTATTTCATATATTTTATTTTATATACTTTATTGATCCCCGAAAGAGAAATCAGTTGCAGACTCTAGTTCACACTGTTAGTATTTTAGTCATGCATATATATAGTATGTACAGGCCCTGAAACACACACACACACAAGGGGCCAGTAGACATGCAGTGGGGGAGTTAGAGTGGCGGGCAGCTCTTGCGCGGTGTGCCCTAATGAGCAAAAGGGGGACGGCACCTTGCTCAGGGGCACCTCGGCAGTGCTAGAGAGGTGAGCTGACACCTCCCACTGTCAGCTCACACTCCAAGGTGAATAGGCGGGAGTGGGAATCGAACTGCCAATCTTGTAATCATTGGACGACTCTCTCTCCCACTGAGCCATGGCAAGCCCTCAATCTACCAGACAATGACTGGTAGATTGTAAACCAACAAATATTGAAAACATTAAAGTCAAATTTTTGATCCATTCAAAAAAAATAACATGAAAACAGTCCGAAACCCTTCAGAATGACAATTCGTGGATGTGCATGCATCCAGTTTTAGGGTATGTGAACATAGCTTCCCTTTGTCTTTTGCCTGTAATATGTTTTATAGACTACAATCAGAAGCTTCCAGGTTGCGTCCCATGAGGTTGCTAAAACATGCCCCCTTTCTGAGCTGTATCTGAGTAGTTATAGCTGTGAACTTGGGCGGCGTGCTCCACCATCCTCTCGGGTGAGTTACGATCAAACATACTGGAATAGTTTGATTTTATGGTTTCCGACCTCAGACTGGCTGGGCGAGATGCAGAGTTGATGAATGGAGTGTTGGTGCTGTATGGCATGTTGGGGTCGTAGAGAGGTTGGGCTCTCTTCTTCTCCCCACAGATGAAGCAGAACAGTATTCCACCAAGCAGTAGCAAAAGGGAGGAAGCCCAGGCTATGTAGATGGAGGAACCCACCTCTCTCCTCAGTGCTGCGGTCACCAAGGGATCATTGAAAATCAAGATGGTTGCTGCTGCTGACCAGCTGGCTGAAATGAGACACAGGATGCCGGCAAGTATACACAGAACTCCACCCAGCAAGGACACCTGGAAGAATAAAAGACTTTTTTTTAAATCTCGTACCCCGAGTCTTGATGTGATTTATTATTGACATCCAGAAACCCAGATAAACCCAGCAACAAAACTTTAATGTTTTCAGTGTGAAAGGACCACCCATAATGACTGATTGTCCAAATCTGATGAATAAATAAACCTGTGTGTTAATATTTGGTACAAAAACACAAAGTAAACTGAAATATAAAAGTTGAGACCAGTGGTTCTTATCCTGGGTTCGATCGAACCCTAGGGGTTCGGCGAGTCGGTCTAAGGGGTTCGGCGGAGATGGAGGTCAAGACAAAACACCGAATATACATGAATCACTGTGTACGTTTGACACATCATGTCAATTCGTGATGACACGCCCCCTTTAACCATCACTGGCTGCAGGAGATCATGTGACGCTACATCGATTAGCCTACATGTGCAACAGGGAATTTTGCGCACTCAGTAGTCGATTTATGCCTGTCATGATGATACGTCATCTGATTGTTTTCTTAATATTTTAATTTATATTAACTATGTTGAGCAAAAAAGAAAGTGGTTGGACAAATATGTGCAACGTGAATTTACATTTACTGTATAACGAAACGTGATGGGAGTCAGCGTTCTGCATGATTTGAATGTCAAGTTGAGCAATTCTAGTCTCGCACTGGCAAAAATAAAGGAACACTTCCTTAAACTGCATGGAAAACAAAAGAAATAGACTTTGCTGTGAAAATGACATAAGAGTAGCACTTGCCAAGGTGAAGCCATGCATATCTGAACTGGTCTCTCAATAACAACAGCAGAAGTCTCACTGATTTGCAGGTAGGTAATGTCATGTGAGTTCATGCACTGTCTTGGTTTTGTTTTTTGAAAAAGGTGACATTAATGCACAATTCATTAAATACACTAGTAAAACATATACTTATCAATCAATCAACCTTTACTTGTACAGCAATCCCGCGTTAGTCATGGGTAATGTGTTCCAGGACCACCTGTGAAAAACTAAATTTCGCAATATAGCAACAAACTATTTATTTTATTACTTACGGTAATTTAAACGTTTATGAACACTCCCCATACTGATATTAAACCACCCTCTATCTGTATTACCTTTTCCCACACTCTTATAGACTGTTTAAAGCACTTTTGTATTAAAGAAAAGTCGCAGGAGGAACCGTGAGCCGGAACGCAGCACACACACGGATGCTGTCAGCCAATAGCATACACATACAGTATCACGTGACTTCATACTAAAAATCCGCGATGTAGTGAAGCCATGCATCTTGAAGAGCAAATAAGTGAGGGATTACTGTATAGCGCTTAATCACATCAGCAGATATTTCAAAGCGCGTTAACAGACAGAGAAACCCAACAGAACCCTCCAGAACAAGCATAAGTGACAGTGGCAGGGAAAAACTCCCTCATTGAGGAACTCTGTGCAGGACCCAGACTCTGGAGGCCGGTCATCTGCCTTGACTGGTTGGGTGGGAAAGGAAATACAATGGGGATGGAGACAGGTCAACGAAAAGAGAGAGATTGGCAGATAGGCCAGATATAATTTGCAGCTATAATTATGCTCTAGTTGCTGAAGTGGGGGCGGGATTTCCAGGCATTTGGATTTCCCTTCTTCCCCACCTGTTGAGCAGAAGGACAAAGACAACGGCAGTATCTTGCAAGCTTTTGAAGGGTCAGTGTAATATTAGCAGGAAAAGCATAGAAAGAGAAAGAAAAGAAGCTCCAAAAGTAACTCCGTTTAACAGAAAGACAGAGAAAAATACCCTCAGCAGTCTAGGCCTATAGTAGCTTATCTAGTGGAATCTGTGTTGTTTCTATTTGTTTCTCAAAGAGAAAGATTTTGATAAAGGTATTAGACAGACAATCAATATCCTACAGGTCATTGTGGAACATATCCCAATTCTACCTGTCATTGTTTTGAGGACATGCCTGTTTTTAAACACTTAAATAAATTCCTCCTCATGATAGAACCTACAGTATTTCCTTTCAGTGGGTCAAAAGACTCTACATGTAACGCAATACAAACATCACTGCAGCACCTTCTTTCTTTTGGAGTAGGTGCTGAGGGGCTCTAAAGGGTCGGGTGGTGCACCGCTACAGTTGGCGACGCCTCCGCCAAGTAGGGTAATAATGAAGCCCAGTAGGCCAGCAAGAATGGAGATCAGTGTGAGGGCACGTCCAGCCTGGATGTCAGCGGTCATAGTGACGGATGTGGTGTGTCTCTTGCACTGCATCTGCCCTGTGGCCTGAAAGATACAGTGCAACCACAGACCATCCCAAACCTACAAAAGCACATAAAGAGTGAAGAAATGATCGTCTTGATGTAGGTTAGATGATTCATAACATTCCTGCCAATCAACTGTGAGTTCACCATTTCACTTTAATTTAGGATTAAACTTAACATACGTGACTATTTAGATTATGTCGACGCTCTTGTCTTAAAGCCAACCAAGTCCATTTACTGACTCACTCGATTGTTAATGCAGCCGATACGTTGTTTCAATTTTATATAGTGTATCTACTCACCGATTGTGCCGTCACAATGTTTGCTCCCACAAAAGATGTTTCACGCCACATTGGCAGACCACATGCCAAACAAACACCCAAAACCCCCATCATAACTAGCGCTAGGCCCCCAATATGCCTGCCCTGTCTCCCCATTTAAAAAAATATAGCTATGCTGCTCTGTTACAAAACAAAGCCAGAAAAACAAATTCATCAAAAAATTTGCTGTCTTAATTGGACCGTCCAAAAAATGTTTTTGTTGCAGGTTTCAGAAGAGAAGATGAGCGTTTCTCTTGGGTCTGTTGAAGTAGACAGAAGGATCTTTTCCTGTTTTGCTCTTATGTTAAATAGTCACGTGACTCAAAGATCAACAGAAATGTGCAACGTAGGACAGACAGTGGCAGCTTGCAAATATACAGAGTATTAAAACACCTCCTAAAAACCAAATCAGGTTTTTCAGGTTGTTCTCTAGTCTAGGTCTCTTTTTTATTTATGTGGCTTTTTTGGACGTTTCAGCTTCATGAACTGACATTTGACACGTTCTCTTACATTTGGAGTGACAAGTGTTGTTTTTAAATCACTGGAATTCTCAGTGTATATTTCTTTGAATTATTTTATAAATTGCGTAACTTGCAATAAATTAAAATTTATAACTTACATAAGAGATAAAAATGTGGGACTTCTACACAAACTGTACCGTTATAGTGAGTAAATGCACAAAAGCCATACGACCCTACATGGATGTTTAGCTTAACTAGTTTGTCACACACCCCACTATGTTTCATTCCCCTAGTTTTTACATAACTGAGGAAAATGTCAGGAAAAAACAGCTTGCCAGTGATAAGTGAAAACAGAAAATAATACCTGCCTCACCCGCAAAGCCACCAGTATTGCAGGTAATCCCACCCACTCCTCTCACAGCCTTTTCAGCCTGCTGCCATCAGGTAGGAGACTGCAGAGTCTGCAGGCCAGAACCAGCAGGCTGAAGGACAGTTTCTTTCACCAGGCGGTCAGGAGGCTCAACTCCCTCCCTGCTCTGCCCCCTGCCACAGCTCTGAACTCTACCCACACCCTGCTCTTCCCCCTCCCCAGCACCTGAATACCTATCTCTCCGTCCCCCCGTCAACTCAGGGATTGCACACATGTCACTATCCCAATAGGATTAGAGTGTATCGAGATGTTAACCATCCCTTGTGTTTCATCTTCTACTTCGTGCTGTACTGTCTGATGTACTGTCTGTGTTGTCCTACTTGTTGCACTGCCTGTGTTGTCCTGCCTGTGTGGTACTGTCTGTGTTGTACTGCCTGTTGTACTGTCTGTGTTGTACTGCCTGTTGTACTGTCTACCATGGGTCAGAGAGGACTGCAATTCCATCAGTGCAGTATGTCGTGCATATATGGTACATTTGACAATAAAGCTGACTTTAACTTTGACTTTGAAAATATGCCTTCATTTGGATCTCCAGCAAATTTAATGGGTTCCTTCTTCCTTTACGTGTCTTGTTTCAGTTTCCACTAATTATTATGGTTAATGGCTAAAAATACAACCCAGCCACCAGACATGAGTGACAATAATGCGTCCTTGTACAGATAGGGCTTTATTGGCTGATGAGGATACAAGGACTAAGACAGCAATGATTTCCTTCATTCCCTGTGCAGAGCATGCTCAACAACTGAGCAACAAATGAACAATACATTTGAATCACTCAATATTGAATACAAGAAATGATAAAACTGATGCTCCACACTACAGTTCAACTTTAACTTCATTTTATTTCTTTGTTTTCTTTAAAAAATCCAAAACAAGTAAAACATTCCAACTGTAAACACAACAATAAGAAAATATAAAAATAACAATTGTCTTGCCACAGTGAATGATTTCAGACATTCAAAGTAATACCAACGTTTTTGATATTAAAAGTTTCTTAAAATTAAGAACTACTCCATGATATCTTATGAAACCCCTTCAGAAAAACTCAGATTTCTCCAGTAAACTTAATTACATTAATTACAATAACTTCTAGTTCACTTAAAATTCACTCTGTAATCCTTCATTTCAAAAACACTGTATGCCCTCAAAGTGCAAATGACTGCAAACTAAAACTTTAGAATGCAATACATGTTCATATTTACACAGGATTTGAACTTATTTGCTGACAAATATAATGCATTTAACAAAAGATTTCAAAAAATTTTCTTTTTCTTTTTCAACCGTTCAATGGATGTCTTCATATTTTCGGTTACATTGTCTGATGGACTGTGTTGTGTATTTTCTCAGTCTTCTTCTCAGCATCTGGAGGTGCCACACAGAATCCCTCCTCCAATGATGAGCAGAGATCCAGCTATCCAGCCCACATATATACAGGCCCCCAGCCCTCCCCTCCTACTATCAGTGTTCGAGGGGTCGAAGAACCCAGTGATGATGTCGTGAGCTGATAAGCTGACAGGAATAATACATGCGATTCCAGCTACTATAAACACCACACCACCAGCCACGCCAATATTAGCTTTGGTCAACCTGTCATCACGAAAAAAATTGGTACATCGAGCCCCTACCACAGTCAGCCCGATGGCCACCACACTCAGGGCCATGGAGACACAGACCAGTGCCCTGGCGATCTGTCTGCTTTGTGATAAAGCAAGAACGGAGTCGAAAGCCTTACACTGAATGTGACCAGTGCTCTGGATCACACAGTTCATCCATAAACCCTCATAGAACACCTGACTTGTGATGATGTTTGCCCCAATGAGGGCTCTCAGCTCCCACAGAGGCAGTGCACAGATCAGGATAGTCAGAAGGAAGCCGAGGATTGCTAGGCACACACCCACAATCTGAGTCTTCATTTTTCCAGAAACATTCAAATCCAAAGCGCAAAATCAAAATGTCAAAATTTGCCTTCTGTCGAGTTGAAGATTGTTTTTCCAAACTTGTACTCGCATGTCAAAGCTGCCGGTTGTGTCTAGAACAGTTTTGTTGTTGCAAGGGTGTGTGTCAAGGAAGGGGAGGGGCCTCTGCTAGTTTGTCGATCAGGTTTCTAGCTTGTCCCGATTCCTGCTTCATATGAATAGGTAGGAGTGGCCAGGTCTGAAAACCTTTGCTGTGATTGAAGAGAAAAGGTTCTGGTTTCAAATTTCAAATTAAAAAATGTTTTAAATGGAACTAAAGTAAAGAACTTGTTCAGTAACACAAAATGGCTTGGGAAAAGTGAGAGTGTGACAAACATGTTCTTTTGACATGCTAAATTAAAATGTTTAGTTCATTAACAGCAGAGGCTTGTTTTTCAAAGCTGGTTCATCTTCAGGTTTTAAAACATTGTTGAAAAAGTGCACATAAACCTTAACACATAAAGTTCCGTTGAATTGATTCATTGAATTGACCCTAGAACAGTTGTGTCGTCAGAAAGGCCAGTGTTTCTGCTACTGCTTTAAGGGGATGACCAGCGTCTCACTATGGGGTGGGCTCATGGCCAGTGCCTATTGAGAGGAATTCCATCACGACGTTAAGATCAGCACCTGAAGTGTCACCCTTTACCTTTTTAAGTGGAGAGTTGTACGCTATCTGCAGAAAATTAACAATGTGTGCGAACACCATCAAGACACTTTCCGGCAAAATTAAATTACAACACATATGGAAAATTCAATGTCTTCACTGACTGCAAACATGTAAGAACACATTAAATACGCTGCCATTTAACATATGACTCCATGTATTTTGTGCTACTTGGAAGGCACTCAACAATAAAAAATTGTGACAACTGACAGCAGACAAAATTAGAAGCTACTGGACTTCTGAGTTGTCATTTACTTTTAACGCAAAAAGTGATCTGGTGAAAAGTGTTATTCTTTTACTTCCCTCTTGCCAAGTAACTTCGATGGTGATTTTCAGTCTTTCTCTCCATTTGCTTGGATTTCTGTTGATTGGCTCCACATCCTTCCTCTCAGTCTAAAAATTCTCTGCTATCATTCCAGGTGCTAGTAAAACTAACATTACACTTTATTTCCTGATATGAGATATATGCCAATACAGAATACATAATATGCTTATGTTTCAACATGCTGTTGTTGGGGCAAATTTTTTTAACTGCATTAGTCATGGAACTTGATATCTTCCTAAACCATACTGCCATCAGATATATATTTTTGATGTTTAATGTAACATTATGAAAACTGTGCAGCCCACTTGTCTCACAAATTCTAGTAGTCAGTAAATAGGCCTACATAACTTTGATGAGTGATGCAATCTCTACCTGACTGATAAAATCATTTGTCAGTACACCATACAGGGGAAATATTTCTAATGAAAATACAATCACGACATTTGTCACTGCTAAATCACTAAAGAGCGATTTTTTGACTTCGTGGTGCCCTGAACAAAAATCAATCTGTTCAGGGCATCTATTGTGAGCAATTTACACACAGGTAGCCGCACCTGACACCATGAGTGAAAAATAAAATAATTTAACTCCAGGAAACTGCACTAATGCCAAAGGTCATTACCCTTTTTTGTCCAAGAAAACTGCAGGATGGATTTAGTAGATTGCCAAAATGTTGTAAGAACGTTAGATTTTATGATCTGCTTTAAGCGTTTGTTATGAGGACCCATAAGATTCATTGTACCCAATTACAGAAACTACTGAAATCCATAATTGTAAAGGGATTCACGATGAGGCACAAAGAAAAATAGTTATGAAAAAGACTGAGGCATCCTTATGTTGTTGATAAATTAGTGTCTCAATGCTCCAAATGGACATTGGCTCCAATGAAATCACAGGCAGCTGTGAAGAAGTTACTGCTGCATACCATTCAACATGTGGCTATCCAATTAAAAATTCTCAGGACTGCCACTTGCAATTGAAAAATTAAGACATTTTGACATCGATCCAATGTGACATTATAGTTGATTGTTTTGCAACCAGATATTATGCTCATTTGTAAACTTCCATTTTTGACTGGAACAATTAATTTTCTCAATCATAAGGTCTCATGAATCAGATCTGAATCATTATTGCAACTCATGTCTTAAAGTGTTATATTTTTAAAGGTTTTACTTTAGACATGTCCCGGTAACATGCACGAAGCAAGTATTTTACTGGAGTCAGAAGTTTTGTGAGTGGTTGAGCCAGTGAACCAATTTCACTCAGATTCTAGTTTAGCCTTGACATCCCCTTCTGTATTTTTGCCTCCCAACTTTATGAAGTAATCACATTTGCTTAAATTATAGAACCACACTAGTTCATTGGCTATTCAAATGACAGTTTTAACTAGCAAATCTTTCCTGCAGCATCTAAGTCTTAAAGACCTATTGTAGTTGCAACACAAGATTTCAGCACCGGGACGTCAAACATTTTCTTCCACAAAAGCAAAAAAAGAGCCTCAGAGCAACTTCATAAAATTGAGCTTAAAGGGCCAAATTTGTAGTGTTGATGCACGTTTAAAGTTTAACTCCAACATGTCATGAATCAAGCTAACTAGATGAACCCAGAATCAATTAAAGTTTGTCACCTTAAGCCATTACCTTGAAAAGCATGTACCACCAAAACAAAATTTTGATTAAATTGAAGTTTGATTTATTAAAACATTACTAAAATTTAATGGCAAATTATAAATCAAGGTTGCAATACAATCATTTAAAAGTCCTTCAACTACTTCCAGACAATTCAAACGTAGGCTCCACCACTGGCTGCTGAACGAGGGCCGGAGTATTTGATGGAGTATCTGCTGTGGTCACTGCGGGGGTCACACTGGCAGCAGAGAAGAGCCCCACCAATTAACAGGAGCCCAGCTGAACCCCAGCCAATGAACAGTGATGCTCCAAGCTCTCGCTTCTGAGAGTCACCGAGAATAGGGTTGTAGAAGTTCCTGATGACGTCGTGACCAGACCACGACACAGCGATCAGGCACAGGAGTCCACCAACAATGAAGAACACCCCAGCAGCAATGGCTACCTTGTTCTTTGCTCGCTCTTCTTCAATGCAGTTTGTGCACTTCCCACCAGCAACAGCAAGCAGGATTCCCATGAGGGCTATCAGGATGGAGATCACAACCAGAGCCCGGGCAGCCTGCAGGTCACGAGGTAGAGCAAGCAATGAGTCATAGACCTTGCACTGCATTTGTCCGGTGCTCTGCTTCACACAGTTCATCCACAGGCCCTCCCAGAAGATCTGCGCCGTCACAATGTTGTTTCCAATGAAAGCAGAGACTTTCCACATCGGCAGGGCACAGATGATAATGTCTCCCAGAAAGCCGATAGTTGCCAGAAAAATGCCAATGAGCTCAACACCTGCAGCAGCCATTGCTATTTTTGTTTCTAGGTTGCACAGAGGAAAGTGACACTTACAATCATCAATTTGAGAGCTGTTTCCTCACCCACAGCTTTTATACCCCGCTTTGTGGCAGCTTCGTGTTTTGATTGGTTGCTCTTAAATTTTTAAACTCAAATCAGCTGTGGTCACTTAAGTCCTTGGGATTTTTAGAAGCTTACCACAAAAAAACTGTTTACTTATAATGGAAATACTATTGAATTTTGAAACAATATATATACTGTATTTATAAAGTATAAAATTTTTCTTGTCAAATAATTACAACTGTGTCAGTCTTCAAGCGCTCTTACAGATTTTGTGTAATTATTTCATTCTCATCTTTCTCTTTGAGATCCAGCCATTTATATAACCATCAAAGACACAGAGTGATGGCCGTTCAGAATATTTGATGAACTATGTGCAACATATTTGTAGGTTTTACTATTTTAATGACTAAATTCCATGAAGGGGGCATTTGAGCTCTCAGTCTCATGACATGTTCTGTGATCAGTGCAGAAATCCTGCAAAGTGGTTCCACCTGAGCTGATGAGTCAGCAGGCCTCAGCTGAACTGCTGGCTTTACTGTTTTATACTGATGTCAAATCTCCACTTAAAATGAACAACAAAGACGAAACACAGGTTTGTCTGGACTGTCCATGGAAGCTGAATATTAGCTGACAGAATTTAGATTGAATGTTTGTACTGTTTTGTTTTTACTAAATAAGAATGTTTAAGCTTTAAATGGATTTAAATAATTGAAGGACTTAATTAAAGACGTATCTAAAAGTAATAAAGTGCAATCATTTCATCCTCACAACTCTGTCACATGAGCTCATCTATGGCTTAAAAGATATTCATCCACTTATCAGGAGGTTGTTGGATCAATGCCTGACTCCTACAGTTGACAGGACCAAGTATCTTTGCGACATGCTGAAGTCCAACGTGCTCCCTATTGCTGTTCCATCTGACTCCAAACCCTGGTGAGAGAAGCTGCCACAGCTCTATGAATGTACAGAATGGGAATTCCGAACAGTAAACATTAGACCAAATTTTATCATAGCATATGTTGTTGAATAGTATCCTTTTTCACAACTTTGAGCCATCTGTTCAGTTATTTGTGGATTAGATTAGATTAGATAGATTAGATGTTACAAAGTAATTTTAGCATTGCACTTACTAAACATGTTAAATATTAGTTATTGTGAGAACTTTTATGCTTTTAGTCAGATTCATACTAATTTTTTTAGTTTCCCCTGACCCAGATATGCAGATATGTATTTCATGTGTTTGTAACCAGTGTGTCCTCACACACATACACACACACGCGCACACATACGCACATACACACCATGACTTTAACTTATTTACAGTTGCTTATGAGTATGGTGAAGTTGAGATGAGAGAGATGAGTGTTGGAGGTGTGGATATGTAATGGGGAACTACTTGAATGTGGTGTGTGCTTCAAAATACTAACGTGCAAATGTAATATGGTATTTTATAAACATTTAGATATCAGTCAGTAGTTGTTTGTATCTCTAGTGCGATGCAGAAACAATGTCAAAAATGTCAAATATGACGTTTCGAAACTGAATTTATAGTATCAGAAGGGGAATATGTGGTGTTATCCTTCTGTGTTTAAGAGTGGTAGACAAGGAGCTGAGTGTTGTGTTACCTTGTGTATGTAACCAGATGCGTTTTATTCCCAGCAGTGTCATATCTAATAGCAGAAACTCAATTTTTACTTCTGTCACATTCCACTGCAACCTACAATGCAACAATATTGGTCTAGGATGTCAGTATTTTTAGGTTACAGAAAAGAACTGGCACCTGCAGCACCCCCCCACCCTCGCCCCCACAGAAAAGCACCAAGAACACAGTGGCAATTTGTTGATTCAGACAAAATCTTACATAAGTTAGATGTACACGTAACAGCTGCAATGACATGTATTATGACACAGGTGTGGGACGTGAGGCAGCCTGCTGTGTCTGTAATTCTGGAGATTTTACCACATTTTTGCTGCCATACTATACAGGTTTTTTGTTACTTTTGTCAAATAAGTATGGGAATTAGTTTGGCACTCACATTGTTGGGAAACCGTAAAGCAGCAAAATTTAACACATTTTCAACGTCCGGAGCAGAATGACGTAATTTGATTCTGAAACTTCATATATTCTCTTTATTACACTGAATATTCAATTTCCATATGCCGTATAATATCTTTTTGACACTTTCTGTATCTTACTCGGGAATCACGTGGTACATCACTCTGAATCAGAATCAGCATACTTAATTGATACTCGAGGGAGGAATTGATTTTGTTATAGTTGCCCTGCTCCAAAAAAAAAAAAAATTAATTAAAAAAAAATAAAATAAAAAAATTATATATATATATATATATATATATATATATATATATATATATATGGAAACGTAGTTATCTTGAATGCCCATCATGCATTGCCATGTCTCGCTGAAGCACAAGCAGTATTCCTGATACTCTTTTTGACTCCGGACATGTCCTGGTAGTTCCTCCATCTTGATAGCCCGTGATCTCTAGTTGTCCATGAGGACTGTGTGGGAACATGGCTTTTACTATCTCCTGTCCATACTCATCCATTGTCTCCTCCGCTGACTTTTTTACCCATCTTCAATACATTTAGCATAGATTTTTTTTATTGTTAAGTATTTAAAGCTTGCGTCCCAGGGATGCACATTGTCTGATGATCATGCGTCCCTGTCAAAAAAATGTACGTCAAAGACGCAAGGACACACACAAACAAAAACACTGCTTTATATAAAATTTGATTGTTATTTTTCAGGTTTTCAGTGCTTCACTTTATTTCTGTTTGTAGCCTTTTACTGAACCACCTTGTTCACTCTGCTTCTTTTTTTTCCTCACAGCTTCCCAGAGGCACCAGAGGGCTTCTTTGTCTGAGAGAAATGCTTCTAAACTCAAAGGCAGCATGATGGATGGAAATATCTGAGCAATGAAGCCAAAGCCCACCCAAAGGAGGGGGCTTCGGGGCGACATCTCTGGGTCATATAAAACATTCCTGTAGTCAGAAACTTTTATTTGGAGCACAGAGAAGTACAGGGAAAGACAGCAAGAAAAATAAGAAGCACCGGCAAATAGCAATGGCATCTTTAGGGCTGCAGATATTGGGCGTCGGGCTGGCCGTGCTTGGCTGGATTGGAAATATACTTATCTGTATGCTGCCCATGTGGAAAGTGTCTGCGTTCATTGGGAACAACATTGTTGTGGCTCAGACCATCTGGGAAGGACTGTGGATGACCTGTGTGGTGCAGAGTACTGGCCAGATGCAGTGCAAAGTCTACGACTCCCTGTTGGCCCTGCCGCCGGACCTCCAAGCAGCACGGGCCATGGTTGTCATCGCCATCCTCTTCTCTCTGTTTGGTCTGCTTCTGTCTGTCGTCGGTGGGAAATGCACCACCTGCATTGGGAACAAAACGGCAAAAGCAAAAGTGGCTGTTTCTGCGGGTGTTTTCTTCGTCCTGAGTGGGGCTCTGTGTCTGGTGACTGTCTCCCTGCCTGCCAACACAATCATCAAGGATTTCTACAACCCCATGGTTCCAGATGCCCAGAGGAGGGAACTGGGTGCATGTTTGTACATCGGCTGGGGCGCATCAGGACTACTGCTTGTCGGAGGTGCTCTTCTCTGTTGTCAGTGCCCATCAGGAGGAGACCGCTATAATGGTGCAAAATACTCATCTGCTATATCCACAACACCAGGAAAGGAATTTGTCTGAGTTTCTTCAATAAATTAGAATCAAGCTTTGAAATGCAAATTTTCAAACCTGTTGCTTAGTAGGATTTGTGACTAACTTTTTAGGGAAACACTGTGTCTTATGCCGTAAGAAATATACAGTAAGAACTATACAAGGCATTAGTATGTGCCATGTAAGGATTTCGTGTAATTTCTTTGTACTTGTTATGAATCCACTCTGACTTTCCCTTTAGGGTTTTTTGTTTTTTGTTTTTTTACAATTGTACATGTGTTGATTCTGAGTCATTAATTAGTAAAAAAAAATTCACTCAGAGGATAAACTGTCCATTTTTAATATGTAAAAGTTGTAATGGTGAAAGCACATGTATGTATTCATTTAGATTGCATCATTCTACGCAACGTTTCACTTTTTCGTTTTCCTTATTCACATCTATAGCTACTAATTTATTAAATTCATTAAACATTAACATTTTTTACATAAAACAGAGGGTGATTAAAGAGGTCACTATACCTAACAGGCATGTCTAAAAGCAGAGAGTGTCACAAGCTTTAAGGCTTGTAAAGCCTTCAACGAAATTTAACATACACAACATGAATACAGAATGTAGTTAATTTTAGGTACACCTCCACAATATTAACCTGATATTATACTGTAAATTACATAGCTTACATTTGAAACTTTAAGTATATTTTGTTCACAACACCATTTTTAACATTTCCCACCCCGAACTTTAGTTAGTAATCAAATACTACTCCACTAGCATCTCATCTGTGTGGCAAAAATGGAAACCATAAGTGTTTTCTACTGTTTTCGTTTAGCTTAGGGAGTCAAGTTTTAGTGAATATCTTTTTGTTTCTTTACTTTCATGTAGTTTAGTTAGAGATTCTTGGTAAAGCCAGTTAAATTTGTTTATTTTGGCTATGGTTCACCATGAAGATAAGAGCTCTTTACTAATCTTTATTATAAATTTGTGCTCACCATCTGTAAATAATAAATTGTTGGGAATTTTCCTTCTGGAACTTTATCAGTGTGTCTCATCTTTGTTTTGCACCCTCTGACAGGGATGTAACACAGACGCAAACTGAAAGTAATCGTTCGTCTTGTCACACAGGTTTCAACTGAAAATGTCTGTAAACAAAAAGAAAACCATTGGAAAGTTTTAGGGTTTATCAACCTGACAAAACTTGGCAGCTGTGGCCTTACTGGGGAAAGTGTAAATATCCATTCTTTGGAGCGATGTAACTGTTCCTTAGCAACATGAATTCAAGCTTACACAGAGCTCTGTTGTCTCAGAGAGTGATGCCTGTTACACTGAAGACAGCAGTAGTAAATTACCGTCTTAATACCATCGCAGTGGATTACAGTATGGCAAATATCTCAACCAGATACAGTAAATTCCCAGGGGTATACTCCCCTGAACTCCTCAAAGCCTTATCACAAGCTGGTATTCAGAAGTTCAGTTGCAGAGCAGTTTCCAGAATAACAAAAAGGGAAGATGTTGGGAGGAACAAAGAAACTTTATTTCTTAAATTTAAAAGTATCAGGAAGTGATCGCTATCACAATATCTATACAATTCTAAACTTTAAAAAAAATCACAGCAGATTTTAAGAGACTGTCAAACATTATAAGGGGCTTTTGAAGCATCTGATTTTGTTTGAGTTTCATTGCCTCACAGAACATGAATCTTAGAAACTGATGCATGCAGTTCAACTCCATCATTCTATTCTTGTATAACTTCTACAGTTATAGGAAAAAAGGGAATTTTTGAATAAGGATATTTTAATGCAAATATAATTTCCAAAAAATAAAATCAGAAAAATAGAATATGCAGAAACTCTGTATGTTAGTCTATGACAGAGACACTAGCAAACATTATCATACTATTCTGCTGTCTATTCTTACTATAATGCCCGTAAGTGTGTTTGAGTTTGAAAGGAGTTTGTTTTCCTTATTTAAAAAACCCTAAATTTCTTGTATTTAATCATCATAAGGAACAGACTGTGTGTCTTCTTTGTTGAAGCTGAAATATTATAAAGCAGTTACAGCTTTAATACTCACACATAGTCCACATTGGAAGCTACAGATCTAACAGGGACAAACTTTGCTGGTATAGGGTGTCTACCATCTTTCGGGGGGCAGTTGTTGCATAGCAGACCCCCTCCTAGTAACAGTAGCCCAGCAGAACCCCAGCCAACATAAAGTGCAGCCCCGAGCTCCCTCCTCTGAGCTGCGATCACCAAGGGATTATAAAAGTCCCGAATCACTGCATGAGCAGACCACGACACTGGGATCATGATTAACAATGATGCTATGATGAAGATCACTCCAGATGTGATGCAGGCTTTGGCTTTGGCCACTTCGTCTTCCATGCAGTTTGTGCACTTCCCTCCAATCACAGCCATGAGGATGCCAAACAAGCCAACGATCACAGAAATGACCACCATGGCCCTGGCAGCCTGCAGATCCTGAGGTAAAGCCAGCATGGAGTCGTACACTTTACACTGCATCTGGCCTGTGCTCTGGACCACACAGTTCATCCACAAGCCCTCCCAGATCACTTGAGCAGTGACGATGTTTGCCCCGACAAAAGCAGTGACTCTCCACATGGGCATAGCACAGGTGATGATCGTACCCAACCATCCAATGAAGGAGAGCAACACTCCCATGATCTGGAGGCCCTGAGACGCCATTTTACACCAAAGCAACAGGACGTCCAAAAGAACAGAAAAAAGTTGTTTTTACAGAATCCACGTCTTGCAGGTCACACACAAAGATACAACATACTCCTCTACTCTTACTTGACGGAGTTTTCAGTGATCTGATGAGGTCTGAGGTCCCACTGTCAAATAAAACTGGCTCCCATTGTAGTCCAGACTTTCAGGGTGGAGTTTTTGAGCTGCCAGACAAAAGGAAAAAGCTGAGACCTAATATCTCTAACCCTTGGCCTCTGTCTGTCTTCATTGTTCCCACACACACAAGCTTTGTTACCTCAAGAATGGCGTCAAGACCGGGAACAATTGTTCCACATCCCACCTGTGTGCGCAGACACACACACACACACACACACACACACACACACACACACACACACACACACACACACACACGGAAACACACACAGCTACACACAACTATACCCACACACAGGTCAAGCCTTAAGCAAACACAAAGATGAGAGTCTGGGTTAATGTATTGAGGTAAAAACAGCAGGAATGGTTTGATCTTCACTCACAAACAGCAAATTCATTCTTGATTATTTTTTTATTTACAATACTGATCACAAAGCCACACACGATCTCAGATATACAGAAATGACAAAAAAACTTCTGCATTTTTTCAAGATATCATATAAGAAAAACACAAGGAAATTTGAACATTTTGGCAATTGAAATTTTTACTGAGTATATGGTGTTCCTTTGAATTCATAAATAAAGTACACTTTGTCAGTTGTCTAACAATGTGAATGAAGACCGGTTTCTACCTATCATTCCTCTTTTCACGGCCACACCTAAACCTGATCTACCAGAAACTCAGACAATAGATTCTTCTCAACTGTGATCCAGGTTTTTGTAGTCAAGTTCTTAACATTAATAATATAGGGGTAACCTCACCATGCATCTCAAAATGTTGAAGATAATTAGAGTAAATATATTTTATTGCATTGTTTCATTACTGAAACAAACAAAATAAAGCTGCTGTGTGAGAGACATCTGAGAGTTGTAAACAAAATATTTATTGGCGTTCTAATTGGAAAAACATAAATTTCATACACATGGTTCAAAACAACCCACATACACCATTTTCCTTGTTTAAAAAAAGCTTATATTATAGTACAGAAATAGAAATATAGTACAGAAAAAGGAATACAAATGAATATTATTCATATCAACAACCACACATATACATATAAGTGTATCGATACAACAAACTGAAGTTTGCCTTTGGGTGTGGTAACTTGTCTTGCTATTTATTTCTGGGGCCCTCATGACAAGTTAAACTCAGAAAACCTATTCTTGAATACCATCTTGAAATATTGACACTCACAACCCAGTTGCACCACTTCATCTGTCCCAGTAAACATTGCTTTACATTGGCATTAATTTACTGTTTTGTAGATCCTTTTCAGACGTAGTCTTTTCCAGACACTGGTGCTGAAGAGGCCTCGGATCTGGCAGCTGTGTACTTTGCAGTGTAGGAGCTTTCATCTTTAGGGGGGCAGTTGAAGCAAAGTATCCCTCCTCCGATGAGCATCAAAGCAGAAGCCCCCCAACCGATGTAAAGTGCAGCGCCCAGTTCTTTCTTCTGGGCTTGGACCACCAGTGGGTTGTAGAAATCTCGGATGATGGTGTGGGCCGACCAGCAGACTGGAATGAGGCAGAGAACCCCAGCGATGATGAATGCAACTCCAGCAGCAATGGCCACCTTGCTCTTAGCTTGAGGATCCTCCACGCAGTTGGTGCATTGGCCCCCGGCCACAGCCAGCAGAATAGCCAGGACGCCCACCACGATGGAGATGATGGTCAGGGCTCGAGCAGCCTGGAGGTCAGAGCTGAGAGCCAGCAAGGAGTCATAGACCTTACACTGCATCTGGCCTGTGCTCTGGACCACACAGTTCATCCATATACCTTCCCAGATAGTCTGCGAGGTGACGATGTTGCTTCCGATGAAAGCGCTGACCTTCCACATCGGTAGAGCACACACGATGATGGCACCAATCCAGCCCAGGACCCCCAGGGCTGCCCCCAGCATTTGTAAACCAGCAGACACCATTGTGGACAACTAATTTACTCTTCGACCACCTTCTTTTTGTACCTGAATGATCTCTTTGTAAATTTAATCCCTTATTTCCTGTGAGGCAAGCCTGGTGCCTATTTGTCTCTGTCCCTGAGAGAAACAGGTGTTCTGTTTGACAGGAGATTGCTAAATGAGAGAAGACTCAGAGAAGAGCAGGTACATATGATTTCCTCCCTGAAAGAGGAGTGTCAAAGGGTGAAAACATGTCAGCGTCTCTTCGGGTCCACCCCCAAACTACACAAACAGTGAAACCTGTTTTCCCTCCATCAACTATTCTTGAACAAAAGGATAAAATTTAAGCCTGCTTTGCAGAATGTTTGTACCTTTATCATGAGCAAACACTTATTTTTGATACAATATAATAACCCTATGAAAAAGAACCTTACATAAACTGAAAGAAATGTTCTTTGTTCATCCCCCGCTCTTCATTCCCCCTCCCCTCAAAGTTTCACCTGAAACAGCAGGAGGGAGGTGTGACGTCCTCGGTGAAACATGACTCAGTCTGATTTGAATGAAGATACTGCCGACAAAAAAGTTCAGACTGACCAAATATGGTCTTGTGCTCAGGGATTTTCTAGCATCACACATTCACATGACTTTTTATGACTTGTTGCTGGAGTCAGAATACATCTACAGAACAACAAAATGAATTAAGGAGCGATAGTGGTCTCAGTTCAATAATTGAAAAGCAAAAATATTCTGGTTCAATTGAAATTGACCATAAACCTTCCACTTAAAAAAAAGTCCATAAAATCAAAACTTGAAAATGAAAATGATTCATGAGTAACAATGGTGTGCCAAAATTAAATACTGCATCCGAAAAATAAACATTGAAATCCATTGACAGTGGAGAGTTTGGTGCTATTATATCTCTTTGTTTGTTTCATTTTCATAAAAATCCAGCGTCACTATTTCTTCTCTGGCTTTTAAAGGTCTACATGTCTTCATGTCCATCCTCTCATTACATATTCTTTTTTTTTTTTCAAAATGTTAACTTGTGAAAAAGAAATTGTAAATATTTGAATCGGATTTACAACTATTTATAATTGTATTATTTATATTTTAACTTTGAATTTAAACTACTCAGATGCTGAGCCCACTTCTGACCAAACATGGCTGTGCTTTTTGGATCTTAAAGTCTAATTTTATATATTGTAATATAAAGCATTCTCAAATCAACAAGGTTTTACTGACTAGGTCTGATATGCACAATTTGTAAGACATTTCTTTTACAAATTATAGCAAAAACTACAATGACAAAAAATATATTTTCCTTTCTTCCAACCTGACAACTGCTACTCTACATGTTCAGTTTGCTTTGCTGTCTTCCTGAGCAGCTGCCGTCTCATCTAATATGAGTAATCAGTTGATACTCCAACATGACTCATAAGTTGTCCTCCACTCGTGAAACTGTCTAATTTCCTTGTCATCCTCTATGATCCATGGTCAGAAACGTTCTGGATTTAGTCTTTGTAAATCTAAGAATTGGGAGAGCCTCATGAAATCCTCTCAGGCTGAAGCTGGCCCCGGATAAATTTACATCCTTTATTTACCCTATAAGTGATTGCACTCTTCCGCACACACATACTGATTTTTAAATTTGCTTTAGGGACTTAATAAATGTCAAAAGCTAATGATGAAAATTCATCTTTTGTGGTTTTATTATTTGGTAAACTTTGTCATTATGTGGAACTTTAATTCGACCATATTATTTAAAATCCATCTAATAAAAACCCATCACCATTCCTGGCTTTTCTGAATTTTTACTTTTGCTGAATAAAATACAGATCATTCATTAATTCTGTCTAGCTTTATTCCGTTTTCTTCCCTGTTCAGTGCTGTTGTTGACAAGAGTGTCACTCACATTTAGTTCCATGCATGCGAATGGAGATATTGAGAAAAGGTAACATATAATGTGAAGCATGTGAATTGACAATTGGTCCTCCCACAGAGCGAGGTCATATAATGAAAAGTATTTTCAAAAGAAGTAGTCTTACATTTCTAGGAAGAGCAATTCCTCAACAACAGCTGGAATTTATTGGCAAAAGAGAAAAATGAAGAAACTGTCAAAATTAAGGCTGAAGCTGGTTTTGAACTCTGTATTGTTCGGTCTGTGTGTGTTCTGTGATTCAGACTGAAGGCTGATTGTAAGTCTGAATATACAAGGTTTTTGTTCAGGAAAGATCAAAAGAGAAGGCCTTGTATTTGATATCTATGTGAAACTGATGTGGGTGGAAAGCACAAAAAGGGAAGGGTCACTCTAAGTGCAAGTCTTCTTCTTCTTCTTTTCCTTTCGGCTTTCCCTTCAGCGGTCGCCACAGCAAATCAATTGCCTCCATCTAACCCTGTCTTCTGCATCCTCTTCTCTCACACAAACTACTTTCATGTCCTCTTTCACAACATCCATAAACCTCCTCTTTGGTCTTCCTCTAGGCCTCCTGCCTGGCAGTTCAAAACTCAGCATCCTTCTACCAATATATTCACTATCTCTCCTCTGGACATGTCCGAACCATCTCAGTCTGGCCTCTCTGACTTTATCTCCAAAACCCCTAACATATGCTGTCCCTCTGATGTACTTATTCCTGATCCTATCTATCCTGGTCACTCCCAGAGAGTGAACTCTGAAGTTTGGCTTGATGAGGGCTACAGTAGCTCAGTCCACGGGGTCTTGGGTTGAGAGCCAGAGGGTGGCTCTCCTGCGTGTGGAAATTTACTGTTCTGCTTATAAATGTGTTGATCAATGCACTTATACAGATACTTGTGGACATGGCCGGATTCAGGTTGTGGTTTGGTTTGTGCCTCGATATTTGTCAGCGATATAAGGCGGGTGTTTTCTAAAGCAGGGGTAAAAAAAAACACATAAGACCTGCCACAGTGGACAAAAATGTTGTTTTTAAATAAAAACCAATGATATAACCCAAGAATGATCACTGGCTATACCTCAACGTTACAAAAGCACAATCATTGCTCATACCCGAACCATCCTCCCCTCACTGTACATGTTTACTGTATTTTCATTTTCATCATGTCTAAATGATCATTTTTCATACAGCCAGTGTGTGTGTGAATGTGTGTGTGTGTGTAGAGTGTATATATAATATACACTCTACACACACACACACACACACACACACACACACACACACACACACACACACACACACACACACACACACACACACA
Organism: Antennarius striatus; assembly: GCF_040054535.1. Taxonomy (NCBI): domain Eukaryota; kingdom Metazoa; phylum Chordata; class Actinopteri; order Lophiiformes; family Antennariidae; genus Antennarius; species Antennarius striatus. The sequence continues at coordinate 15,560,223 of NC_090788.1, forward strand.
CACACACACACACACACACACAACTTTGCTACCTTTCAGTTTTCAGATACAAAACTGAAAATATTTTTCAAGAATCAACAACATGTGAGACACAATCGTGAAGTGGAACCAAATTTATTCATCATTTTATATTTTATATTTTATATTATATTATTACGTTTTTATAAATAGTTGCAAATATATATATATATATATACTGTGTATACACACACACACACACACACACACACACACACACACACACACACACACACACACACATACACACACACACAAACAGTGCGCCCTCGGTCAACGCGTTCCAGGAACCACACGCAATCGAACTCACAATCTATTTATGTTATTATTTACAGTAATTCAAATGGTTATAAACCCTCCCCATTCTGATATTAAAGCACCTTCTGTCTGCATTACCTTTTCCCTCACTCTTATCAAATGTTTAAAATACTTTTGTGTCTCCGGAAGTCCGAGACTGACGGAAAGTTCGCACTTCTGGATGCCGTCAGCCAGTAGAATGCGCGTACTGTATCATTTGACTGCCGACCAAATATATATATTATATATGGATGGATGGATGGATGGATGGATGGATGGATGGATGGATGGATGGATGGATGATGGATAGATAGATAGACAGACGGACGGACGGACGGACGGACGGACAGACGGACAGACGGACGGACAGACAGACAGACAGACGGACAGACAGACAGACAGACAGACAGACAGACAGACAGACAGACAGACAGACAGACAGACAGACAGACAGACAGACAGACAGACAGACAGACAGATAGATAGATAGATAGATAGATAGATAGATAGATAGATAGATAGATAGATAGATAGATAGATAGATAGATATACATGTGTGCATGTGATTATTTGCAGCTACAGTGGAAGAAATAATTTTGCCCACAGGGGACTAATAAAGGTTGATTCTTCTTTTCTTTTTTGCTGTTGTCTGTGTTGGCCAAAGGGAGGCAGTAGCCTCTACCATCTGTCACACTATCTGTGTGTGTGTGTGTGTGTGTGTGTGTGTGTGTGTGTGTGTGTGTGTGTGTGTGTGTGTGTGTGTGTGTGTGTGTGTGTGTGTGTGTGTGTGTGTGTGTGTGTGTGCGTGGATGTGTGTGTAGCAAAAAACAACTTGTCAAACACCAGTCATGTTTTAGATAGATAGATAGATAGATAGATAGATAGATAGATAGATAGATAGATAGATAGATAGATAGATAGATAGATAGATAGATAGATAGATAGATAGATAGATAGATAGATAGATAGATAGATACTTTATTAATCCCAGAGGAAATTGTATATATCCACTGCTCATGCATTACATAACGAATGAATAATTAAATAAACAAATAAATAAATAAATAGATTTTATACAGTGAATACAGTCTACTGCCCTCAGGAAGAAGGTTAGACTTTCAAGAAGGTTAGACTAAAAAAGTGCTCTGTCCATTATTTGACTTTAATGCTCAACCAGGAGCAAAACCGGAGATAGGCTGAGTGGGGGACAAGTGCTCTCGACTATTATGTTTCCATGTTGTCAATAGGTGTCATGTCAATGTGTGTGATATATGTTCTTTTTTGTTGCATAAAATGGCTGCTGTGTCGCAAGACAAATTTCAGCACTGCTGAAAAATAAAATTCATGTTCCTGTTCATGTCTCAGATAGTAGCTTGCCCTGAATTTCCTGGAAGAAACACTCTCTGATTCAGAGGAAGTAGAGTTGAATTCCCACTGAATTTTTATCTTCTGTAAAAAAAATGTAATGCAATGTATTTAGTGTCACAGCATCTGTTTTGACAGTGTACATTTCACTCCCAGGCTCATACTGCCGGAGAAAAGGGCACAATATGGGTTTTGTTAATGTGTATGCACAGAGAGGAAGAAAGGAGTCTGGGAGGTTGTGAATGTGTGGCACCACCCAGTGTTCAGAGATTTTTAACTAAGCTGATTGTGTCCAGGAGTCTCCCAGCAGCCATTAAGTCCAAGGCTTTCTTCATCTGTCAGGATTTATTACTTAGTAACTGAGACTCACGGAACAGATATGCCATTGGCGATCCAATAAATGCTCCCAGTTGAAACCCTTATCTTTATTTGATGTGGCAGTTTGAATTGAAGAATGTTGATTGGTTGGAGATGTTTAAAAAAAAGAGGATTAAAAATATGGTACTGTGGTATCAACCAGTGTAAAACCTGTTATTGTTTGGATTATTTAAGCATAGGGTGTAACATCCGGTCAAGTCACCACTGTCTGCAATGTTATACTACCACTAACTCATCTTTATAGTCACACTGCTTCAGAGCTGCTATAAAATATGACTGAAGAGGTGTTTCAGTTTCTGCACAGTTAAACTATGCCTTTTTTTTTTCAATCTCTGGTCAGAGTAAACATTCAAAACATAGAAAACAAATTGATAAACTACTCAGATTCATCCAACAGATTGGTGAAAGTATTTCAGAAAAAAAATTGGTTTGAATATTTTGTATTAATATTTTTTTAAATTTCATCAGAATAGTTTTTCTTGATAAAATATTAGTACATATGTGTAGCTAACTACCTAACTAGGACAATTAAGTCAGTCTCGGACTTCCATGAGACACAAAAGTATTTTAAACAGTCACTAAGAGTGTGGGAAAAGTAGAAATACGTCAAGCTGTAACACACTCATCCCAGAATGTGACTTTTTCTGATCAGATCAGTATTTGCAGTCTTTCCATGCCTTGGATGAGAAAGAGGTGCAAAGATTTTTAATTTTTGCTGATCAAATAATGATCAGTTGACCTATGTGATCCAAATCACACTTCACTTACTTGCTTTTATATTGCTTATACCCCTTAGAAACTTCATATGAATACATTTTGAGAAAGCATATATCTTTACAGATAGACACATTTTGATGTAGCCTACATTCACCTAAGATTTTTACAACTCTTCCAGCAAGACAGTTCCAGTATCAGCACTGTCATTATGAAAGCATGTTTTATAACTTTATTCCCTCCTGCATTTAGTCTTTGCAGTAGTTGTGAACCCATGCATGTATGCTATCTTAGCTTCCCTTGGCTGTTAACCAAAGAGATAAACTTGTCATAAATACAGTATGCTGAAATATCATCTCCACACACCCAGTTGGATTTCATGATGGATGATTTGTGTGTTTTCCTCTGCAGCTGGAAAGGTTCAAGCTCCCACAAATATGTCAGTGTACACAATTACAATCAGAAATGGGTAATCCCTGTGCTAACTGAAACTCACTTATCAACCCTAATGAGAGATGGAGAAATCCAGTGCAACTCCCCTAATGTCACCAATCTACTTGCATGGAAAATATCTACAGAGTAATTACAATACTGAGGAGAAATGGTCTTTTTACATGACCATGGTAATATTTCATGGTCAGCCATTCACTCAGGCTTGCAGGCATATGTGTGTTATTAGCACTTTGTTGGTCTGTATGACTGTTCTAAAAAATGGGGTTTGAATCGATAAGTTTCGAGGGCTGGTCACACAGTCAGCATAATTGAACTCATGATTAATGCATCACATGTCAGACTACTTAAATTGCATTTTTATCATTACACTCCGCTTCAAAGCGGTGATGTATTGTAATCATCAGTGTTCATGTGTTCATTTGTTCATTTGTTCGATTGTTCGTTTGTTCGTTTGTTCGTATGTAAAATATAGATAGAAAGATGAAACAGAAAGCACAATACTAAGGCGGCAAAGGGGATGAAAATGAGATGATAACCCTGACTTTGAGAAAACTAAGTCAAGGTCAAATTTCACCTTTTGTAAGCTCAGGAACCGGATAAGAAAGAAAGACGAGTGAGAAGGCCAGTGTGAGCAAGACACCAGATCAAAGCTAGTGCTTTTGATCTATCTTGACTTACCCGAAAAGGACAAAGCTATGCACTTGTCAGGTACTACTTTCAGGGTAACCTGACCTCTCCTGGACGCAGGTCAGGGTAATCGCGGGATGTTGCAGTCTCTGACTGTCTTGGTTCTTGTTATTATTGTTTTAGCAGCAGTAGCAGTAGCAGCAGTAGTGTAATAGTAGTAGTGGTGGTAGTAGTAGTAATAGTAGTGGTAATAATAGCAGTATTGATAGTAGTAGTAATAGTAGTAGTGGTAGTAGTAGTAAAAGGAGTAGTAGTAGTATTAGTAGTGGTGGTAGTAGTAGTAAAAGTAGTAGTAGTAATAGTAGTAGTGGCAATAGTAGTAGTAGTGGTAATAGCAGTAATAGTAGTAGTTGTAGAAGCAGTAGCAATAGTAGTAGTGGTAGTAGTACTGGTGGTAACAGTCAGTCAGTCATCTTCAGATTACCACTGCTATATCCGCCGCGGCGGGTCACAGGGAGCCGGAGCCTATCTCGGCGGAATAGGGCGTGAGGCGGGGGACACTCCGGGCACGACGCCAGTGCACCGTGGAGCCACACACAAAGACACACAGCCATGCACGCACACACTCCTATGTTCTACGGGCAATCTGGAAGGCCAATAAACCTGAAGCGCATGCTTTTGGAGGTGTGAGGAAGCCGGAGAACCCGGAGAGAACCCACGCAGACACGGGGAGATCATGCGAACTCCTCACAGAGTGGGACTCTAACCCGGGTCCGCCGTGTTGTGAGGCGGCAGCGCTAACCACTGCGCCACCGTGCCGCCTGGTAGTAATAGTAATAGTAGTAATAGTAGTAGTAGTAAAAGTAGTGGTAGTAGTAGCAGTAATAGTAGTAATAGTAGTAGTAAAAGTAGTAGTAGTAGTAAAATGAGATGATGACCTTGACCTTGAGAAAACTAGGTCAAGGTCAAACTTTCAACTTTTGTAAAGACGAGGTAGAAGGCCAGTAGTAGTAGTAATAGTAGTAGTAGTAGTGGTATTAATAGTACGAGTAATAATAGTGGTGGTAGTAGTAGTAATAGTAGTAGTAGTAGCAGCATTAATAGTAGTTGTAGTAATAGTAGTAGTGGTAGTAGTAGTCTAAGTAGCAGTGGTGTTACAGTAGTATTTTTAATACTCACTTCTTGTTGATATTGTGACTTTGCTCTCACTGTTGTCCTCCTGTTGAGGAAGTTAGGAATGAGTGTGAATGGATTGAATATTGAACAGCTCAGGAGTCAAATATCACCAGGATTTGACTAAACCCCCCCCCCCCAAAAGTTCTTCTAAAAAGTTGCTTCTAAACAATTTATCATACAATAATATAAATAATATTGCTGGAGACCATGCTCCAGCAGTAATCAACCAGCATCACAGATCTAACATATCTCAGGCAAATAAAGAATTTGATAGCACTAGCTATCAAATATGATAAGCAATGTTGGTATACTGTTTATTTCCCTCCTTAATACAAAAATAATCTCATTTCTCTCAATGCTTTTATCTTATCGCGGTCACTGGGTCAACAATTATTTGGCAAAGCTGTTTGGCTAATTCTGCAGCGTCATAGTGTATAAATCTGTCAAAGTGTGAGGATGGTGTTGTGCTATCAGTGCAGAAATATATCTCATGAACCCACACCTTATCCTGTCTTAGAGGGTCTCCTACCCAGGAAGAGCCACCCTGGCCCCAACCCAGGACTGAATGTCATCTATATCTGCAGCTACTGGCTGATCGGCTGATCACTGTTTTTGTTTCTTACAATGTGCCACACATTTTCATTGTGGACAGGTCTGGACTGCAGAGAGTCCAGTCTAAGACAGCAACCCCTTTGCTCTGGAGCCATGCTGCTGTTATCTCTTATAGAATGTGCTTTGGCATTGTCTGCTGGAATAAGCAGGAACTTCCCTGGAAATTATTATTTGGGTGCATGCAGCATATTGTTCTAAAACCAATAAGTGCCTTGAAGCGTTAATGTGCGGATTGTGCACCATGTGGAGTCTTAACTTGAATTTGTAGATGCTATGATAAGCTGTGTTGACCGACTATGTGTTTGTGAGGCCCTTTTTCAGGAAAAGGCTTTGTGGAGTTATTTAATGTATTGCCGGAATTGAAAGTCGCAGATATTCAGTATTTATGTCCTTATATGCACATATTTTTCCAAATTGTTGTAGTCTTTCCATGATATTGTTCAATATTAATTAATGATATCCAATTTCCATCCATTTGCATTTAGAAGCGTTGTTCTTGAACTGTTGGACAATTAGCCCACTCAGATGTTGATAAATTGGTCATGTCCTAATCTGTTTTTGTAAGTGACTGAGCCTTCCAAGCAAGGAAATTTGTTCACAACAATTCTATCACCTGTTACCAGGGACCTCTTTCCCTGTGGAAGATTTACAGGCTTGGATTTGTGGATGTTGGTTTTGGTCCTTATATCGGACTCATATTTCAGAGCGGCCATTCAAGAACTGTTTACATAATTTTTCAAAGCTGAAAAGAGTGAGGTTTGTTCATGGAGTCTACACATCTATGAAATAATATATAACATCTAGTTTGTCAGTAACTCAAGCTTTATTTTATGACTTGACACAGTAAACATTGTACAATTTTTAGCTTTAAAGACATGTAGACATTCTCATTGAGGCTGTAAAAACGCATCGTAATAGCAAAAAAATGACAACAGAGAGTCTGTAGTAAGAACTAAACATTATAAAAAACTATTAAGCTTTCTGTTTATCATTAAAGTTTCTACCAAGCACAAAAAGCAACTATCAGAATATACGCTCATATAGCTGTTACAGTCTCGTGTTGTCACCCATGAACCATGGAACAACTTCAGCCTTGGCCACTCATTACCTCCTGACAGCAATAAAGCAAACACACCCACAGCTACCATGGGCAAAAGGTTAAACCATAAAAATACTCTTCATCTGACAGAGCACACAAATGATCACAAAAACACTCCCAGATGGTAAATGAGGCCAGTGCCCAGAACTCATCTGATTGGCTCAGTTCAGTGAATGATATCATCGCTTGAGAGGACCTGACCATTTTGTAATAAAGCAATACATACATATGTATATATATATGAGCACAGCCCAGGATTGCAACATCTGACAGGACACAGAGACGAGCGGAATTTGAGGAGGAAACACATTGCTGGAAATTGACACGTCTGGATTAAGCAGCAGGTGCTGGGGCGGCAGTAAGAAATACACCAAAGGGAAAGGAGGGCCAACAAAGGTGCAAATATAGAGAGGTCCTTCAGACATCTTTTGGAAATTGAAAGGTGGAAAAAGAAGCAAGAAAAGAGAAGGAAGAAAAGAAAATTCACTAAAGAGTAACCGAAAGGACAAATAAAGGAACTTGATCTGAAGCGGGGACTCCTTTCTCAGTGCGTCATGGCGTCTTTTGGACTTGAGTTAGCTGGTGTCACTCTGTCAGTACTCGGCTGGGTACTGAGTGTGGTCAGTTGTGCGTTGCCAATGTGGAGAGTTTCTGCCTTCATTGGCGCAAACATTGTCACAGCTCAGGTGTACTGGGAGGGCCTATGGATGAATTGTGTGTTCCAGAGCACAGGCCAGATGCAGTGTAAGGTCTATGACTCCATGCTGGCTTTACCTCAGGATCTGCAGGCAGCCAGAGCACTCACCGTGGTCGCCATCATCCTGGGACTAATAGCGCTCCTTATAGCTGTGGTGGGAGCAAAGTGCACCAACTGCATTGACGATGATGGGGTTAAAGCCAGGGTGATGGCTGCTTCAGGTGGGTCATTCATCGCAGCAGCTCTGGCCCAGCTGGTGCCAGTTTCCTGGTCAGCAAACACCATCGTGGTTGAGTTCTACAGTCCCATCGTCCTCTCTGGTCAGAAGATGGAGATTGGGGCAGCGCTGTATATTGGCTGGGCCGCATCCGCCCTGCTCTTGATTGGGGGTTCCATCCTCTGCTGCAGTTGCCCTCCACGAAACGACAAACCAGCAAGGTACACTGTACCAGCGCAGAGTCGCATGGCATACTCTGCTGAACCGAGGTCAGCCGCCCAAAGCTCCTACAACAGGAGGGACTATGTGTGAAGGAAGACCAGAGGGACCAGGAAGACTCATAAGAAGGCTATATATATACACATACATATAAATACACACACATATGTGTGTGTGTGTGTGTGTGTGTGTGTGTGTGTGTGTGTGTGTATAGATTATGTTTTTCACAGTTAGCCTTATATTCATGTATTTTAATGAGTTATGTACATACATGTAGCAAGAATAATCACAATGGTTTTTCACTGAAAAATAAAAACAATACTTTAAAAACAAACAATATTCAAGACAAAGTTTGTAAATGTATGGCATTTGATAATAAGTTTACAATCTGTATTGGTGTAAGTCCAGTTAGGGATAAGATCTATTTCATGGTCAAGGCAGTTATTTCAGTTTAGCCAATTTATATTTATTAGTGGTAAATAATATGTAGATTGTGGGAATTACTTTTTTCTGATGATAATGTACATATTTGGTATTTACTGACCACTGTTCCAAAAGCCAAGGTTTTTTCATTACAAAATGCAAACAGTGAAAAACTTGAAAAACGAGATGATCGTAATCGTATCGTCTTCAGCCGCTTTTACACCTTGCGTGTCACGGGTGTTACTGAAACCAAACCCAGCAGGCTACGGGTGAGGGGTGGGGTACACCCCAGACACATCCCCAGCCTGACTGAATCTGTGTGTAAAATATTCTACAATTGAATAAAATGGGGCTCATTTTGGGTTTCGAAGCAAGGTCAACATGGCAGATTTTTAGGAGAAAAAGGGATGATAAAGAGTGATAAAATTAGTTGTTTCATCTGTGAATTGTGTGGCCGTGTTGAGACAAGATTTTATAGAGAATGTCTGTTGTTATTCTTGAACTCTGAATGTTTTTCCAAAATTTATGATTGAATAAAATTACATGTCTGGCATTAAAAAACATGATAAATTAATATTTTCATTGTGGAACAACATGTGGGCCTGATCTAAGTAAAGATTTTCACCACCATTTTCAATATATATGAGAAAACAGCTGATAAGACAGACATTATGATTTTGAATGTACATTAAATGTGATTATTGATGAATGAAAGATGACTTATGAAATTTTCAAAAACATAAATAACATATAACATTACCTCTGTATGTGTAAACAAAAAAAAAGTCCCGTCTGTTTATTGTCACACTTCTGAGTCACACACAGGCCTTCTAACCTTTTACTCTTTTGAATAGCCAAATGAATGCAGCAGGTGTCCGCAGGCTCTGTGCAGCAGCCGTCTATTTCTACACCAGGAGAATTAGAATATCTGACATGGCAGCAGTGAGGAGAATATTATGTGCAACTACGAGAAAGCCTTTTACACTCCTCTATGACAAGCATTAACATCCAGTTTTACTTAATAAGTGTGTTATTGGATCTGAAAAATGTATGCAAAAGTTATTTCTTTGCCTGATGATGAAAAGTGAAAATAATATTATTGTTTTTTCTACTGATAAGGTGCAGGGTAGCTTGTGGATCTAGCCCTGAGGGACATTTGAAACTTCATCATGTTTTATCCTCACACACTGTAGTTTATTAATTGTTTATAGCAACTTCAATAATAAAATAAAAAGAGGCGTACAATTATTATTAATGTGTCATAATATTAATATAAAGCAGCATATTAAAATACACATAAACTATCTGGACAAGTACAGAACTTAATTGTGGCTAGTTATTTCCACTAGGTTTAAACACATAACATCAGAACAGGCCCATTCTTCTCTGCTTGTTTTGATAACACAGCAGCTGGTCAAGTCAGGTGTACTGATAACAGGTGGTCACGGTGGTGATCTCACTTGTGCTGGATCAACTGATGTTGTTTCATAAACATCAGCAACTGAATGATGTGGATAATGGTGGGATGACAAAGCTTCCTTTTGTTCAGGCCGAAGCATCTATTTCTGTTTCTGTTTCTGTTTTGGGGGAACTTTTAGGGTCCTGAAATCATTGTCAAGACATTCAGGAGGATATCATCTCGTTTGTGATGTGAAGATTGGATGTGATGAGCAGTTGTTGCCCCTTGAAATATCAGCATTTGAATGATTTGAGAGATTGAATTTGGAGATGAGTCTCTAAAAACGAAAGGGTTACTTTATATCAACATTAATGTTTCCTGAAAGTTATATTTTAAAAAAATTTTATTTGTATGCAGGACATAAAATACATGTAGAATGAAGTCGATAACTATGAATTAACAATGGATAAATATTTATTTCCAATATGATTAAGGATATTATTAAATCTATTGGTTTTCAGTTAACACAGAATCAAAACTATTTATTCCAGAGATTCTATTTCAATAATCAAAAGATTTTGTTTTGTTCATATTTAAATACATTTGTAAAATGGTTCAAATCTGATAAAATGTCATTATGTCTTGTTCTTGATTAAAGTACTACTGTGACATTCAAACCTTTCTCATTTCATTTGTGTTTAAAACTAATTGTAATGGTGTTATTTTAGCTTTCAAAACAAACAGGCAAATCTTCCAAATATCCTAATTTAAAACAATCGGTTCCTGAATTTTTTGACCAACCCTCAAAAGACATTCAATAACAATGAGTGTAACAGTGAAATTTTTACTTGTTTCATGTCAGCTAACCTTCTCTTTTACAGTATACTGAACCATGATGTCTCTGTTTACTGTTTGGTCAGAGTAAAGTGTTTAACCGATACTGAGAAGACGGTGCTGTCTGTGTGCTAAAGGTGCTCCAGAACCAGCCTATTATGTTTTCCGTCTGCTCATATTTACCCTGGGTGCAGTTATTCCGGTTTTAATCTTAGCTCTGGGATTGTTTTCCTAACACTGAATCCTGACTGTTAAAGAAACTCACACTACTGGATCCAGGAAGTAACAAAAGAACAATATCAGAGGGACAGTCTCCTTATCACCTGACAGTGTGTGTGTGTGTGTGTGTGTGTGTGTGTGTGTGTGTGTGTGTGTGTGTGTGTGTGTGTGTGTGTGTGTGTGTGTGTGTGTGTGTGTGTGTGTGTGTGTGTGTGTGTGTGTGTGTGTGTGTGTGTGTGTGTGTGTGTGTGTGTTGAAGCTTCCTCTCTGATCTCCAATCGTTAAAGTATTCAAATCAAGACTGAGCTGAAAGACCTAAAACTTCACACAAGTTATGTTTTCTTAACACAATACACCTTCCTTCTCCATCACCCACATCAGGTAAAACACAGGTTAATAGCTTTTTTGTTGAATTTCTGTTGCTGTTTTTTTATTGGTAGTCGTAAGAGGCTGCCATCTTACCAGTGACCAACCCCCATCAACTACACACAAACACACACACACAAACAAACACAGACAGACACACCCTTCCTCCATCACATCCCTCTGCTCTGGCTCTGGCTCCCCTCCTCCACTCAATAAGCACAGGTGGTGAGGTTTTTTTTAATTGTGAAGACAACCTCTTGCTGACATCATCACCAGGGGACTCCTCCTCGCTCCCCTGAGCTATAAAGGATCTCTGGTTTCCGTGACAGCACCTCAAAGGTACATCACACCCTCTTCCAGAAGCTCACACCTGTCAAAGGACACCTGTGAAGAGGACACACCTTGTTATTATCTGAGAGGGTTTTTGGTATTTCCAACGTCTGTGGACTATTTTAAGTCTTGCGCTATCATCAAGCAGCCAAAATGTCGATGGGAATGGAGATTGTGGGCATCGCTCTAGGAGTGCTTGGATTCATCATTGCAATAGTGACGTGTGCCCTGCCAATGTGGAGGGTGTCAGCCTTCGTAGGAGCCAACATCATCACGGCTCAAACCATATGGGAAGGTCTGTGGATGAACTGTGTCACTCAGAGTACGGGTCAGATGCAGTGCAAAGTTTACGACTCCCTGCTGGCTCTACCGCAGGAGCTGCAGGCCTCCAGAGCCATGACAATAATCTCCATCATACTTGGGGTGCTGGGGGTCATGATCTCCATTGTCGGAGCCAAGTGCACCAACTGTATCGAAGACGAGGTATCCAAGGCTAAAGTGATGATCATTGCAGGAATCTTCTTCATCCTGGGAGGCCTTCTAGTTCTCATCCCTGTTTCCTGGACCGCCAGTGTCATCGTACGGGATTTCTATAACCCGGTACTTACGAGTGCGCAGCGGAGGGAGATCGGCGCGTCGCTCTACATCGGATGGGCAGCAGCTGCGCTGCTACTAATTGGTGGGGCCATGTTGTGCAGCAGCTGCCCCCCAAAGGAGAAAAAGTACAAGCCACCTCGGATGGCCTACTCTACCCCCCGCAGCGTCAGTGGAGGTGGAGGATACGATAAGAGAGACTATGTTTGATGGGATACAGGTTTGACTGGATAAAATGAAAATGTTTAATGTGTTTTTGTGCATCTGTGTTCATTTTTGTTACATGAAACCAAAGGGTGAAACTTTTGAAAAGACTCCGAAATGAAGACGCCTGTACAAATACTTATCTTTCTACTTCATGTTAATCGTTTTAACTCTTAAACCAGTGTGATTAGTTTGAGAGGCGCTCATGTTCAGTAGGCTACCACATTGTAGTGTGTTTTCCTGTAAAACACAACTTTAACATTAGAAATGTGTGAGTACATGTTGTATTTCTGTTCAACCCTCTTTTGTAAAACACCTGCTTCTTCTTTGTGTTGTACTCTGTCATTAACTATTGGCCAGCTGGTGTTGAGTTTCACTGGGACTTTCAGTTAAAACACTGTGTGTCACTGCAAGGACAATGACAAGGAACAGCCAGCTCTCGTTTAATGGGGATTTAGTTGTGGCATTGTGTGTGTGTGTGCGTGTGTGTGTGTGTGTGTGTGTGTGTGTGTGTGTGTGTGTGTGTGTGTGTGTGTGTGTGTGTGTGTTAGTGGGTGTTTGCATGAGTGTGTTTTGCATGTAATATTTGCTTAGGAGAGTTTCTGCTGAGACTGAAACTGAAGATGGTTCCATGACATGGCCCCAGGTCTTATCTTTGTCTTCTGCCTCGCAGTTTCCCTGTTTCCCTCTGACGGGACCATTTCACTCACTACACCAACTTCTTTATGGGACCTTATGTGACTTCCTTTAATATTTATGAATTAAACATTATTTGTTGTGTATTGTAATGTATGTGTCTAAATATTCCACTGTGTATCTGTGTTGCATTGTGAATTTGTTCAACATGGTTTTATATTTTTTATAGCAAATGAAAGTGACTATATGCCCCTATTTATGTAAGTGTGTGTGTGTGTGTGTGTGTGTGTGTGTGTGTGTGTGTGTGTGTGTGTGTGTGTGTGTGTGTGTGTGTGTGTGTGTGTGTGTGTGTGTGTGTGTGAGAGAGAGAGAGAGAGAGAGAGAGAGAGAGAGAGAGAGAGAACCGAGGGGTGACTTCAGCTGTTGTAAGATGTTTGTTTCCAGGTCAACAGAATCAGTTTTGTACATTTTCCTAATTCATCTCATTCATCTCTTTAAAATAAAATTTTGTGGTCCAATTTCAACTCTTTTTACATTAAGATGTTGTCCTAAATAATTGTGCTTGTGTTGCAAAGGTGTCGAGGTGGAACATTTAATAAAAGTTATGTCCAAACTAATGTGGGTGTTTTTTTCCTCCTTAACTGCGTTTCAAAGCATTAGAAGTACAAGTGGGGACTGCAGTCATGTGTTACCTGAGAACACACGGATCAGTCTAAATCAAATAAAGAGCTGTAGGATGGGTTTGATGAGTCGAGTTTATTTGTTTAGATGATATTGAGGTTGTTTCATCTCATCGCCATAAAGTAAAAAATAGCTTGTAGTGTAATGTAGTGTAACATACATGCCAAAAACAAATAAAAGACTTCCTTACTTACTACGGGAATGAAAGAGGGAACGTCAATCTTTCGAACCGCCTGAGAACTGTCTGTAATATTGATGAAATTGTGACACTAACTTGAACCTTTGGTGTGAATGTGAGTGTGACTGGTTATTGTGATGAACCAGTGATGAAGAAATCCATCCATCCATCTATTTTCTTTCAGATGAGATGACCCTAATCATCTCGTCTTCAGCTGCTTGACCTGCTTTTTGCAGGTCACAGGTCTGCTGGAGCCTATCCCAGCTGACTATGAGCGAGAGGTGGGGTGCACTCCAGATGCATCACAGGTACACCACAGAGCCACATGAAAGACAAACAACCACCGAAACACATACACTCAAATCTATGGACGATTTAGAACAAATCAATGCAGTAAATTGCATGTTTTTTGGAGATGGGGGGAAGCCAGAGAAACCAAAAAAAATCCCTAGCTGACACGGGGGAACAAACAAGCTAACATTCTAGCCGCTATGTTGTCAACAGTATTTCACTGTGTTGTGCTGGTATTTGACCTCTTAACAGTGGTTTGCCTGTTTCAATTTTTATCTATAATATATTCATTTCCATTCCTTTTTGTTTATTGGACAATGACGGCAGACAACAGTTTACTGGCTTTAAACTGCATTTAAATGACTTGGCATTCTTTGCAGAATATACACTCCATGCAGAATATCAGAGGAAATGAATACAGTAATTAGTATTTGTTTAATGGGATGTGTGTTAGCACACTGTGTAATGGATGATCAGAGAGATCAGGAAGTAACGGTGATACTGTATATATATATATATATATATATATTCTTTTTTTATAATATAATTTTTTTTTTTTTTTAGAAACTTGAATGATCCCCAAGGGGAAATTAGTGGCACACTCTGGTGTTAGTGATTTACATGCATATATATATTGTTTGAACAAGCAAGCACACACAAGGAGCCTGTATACATGCAGGGGGAGGTGGAGTGGCAGGCAGCTCCTGCCTGGTGCGCCCAAATGAGCAACTGTAAATCATTATTTGGTTGTGTCTTCATCAGAGAAGATACAACATATGCTCGGAAAACAGATAAGAGTGATAAATATCAATGTGAATGCTGAGTCAAGAAATGTTGAGGTCTCACATGACGGTCTGGAGTCACTAAGTCACAATATTTTACAGCTTTATCTGTGGTTTTAGAAGCAAAGGTTCTTTATCAGCCTTGAAGCGCACCTTCTTCACCCCTGATGCTCACTGAACAATAGTCTCCCTCTAGATTTCACCAGTTAGACACACACACACACACACACACACACACACACACACACACACACACAGACACACACACACACACGCGCGCGCACACTCCTATACCTCAATGAATCCCCGTAATCTAAAAGGACTGTGATCAATGTGGGTCAGCGAGTGGAATTTGACCGATTCATCTATGCAAAAGTGTGCAATTTTTTTTATATGACATTTATTTGACTATGTATGAATTCACTGTGAAACTACTTTGAATGGTGTGATTTGTGATGTCTAAGAATAGCAAAATAGAAAAACTACTAATCTTTCTTTTTCTAAATGTAATATTCTTTTACTACTTGAAATACTTTAGTGAATCCCGGTTGATATAACTGAATTCTTTGCTGCTTTTCTTTGTTTTGATCAAACATCTGATCCTATTGGGTCATGGCTTATCATCCAAAAAATTAGCTGTTTGAAGATATTGCCAGCTCTAAGACATTATGAACCGTTTACTCAATTTATTGAGAAAACACACAAAAAAGAAGTAACTATCACTGATGAAACCATTAGGTATAATTATTAATATTTATAAAACAGATCTTCTGTATTTGCAAAAAGGTCAATGCCAGATTACACCTATAATAGAAATCAGTATTTCAGAATCTCAATAAGCCAATCAGAATGCTACTCAGATTGAGGTATGAGGATGAAAAAAGGATGAAAAAAGCTATGAAAAAAGAGAAGTAGACTAATTTTTGACAAGGTAAAATAATTAAAGTATTATCAGTGTTATGACAAACAGAAAATGCATGTCCTTTTCATTAAAATGTCAAATGTCATTACTTCCCTTGTATGAACACGTGAAGTTGACCAGCAGAAGATTTCTCACAAACAAGATAATGACCGAACAGCAAAGTCCAAAGATAGAGACCCAAGAATGTATTAGGTGGGGTTATCACAGCTTTTTTAATAGCATGAACTGATGTGCACACTTGTGTAAAGCAGGAATCTGCTGCAAATCCTCAAGCAAGAATGTGTCAATCACTCGACAGTATGTGGGATCATTATCAGTATTTTCTCTATTTTATGAAACAGCTTTATCTCAACTTTTTTGTAAATATTTTATTTTGATAAGCATGTTCGGATCGCTGTGACCTATCAGAGCTATACTATATTCATTCTTCTGTGATAATGTTGGCAAACTTTCACAGAAGATTAGAAATGTTTTCTGGCGCGAAATAAAAACATTGTGGTTGAATAAATATAGATAAAATGTAGTTGATGCAAAAGACAAAAATAGCAATTAATTGGACAGAAGTAGTTTGATATATCCAAATTGTTTGGATATCAGGATACTGAAAAATAATCTTGTCTGAGAAAGAGTTTTCCAAGAAAGTGTCTAATTTTCTGTACATCTACAGAGAGGCCAAAAAATTTTTTTGACTAATCAGTCCGGTTTGTCTCCTAAGGTCATTTTGAAACTTGCTGAACATTTCACAAACCCTTCAAATAAAAATATTTAATGAGTTCAAAAGTTTCCATGTGGCACAGACACTAAAACTCTCCTGGAGCATCAGAAAAAGTAGAAGTCTTGATGAAACAGAAGTCAAAGTTTCTGAATTCAGTGGTATTTTATTGACGTGAGACAATGGACAGAACATTTTGCATAAAGTTCAAAAGACAGCTGACATATTTAACAATGATGTTGATCTATATTTATTAATTTATTTCTAGAATCCTTATTTAAAAAAGACTTTGAATGTGTTGTAGTCAATAAAGTGTGCATGGTCAATAAAGGCAACGTAATGTGATTTAATACAGTACATGCTATTATGCTTATCTTATCTTGTGCTATTAGTCTCTCAAGGCAATCATCATCACGGTTCAACTCTTAGGTACGTCAGTTCTTATTATATTTGCACAATTATAGAAAAACGGGTACCTCAAGGTTGGTCCTTTGGGTCGTAACTGTTTTCTGTTTTTGTCAATGATCCACCTCATATGTGTTCCAATTGTTATATTCAATTATATGCAGCTGATATGGTTTTCATTAATGTTTTTATATAATATTTATCTCTCAAAGACCAATATTTCACAAATTCAGCATAAATTTCAGGAAGATTTTAATATTTTTTAAAAATTATTTTCTTGCAACAAACTTCATTTAGATAAGGAGACGTCTTATTGTATGTGACGCTCCCGAAAGACAAAAAGGCCACACAATGTCTGACATCAGAGCAAACTGTTCACTTATTTTTGTATTTCTAGTTATTTAGAAATGACATGTTAAATCTGAATCTATGGGATGTTAATGTTACGTTTTACAGATTGTTCACATTAGGTTAAATCCTCTTGTCATGTTCACGTGATCAGCCCTTATCCATAGTCCTAATTAGTTCATCTTCCACATCGTGGCCACCACAGAAAATTAAAGGTTTCATATCTTTTTCAAGTTTGGATTAATGTTAATGTTCAACTGTTCAGAATTTAGGCTCATAGGACCTAGCATTAACCCAAAAAGAATTAGGTCTGTTGATTGGTTATTTTTTTATGATTTAAAAATTGCACTGTGTACATATACGTATACTTTATATCCCACTTAACAAAACAAATTATTATGTTTTATCAGAGGTCAGTATAAGATTTTATTGATATCCTGAACTTCATGACCCTGCAGCAAATATAGTACAGTAGTGTAAAATATATGAAGTAATTAAAATTAGCAATACATTTTTAATCTCCAATATTACAGGTATGTACGCATGAATGCATCAATATCTGTTGTACAAGCAGGGTGTGATATGTCAAAAAATACAGGTGTGTGTGTGTGTTTTTTTTATTAATCATGAAAAAATAAGCTATCAACAGGCCTAATTCTTTTTTAGGTTAACATTAAATTGTATGAGCCTAAACAGATGAACTTTCATATTTAATACAACGAAACATTCAATTTTTTTGTGTCAAGATGTGGAAGATGAACTAATTAGGTTTCAAGACCATGGATGAGGACCGATCACATGGCAAGGGGATTTAGCCTAAAGTAAACTTGATGTGATCCCCTACCAAAAGAATCACAGCCTGGCTGCACCATTCAGAAAGTAATTGTTGGAAAACGTTAAGTAACTTCATGAACATTGTGCTTCAATATTTTTGTACTTAGCTTAAACAAAACTGGAACTGTGAAACTTGTTCAACAGGATTTGAAAGAAATACACACTCATCCAGCAATCCTGTTTGTTGTCTTAGTTTGTGTAGCTTCCTCCCCCAGGCCTCTGTCTCTGGCCATCGCTATGACAACTCACAACATGCTTTATCCCAGCAGGCCAGTCTCCCATAGCAATGAATGTTTGGAGACAGTAATGGAACCCAGGTTCTCCACACCCATTCATTAATGATTTCTGTCTTTTTGCATTCCTGCGTATGGCAAGAACCACAGACACAAGGACATTAACTGAAGAGAGGGGTGGAACAGGACAGAGAACTGATTACAGCACGAAAAGGAAATGAATAGTACCTGTGGTTGAATTTTGTTGCAGCTCATTACCAAATTGTGCTGCTTTGGACCTGCAAGACTCAAGAGTGTGTCATCTTTATTTAGTTATGAATGTAGGTTACCTGTGTTCAGTTGACTATATGTGTAAACTAAAAAATGATATAACTGACACAATCCAACTTAATCTAACCAAACCTGAAAACTGCTAAAATCAGGTGTTTAATAATTTGAAAATAAATCACTATAAGTGACCACACCAATATCAGAGATGTGGGGTCGTTTACTTTGTAATGACAACATTTGTCTGCCAAAGAAAACTTTAACTCTGTTAGTGGGAGAGAAAAAAACCCACTGAAAAATATATCGATGTAAGTAAATAAAATGAGGATTGGAAGCCCATGCTGTACAGTGAGAAATAATAGGAAATAAAGCAGAAGTATTAAATAAGTCGTTTGTTAAATCTTGAACAAATTGTCTCTGTAAGACAATTAATGACATGCAAATAAACTGTTCTAAAACAGAGCAGAAATGCAGAAAGAAAAATTATTTAGCTGGGAGAAGGAAACATGACCCATTGCGATACTGTAGCATCACCCTGTGGCTCAATGAAGTCAGGTTTTTATTTTCTAAATTTACTGTATCTGTGAGCCAAATGAATGCCTGCACGGAAAATACACAGAACAGTAATGCAAAAATAACTTAATGAATACACACCTTGATGTGAAGTAAAAACGGTAAGCAGCGGGTTAGAGTCGTTTTTATACGACAGATATTTTACACACACGCATTCATTATATTCAATACATTCTGTTTCTGATACACCGGCGTTTCACTTCTCCTGACAGACAAGATCCAGGGGTTAGATAACCCTTAGAAATTGCGTGTCTACGTCATGACGCACGATCAGCTGTTGACAAACGCCTCCTTCGAAGCTTGACCTCCGGGCCGCTCTCTGTGCATGCAGTCACGAAGCCCTGCTGTACGTGAACTCACTTGGACTCCCATGCTGTTTTTTGACTGCCTGGCCACGGAGCGTATGCTGCCATGAGTGTTTTGTGTCGCCTGATCCAGAGAGGACTCCTGAGCGGCCGGCCGTCGTGTCGCTCGATCCCCGGGCAGCGGGATGTTCGTGGTTTAGCTCCCCTAGTCCGACCAGCTAGTTCCTCCAGGTACCTCTGTTAGCTGTGTTCGACCTGATGGCTCATGTCTGCAGGAGTCGCAGTGCTGTTTACTGGATATGACAACCCGCTTTTAGTTCACGTTCACAGCAACCCTTTACCATGAGTCACTTTCTCGTATCTTTGCATCTTTATCAGCTGTTTACTTTCTTCTCCCAGTGAAATTCAAACGTCTGGTTAGCAGGAGTTTATTAGCCTGCATTTGAGCTATTCTGTAATCACAGTTAAAGATGTCCAACTCCAGCTTCGGTTTAATCGGAATGAATGAATGAGTCTGTTTATGTTTCGGGGTATGACAGAGCTAGGGCCTCTAACCTTTTGGGGGCCAAAACAGAGTTTGATTTGGGGGGTGGTGGTGGGGGGGGCTCACCGCCAGAGAATAAGCTGTTATGCTCATTAGCCCACCTGTCATCAACTGCATTGTTTTATAAACGTGGTGTGTTATAAACGAACATAATAACTCAGCTGGAGATGCATTTACAAGAAGCAAGTTAGCCTTAATGATTCTGTTCTAAAAAAAAAAATAAAGCTAACGTAAAAGCTATGCTATAGAGTAAACACAACTAATATTAAAAAATTAGGCAGTCATAGACTGCAACATCCCGCGACACCCCTGAATTCCAAATTCTACCCTGACCTACTTGCATAGGTAATAGATCAGAGCTGGTGCTCTGACCTGCTGTCATAGAGCAAAGCACTAGCTTTGATCTATGGTTTTACACTGGTCTTCTCCCTCCTCTTTCTATCTTATCCAGTTCCTAAGTGTACAAAAGTTTAAATTTGACCTTGAGCTAGTTTTCTGAAGGTTAATATTTTCAGTTAATTTAGTTGTCTATTTTAATAGAACTGAGTCGTTCAGCCCCATTAAAGCATAAAGATTAAGGCCTCACAAAGGTTTTTAATAAAGGTGAGCCATTGTATTGGCTCTTTTCCATGTCCTCTCACTTACATCGATATCTACAATGGAAACAATCACACATATTTGAAATCGGTGTGAAATTTCAACTTATAGTTTTTGTTTACCAATTAATGGAATGCAAAATTAGTATTTTGCATAATCTAAATTATAAGAAAATATAATCATGTTGTTATCTTACATGGTCCAGTAGGTGGAAGCAAAGCCCTTCCAGCCAAATAATTCAGAAATCATTGAATAATGCACCGGCTGTCTTTGTGATCCTCTCTGAGCACGACATAGGTCAAAGTAAAAAGCAATACAGTCTGCATATTGTTATTAATAGTTTATCAGTTTAGAGATAAAGTTGTGACATAACTTTGATTTTAAAAAACTGAAATGGTAACGAGTAAATCCCTTTTTTTTCCACAGCCCAGTCAACTTGACTTATGATGTCTTCGACGGGAAGGGAGAGAGCACTCCCCTTGTGTTTCTTCATGGCCTTTTTGGCAGCAAATCTAACTTCCACTCAATAGCAAAGTCCTTGGTGCAGCGTACGGGCCGAAAGGTAATGCACTGATGAAGACTTCACACCAGTCTGTTGTTACGGCAAAAACAGTTCATCTCTCTGTACTGTAGTTTGTCCTCAGAGGACTGACACTAGTTCTCACACAATAGCAGTCATAGGAATGCCCCAGCCAGTTTGCTGCCAGCAATGTGACACGGCTCTTCAGCTGCGATTCTTTGTGATGAATACTGATGTGTAATCTTTTCCTTGGCTTGCTGGAAGGAGCTAAATACTTCAGTACAATATACTGTATAATCTTAGTTTGTGCCACTCTTTCATCTGCTAAAGAAGGGCCTTAGAAAAGGAATGGCAATGTTTTGATGCTCTGTTCCATCTTTTCCCCAATTCCAAGTGTCCTAACTGTCCTTTGTCTAGTTAGGTGCTGACTGTAGATGCCCGTAACCATGGCAACAGCCCTCACAGCCCAGTGTTGACCTATGAAGCGATGTCCAATGATTTGAAACACCTTCTTGTCCAGCTGCATATTGAGAAGTGCGTCCTGATTGGCCACAGCATGGGAGGAAAAACGGCCATGATGACTGCCCTGACACAGGTTTGCGCCAAAAGATGCTACCATGAGTTCATTAAGACAATACAGTTTAATAAGTGTCACTGGACATTTCTGACTGTACATTCCTGTCTACTGTGGACATTAGAATGCCCCTCTTGCCTTCCAGCCTCACCAAGATGTTCTGTTTTCATTTTGTCACTGGTTTCATATTAATGTGACGTGTTGTTTTCTCCTTAATAACACTAATGTGTCTGTCTGTTTTTAGCCAGGGCTAGTGGAGAGGTTGGTGGTGGTGGACATCAGTCCAACACAGTCGTCAACACGTACCAACTTCCACTATTACATTCAGGCCATGCAGGAGGTCAAGATCTCCAGTGACATCCCACGTTCCACTGCCAGGCGGATGGCTGAGGATCAGCTGCGTGGTTTGGTCAGGGTAAGGACTCCATTGGATTTCAGTGTTTAGAAACATACTAGCTGTTTTAAAGTTAATCAAATATCATTGGATGTTATTTGTCTTGACAGTATTTCTTATCAAATAGCTCCCTATATTAATAAATGAGCCTGTCGTGACTAATTTCTGGGGTCACTTGTGGGCGGTAGAAACCTACTGTGACATTAGGGTTGATATTAGAATTTGTTAGCAGCCACATTTGTATTTTATATTCTTTTATTTTTATTGTATTTAATTTCTGCTCATGAAGGTATGTACAGTATGTCTTTTAGCTTTGTTTTAAGTTGCACGAAGTTAACAAAGGAAATATCTGAGTGCTATGCTGCTAAATGTCGGATTTCATCCATCAGCTTGTTGGTAATCGGTCATGTCCGTTTTTTGGTGCTTGATGTTAATATAATAAAATATGTTTTGTAAAAGTCCAAAATATTGATTACATTTTTATGTAAAAACCTGTCTGGTCATAAATTATTGTGCTTCCCTCCCCCAGGAGCGCTCAGTGCGTCAGTTCCTACTGACTAACCTGGTGGAGCAGAACGGCCATTATGCCTGGAGGGTGAATTTGGAGGCAATCTCAGCACACCTTGACAACATCATGAGCTTCCCCAGCTTTGAAACCATATATGAGGGACCTACTTTGTTTTTGGGTGGAGCCAGTTCTGCTTACATCAGGTATAACGCCACACACAAACACATACACAGGTGCAAACATACTGTATTGACATGTACATACCAGTGTTAAATCTGGACAAGTTTTCACATTCTAGTGAACAAGATGGTATATGTATCCCAAATTTACATTTGTACTATATGAAATAGACAACACTGTTTCCCCTGAGAAGCTCCTGTATTAATGCAATCTGTGGCATCGCATGTGGCCACACCATCCTTTTCTAAACAAACATGTAATGGAGCTCAGTACACCATCTAATGTGCTGTGAACATTTTGAATCCTCTCAAAGAATCAGCTGAGCCAGCATTGTTAAAACCCTCCTTAGTAGAGGTCATAATTTACTGTGCATACACTGTATATGTAACCCCATTGTGTGTTTTCAGAACACAGAGTCAATGTCTAACTGTAGTGAACGAGACAGTCATAAACAATAGATGGAAGAAAATAAAATGAATAATCACAAGAAGTACCATTCATAGAACATGTCAATATTAAGAAACGAAAAAACACAAAATGAGAAATATTTTTTTTAAAATATTTCAAAACCAAATAAATGAAAAATCATTTATCTTAATCTTTCCACAATAATTACATGAATATGATGATTTACATTAATCAATATAAGCTTGACACCAAAAGGCAACAAATATCACCAGCTGAACCTATATTAAGTTTCACATGCTTCTAATTTATTTATTTTTTTGTTTGTTTTTCTTCTGTCACTTTTGCTACTACAGTTAACATAATTTTCTGACTTGTCATCTCCGTACCTTTACTTATGATCCAGCTCTGATGATTACCCAGAAATCCAGAGGTTGTTCCCCTACGCTGACATCCAGTATATCCCAGACGCGAGCCACTGGATCCACGCAGATAAACCCTTAGATTTCATCAGTTCCATCATCTCCTTCCTTCAGTCCTAGCTGCCTTCTGCCCTTCACCTCAGAACATTTTGCAGCACCTTCCCCTCTGAGAATGAAGATTAAAATGCAGCAGCTTCTAGAGTGAGGGGAGGTATTAATGATGCTAAAAGATGCGCTGGACCAAATGTATTTGACAGCCGTCATTTCTTACCTTCAAACAAACTTACCGTAGTGTAATATTGTGTAGGTGAATTTCAGCTTTCTGTAGCCTCTCTGCCAGACGACGAGTGTTTCCTGATAGGTCAGTGGCTAGATGTGTTTTTATTGATTTTTAGACAGGTAGATAGGAAATAAATCCAGTGTAACGCAACTTTTTTTGGAGGTGTTCTACTAACCCAAAGAAACGTTTGCACAGGGCTATCTTTATGTTGAAACAGTCGTGTTAATATAATTGATAAGTGGATTACTACAAAATAGTGGAAGGTTTAGACTGCACAGGTATTAATAAATGTTGTATATTATATTTTAGAGAAAGATGAAAATTGTTTAAAGCAAAAGTTCTCTTTTTTTGCACAAGGAATTCAGTGTCCGGAGTGTGGATTTTATTTGTACAGATAATTTGTTGTGAGAATTGGTTACAATGAGAATAATGGCGATATATTCAGTGTTTGAACTGAAGGTTATTCCTCTCATCTGCTGCTGTAAGTCAGTGATGATTTACATCTGATCTACTGTGTTACAACCTAAGATCATACAGTCATGTTTTAACAATCTTCTATGAAACCAATATAAGTTACTCAGATGCAGCATTTACACCTGTTTCCTGAATATCTTGCATTACAACTGGATATGCTATTTATTACATATACTGTTCTTGTGTGTGCGTGTGTGTGTGTGGCAATGAGCCGTAGTAATGTTTCTGTGTCCTCGTGTTTGGTCAGTCCGATCAGTGTTTTAATGAAACATGTTTCTGTATCTCACTTATCTTTACAACTACAGCGCAGGGTGTCTCACAACTAAATGCTGCAACAATATATGTAATTTTCCTATAAAATAGCGGTAAAATCATCTGTTACCTTGGTTTTGAACAGGACGGTCCATCATAGTGAAACTGCCATCTCTATGAATATGCAGGGTGTTGTAAATTTGTATGTGCCTCTTTTGTTAAGAGCTCCTTTTCAATTTCTGTACGACTTGATTAAAAAAAAAAAACTTTTATTCTAACATAACAACTAGCAGACTTTGGATTGGCAGCTGGGTTGCCAGTTTTATGTGAATTTTCTCACAAAGAAGCTCAAGAGAGGAGGGTGTATTGCTTTTTTGGCACTAGATGTTTACTACAGTCATTGTTTTGTGTTTGATGTCAAAGTCTAAAAGGCTTTAATGTATAAGAATTCAGCTGAGTAACACTACCATCTTATTCTTCGTGTTGGCAGAGAAGCACCCCCTTGTCCTTGATCACAGGGCAGATCAATATCGTTGCACAATATGAATATATTTTTGGGAGTGGGGCATTACTGACATTTGAATGCAGACGCTCCTTTAGATGCTGTTGTATTGAAGAAATAAGTCTATAGAAAATTCTATTTATTCAGCCCTGTTGATAAAGCTGTGTGGAGATTGTAATCATCTGTTCAGGATTGTATGTTTCACTATGAGCATGCCTTTTCTGTTGTATACAGGAGTACCTTTGCTGTGCTATATGCATCAGTTTGTTGAACATTTTGCCTCAGTGGTGACACTAACTCTCTCTAATGCCATGTATAAATTTTAAATGTGTGCGAGATACATAAAGAAGTGAGTTGTATATTATTGGAAATGTACAAACTTATATTAACCAATAAAATGCCAACCTGGATGAATGAATGTTGCCGTCAATGAAGGATTTAAGGTCACAGAATGAACGCATCTCAAAATAGACTGCAGTCTGACGTGGTAATGCATGGAACAAAAATATTTATTTACAACCTGTAATGTAACAATCAGCAAAGGTTTTACAGAATTAGTCACAGGGCTCAGATATAGTCAGATATATTTTCCATGAAAGAACCCCTCCAGAAGTGTCTTAAGACATGGAGCTGCTCTACTCTTAATCATCACGTTTGATTTAGTTTTACCTCAAGTCAAATTCATGAATCATGATACCCTGAGTTGGGATTTGTTTAGAAGTGTCTTTCATTGTCTTTAGGCATAAATTGTTGAAGAAATAAAATCATGACCTCACTCAAAATTCCTGACACTAGGCCTATCTTTAAATTCAGTGTAACTGCTCCTGTAATGAGATGAATAACTCTGTTCAAAACTAGCTGTGTGTCATAAACGGTAAATGTGAAAACTGCTCTTGGTTTCAAATTCTGTGAAAAGAAAATCATCCTGCCGAGCTTAAGTAAGTAAAGTAACATGCAAGTGATAATTGAAAAACAGCTACGACTGGGGGGGGGGGGGGGGTTCAAGCCTTTGGTTATCAGATTAGTTGTTCTCAGAGTCATTACAGTTTCAGTCAAGAGATACGACCTGGAAGCCGTTCTCATCCTTGCCCCAATCTGACGCCTGCTGCACTGACAGCTGTTCTTGGCGGCTGGTCTTGCTCTTCTTCAGCCGGTCTCTCCAGGTGCGGTTGATGTTGGGAGGAGGTGAGCTTGGGGTTGGAGCCATTGAAACTGCAGATTTGGAGATGAAGATGTTTGAGTTGATCGTCGGAGCAACTGTAGTGGGGGTAGAGATGTTGGAGGGCCGCTGCATTGGCGGTTTGTTGTGTCTCCTCAGAATGCCCAGGCGGGAGGGCTTCTTCTGGGTCTGCTCTGCCTGCTGCTGGCTCTGTAGCTGCTGCTGCATGATGAGCTGAAGATCCTCCTGAGGCCAGAAGAAGACAGTCAGCCACAAGAAATACTCATTTAAAAAATATACATCTCAAAGGGATGAATGTGTCAATAAGAGAGACAAGTCTCACAATTATCTTCTCTATATTTGTTTTCTGACACTGAGCACAAAAGCTGAACAAGAGCTGAACACTTTATTAGGAAGGAAACGATCAGAAAAGGAGTGGAGCATCAATTTCTTCTTTTTTACTAAAGGTAAAATGAGAGGATTCATTTAATCTTCAGTCAATCCAAATACATATTTCAACTACATACTGTGAAATGAATTTAGAAATAGTTATAAACGGGATTTGTTCATAACAGTGCGTTTTTCACTCCAACATCAACTAGCTAATAACAAAAATATTCAGTTATTAAAAGGTAACTCGATAATTATTTTGAAATGTTATTAATCAACAGCCATCTTCTTTCATATTTTTCAGTTTTGGTTGCAATGAAATATTAAAAAGTTTATTAAAATATTATAAAATTTACCTTTACCATAGTCCATGTCTAACCTTTTATTTGATTCTATTGATTTTATTGATTGAACTGGTCAAGACAGATGAATGCCGCCAATGCCGCTTATGCTTGTTCTGAAGGGTTCTGTTGGATTTCTGTGTCTGTTAAAGTGCTTTGAAATGTCTGATGATGTGATTAGGCGCTATATAAATAAAGGTTGATTGATTAATTAATTGATTTCCCCTACGGGGGATCAATAAAGCTGATTTAATTCAGGGTTGCAGTTATGATAAGTGGAATGGCCCAAAGTGAGAGCAAGCAAAGAAGAATGAACATCTATTAGAGAAAAAAGTAAAGTGTGTCCCTTATTTGAATAAAGTGTCCACAAATTGTAATTTTGAGAAACTACATTAATACACACATATCTAATTAAAATTGATCCAATTTTTAACATCTCAGTGCAAGATGTACTTAGATTTCTCAATTGTAGGATTTCAGCCAGGCACACACATTCCGTTACAGATCTTTTCCAGATAGTGGAACAACTGCAAAATGCAGCCCGGCTTCATTTTCAAGCTGCATGTAGTCATGAGTTTTGGCAGGATACCAGATGGCAGGACATTCTGTGAATGTCCTGGATATGGAATGCACTGATTCATGCCCTGAGATTACATAAAATGATGTGTGCCTGTAAATGTGGGCATGTATGTTCTACACCCATACGTCTACATGTCTTTGTTTAGGTCCAAACTATTTAAGTTTGATCAGTGGCTCTGTTTTGCTCAACATCAGTCCACATTTTTTCTTCTATTGTAGCTTTTGTTCCGTGACTACACCTTTCCCCCATCACTTCAGTGGCAGCTGTTATCACCCCTGTTCACCTTCCACGCCTCAAGCTCCAGGGACATTTCCAAACGTTTCTGCACGGCCTCCAGCAGCTGGTTGTTCAGCAACATCATCTCTGATTTACTCCGCAGCAGCTCAGTTTCCATCGCCTTCTTCCTGCGCAGCAGAAACAGGAAGAGAGGTGCTTCGAAATAGATCCACGTCTATCAACTTCCCTCCCTCCTAATAAATCTTGAGTGATTAGTCATACTTGATTTGTACGTCATCAGTCTGTACTCACTTCTCTATGGCCTCATCTCTGTCATACAGCGCCTGCTGGAGAATGGCGATGTCCTCTGCTTTCCTTCCAGATTTTGACTTTTGAAAGAAAACACAGGAGAGGCAGGTGAACTTTTTGTTTTTGTAATCACGACTCTTATCTGCTTCTAACAGCACAGACTCTATCTTATCTGTGTTTTAACCGGATTACTCTCTAGTCCCACCCAGGCAATGCTTCTTGTAAATATCTCCAACATGCAATAAATTCCAGAAATACTCGGCTCACTGATACAGTAGCATGTCAACCAGTCAGGCTGCATAGTTGAGCTTTAACAACCAACCAGTGACCTGGTACATGAAGTGAGATTATTCCTATGAGGGCCAGTTCATTTATGTACAGGCGAAAGGGTTCTTTTCAAGCTCCTTTGTGACAAAATTCAATCCTTACTGTATCAGAAAAAATATGTTCTACTTTTACTGTCTGTAGATGAAGGCAGATCATTTGCATAAAGTCAATACAGAGGTGTTATATACAGTATAGAAGTACAAATTTGTGTAATAATGGTGTGTAAACAAATATCTACCTTTATCACATGACCACCTTTCCTCATTTTCCACTGTGTGTGTGCAAAGCAAATGTTCTTCAAGGAAACATGCCCACTAAAATACACTAAACTCCAGATTGCAGGAATACGATAAGGGCCAGAAGCTTTATTACAGTGTAGGTGTTGCCATCACCTGTGTGGTGTGACTGAACACCAGTTTGCGAGCCACATTCTGCAGCTGCATCAGAGCAGCGTCCAGCTGGTTTTCCCCCGGAGAGGCTTCAGGCAGGCTGGACTCTGACTCGGTCAGCGGGTGCAGCAGCCTCAGAACGGAGAGAACCTCCTCTGTGACCTGAATGGGAAAAAAATCTGAATAACGTTGCAGAGTTTTAAGGACATAAACATAAGATCTTGGTGTTGCGTGTGACCTTTACCCGCTCTCTGTGCTGGCTCCATCCGGGACCCTCTCTGCTCTCCTGCAGTTTGTCCACCTGGGCCTTCAGTTTGATGCTCCGTCTGCGGGAGAGTTCCACCTCTCTGCGCACTTCTTTAAGCTGTATTATAATAAATATTGCATGAGCACATTTGAACAAACACTTTCCGCTGTGTAGGTGATAGTCAGCCCGCACACAGAGTGCAACGTCATGATATTGTCATGCTATGTAAATAGAAACTGATTATCTAGATTGCTGGTTGAAACTGTGGAGTGGAAACCCAGCTGCTCCAGCTGAGGAGTTATACTTCACTGTAAACACACAAATTGAGCAGTAACTTCAAGTGGTGTTGCCACCAGGTTTTACTGATGGACAAGTCTGCTTGATGCAGAACAGGTTTAAAACTCCCACACAGTGAAAAAGATGTAACAACTGCTCTCACTCTAATCATACAGACACACAAAGGCCGTTGTCCTACCGTGTCGGAGACATGTCCCACCGTCCGCCGTCTGCCGAGGGGTCTGCCGCTCTTGATCAGGTCTGGTAAAGTCCCATCTATGTAGCTCATCTGCAAAGGGTTATCACTTCCACTGGCAGCTGCCTCTGAAGAACCGTCTGTTCTCGCTGAGGTCAGCTCACCGGCAATGTCTTTCTCTTCTGAAGATGAGGCTCTACTCTCGTCATCAGCCTCATCCTCATCACCTTCATCCTTTAAACTCAACTCAGTGAGACTAGAGTTGTCCAAGGGCTGTGGATCAGCATAACATTCTTCTTGTATGCCATCTGAAATCAAATCTCCCTTCTCTGCCATTCCTTCAGGTTCCTTTAGATCTTCTCGTTCTTCTGTCACAAGGAACGTTGGTTCTGGATTTGCTGGTAGAATTGTAGCTCGGTAAGATGAAGGATAGGTCCTGACCGAGTACCACTGTCTGCTTTCCATCCTGCTCAGAGAGGAGTAGAGCTTGTCACTGTGGGTGACTCGAGGTCTCAGCCTCTCATTGAGGACCGAGAAAGACTGAGAGAAGTCCATGATCGGATCGGTGGAAGTCAGAGGCAGAATCAGTTAAACCAGCCGAAGATACTCTCTGGTTATGTGCTAGCATAAAAGAAGAGAACACACAAAACAAGGAGGAGGGACGATGACAAACGGAATGCCACTAAACGTGTTTTTCCTGACCATGACATGGTGTGATGTCACAGTAGGCTGTGGCTTCCTCTGGCCCAACAGGGTTTTCTTCCTCCTTTCCAGGTACTACACAAACATGTGACGTGCAAAAATACCACAGCTGCTTGGCAACAAAGGTAGGAGGGCTTTGTAACCCTCTGACCCAATTATACTACTCAGACTTGACATGTGATGCCTGATCAAAACTACTCTTTTTACTATACTTTTTTTTATCGCAGATGAAATAACATTTAAAAAAAAGCAGTTTCAAGGTAGTCGTATCCACAGTGGTAAAAGTCAGTAGATCATTTACTGCAGGGAAAGCACAGTGTGAACTACTTCACTAGGTTTCCAGTCAGAGCTGCCCACCCACCCAGAGCATTAGCAGACATGCAGGAAACCAATCACTGAAGATAATGTTAAAAGAAATGTGTATGTCAAGTGGTTTAAAGATGTGCTACTCATGTGCTCTCTGAAGGAGAGCATACATGGGCAGCTATGAAAGCAACAAAAATTGAAGTCATGAAGAAACACGTAAATGTCTAAAGGTTTGTTTCAAAACTTCTCCGTTATTTATGTAACACCATCTGTCAGCACCATATTTGAACTTACTTCTCTTTCCTTATTTTATCAAAATGTTTCAGTGAGTCAGAACCACATGAATTTGTCTTGTCATCAATTTATTTCTGCTTTGGGGGACTAATATAATTTAGTCATACTTCCTTTAAATGAAGTTTTTAGTGATCATCACCCCCCCCCCCACACACACACACACACACGCAGAGGAATAAATCAGTCAGAGTCAGTGACGCACACTTGGTGCTATATTGAGCTACAAGGAGCACCAGATTAGTCTTTAAGCTATTGTTTTCAGTCAGCTGTGAGTTCATGCAAAATAAACATCAATTTCTTTGTAATTTCTTTATTACCTCAGCCAAAGACAGTAGTACCACTAACAGGAAAAGGAATATGTTTTGTAAGCATTTATTTACTTTTGAGACGATTTGGATGTGGATTCTGGATCTTATACTCTTTTTTACACTGTGTAATAACGCCTTTAACATTTTGCCAGTACTATAATAAATAATACAGTATTATAAATAAAAAAAGTCCGGTAATGGGTGACTCATGTTCCAGGGTGGATTAGGTTTTTAATGGGAATTGTGTTAGTTGATGTTTATGCTCTCTGTTTACTGGTTTTAAACATTCCACCATCTATTGTAAACCTTAATGTTTTGGAATTAAGTAAATCACTTTAATTACTTTATGTCCTAACACAGTGGGAGAATGTAACATGTTTTCCTTGAGTGGATTTATTGTCTTGAGTTTTTTCCTGAAAGGTTAAAAACTTGGCTTACTCATTGGTACAAGGAAGCTCACAGGTCAAGAAGAAATGCCTCTGGAGAGGCGGAGGCATTCCTTCTTGACTAAAATCCTGACTGAAACTGTTGTTTCTTTTTAATCAACTATCACCTCTATTTGTTTGAAATTTATTCTAACAGATCAAATCTAACTATAGCAGGAAGCCTGCAGCAATAGAGCAAGTGATCGTTTCATAGCAGAAAAGCTGCAAATGAGTTGTTGAATATGCAAATCGATCAAGTAAATTTACAGCTTTTAACATGTTGAATTCTGTTCAAAACACATGAAATACATCACAATGACAGGATTTTAAATCTGTTTCTCTTTCAAGAAACTGGATTTAAATCATGAGATAAGCATCATTTCTGCAGAAGCTCCAAAGCAATCTGCTCCTCCTGGTGGTGGAGGAAGACGGTTGGAGCAGCGAGAGGATCAAATTATATAGTACTATAAATACATATTCAAGTATTATTATATTTGTCATTTTTCCTCATTCCATTCTTTAACCATCTACATTGTCTGCATGTTTCTTCTCTCACTCTTTAAAATCTTACTATTTAGAGTGTTCATTGTTTCATCGAAGTATTTTGAATAGCCTTACTGAAAGCTAATTGAAAAACTAAGTTTCTTCACTTCATTGATTAAATTAGAAAAATATATATGGTACTTTGGGAGCTACTCTCACTTGTTTTTTTTCATGACATAATAGAACAACGTGATTACGAAAAACAAGAAAAAAAAACCCAAGGCTTGTTATCTATTAGTTTAAATAAAGATGATACCAGATAAAATGTTCCATTGCTCCTGTTTATTAAACAGAGACTCAGCAAATTAACAGTCATTTTTTATGGGAGCAACGTCCTTATAATGGAGCAGTAATTTCCTAAAAAAAACCAGTATATTCTTGAATTTTATGTTTTAATATATTTGTATTTCTTAAACATTCAGTATAAGATTCTCCACAGGAGAAACTGTTTGTTTCTAATTACACACCTGTCCTTCTCAAACTACGTATTATTATTCATTGTGGGTCTTTAACATTTAATTGGTCCCTTTTTCCTTGTACTTTGTAAACCTGAGAGAAATGAGATTGATTGTTAATATCTGGATGATTAATGGCTCAAATGGAGCGTCCACTAATAATTTGCGTTTGTTACTACAGTTCGTTTTTGCGGTTATTCTTCCCATCGTCAGCAGCGCACCTGAATCCCAGGTTATCAGATGCAGAGTCGGGAGTGTTTCCCATCCTGCAGAAGGGAAATACAGGAACATGAGCCAAAGCTGTAGAGCTTAAAATACCCACTCTACCCTTTTCTCTTTTTTTAAATAACTCACCTGGTTGTGATTCGTGCCTTATGATTGGCTGAGCCATCCACTGTGTCAATCCAGGACCCACCACGTAAGACGTACATTGGTTGTACTGAAGGAAAAAGTGTGGACGTCCATTCCCATGTGTTTCCCATCATGTCATAGAGTCCTATAGAAACAATCGTTGTTCTTATGTTACAAAGCACAATAAGGATCAGTCTGTAGTATTTCACTCAGGGTTCACCTTTGGTTTAAAGATCAGAGAACACTGAACTTTCACAGAAAAATACTTCAAATGGGTTTTAAAGGTGTCTGTAAAGACAGATTTCTGTCTCTTACATTTAACTGAAGACATTTCTTCTCTTGTCTTCAGTTAAATGTAACTGAAGACATTTCTTCTCTCTTCTCCCCAGAGAACTGCCACCTTGTTGAGGTGGGGGAGTTTGAGTGCCCGAATGATCCCAGGAGCTATGTTGTCAGGGGCCAGAGGGTCCTGGGTGACGGGCCAGCCTAAGAGTACTAACAAAACCCATATGGCAAGAAAAATATCAAGGACCGTGACATCGCCCAGTATGGCGCAACCAGGGCCCCAACATGCAGCCAGGCCCGGGGCTGGGGCTTGGATGCGAGCGCCTGGTGGCTTGGCTGGGGCTTGTATGCGAGCGCCCGGTGGCCTGGGGCCCGATTCGGCTCAGCCCAAAAGGACGACGTGGATCCAACCTCCGGTGGACTCACCACTTGAGGCTGAATCTTACCAAGGAAACCATAGTGAACGGGTGCAGTATGGATTGGGTGGCAGTCTTCAGCATGGGGCTTGACGACCCAATCCCCAGACAAAAAGTCTAGCTCTAGGGACATGGAATGTCACCTCACTGGGGGGAAAGGAGCCAGAGCTTGTGAGGGAGGTATAGAGTTACCAACTATTTGATCAAACTCACAGCTTGGGGTCCGGAACCCAAACCCTTGAGAGAGGCCGGACTCTCCAATTTTCTGGTGTTTCCCAGGGTGACAGGCGGTGGACTGGTGTGGGCTTGCTCATAGCCCCACAGCTCAGCAGTCATATTTTGGAGTTCACCCCAGTGAATGAGACGGTCGCGCGTCCCTGCGCCTTCGGGT
Source organism: Antennarius striatus (assembly GCF_040054535.1). NCBI lineage: Eukaryota > Metazoa > Chordata > Actinopteri > Lophiiformes > Antennariidae > Antennarius > Antennarius striatus. The sequence continues at coordinate 15,594,189 of NC_090788.1, forward strand.
TGGGGACAGGTGTCTCACTGTTGTTTCAGCCTACAGGCCAAACAGCAGTGCGGAATACCCGGTCTTCTTGGAGTCTCTGGGAGGGGTACTGAATAGTGCTTCGACTGGGGACTCCATTGTTCTCCTTGGGGACTTCAACATTCACATGGGCAATGACAGTGAGACCTGGAAAGGGGTGATTGAGTGGTGTTCTGTTAATGGAATTCTGTGCTAGTCAGTTTATCCATAACGAACAACTTATTCAAGATTAGGGATGTCTATAAGTGTACATGGCACCAGGACACCCTAGGCCGGAGGTTGATGATCGACTGCGTTGTCGTATCATCAGACTTCAGACCACGTGTGCTGGACACTCACGTGAAGAGGGGCAGAGCTGTCAACCGATCACCCCCTGGTGGTGAGCTGGATTCACTGACAGAGCAGGGGACCGGGCAGACGTGTTTTGGGTTAGGGTTAGGGAACATCTGGCAGAACCCTCTGTCAGTGAGGTCTTCAACTGCCACCTTCGGGAGAGCTTCTCCCAGATCCCGCAGGAGGCTGGAGACATTGAGTCAGAGTGGACCATGTTCTCCGCCTCCATTGTTGAAGCGGCTGCTCAAACCTGTGGTCGCAAGGTCTCTGGTGCCTGTCGCGGCAGCAACCCCCAAACCCGGTGATAGACACCAAAAGTAAGGAATGCCGTCAAGCTGAAGAAGGAGTCCTTTCAAATCTTTTTGAGTTGTGGGACTCCGGAGGCAGCTGACAGGTACAGGCAAGCCAGGTGTACTGCAGCTCGAGTAGTCGCGGAGGCAAAAACTCGGGTCTGGGAAGAGTTCGGAGAGGCCATGGAGGAAGACTATCCGTCAGCCTCGAAGAAATTCTGGCAAACCATTCGGCACCTCAGGAGAGGAAAGTGGTGCACAGCCAAAACTGTTTACAGTAGAGGCGGAGAGCTGCTGACCTCGACTGAGGATATTGTCAGGTGGTGGAAAGAATACTTCAAGGATCTCCTCAATCCCGCTACCATGTCTTACACAGAAGAAGCAGAGGCTGAGGTCTCAGAGGTGGACTCATCCAACACCCAAGTTGAAGTCACCCTCGGTGGTAAAGCACCGGGGGTGGATAAGATTCGCCCTGAGTACCTCATGTCTCTGGATGTGCAGGGACGGTCATGGTTGACACGTCTCTGTAACATTACATGGCAGTCAGGGACAGTACCTCCTCCGTAGAGTGGCTGGGCACACTCTTAGAGGTAGGGTGAGGAGCTTACTCACCAAGGAGGAGCTCGGAGTAGAGCCACTACCTCGAGCGGAGCCAGCTGCAGTGGCTCGGGCATCTGTTCCTCCTGGAGAACTCTCCAAGGAGGTGTTTTGGGCATGTCCTACAGGGAAGAGACCTGGGGGAAGACCTACGACATGCTGGAGGGACTATGTCTCTTGACTGGCCTGGGAATGCCTTGGGATCCCCCCGGAGGAGCTGGAGGAGGTGTCTGGGGAGAGGGAAGAATGGGCATCCTTCCTGAGTCCCTTGCCCCCGCGACCCGGCTCCGGATTAGTGGTTGAAGATGGATGGATGGATGTATGGATTTCTTCTCTTTTAAATGTAACAGGTGACACATTACCATAACTATTCTGTGGAGGAAAAGCTCTGACATGAGCGGTGCCATGGTATCCATCCTCAGCAGTGTCTGCATCTGGAAACGATCCCTAAGACAAATGGCGAAGTACCGTGTGAGTTTCACCATTTGAAATGATTACTTATAATGGTGAACAAAGCATGGATACACAAATTATCTTAAGTTTGTCTATCACTTTTTTTACTTGTACTATCTCAGTTAATAGAACTTTCCCATGAGAATCATAACCACACCATCAATGCATATTTACAACAAATTCCTTTTAATTACATTCTGAAAATACGTCAGTGAATCCCTGATCCAAGCCTCCATTGGGGACAATGTATGTCAGCAATGTTTCTACGATACGCCTTACTGTACTTGCGGTATGCTGACCTGCCACAGGTTACTTCTGTTGGCCTGGAATTTGTTTCCCCAGGGATAAGTCCGACCTACAAAACAACAGGCAAAGATAAGAAGATAAGTAATTCAATCATATATCAGGTCTTGAGCATGGTAATAATAATTCAACATTCTTTCTTGCTTTACTTAAGTTTCTGAAGCAACCTGAAATTAAATGAAATCAAGATGTTTGTGTAGGTTCTCAGTCTGTGTAGGTTCTCAGTTATTCAGGTCATGGTTATCTGCAGTTAAATGCACCAAGGAATGCTCAGATGTCGACATAGTGGAAACCAAACAACCACTACACAGGCCCATGGCCCAACACGGAGGAGCGAACTCAACAGGACAGGACTCAGCAGTCTTCCTTCACCTCAAAGAAGAGGGAGACTCATTTCAGGATACCGATGTTCAGATCTTGGACAGGGAAGAGATGGTTTGAGAGAGGAATGAATGAAACCATCCATGTCAAGGTGGAGAAGCCATCTCTGAACGGGGGGGGGGTGGTCTGCGACATCACCTTTCGCCCATTTACGATCAGGTCCTTTCGAAACTCCCAAAAAGAATGTCTGTGTTGATTAACCTAGGTGATGTGTTTCATGCTAATGACCCACATTAGCATACAAAGGTGAAACTCACATTTCAACGACCCCCCACTTTGACACCGCCTGGATTGTGAATAGCACTAACCACACCCCACAGGTTTAATAAGCTGGGACAAGACCAGCCACCTTCAGAACGGAAGAAGTCTCTTGGTTGGGAAGAAAAACTTTAAGTCCAGTGGACTGATTTAAACAGCTTGGGAGAAACGAAATCAACTTGATTAAACCCCATAAAGGAAATTATTTATCAACCCTAGTATTAGTCATTTGGTTGTTAATCACATGCAATGTTCTGAACAGGTATAAGTGAACAGGTCCGCGACACGCACACACATGTACGCACAGATACACACACACAAACCCATACGCGCACGCAGGCACACACACACACGGGGCCTGTAAAAATGCAGATGATAAGTAGAGCGGTGGGCAGCTCCTTCATGGTGCACCCCAATGAGCAGCTTATAAAGGGGACGGTGATTTGCTCAAGGGCGCCTCAGCAATACTCAGGAGGTGAGCTGGCACCTTTCCACTGCCAGTTCACATTCCAAAATTTTGTTTTTGGTCCAAAAGGGGCCTTGATCTGGCCACCTTCAGGTCCCCAGCCCGAGTCACAGCAGACTGAGCTTCGGCCTCGTCAATAAAATTGCAGCTCCAGGCAAATTAAACCCGTCTCTGAACACAAATACAGTTCTGACGTCTTGATCTGGCTGATCAGAACATCACTGTACATAAAAGAACTGTTGGAACTTTTAGATGAATACTGATTTTCAGTTGAGAGTAAAAAAACAAGTAATAAGTCAAAAAGGTTCAATGGTTTACTGTAACAGAGGCCCATGCAGTAAATGTTGTGAGTGTACCTTGTGCTCCCCCTCGAGCAGCCCACTCCCACTCCTCCTCAGATGGAAGTCTTTTGCCTTTCCATTGGCAGAAAGCGTGAGCATCATTCCAGCTAACCTGAACTACTGGAAAGTCCAGACGCTCCTGAATGCCAGATCCAGGTCCTGCAGGCTGAGCAGTAGGTATATAACATGTCAAAGACAGGCAGTGAAAGCACGCTCAGAGAAACACAGGAAACACTGGAATAAAGCTCACCTGTCTCCAAAACACTCGTTCTACAGGCAACCACCAGGGAGCAGACTAAATGGGAAACATTGGTTACAATTTATAAGACAGTCATACAAGTGATAACTGATATCCATTAACTACTACACATCCAATTGGGTCAAACTCCAACAAAGTAATTAGAACAATTTAAAACGAGTATTTGAAGGATTAGCGTGTACAGGCAGGATAGAATGGGTGGAGGTAAGTGTCAGGTGTGATATGTGATAGAAGAGTTTCATCTAAAATTAATGGAAAGGTGTACAAAACTATAGTGAGATCAGCGATGTTGTTTGGTCTAGAGACAGTGTCACTGAGGAAAAGACAGGAGACAGAGCTGGAGGTAGCAGAGATGAAGATGCTGGGGTTCTCTCTGGGAGTGACCAGGAAGGATAGGATCAGGAATGAGTACATCAGAGGGACAGCACATGTTAGAGGTTTTGGAGATAAAGTCAGAGAGGCCAGACTGAGATGGTTTGGACATGTCCAGAGGAGAGATAGTGAATATATTGGAAGAAGGATGCTGAGTTTAGAACTGCCAGGCAGGAGGCCTAGAGGAAGACCAAAGAGGAGGTTTATGGATGTAGTGAAAGAGGACATGAAGGTAGTTGGTGTGAGAGAAGAGGATGCAGAAGACAGGGTTAGATGGAGACAATCGATTCGCTTTGGCGACGCCTGAAGGGAAAAGCCAAAAGGAAAAGAAGAAGATTTGAAGGATTAGACCATTTACCCAGGCAAAACTAATTATGCACCGTAAAAGACAATGTCCTGTCAATAACATAAAGTTATTAATAAACATCTGGAGTAATTGATCCTGCTAACTTTTTCCTATCAACAATCAGATGCCAGTACCTCAATCCTCTGAGTGACTTTGCTCTTCAGCTCTTCTGACACAAAGTCTTGAAACACAAAACTCCAACCAAATGTCTCAGCTTCAGTTTTGTACTTCTGAGCTCTCACAAATTCTCTGAAATAAAGAAAGACCAAAACAGAGACTCAATTCAATGAAACTAAGTAGAATTGCTGCTTGAACTAATATAATTTATCTTATTTTTTAACCTGAACTCAGCATTTGTGACCGGATGCGTGTCTATTCTGAACGGCTGTAGCTTGACCTCCCTGACGGGAGACTCTCCATCTCTCCCATCAGGTGCGCTGGTTCCCATCAACATCTTTCCTCCTGGTATTTTCACCATCTCATCCGCTGCAGGAAGAAACATGTCTCGATCTGATCGTTACCATTCAAACTTAACCTGTTGGGTTTTTTTTAATGTGCTCATTATTAGATATTTCTTACCCGCTGCCAGTAAACATAGAGTAGATATCCAGAACACTAGTTGAACGCTCATTTTTTTTAAAAAAACAAAAACTTTAGCTAAACTTAATGTGATCGTCTTTTAATATTTAGTTGTACATACAAATAAATATCTATTAATTAGCTATCAGCAAAAAAAAGTTATATTAAAATCTAATATTGACATTTTGGAAGTTCCTCCTCGACACGTCTACGTCGCCAACAATCAACTTCCGGGTCAGCGATCTCTTCTTCATTGGATTTACACTCGCTTTGTGTTCTAATTGCTACATTACCGCCCTCTGCTGGTTGAAAATTACTTCAGTCTTTTTTGTACATCTGATCCACCTCGCAGGTCACAGGTCTGAAGTCACAGATGGCTACAGGCGAGAGGCGAGGTGCACCCCAGATAAGATGCCAGCAACAAACATGGGGCCACAAACAACTACTCACACACAAACAGACTTACTAAGGGGAATTTGGAGTCATCAGTTCTTCTAAACTGTTTTTGTTGGTGGAAGCTGGAGAACCCGGAGAGAACCACGGAGACACAGGGAGAACGCACACACTAACAACCCTGCTGTCAACATATACTTGTCAACATAACTTGTATTGTTATTTGTGCTCTATATTTATTGTCATTCCTTATATTGACTTTTTGTCTGACACTAACAGCCTGAAGCCGGAAAACCCGGACTCACACAGACATGTGAAATTCCTACCCTGTACTTTCATAAAATTAGAGCTCATTTCTTAGTTGTCATAAGTTTTTACTTATATGGCAAGAGTATTGGTATAAGAAATTTTATTTTAGGAACTTTAATTTTAAAAATATATCATTATAAAATCACAAGTTATAAAATTTTGCCGAATAATGTACTGAAAACACATTCAATTAGTGTCTGTGGCGTTTGTATTGCTCCATCATGAGATCAACATTTCTGGACTCGTAGATAGAAAACTACTGTATAAAAATCAAGCCAACCACATTTTTCAATGACAAGAAAACTTTAATGGGTAGAAATGAAGTTGAATGGCAGACGTCAGTGCTTTTAACAAAACCTCATAAATAAACCAATCAGAGGGAAAGAAAAACATAACTGGTATCTGACAGACGCTGTGATGGATGTGTTGGTGTTTACATCGATCTGTCCATCAGACCAGGGAGCTTTAGAGAACCAAATGCAGGAACCGTTGAATCCATCCCTGTGATTATGATAAGGGCTGCTGCTTCTTGTGTTGAACTTTAACCTTTGAGAGAAGACATTCCAGCTCGTATGATCTCATCCACTAACAAGATGTTGCAGGCGACAGCAGTGCTGCAAGAGAGTAAAAGCCCACATAAGAAGCAATGCATGAAGATCATTTCATGATCTAATACTCTGGTTTTGGAACCATTTTGAAAATGTGTTCTCACCATGAATGGAGGAGCTGTTTCTTAACGCTGTAGTTATCCCACACACCTGCTTCTCCTGCCACCATTGGTTCCCCTGAAAAACACAAAGGATGGATGTTAAAAAACAAAAAAACTCAGAACTTCTGCATAAAACCCAAACAAAAATAAGTGGAACAAATTCATTTTAAATAAAGTCAATCCTTTTCCATGAACCATTTTGCAAATGTTCAGAGTGGTCCGTGTTTTATCTGTTTATGTTGTATGACATGTTTTATATAGCAAAAGTGTACTACAATTAAATCAAACAATAAGTTTGTTAAATTGTCGTGTCTTTTAGATGAACTGTATTGCTTATAAAGATCAAGGCGTATTCAGCCCAGGGGTCCTGACCTGTGCTGAGGTCCACTCCAACCAGCTGACCCGACTCTCTGTACTCCGTCTGAAGCTTCAACAGTGTCTCCTGTGGGTCATAGCCTGAGTTCTGGGCCAAAACCTACAATGGAGGATGAGCGATTAAAACTAACACGACTGATGTTGATTCAGGTTTCCCATTTTCCCAGACCCCAATGACAAATATTGATGATAGGACCACATCTATGATTTAAAAAAAAAAAAAAAGATATATCAAAGATTTTTAATTATAAATGAGATTAAATAACGTCACGAACACCTCACCTTGGGGATGACTAGGAGTGCATCTGCAAATGCTTGGACGCCCAGCTGGGATCTGCCCTTCACATTTGGCTTGTGTTTCACCAGAGCATCTGCCACAGCTACCTCAAAGGCACCTGCCCCAGGAACCACTCTTCCTGAAGAGACATGGGTGAAGACACTCACAAAACAGAATTCTTGCAGCTTAATAAGAAGAGTACAGGTAGTACAGGTAGTGTATCACACAAAAATCAGTTGTAATGCAGTATGTGACTGTTCAGACTACAAATGAAATAAGTGACATCAATCTGGATGGGCTCAAAATCAGATAAAGGCCACTAGTCTGAACAAGCCTAAAGCTTACGACCCCCTGATGTGCTTCCCTGTAATCAGAAGTTCAACACTTCACTTTACGATTGACTCAACTGTTTTATTTCCAAGTTTCTCAGTTAACTTGATCAATGGTTAACGTCAAATAGCAAAATACGCAGAGTTCAGCATCCAGAGAAAACTGTTCACTTAGTCTTAAATTTGCTCACTTATTCTGACATAACATGTGAAAACTTAATCTATGGGGTGTTAATTTTGTTATGTTACGTTAATGCGGCAGAAAGAGGAAGTAGTCGGCTGCCTACACTTTTTTATATTTATGGATGTTCGTAAGTCTGTATGTTTAACATAAAATTAATCTCCAAAATCTGGTATGTTTGTTCTGATCACATGTATGGTACTAAAACACCCGTGGTTATGAAAAAATGCATTGAATTGTAAAATGTGAAACCAGACTTATTTCAATAAAGTAAATTTACAAAAGTTTTAAAAAAAAACCCACACTGAGAAAGGCTGTCATTACAACGTTCTTACCATCTTCTATGGCGTTCTTGACAGCCCGCAAACCATCCCTGACAGCATCTTTGATTTGAGTGAGGGTGTGTTTGTTGGGTCCTTTCACAAGCAGGGTGACAGAGCGAGGGTTTCCACACTTCTCGATGAACGTGTACTTCTCCTCTCCCTGCAGAAGGGATCGGGACAGATGAACAACTTTTAAATATTTAAATATAAATACAAATACACTCAAAGCCTTTTGAGTCTGTTATTGCGGGGTTTTTGTTTTATTTTACATCCAAGAACACATCCACAACTGGAACAAATGGCGGATAAATACTCACCAGTGTGTGCTCATAAACCAACCCAGCATTTCCCAAGCACTCAGGAGTGAGGTCATCAACTGAATTCATGGGGATGCCACCACAAGCGAGGGTGAGCCTACAGAAGGGAGCACATGTGTGTAGATACTGGTTTTTAAATGTGATTTGGGTTCATTTTGATGCAAATGTGTTTCAGGTCAGAATAAAGAAAAAGGAACTGACAAAACTGCCACACATCAGCAATTTCAGCATCCGATGACGCAACACGGATATGAATGACAAGCTGTAATGATCATAAATAATGAATCCTGGCTACATTCAGGGAACAATGAGGCAATGAGTCACTACTTAAAAGCAAAAAGTAAAATGACATCACACTGTGTTTTAGTGTTTAAAAAAACTGGTCAATAAACAATCATGTCTTGTAAATTTCTTAATAACTAAATACAAAATCATATGATAGAGCAGTAAGACCATGTCTCAACTCATGAAGGCTAAAAGAATACATCCAGAATAGAAGATGAACTTATGAACCCACACTGGATAGTTTGTTCTGATCAGCTGAATACATGTAGGAGAGACTGAAGCTCTCGTAATGCAGAGGAAAAGACCAGATTTACTGTAGCACAGACATGAGACCAGGGAGAGCCACGCTAGCATCCCTGGGTGTTCGCTGTGCAAGAGAGAAAAACTGATCACAGCCTCATCAATTTGTAATATACTAAAATAAATGAAAAAAGAGAATAAACAAGTTTCATTGAGTGGATTTGTGAAGCAGGAGCGCTGCGATGAGTTTGAATGCAAGAGGCTGGAAGTTGTTTGAGTTGACTTCATGTGAATTTTGTTACGACTGAATTTTTTGATATCTATATTTTAAAAATGTTTAGATTTAATATTAAACCCTCAAAATTTTTAGTACAGATACTTGTTCCCAGACACACAATAACCCACAACTAAATAATAGGAACACTCTGTTTGCTATCACCTCTCCATGTTCCTCCTCTTTGCTCTTCGCAGGGCCACAATACCCGCCTTAGCGAGGGCATCCAGGGAGAATGGATCAATACCCTACACAAGACAGAGAAAAACACATTTATCATTAGCAATCAAAGAAATAATTCACTGCTGTGTATCAGCATTATAACAGTTCGTAAGAGGAGCTGAATACATGTAGAGGAGGGATGTGCTCTGATAATACAAAGGTACTGATTGGATTTACTGTTACACAAATTCAAAAGGCCAGGGGGGGGAAGGATATTAGAATCCCTGGATGTTCACGGCGCACAAGAGGCGCAAAATGATCTGTAACTTACACATAAAACAAGTGACTCCCGGTTAAGTCATGAGCTCAGGGCAAGTTCCTGCAGTTACAGCACTAAGCGTTCATTACTCCTTTACAGTCGTACCTTCTGGTTGATGAAAACAAATCCCTTCTCCCCGTTGGGGCAGACGCTGTTCTTCAGAGCGATGATCTTCTGCACACGGTCCTCAATGAACTTCCTCTCTGACGCCACCAGCTTCTCCCTCTCCTCGGCACTCTTGTAGAAGAAGCCGGAGTTGACCTCAGTCTTTTCGTACTCCAATGAAACATTGCACGTCAGCACGTAGGCGTCCTCCACTCTCTTCTTCATGTCCGGGTGTCGGGCACCATGGTCCAATACCAAACCTTTGATCAGCCTGGGGAGAAAAACGGTCAGTTTTTTAGAGCTTCAGGACCCCTGATCCCTCCAGCAGCTCCATAAGTAACTGTCAACACAAGGAAGAACTGTCTTTAGTTCCCATTTCTTGTGCAAGATGTTTTCACAACCATAGCAGCATTAATTTGTTCCAGAAGAAAGGGGAAATATTAGTTTCAATGCAGTTGCTCTAAATACCCCAGGTTAGAACAAGCTTAAAGACTCACTGTGTATCGCAGTCAGTCTTATGCCTCATCTCCATGATCTCCACCATGTACAAGTCGATTGGCTCATTGGGTTTAGCGATGGCTAGCACTGCATCCACAACAGCCTGCGGACAAATATGTCACATTAAGCACTGATAAAATGAGGGCCATACTTTCTTGCTGCTAAAAATATATCAACCTACAACCAGCACCTACTGGTGGCTGGTATTCTTTTAAGGAAACAGAGATGCAAATCATCTGACATTGTATAGAAATACAAATTACATTGTGGAAATGTTTTACCAGATGAAGTAATGCGCATTTAAACTCACATGTTCACACATTTAAAGCATTTATTAACTCTGACTACCTGACTGGCTAACAAACAATACATTGGGAAATGGTGGCTCATGACAGATATTTATTATTTGCCATTTTACATCTAAAACTGCATTACAAGAACAAACACTGAGAAAGCAAGTAACCAGCTTTTGCTGTCATAGATCAAAATACTGAGCCTCAGCTGTCTAATGACTAAACTCTGTTCCGTCATGTCTCGCCTCTGTGAGCAGGTCCGCAAGCTCCTTGTGGACCTTGGTCCTAAGGGAAGAACGTGCTACATTAATGAGGGTCTCTCTGTCCATTTCACAAGCCACTTTCACCTCCTCGAGGGCAGCCAAGGCTTTCTCTTTAGCAGCCTCAAAGCCCTCAACAACGATCCTTGGATGAAGACCCTGCAGCAAGAAACAAAAGGTTAGGGAAAGCCAATTCATCGGATTCCTAAACACTGGATTGTGACATTATCATAAGGAGAATATACCTCTGACAAATAAAGATCAGCCTGTTTCAACAGCTCTCCAATGATGAGGACATTAGACGTGGTTCCATCACCTGTGATGTCATCCTGCGCTGTGGTAACCTTAGCAATGAGTGATGCTGTCGGGTGCTGAATTTGCTGCAAAGGAACAAGAGGGAAAAATACTGAGGACAAAACAAAAGAAAACCAAAAAAATGATCATGGAGGTTATGCAAAACACATTTATGGTTGAAAGAAAGAACAGGAACTTATTTTTTTCCATTATTTAAAAAAAAATCAAACATTAAAACTGCACCAAACAAAATGTGGCAAAATTGGTCGCGCAGCTATCTCAACTCATGAAGGCTAAAAGAATACATCCAGAATAGAAGATGAACTTATGAACCCACACTGGATAGTTTGTTCTGATCAGCTGAATACATGTAGGAGAGACTGAAGCTCTCGTAATGCAGAGGAAAAGACCAGATTTACTGTAGCACAGACATGAGACCAGGGAGAGCCACGAGAGCATCCTTGGGTGTTCGCTGTGCAAGAGAGAAAAACTGATCACAGCCTCATCAATTACTTTTGTAATATACTAAAAGAAATGACAAAAAAAAAAGAATAAATAAGTTTTATTGGGTGGATCTGAGGAAAAAATACTGAGGGCAATACAGAGGAAAAAAAAAAGATTATGGTGCTTAAGCAAAACACATTTGTGGTTGAAAGAAAGAACAGGAACTTATTTTTTCCATTTAAAAAAAAAATCCAAATTAAAAATGCACCAAACAAAATGTTTCAAAATTGGTCATACAGTGGATGCGCGTCTGTGTTATATGGTTACGTGCTTGTTTAACGTGAAAGCTTGTCTGGGATCCACATGAAGAAAAATAAAATTTGCATCATGCAGACCATCACAGGCCCAGAAAACATAAATAACACTGTGGCTTCTGCATACATGTGGGTCCAGCAAGTGCTTAAAAAGTACTACCAAATGAACAATACATACCATACTAGTGTATTTTAAATGTATAAACATTCATTGTGTGAGATGTTTGATTTAATTTTAAAATTTAGGACTGAGAATAATCCTCTTAACCAAATGTGTGGGTTGAATATGTAGTTTTGTGCCCAGTCAGGTAGCACAGTTAAGCTTTTGCCTTGGTTTTCTATGGGTTTTTTTGTTGTTGTTGTTGTTAATTGTGATTTTCAAAGAAAACCACACATGATTTTCAACATTTTCAGCTGAAAACAAAATTAAGAATACCTGAAATTATTAGTGTTCTCCTGACACATACAGAATCCTACACATTGGCTCTTTAATGTTGTTAACTTTCAGGTATTCAACGCCATCAGCCAACACAACATTCTGTTCTTTGACCCATTTTTTATTACTGAATTTCAACTTGTCGTGTCATACATTATCTTTAGGAGCATAATTGAGGATTAGTTATGTGAATCAACATGAATCTACAAAGGTTAGGGGTGTGGTGGCCTCTGGAGAATGATTCAAACTAATGCAGAGGAGGACATCCTTACCATCTCACGTAACAAGACATTCCCATCTTTTGTCAGCTTTATGTCTCCTGCACCGGACACCAGCCTGCGGATTCGCAACAGGAGATGAGTTAACCTGGAGTATTGAAGCAAAACCTAGATCCCTAACACCGGTTTGAACTCAATTAGACTCAAGTAAAATATTACAGTCTGCTTTAACCTTATTAAGTAATCCACATAAATTGGAATTCATTTTTCAAGTTTCTATTCTACATATACATCTGCTTCTTGGTCCCGCTTGTTCACGATAAATCTATACTCACTATAATTTTGTGACAATAAATCGTTACCGAAACTGCTCAAAAGATTTTCAACAACTGGAGTAATCCGCTAATCGACGGGTGCTAACATGCTAACGTTAGCTTGGCTGTTGTCAAAAACTGTACGTGAGGATGACTGGACAACGTGAGCTAGACAAAATCCGTTGCGCGAAAACGAACACTGCTAAATCGTATCATTGGCCTCTTCCGACAAAAAATTACTATATGTCTTCAGGTGAATGTACAACACTGTGGATACTGAGTGACCATTACTTCCTCCGCAAGTTTTTACCAGTGAATCACAGCTATCGTTAGCTAGTTAGCATAGCTAGCTTAGCACGCGTGCTGCACAAAAGGCTGCGCTCACATTTTCATGGTTCCCTTCGGTCCCAGATTACTTCTCAGCACATCCTGGAGCCCTCGAGCAGCACTGATGTTAACCGCCAAAGCAGCCTGGGCCCTGGCTACTTCTGCTTTTGGATTCAAAGCTTTCACTGCAGCCATGGCGAGGCAACACAACCAGCGAAGTTTAAGTAAAAAGTGCCACCGGTAGGGACTCCGCACTGGTCAGGCTTGAAAGGAAAGTCTTTTCGAGAAGGCTCCAGCACGTGTTCTCGTGTTGCATTTACGGAACTAGTCTACACTCGGATATTCTAAGACTTCTACTTCGACCCTGTATTTAAAAAAAATGTTTTAATGTTCAAGCACACAACCCGCTGTTTCTTTTTATTTCTTCATTGTTATATTTGAGCTACTACTTTCTGCGTTAATAACAACTTTGTGTCATCTATGCACGCTTAAGGCGATGGAATATCCTACAATTGAAATGCAACATAAGTCACACCCAAAACGACGCACGGGCTGCTCACGTACGTCACCGTCTTTAGAGTAGAGAGAGCACCTATTGAAGGTTTTTATAATTACAATAGTCTTACAGGTTTAATTTAGAAAAATCGCCACAAGTAAAATGCTCTGGACTAAACGACAACCATTCAGTCAGCTAACGCATGGGGATGTCTTCAGTAAATTTACTGTAAAATTCAAATGATCAAAAGACACAAGTCCTTGCGGATTGAGCTACTGCCTCCTTCCCAAATGACATATACCTGTACGTACACTATGTGTGCGTAAGTTTGGTGGTTAGAATGTATTATTGTGACAAGACGAGCTATATTATGACTAACTTAAAAATTACATTTTCATGCAGACAACTAAAACTAAAATGGTTCGTCATGTGCTGCTTGGTGGTATTGTTTATTACACAAACAAATGTGCAACAAATCTTACAAATGTCTAACTCCTATAAATTCAGGGTAGGAATAAAATGGAGACCACAATTTTATTGGGACTTCATTTCAGAAATTACAACTAAGTTTATTAAAGCAGTTCAATTCACATTTTATCAGACTTGAGTTTCAACTCATCTCCAATCCATTTGATCATCAACATGAGATCAGAATGTACCTCTTCATTTACAGAAACAGGATTAATCATATCTGTGGCTTGGACACTAAGCCTGTTATATCTACAATATGATCATTTTAAACAATCTCAGAACACATAATCATGTAATTGCATGATACAGGATAGGCCAGATAAGTCAGTGTATGGCAGTGTGTAGAAAACGATTAGTTTGGCCAAAATTAAAAAGAACTTATAATGATTTGAATAAACGTCTCCTCCACACTCCTAGAAAAGACAGAAGAGTTGGAAAGTTACAGTTACTACAATTTTACAGTAATCAGGGGAAAAAATGAACAGGGAGTCTTCATCAAAGTGTTCTACAAGCTTTCACACAGTTAAATGGATGCTACTTCAACTAAAGGGGCAAGGAATAAAAAAAATCTTAAACTCAGCTTTATTAAATAATGCAGGAAACAATCAAATTATCTGATATTAAACAAATTACTGAAATAAGTCACATGACAAGATAAGAAGCCATGCAAATCTGAAGTCACATTATCTGTTGGAGTGCATACAAGGCTAAGTGTTGAACAGTACGCAAAATTGGAAAAATCACCTGTAACATTGAAGGAAGCCTTTCTCATACTGATAGTGAACAGTCAGATGGATGTTGTGTTGATTTTTTGGTTCAACAGAGCTTCTGATATTACTGAAGTAATATTTTTAAAAACTATGAATTTTCAGCATCTGCGACTTGCACTTGAATAGTAAAATGTTTGACAGACATTTCTTTCTGGCATCTCTATACTGTAACAGTGATGAAACCAGCTTTTATCTTTTAAAAAAATCTGTTTAAAATCTGCCCTTTAACATCAGACCGTTAAAGGGCAGATAGATCAGTAACACTGTAGCTGCTGTAACAGATACAGTTTTGTGATGGTTTTAACCTCATCTGCAACAGAGGTGGATTAGAGGCAGATGGTAAAAGAAAAATTGCTGTTTTATATAAAGACACTCAAAATTCTTAATCTTTACATAAAGAGTCAGATGGTTAATCAGAAATCGGTTCAGATACACAAGGTTCTCACTATGCGTACTATTATTGACCATGTATGTGAATAAACAATACTATGTACCTTTTAAATCAGAATTCTGAATTATTAATTCAACTTCTCACTTTAAGTTAAATAACAAAATATTTTTCACATGTGGCCATAATTCTCTTCACAGAAATAATAGATATCAGACAAACATGGAAAACTGGAGTAAATAAACATGAAACTAAAAGAAAAACAACAAACATCTTGATTTTTTGCAGGTATCCGGGCACTGCACACTCAGATGGCTGGTTTTGCACACTACAAATCAGAGGACGGCCTTGAGATGATGCCACATTATTTGAGATCACTTCAGGGGTGATGTCTTCATGGGAATCATTATTCGAGATTCCATGTGCTGAATAAGAGGAACTGCGGAACCGGAATGAAACATCAGTCTATGGATTCTGTGTCATACGGTATGCGCACAGACATATAAATTAACATCACACCTTGTTTCCAAGATTCACTTTTGGACAAGATTTTGGATTGATGGATGGGCAAATTTCTGAATTTCCTTCGGGATTATTAAAGTATATATCTATCTTTCTATCTATCTACCAAATATACTGATGATTTGTTTTAATGAGAAAGTGGTTAAAAAAACTGTGAATTCTGCTTGTTAATGCAGTACAGTATTTGCAGAGCACACACACATGCAGGAATAAGTTACGAGCATATTTCAATTTAATGTTTTAAGAATAAGATTTATTCCAATAATTTATTACTTTTGTCATCTATTCTCGGGTGTGGATATCAGCCACAATTAGAGCCAAGTTAGAATCAGGATAGTTTTCAAGATGTCTAGATATCTAATATCAGTGCTGGTTAATTTGAATAACCAACACAAGGTATACACAGTCAATGTTACATGAACTGTGTAAAGTAAGATTTTGATCACAGCTTTCAGCAAATTTAAACACATAAGGATCATCATGGTAATATTACACTAAAAGTTGAGGACATTATAAAATCATACCTGTGTAATAGACAATTTCATCCCAGCCATCACGCTGCCAGGCTGCATTTCTGGTGTCCTCTCTGGACTGAAGATCTTTATAAGCTGATTGAAAAAGATATCGCTTCATGATGTTGTTTTTCTTTAAATTCACACATAACCAATACCTCAAATAACCATTTTTGTACAATCGCTAAATAGTCAAAAATGGTTATGATTAGACAAATCCAATGCATTGCCTTTAAATTACTGTACATAAACCATTACTGAATAGCAACACTATTAGTGGGAGAAAAATAATATTAACACCAGTGATGCATACTTTTTGCTGTGCTATTTAAATATGGATGCAAATTTAACTTTGTCTTAAAATACCATAGTGCTAAACAGTTCACCACACTGTTCCATAAACCGGAAGATGCGCTCACCCCATAAATGGTGAACAGTGTAGAGGCTCCCAATCTGTGAGAAAAAGCCTCCCACCGACTCTTGGTTCTGCTGGCGAATCTCAATAGCACGTGCCCTGCAGAGCAACAAAGAGATGTGTTACATTAAAAAACCTTCAGCTCCTGGCAGAAGAACTGTATCAATACACAACGAGGATATATCTGTAGACTTTTAAGTTAAACAAATACTGAATGATGATTATAGCAAGATATTTCAAATCAATACATTACGGATACATTTTGATCTTTAAAGTCCTATAACTTTTGCAACCCTGCCAGCAGGTTGGATTACATGAACAGGCACATTCTACTATTTTATATATTATTTTTATATATTATTTATTTTATACATATTAATTGCAGTGTAACAGACGATAAATTGGTCAAACGATTATTTTTTTTAACAAATTGTGTGGCATAATTCATGTCACACATGGATGAGTAGCCAAAGTGCACAGCTGACTCATGATCTCCTCACACAATCATTGAAAACAACTACATACTGCCGAGTCAGGAAATGTTAACTGACAATATAACAAAAGACTTTCATAGCTTGACATATCACTACATGTCTTCAAAAAGTAAAAAAAAGAAAAGTCATATGTTACCAGTAATTTCCCCACTCAATCATTGTCCCTGGCTGAAATGAGAATGAAACACAGGAGAAAGATGTGTAAACAAATTGTTTGATTGCTATGCTTAGTAAAAGGAAGACAATGAATTTGCAACATAAGTTACTCTGAGTTGGTAAGATCGGAGCTCATAGATGTTGGGCCCTGGACGAGGAACAGGTTCATTCCAGAAACTGAACTCCAGCAGCAGCTGGTTCCTACGAGACAGCAGCATCTTTCCCCTCTCATTCCTGTAATCCATAAAGGTCTACAGCAACGACAACCAACAGTGACTAATCTGGCATACATTTATATGTGTGCGTGTGTGTGTGAGTGTATAATTCCATTTTCATTTTCAAATCTCCACTTTAAGCTCATCACTCATCAAATAAATATTACACCACTGCTGGCGATGACACACCTTATTCTTCCTGAGTTTGTTCATGACTTCAGTGAGAGCTGGGTATCCTCCCCGGTATCTCCACAGGTGAACTGGAACAGAAGAAGCACAAGTTCCAAAATTAATGCAAAACTAAAATGTGAATTGACATGTCTCTCTTTTAATGGTTTCTTTATCTCACTAAAAATTTGATGATCCCAGATCTAGTCTATCACCATTTTGAAAAATCAAATCATCTGACCACTATGCTAACAGTCAGAAAAATGTATAATAGACAATGTCACACTTTTAAATAGGTATGAACAATTCAATAAGATGTATGACCATCCCTTGCCCGTGTGCGTGATCAAAACCTCAAAATGGGGCGGCAGTGGCTCAGTGGTAGAGCGGGCGGCAGAGCAGGTATTCCAACATTCTAAGATCGGCGGTTCGATTCCCGCTCAGTCCAAAAAACACCCGGTGTGTGAGCTGACAGTGGGAGGTGTCAGCTCACCTCTGGAGCGCTGCCGAGGTGCCCTTGAGCGTGGCGCCATCCCCTTTACAAGTTGCTTCCCCCTCACCTTCATGCCCACAGGCTCCTTATGTGTTTATGTTACTGGCCTGTACACACTATATGGCTGCATGTAACTACTAACCTGTGTGTAGAGTGGAGTCTTAATTTCCCTTAGGGGATTAATACAGTTAAAAATAAATAAATAAAATAAAAAACAAGGACTATCCTCTTACCTGCTTGATCTTGCTCACCATACCATGTGTTCCAGGTACCCACAAGCTCACAGGGGTATTCAGGGTCAGCATGAATGGAGGGCAAGACATCCTCACTACAAAATACACACACACACACACACACACACACACACACACACACACACACTTATGTAAGTAGGAACAAATCTGCTGTGTTTAAAAAAACAACAAAACAAATAACAGCACCAGCACATTGGTAAGAAGGAACAGGGTTTCTTACCAAAGTTCATTGTAAGAATCAAGGCACTCTGGCTTGACATTATGAACTGCAATTAAATAAACAAAACTTAAAATTACCATAGAACACATTTCTTTAGGTCATTGCCGGACAAAAAAGATTATAAAATGGCCTTAAAAAAAAAAGATAATCCTATTTATTTGTACAAACATAACACCAAGAATAAGACACACATACATTGAATTTTGTACAGATTGCTGTCTTCCTTCTTGGCGAGCAGATGAGAGTGAGCATCCTTTCTGGGATCGACTTTTCTGACAAACAGTGACTTGAACCAGCTGTCTTCACGGAACGCCGACAGACTCCTGTATCGTGGAAGTGAGGTGTTCATTGCAGGTTATACATACATATCAGTGATGTGGAATTACTGTAAAGGTTCTGAATTTACTTGTGAGTACTGTACATGTAAATAAAAGCCCCTTGTCTTGTGTTCTTCTATACAACACAAAGGTCAGTGTAAATGTTAAAAATGGCAGTGCATATTAGCAGTAGGCTGAATCCAAGTAAAGAACTTTTACAATTCCTTTCACACTATAACTTGTAAAGTAGTCGAGTTGAAGGTCTATAATCTGTACATGCAGCACATGACCAGAGGATTAATATACCAGGAGACCTTCACAGCAATATGAGCAGAAATTCTCTTTCATTTATTATAAAAATGTTAGCAAGACCTCAACTATTTATTAATCTGCCATCTGAAGTGTTCATAACTATTATTATTATTACATAACTATTCTACACAATGCATTCATGCAGCGCTTACATTTAAATTTACACTTCATACAGAGTTTTTATTTAATTTATTATTTATTTATTTAGTTTTTGTTTTTTTTCGGACATGTTAATATAGCAGACCTTCATCATCATATTTACAACATCAACAACATTCGGGGGAAAAAAGGGCAGACGGACAGAAGCCACTAGGTTTGTGGAATTCCCGTCCCCCAATACGAGTTTATCCAATACGAGTTCGAGAGAGATAGCAAAGTTAGCAACAACGAGAGACAGAAGAAAAATCGTCTGCTCTCATTGAAAGCCGGAAAGTTTAATTTGAAAAGATTCTGATTCTTAATCTCTGTTGGTTTTTGATTTTTTTCTTTTTTTTTTAAAAGTCTGCAGCAGCAAGAAGCGCCTTTCATCCGCTACACCCGCTGACAGGGATCAGCTGCCCGCACAGCATTGTGACCTTGAAGTTAAATACTGTAGTTTAGGTCTGAAAGCGAGTTACATTTGTTATTTGTATTATTTTACATGGCAATAAAGTAATATACAGCCATAAAGTAATATACTTATTTATAAATGAGATTTTTCCACAAGTTGCGTTGAGCTCGGGAACATTTATAACCATCATTAGTGACTCATCGAGTTGGGAGCCAGAAGGCTAATGCTAGTGACGCTAAACACCACTATAAGCGTTAGCTTTAACTTTAGCTTGGCTTTAGCAGACCACACTGTCCAAGTGTGAACTTCCATGAAACCACACACTCTCCACATGACACTACTAAATCCACACTGGTGAATTACATCAAAGTGACTCTAACCTTACGACGACCGTGACGTGTCCGTTTGTGTGTCGCCCCGCGGCCGTCTGTCTGAGGCCTGGACACAGTCTGTGCAGCACTCCGGTCGCCATCTTTCCCCCTTGAGCTGCGTTCAGTCGGAGCTCCGCAGCCGCACCGTTACTTGTGGTTCCTGCGTTACTAATGAAGTAACCAAGGGATGACTGTAGTCTGGGCGCTGAGGTTTATTTCCATAAATATAAAATATAACTTTCCACAAAGGCTTTTTTTTAAAGAAATTTTTTAGAGAAAATTGGAGTACAACACAACTATTATTCTACAAAGTTTTCTAATGTCAAAAATAATACTGTAAATCAATGTCTGGTATCGTTTCAGAATTATTTTGAATATAAAAAGATTCCGTGTTAAAATTACATATGTATTTGTTAAGTAGAAGAATATACTTTTCTCCCCTTGAGGAAATTATTTTTCTCATGATTTCTATATACTGTATTTTTAACATGCGTATATATATATGTACAGGCCCCTAACACAAACACACACACGGGCCTATAGGTATGCAATGTATGTATACGGTGAAAGGTAGAGCCACACGCAACTCCGTCCTGGTGCGCCCCCCAATGTGTAGGAGAAATGGTAAACCGGACAGCCTCCAGTCCCCAGCCCAAGACCTGGTGGACTGAGCTACTGCTTTGTCAGAAAACAGTTACAGACACCAAACATATATTTGTGAATGACATTGTGTGTTCTCATTGTCATTTTATTTCAAATTTAACAGAAATGTGCCTTCATTTCAAATCTTCTTGAGCAAGCAGGGAGGAATATCAATTGATATACTGTAATGTGGTTTAAATGTACATTATATATATTCACACAAAACACCTGATCAGAACCATAATTGAAAAATGGAAAATATCAGTAGATGAAAGGATGTAGTCTTCTATTATGAAGTGGGAGTTGGTGTCAGTGGAGCATCAGATCCACAAGATGCAGCAGAAATGTTGAGTTTCTGTAGTTTTTCTGATAATGATGTATCCTCTCCCAGGTCGAGTGCAAAGTCAGTGACAGGATCAACAAACTCCTCTCCTGCAACTCTCATTCCTGTCACCGGGTCGACCACCCGACCAACTTTATACACTATCTCAGATAGTTCATGCTTCACATGTTTGGACCGGGACAGAGGCAGAGCCTTGAGAAGGACGATATCTCCGACAGTGCATTGACTTAAAGCATCATGGGCAAAATAGGTCTTCCTCTTGTTATAGTACTATGGGGAAGAAAAGTCAACGTCAGTTTTACTTGAACATAGTCGTTTTACAGCAGTCTCAACATGTGTTACATCTGACAACATTGTGTTTTACATGTGGCTACTGGTACCAAATTGATAATTTTACTTTAAAACACATGAAATCAAATGGGAAAGTAAACTGTTTTTTGCTATTTAATTTATGACTGATGTGCCCAATTATTACACATCAATCCAACAACAGTCAGACTACAAGCAGAATGATCCGTTGTAGGAAATTCTTAAATATGAAATGCTCAGTACCAATAAACCATCAAAGACAAAGTACACCATATTTTCAATTTTAACTTATGTGGAACAGAGAACTGTGAGATGAAAAACAGCAGTAGTCTGTCTAACTGATATTAGCTGTAGGTATAGAGGTGGCTGCATGGAACTAGAGGCAGAAAAAACAGTAATGACCTCACTACTGTGTACAGACATCGTTTCTCTGTTACTGTTAGTCTTACTTGATATAGACATACAGTATATCAATATATTGGAAATTTCCCCACTGTGGAACGAACAATGGCTAATCTTATATTATCTGTCGGAAATAAAAACCAATGGAATCACTTCTTATTCATATATTTCTTTTTTGCAAGATTTTTAAATGCATGTGTGACAACAGCATGATTGCACTAGTTCCGTTTTTTCTATGCTAAACGAAAAATTAAAAAAATGATTGTTTTATTACTGCATTTGTCTGTTTCCACAAAGAATTATCATATTTTTTCTTTCCTGCACGCACCAGCAAGGAATGAACAAATTATAAGAGCAAAAAATCTCACCTTGAGCAGATAAGGATCGAGAACTAGCCTCGTAACCCGCACTTTGGCAGTTTTGCGCATCTTGGTCCCGATTACTCTGCCGATGATCCATCGTGCATGGACTGACACAATCTTTCCCGACATTCTGGAAGGCTGGATCAAAAATCTGTAGGGCATGACAAAACAAACACACTGAGCTATTTTATAACACACGATTGTCAAGTGAATGCTTAGTTCTTCTGTAGCAAACCACCTTTCACGATTTAATAATAATAAATAAATTAGTTACCGATCCGACTTGTACCCCTTTACTTTAATGACAAGTAGTTTGATTTAGCATAGCTTTAATTTTGGCCTTGAAATAACGATTATTACATTATCAATACTAATGAAATGCATGATAATAATAGCAATGATTATAACTGATGTTATTTATAACTCCTAATAACGCGGATGTGATGACAAGCGGGGGATAGTTATCCTTGCCGTACCCAAACTTAAGTTTGAACCACATTCATTCAAAAGCGGGACTTACAACAGAAGCTAATAGTGAATATAGGATAAAAAAAACAAAAAAACAAAACACACACCAAAGCTATTTGAAGAGAATTATTTCGTAAGGTCAAAAAATGCCCCCGTGTGAAGCCTCCTCCATGCTGCTACTGTCGGCCAGTTTTGATGACGTCACTCAAACTACGGAAAAGAAAGATGGACAAATTTCCTCAGCATGCCTCAGATAAAATTATTTGTTACGCGCATTTTAACAAGCGTGTAGTTCCTATTTAGATCAACCTTTGTATTTCCCTTTACAGCTGTCATCCTACCAATCATTCATAAGCCTGGTTCTATTAAAGAGAGCAGCGAGAAAACAAGATCTATGTAAAACATGCAGTTAAAAGTGTCACTGTCTTATCTTATCTATAAAACAAGTGTTTACGTGTGCTTTGTCACCATTCTACCATCGTACTTTCTTGTAACATCTGTTTTATTCTGCTGATGCGGTCAATCTGTGAACCTTTTCGCCTTTTCTCACAAAGGAAGTTTTCTTTGTGGCCACGAGATGGAAGCAGAGACGCATCACTTACTAATTTAAAATTGACGCTCAAACCTCAGATCTCACTGAAGCAAGAAACAAAAACTGAACAGATGGGATTTTTCATGTTCTGCAGTAAGAAATGAAAGAGCAAGAGTCTGAAGACATTAATAGCAACATCTTTTATCACTAGCCCTAATGCTTTACAATAAACAAAGACAGGATGGGAGAAGAATAAGTTGTTAAAAGAAATTGAAAGCAGTCCAGGATGCAATTAATTGTTAGTCCTGTTAAGTCGAGGTCATGGTTCAGTTTTTATATCTCTGAATAATAGAGGCGTTTTATCAAGAGAACAGATAATGTTATCTTGATAAAACATCCAAGATAGCAAGATATATCTTTTTTTCTTTTTCTTTTTTTTTTTTTTACACATTTGAGCCTTGTACAAAAGCTGTGGGTCACAAATGCAGCATCTGATCTGACATAACAAATCCAGAATTTTCCATTATTGAACAGGACTGCAGAATTGAAGCCAGTAAACACAGACAGAAATCATGTGTCTAGAGGCCGGCTCACGGAAGAATGTATTGCAGTGATCCAGCTGACACTGTTCACCTCTATTAAAATCTATTACTATTCGTTATAATCTCTATCATAACAGGTAAATCATTTGTTATAACCTACTATAACATTCTAAACTTAAGAGCCTACAGCTGTAAGTTACATTAATACTGAACATCAGTATACCAATGTGCTCAAAATGACATTGCTAACCTCACCATGATCCTATTGTAACATGTTCGCATCCTAACCTTTACTTGTGAACAGCAGCTAAACCTAAAGCTAAGGTTTGGACAGATTATTCCAAATCAATCCTGCCTTCCACTGAGCCAGATACATTAGTGGGATCACTTAAGTAAATTATCCTGTTGTTCTCTGGAGATTTAAGTACTCACCAGACAATTATTTTGTTGTCTTGAAAAAATGCATAACAATATAGGGAAAAAAACACATCTTGACATTCATATGGTATGATTGATTTGATAATTATTTTTTCTTTTAACAGTGATTTCCTTTAAACAGGCTCCTGTTAAAGGATCACACATTATCTATATGCTCTTCCACCATTTGGAAATGATAGGAGCTCCTCTTCAACCCTTCTAAAGCATATCTATGTGGCTGAAAGGAAAGAGAGATTTACCCAGATGCATTCATACCACAGCGTTAACGGTCTTGTCCTTGATCAGGATTTGGCTGTGGCTCAGAACCAACCACAGGCAGACCAATCTGGTCTTAATCAGAGCCATGTTGTAGTAAAGCACAGTGCTGGGTCTCTGTTTCCCATTTAAGGCAGTGCAGGACTTGTATACCTCTGCCAAAGTTACAGTGATGGCCAACTTTTGTCTCAATCATACAAGAACACAGGGCAATTCACATATACCAACTGCTTTTACAGTGTTCCCTGTTGAATGTGTTGTCATACAAATAACGGAATGCTAGGCTGATGTTGAACATTGCTGTTGCGCACACACCAGCTGAAACCACATAAGCATTTAACACGTACAACCCAATTCCTTAAAACTTGCTGAAATATCACTGAAAAAAGAAATGACTTTAACCCAATCATGATTCCGTCACCTGATACATAAGGAAATGTTTCCTTACACGTAAAGTGTTTCAAACATGTGTTTGTTGAAATGCAAATCTTTCGCCGACTGTTTTATGTAGTTGTTTCCCACCTGTTATTGAATCAACAATGCAGTTACGATGATAAAGCATAAGAAACTCATTATACTCATATAGTTAAATCTCATATCTTCAGTATGAGGTCTGTCTTATTAAATCTGTGTCAACAGCCACATCACAATATTTGGCTTAAGATAGTCACACACAGATCTAATTTTTAATGTTTTTATTCACGAGAGAGCTGGAATATTTGGTTATCAGCCCTGAAACATGTGAAAGCATGGCTGCTGTGGGGACATAATACAGAGGCCTGATAGCACATAGGCCGTGTGATTACACATGTGTGTTTTCTATGATAACATCATGACCCCTTAATCAGCAAGTTTTTATTTTCAAATTGACATGCTAGAATAATGTTGGCCTATCATCTATCCTGTGTATTAGTGTCCAGACATTTTTCAATAGATTAGACTGTTATGCTAGAGTGTTATTTGTTTGGGTTTGACTGAGCTTATCTGTGAATTCAATTCATCCACAAAGACGAGTACACGGGGTCTTTTAAAAGCTGGGTGGAGTTGAGCGATTACTCACAAATACTGGCAACGCTTGGCGCTGAGAGACACAAAAACCTACGAACTGAAGGTTGAACGTGGATACAGGATTTTATTTGGTTAGAATTAATCCCCCCACCAGCACTTCAACCCAGTCACAATGAGTGAAATGCTTTGTAGATAGTTACAGTAGGGTCAGGGCCAAGGTTGGGGTCATGTTATCTAAAAACATGCTAGGCTGTGATGTGTGTTTTGACCTCACCTGACAGTAAATTTGTTTTATTTCTGTTCTGACTGATGTTGGGGTTTAAAGCCTTTGGGTATATAGACACAGATGTCCCGTCAACCCCCCCGTTCATATTCCACTTTTTGGGAAGTAACTTTCAGACGTTGTTAGATCTTGCTAGTTTTTGTTTCAAGGACATTCAGGCCTGTGGTGTTATGTGCTAATTCAGCTGCAGGTATCAAAAGAAAGTCTACTGCATTCAGAAAATCCAGCTATAAATCAAGATAATGATTGATTACAATTTATACTTAAATATTGTTAATGTGTTGTCTACAGGCAAAGAACAATCAGTAATCGGTCATTATTCAATCTTAGAGAAAAGAATTGCTTAAGGAATCCTTTGCAAAATTTCAAATAAATCATTCATTCTGTGTCTGAGGAAGCAGCTGGGCACATCGACCTAAAGCACATTGCACAAAACATCTGTAGCAGATCATGTATCATAAAGCCACAGCCTGGTCGCTGCAAACGACACGGCCAGTCAGTCTCTGTTTCATTCAGCCTCCAGCACTGAAGGTTAAAAGTTGAATGTGAGATAGTACAATGGTGGCAGCGGGAACCAAGGAAGGGAGAGGCATGGCGGACAGGAAAAAACTTTCTGTGGTCGATGTATAAAGGCAGTGAGTCATAGAAGGGCTAGCTAATGTGTTTGTTTTCACGGTGGATTGACTGTAGGGTTAATGAAAGTGTTCCCCCTTTTGGGCTGCAGCCAACATTCAAACAGAGCTGGTTATGATTAGATGGAGACATTATCCTCAAGGCCGTGTCTGTCTCTGAGTATCTGTGCACTTTTCTCATCTTTGGTTCTGCTCATAACAGTTTAAGTGTTAGTTTAACCTCAGCTTCTGACGATTCATCTCAGAGACAACAAGTGGCGGCACCTGACACGGTGTGGTGAAAACACAGTTTACAGAGCTACAGAGCTAAAGCAGAGCTTGTGGTTCAGGTTTGAATGTGTTGTTCTGAACAGCATCTGTCTGCCTACATCGTCCAACATACAGGCCTACTCATAGGAATGAGTTATATATGAGCTACAGTTCTCAAAACTGTCAAAGTTGTAAATGTTGTTTAAATAACAGCTCTGGATAAACAAACGTGCTGATGGGAAATTGACAACTGAATATTAAAAGTTGCAAAGGTTCCTGATATGACGGATTTAAGAATGATCTGGTCTTTACTGGCCTCTATCTATATTTAATATATGTAATGAACTCAGTGCCTCAATCACCAAGTCCAAGTGGGGTTTCATAAACCTTTCTATGATCATTACAACTGACCGAAAACTCGAGTAGGATTTGAATCTTGGCCTCGTTGGAAACTTTTGAATGCATTGGATGTAAAGGACTGCCTACTGCCAAAGACACACCTCAACACCATCAAGAGTGAAGACAGACCTGCTTGTGGCGATGCTCATGATTTTAACGCCTCTTTCTCAGCATAGCTGCAAGTTATTTTCCTGGTCTTTGTGATTATTGTAGGTTTACTCATAAAAGTCTGAGGTCATGGCTAAACCATGATGTTTTGAGTATCGCTGCACTCTCAATCAGAGTTTTGTAAACTACTTCTATGACTAACACACTCTGAAGCTGTTCAGAAAACATATTTTCAGAGACTAATGACAGAAAATCATGTTTTTTTAATCCGATCAACAAACCAAACAAGAACAAAGGGTAAGAAAACATATTGCATCCAGGATGTACCAAAATGTCTGTTTCTGCTTGTTGCATGAAGCCATGGGATATTTCTGAAGTCGTCTCAAATGATTGAGTAATCCAGACCTGAAATGATCAAGCATGCAAAAGGAAACAATTGAAAGCCATGCAACAGTGAAGGTGACTGGTTGTTTTGTCACATACTTTTGTTGTGTACAAAGCATATGTAAATATGTAAAACATATGTAAAACATCATGCCATGATTTACAGCACATCTTGCTGCTTTTGCTTAGAGAACGATGGCATCCTATTTAAAACCCGACTCCTTAAATTGTTATTTCTACACACTGGAACATATAAAATTATTATTTGATAAACTATACCAAATATTTCCTCCTCATATTCTGTGCAGCATGTAAAAATGTCACAAAAATGGTTCTTGCACAGTGTCTTGCTGTTCTTGTTTGTTGAATCACACTTGTCTCAATATTTGGTGAGAGTTGTAGGAGAGGTTTAAACTCTCACTACGCTTCTCTCTTCAACAGCGTGACACCGTCGCAACACACATCCTGTCTTTTCCTTGGCCGTCACACCACACCTTTCTCATGCAGAGCATTACAAACACAGTTGAAGTATTTAATCCCTTCTTCAGCTCAGGCAAAATTTGCTGTCACCATTAATGTTAATAATTAAAGGCAACAGTTTATTTGATATTTTACACGAAGGAGAAACTGAAGTGAATGTGTCACTGTGTTGTGTTCATGCTGGTGTGCATAGGCCTCTGTCTGTCTGTGCCCCGTCAGACGTAAAGCAATTACATCAACAGTGCGCTCTGGATCCTCAGGGAGAGGGGCATAAATCATTGTATCTGCCAAAAACATTTCCAGCTTTACTGGATCACATACGGAAAAAACTAATGCTCCCAGTCTCCGCGTTCGTCAGCCCACTGCAGTTACTGCGGTGAGAGAGAGGACCTGATGGAGCATATTTGTGTAAGTGTCAAAAAGAATGTAACGTCTCCTGTGAATTCATGTATTTTATTACGATTGTTAGACTCTTGAAAAAAACAGACAGAAAATGGAACAATAGTATTAGAATTCAGTTACTTTATATCCAATGCAATCACAAAACCCTGCATTCCAAATAACCAACATCTGCTGCATTTAAACTGTTCCAAAACATGTTCCCACAATGCTGTTCAAGCATCAACAGGTAAATCTGTAAATTTCACGTCGTTCTTTAGAATTTAAGTTTGAATTCTGTATTAGCTGTCCCTCGCTGGTGCACCAGTCGCCATGGATTTCATGTCATGTCATTTTGCACAGCCTGGACTTCCTGAGCTGAGCTGGCAAGTGATGAGGGGCACTGGGCTTCGATAGATGACAGGTCAATAAAGCCTGAGGTGTCAAAATCACAGCGACAAGTTTTTTTTTACAGCCAGATGGGCAAAAAATTGTTGCACTTGAAGTGGAAGACCTATGAACCATTTAGCCTGGATGGGGATCTTTGTTGCACGCAAGTTATGTCTCACTTGGATTTGTATTCTTTCAATGAATTGTACGCCGTTATTGTTGACGGTTGAACAGCATTAAATTTCACTTGTGATCCAACAGCTTCGCTTAACTGTAAAATACTGTCATTATGGAATGTACTACAATATGGGGATGGAACAAGTTGTTACAGTTGAGGCTTTCTGCAGTTATCCGGGTTTAATAGAGCGCTAACCATCTTCGGATGTGAACCTTCGTTGCCTACATCTCTCTTCTCTCTCTCTCCTATCACTCTTCAACTTTGTTCCAAATGGAACAGTAGTGGCAGTCTGTTCATCAGATGGTTGATGGTTCGATCCCCAGACCTGCAGCCGATGTGTCAAGGCATGCTTGGGCAAGATACTAAGTCCCAAATTGCTTCCAGTGGCATTTCCAATGGTGTGTGAGTGGTGGTGCCTGTCACTACAACTTTATAAGTGTTTGTGTGAAAGGGTGAATGCTGGCTAGTATTGTAAAGCACTTTAAGTCCAGTCAGACTAAAAAAGCACTGTAGAAGTAAAGTCCATTTTCAGTTTATAAGACAAATTACATTTGTTGTTTTCATCTCAAATGTCTCCACTTTACCTAAAATATCAATAAATTACATGTTTCATGTGAAGAATATTGACAACACTCACAAACATTAGTACAACGTGTTAAACCCGGGCAGAGAGGAATGTCACCCTGCATGTTGTGGAAGTTTAGTCATGTTGAGCCATACGTTCACCACAAACACACATTAAACATTTAAGTAGGTCATAGGTAACAATATGGTATCACTTTGACTAATGTGCTGTAAATTAAATATCCAAGTCAGGAGGGATTCAGAGATATTCCCTTGGCAGTGACATCACCTCTCTTCCCGTCTCCACTGACAGACCCTTGACCTTGTACAGAGCACACTGTAAGCAAATACTCCTTCTAAATGGAACGTCAAATAGTTGCCCTTCGAGGTTACATACTGGGACTGGGTGATATCCTTCAGTCCGAGACGCAGAGACAAGTTGCATAATTCTGATTGTGTGTCTGTGAACATGTGTGCAGGTATGCTTTCACATAAAAAGTCCACCCACCTGACCATCCACTGTACCCTTATCAAATGAAAAGAATGATGTTAACCAAAAGTCTGACCAACTAAGTATGTAACTAGAAAAATTTCATTTTGACCATTTTTCCATGTTTTGACTCTACAAGAATGCATAAGGTTCTCTAATCTTTATAAAATTATATCTTTTTTATTGTTGAAAGAAGTTAACTGAGCAAATTGAATTTCAGTCAATGTCCCATTGTTTTTCCTGCTTTTTATTTTTCTTGTCTCTAATCAAAGATTTGGGAGCCTGTAAAGTCAAAAGAGGGAAGACTTTGTCACATCGAGAGGAGTAGCTGGCTGTTGGTGGCACGAATAATAAGTTCTGTGGTTACTGATCCTGAGACATAGTAGTAGCAGTAGTAGTAGTAGTAGTAGTAGTAGTAGTAGTAGTAGTAGTAAAAGTTTAGTGATCCCTTAAGATGGTTCCGTCAGGGAAATTGACTTTTCTTAGGCACTACACACAGCACGGTGACCACACAAAACCACACAGAAAAAGCACACAGAAAGAAGTACCAACACCTAGACTGAATGAAAATAACACACCATAAAATATAGACATAAAAAGGAATAAATAGGCATAGGAGTTCAAGTGTTTATAGTGTTTGTGGTGTTTAGTGCATAATAATGATGTGATGTTGATATGACCAGTGTGTTTTCAATATGTGATTATTTACACATCTGTCTGTATTAACATTTAACCATGGACCAAAATAATCTAAATGTGAACTCTAATGTATGAATTTGGTTGATAACATATTGTAATGAGAGACATGTTTTTGATTCTGGGAATGGGAATTTTACAATGACTTCTACCCGTCAGCCCTTCTTTTCCTTTTCAGATGATGTTGTTGCTGTTGGAAATGTGATGAAGGGGAAGTCTGTTGTAATAACATATCCAGAAAGAAAAAAATAAACTAAATACATAATGAACAAGGCAGTCAGGGACTGCAACATGCTGCGACAACCCTGAATTCAAGTTTTACCCTGACCTACTTTCATAATGGTTGCAGCAATAAATTCTGTATTGTACTGTCGAGTATTTGGCTTTTCGCTTCATATTTGTAAGTTGACCACAGTTGGCCACGGTTGTGATCTAATTTTCATCCCCTTGCCTCCGTGAATATAACACCTTTTGTTTCATCTTTCTATTTTATCCGGTTCCTGAGATATGTGCAAAAAAAATGTACAAAAGTGCACATTTGACCTTGACGTAATTTTCTCAAGGTCAAGGTCATCATTTCATTTTCATCCCTTTTGCCACCCGAGTAATGTGCTTTGTCTTTCATCTTTCTAACTGCAACAGTTGTGAAGATTTTTGGTGGACGGACGGACGGACGAACATTGACAATTACAATACATCACTGCTTCGCGGAATGTAATAAATATTACAGACAGATATGTAAATAATACACACACACACACACGCGCACACACACACACACACACACACACACACACACACACACACACACACACACACACACACACACACACACACACACACACACACACACACACACACACAATAATAATACACATAATACATATCATTCATTTGAGACATTTGTTAGATGCACCACTCATTCTTAGATGTCTGTATTGAATAAGTCAACTGGATTTCATAAAACATTTTGGATGTTTCTCATCCAAGAGGCATCTTCTGGTGTCTCCATCAGCAACTGCGGCTATCATGAGCACATGTGGGTCTACAGTTGTTCTTGCTGACGGACGGTTGAAACGTCCATGAATAAATTAAAAAAACAAAACAGAAAAGCATCAAAGTATCGACAATTTCAGTACCATTTGAGAAATGTTGGCCAATACTTTACCTCTACTTACGACAAGCCACTGAATCCACATTGCTTATACCAAAACACTACGAGCCTTTTAGCATGTCTGAAAGTTGGGCATAAAACCAGTGGTAATATTAGATTGTGATTTTATTCAAGCTTACTGCACGTATTATAGATGGTGAGCTCTGGAGTAGTGCCAGTGGTTTAATCTGTGTAAAGTCCATCAGATACACATGAATACTATTTTGCTGTTAATGCAATGTTATTTATAGGCCTAGTCTATTATTATGGATGGCACGATGATTCATTAGGGAGTTTTCAGGTTCAGTTCTTTTCTGTGTTGTTTTTATGTCCTGTTACTGTTCCTGGTAAGTCTTAGAGCATAGTTCTTTCTTATTTAGAGTCGTAATGGTATGTAAATGAATCTGAAAAGGCAAATCTTCTTCTTTCGGCTTTTCCCTTCAAGGGTCGCCACAGCGAATCAATTGCCTCCATCTACCCTGTCCTTTGCATCCTCTTCTCTCACACCAATACCTTCATGTCCTCCCTCATTGCATCAATAAACCTCCTCTTTGGTCTTCCTCTAGGCCTCCTGCCTGGCAGTTCAAAACTCAGCATCCTTCTACCAATATATTCACTATCTCTCCTCTGGATATGTCCAAACCATCTCAGTCTGGCCTCTCTGACTTTATCTCCAAAACCTCTAACATGTGCTGTCCCTCTGATGTACTCATTCCTGATCCTATCCTTCCTGGTCTCTCCCAAAGAGAACCTCAGCATCTTCATCTCTGCTACCTCCAGCTCTGTCTCCTGTTTTTTCCTCAGTGACACTGTCTCTAGACCAAACAACATCGCTGGTCTTACCAGTTTTGTACACCTTTCCTTTCATTTTATCTGAAACTCTTCTATCACACATCACACCTGACACTTTCCTCCACCCATTCCATCCTGCCTGTACACCCTTCTTCACCTCTTTTCCAGACTCTCCATTGCAATGGACTGTTGACCCTAAGTACTTAAAATCCTGAACCTTCTTGATCTCTTCTCCCTGTAACCTCACTCTTCCACGTGGGTCCCTCTCATTCACACACATGTACTCTGTCTTACTGCAGCTAACCTTCATTCCTCTCCTTTCCAGGACAAACCTCCACCTCTCTAGCTTCTCCTCCACCTGTTCCCTGCTCTCACTGCAGATCACAATGTCATCTGCAAACATCATAGTCCATGGAGATTCCTGTCTAACCTCGTCTGTCAGCCTGTCCATCACCATAGCGAACAAGAAGGGGCTCAGAGCTGATCCCTCATGCAGTCCCACCTCCACCTTGAACTCCTCTGTCACACCTACAGCACACCTCACCACTGTCTTACAGTCCTCGTACATGTCCTGCACCGCTCTAACATACTTCTCTGCCACTCCAGACTTCCTCATACAATACCACAGTTCTTCTCTGGGCACCCTGTCATAAGCTTTCTCCAGATCTACAAAAACACAATGCAGCTCCCTCTGACCTTCTATGTACTTCTCGATCAACATATTCAAAGCAAATACTGCATCTGTAGTACTCTTTTTTGGCATGAAACCATACTGCTGCTCACAAATTATCACTTCTGCCCTTAGTCTAGCTTCCACTACTCTTTCCCATAACTTCATTGTATGGCTCATCAGCTTTATTCCTCTGTAGTTGCCACAACTCTGCACATCTCCCTTCTTCTCAAAAATGGGCACCAGCATATTTCTCCTCCATTCCTCAGGCATTGTCTCACTATCTAAGATCCTGTTGAACAACCCAGTCAGAAACTCTACTGCCACCTCTCCTAGACACTTCCAAACCTCTACAGGTATATCATCAGGACCGACTGCCTTTCCACTCTTCATCCTCTTCAATGCCCTCCTCACTTCATCCTGACTAATCTTTGCTACATCCTGGTCCACAACAGTCACCTCTTCTAGTCTTTGTTCTCTCTCATTTTCCACGTTTATCTACTCCTCAGTACTCTTTCCATCTTCCCATCACACTACTGACAGCTGTCAATAGACTTCCATTCCTATCCTTAATCACCCCAACCTGCTGCACGTCCTTCCCATCTCTATCTCTCTGTCTTGCCAACCGGTATAGATCAGTCTCTCTACCTTCACCTTACGCTGCATTTCCCTGTACTCCTGTCTACTCTCCTCAGTCCTCTCAGTGTCCCACTTCCTCTTAGCTAACCTTTCTCTGTATACACTCCTGTACCTCCTCGTTCCACCACCAAGTCTCCTTATCTGCTTTCCTTCCACATAACACACAAAGTACTCTCCTACCTGTCTCCCTGATAACATTAGCTGTAGTTTCCCAGTCATCCTGCACACCACCATCCTATGCTGCTTGGCTACACTCTCACCTACCACTACTTTACAGTCACTGATTTCCTTCAGGTTACACCGTCTACACAAGATGTAGTCTACCTGTGTGCCCCTACCACAACTCTTATAGGTCACCCTATGCTCCTGCCTCTTCTGGAAGAAAATATTCACTATAGCAATTTCCATCCTTTTTGCAAAGTCAACTATCATCTGTCCTTCTGCGTTCCTCTCCTGGATACCAAACCTGCCCATCACTTCCTCATCACCTCTGTTACCTGCACCAACATGTCCATTGAAGTCTGCACCAATGACAACTCTCTCACTTTTAGGCAAGCTCTGCATCACTTTATCAAAGTCCACCCAGAATTTCTCCTTCTCCTCCAGCTCACATCCTACCTGTGGAGCATACCCGCTAACAACATTGAACATCACACCTTCTATTTCTAGCTTCAGACTCATCACTCTATCTGACACTCTTTTTACCTCTAGGACATTCCTAACAAACTCCTCCTTCAAGATAACTCCTACTCCATTTCTTTTCCCATCTACATCATGATAGAACAACTTGAACCCTGCTCCTTAACTTCTAGCCTTGCTACCTTTCCACTTGGTCTCCTGCACACACAGTATGTCTACCTTCCTCCTCTGCATCATGTCAACCAACTCTCTACCTTTTCTTGTCATAGTTACAACATTCAACGTCCCTACTCTTAGTCCTATACTCTTGGCGCTCCTCTTCTCTTTCTTTGTGCGAACGCACTTTCCTCCTCTCCTTCTTCGACCAACAGTAATCCAATTTCCACCGGCGCCCTGTAGGTCAACGGTTCCGATGGCGGTCATTGTTAACCCGGGCCTCGACCGATCCGGTAACGAAGTCATAGGTTTGATTCACGTCTTTGATTTGGCAAAAGTTTTACGCCGGATGCCCTTCCTGACGCAACCCTCTGTATTTATCCGGGCCTGGGACCGGCACAATAAGACACTGGCTGGTGTCCTCTTGCGGCTGCATTAATCTGAAAAGGCAAATATAGATTAAAAATTTATAAATAAAAAAAATAAATAACAACTTATGAACAATACAGCTTAAAAACAGCCTCTCTGAACCAATTGTGTTCGCAGGTTGAGGACTTCCCAAAAGACAAATGTTATAAGTATGTTACTTATTTTCAGAGGCGTGCCCTTTTAAGAGTCACTGTGAATCTCGGCTCATCCATGTGAATCGTTATCATTGCAGCAACAGAGAAAACATGATTGCATTAAACAAGGACGTAGGTAGAGCATCACGGACATTTCCCACAGTGCAATGAAGTCATAGTTTTGGCTCAAGTCTGACAATCCCCGATAATTGAGTTCTATCTCTGAACACATGATGAAAACTTCAAGTCTCCACTGGATGTCTGTTGGAAGCGCCTGCCAGCATTCAGGGAGCAAATATGGAGCACAATGGAGTCAGCCTGTTAAATCTGATGAGCAACAATTGCTATTAAGAGATTTAAATGTTTTAATTGAGTGTCAACAGATGGGATGTATGAAATTGTGTAGAAAGTTCCCATAATACGGTCTTATGTCAATCTACTATCCAGGTTGAACTGAAGTTTGGCTTTTGCTAATGACTGACAATATTTTGTAAAGATGTTTTGGCCAGAAACTCCAAATATCTGATGATGTCATTGAGGCAATGTGCATTCAGAGGCTTTTGTATACCTCAAACCAGCTTGTGAAGATAGAGATATTTTTTTTCTATAAAATAGTCAGACTTTAATGGATGCAAATTCAAACCAATTTTAATCGTTGTTAAACAGAAAATGGTAAATATAATTTCCTATGATTACAATAACGAGAATCATGGGAAAAAAGTTAAAGGATGATCATGAAGCACATTAGAGCTTGATTGGGTGTTTGATATTTGATATTAAGTAAGATCTTCACTTATTCCATTATGTAAGTGATACCATGAGTTTAAATGAGTCCCATCTAATCAGTAAAGTATTTTGGCATATTATACCGTAAAGTAAAGACATGCCGATGGACTGAACTGAGCTCCTTCATCGGATTTCCTCCATGAGCTCAAGTAAAACTTTCTGGGAAAACCACCATTTTTAGAAGCCCCAAAACAACTTGTGATTCCACTAACTGGTGATGTTCCAAGAAATGCTTTTGAATCACTTTTTGACATTTTGCTCATGTTTTCATAACTCTTTACAATATAGCTTTTCTGAAATTATTCATCCAACCCATTCACAACAATGACAACAGAACTATGGGCAGGAGCTCAGTCCACTAAGTCTTGGGGTAGGGACTGGAAGGTAGCCAGTTCAATTCCCAGGTGGACCAAAAAATTTGGAGTGTGAACTGGCAGCGGAGAGTTGCCGGTTCACCTCCTGAGCACTGCTGAGGTACCCTTGAGCAAGACAGTGTCTCAGACAAGGGCACCTCAGTAGTGGGTCGCTCCTTCTAGAGGACCGACTGCTCTACCTCTCATTATCTGCACACTTCACGCCCCTGTGTGTGTGTGTGTGTGTGTGTGTGTGTGTGTGTGTGTGTGTGTGTGTGTGTGTGTGTGTGTGTGTGTGTGTGTGTGTGTGTGTGTGTGTGTGTGTCAGGGGCCTTTACTTGTGTATATACATGTGTGATAACTAAGAACTAGAGTGGACACAGAGGATTAATAAAGTTAATTTCTGTCTCTCTAATGCATTAGAAATGGCACAGAACTCCACAGCATCACAAACTAAATCCCCAAACTGGACCAGAAAACAGAATCAACCCCTCCTTAAAGAGTCTTAACCAAATGGAACATATCCACAAAGGATTTACTGCAAGAACTGTTTATTAGACAGCATTAATTTTAGTTGCATGTTCCTGATAAAGTGTGATTAAGTGTGATTAGGTAAGATAAGATTTATTGTTTAAATGAATCTCACACTCAAACTATGATACTGTGATTGCTTTTGAGACAAAACTCCTTTTTTTTTTTTACTGGACTTGTGTGTTTGAACCGTGACTGTTGCTGTTTGTAAATTTCACTTTTCTCATCCATGACGTTTGCTGCTGAAATGTCCAACTTTTGAACAGATCATTGGAGCTTATTATTCAATCCATCCAAGAAAATTAGAAAACTACTCAAGTGTTTCTGGGAAACCAAATGATAAATGCAATAATAGCAAAACATCTCCTTGGCCACCGTTGCCCACTAGACCCAAGTTTACATGTGTACTTGTAGTATTGCACATCATTGCTATGTTTCCATCCAGTGAGGGCATTGGGTCACCATCTATGATTAATGGCATAGCTGACCAGACTGCTCAGATAGACTATAAAAAGATTACAGTAACTTCATTAGCTTTCTTTTCTCTCTTACCTCCAATAGCCATGAGCACTGCTCATAGTTTCAGCATTTAGGTCACAGTTTCAGCTGCCAAAATGTCTCAACCCAATATTTATTTGATGGCTGCATGATTGCGTCTGATTCTATGTATGGTCAGGAGCAGAGGGCCTACTGCAGGTATGCGCCACAAGCAGAAATCATAATTTTGCCTGCCAAAGACTTGAATGGCAACTCAGTCCAGAAGTCTTATGTCTCTTTCACTGCTAGCTCTTCAAATTATATATCTTGTTTTCCTTCTTTCTGTTGGTGCAAAGTGAAAATATTCTGTTGTGACATCTTGGATGTGATTCAAAGATCAAATAATTTACAGCCATGGCTGTAGCATGCGCTTACACACACACATTTATAACACAGATCTGACAGCTACGCATGTATGGAAGACAAGAGGGTTTTATACTCAGTGCTCTGTGTCAGAATCTCAGACTATCAGACTGGGAAGAGATAATTGTAGTTGCTGCACTGAGTCATTTGACAAGCTTTGGCTTTTCTCTGGCAAGTATGAGTTTAACCCACTTTTTAATGCCTCATTAATCACATGACTGCTTTGTTGGTTGGTGAAACATTTTTTTAAATGATTGACAAATAAGATATTTTGAGGGACCTTTATCGTACATGTTGTACTTATATTTCCAATGTTTATTTATATTTTGTGTGCATCTGTGTATATGTATCTTAAACCTGCTGCTGTAGATTCCCAGCTTATGGGATCAATGAAGGATGTCTACACATTAGAAGATGCATATAACATAATAATAATGACAACTTCTGATTGCAGTGTTCATCAGATTATTTGCACACAAAAAATCGAAATATTTCTGTGAGAGTTTTCCCACATTAAACCTAGAGTTGTTTTTCCTTGCAGCAGATCTATTTTAAAATGTCCACCTCCTTCCTTCTTGAGTGTTTTATTTATTTCTGTCAAGAGTCAAGATTTGATCTCTGATCTTTGTTTACATCGAGCTCACTTGTTTGTTTCTTCAGTACAATTGGATGATTAATTTCTGTCCTTTTCACTTCCTTTCACATTGTCGGCAGATGAAGAGAAAACAGGAGGGTAGAGACCAACATCTCAAAGTGTACTATTCTGACATCAGCTGACTACATACAGTATATCTTGTTGAATGTGTAGAAATACTTCAGCGATGACGAGTGAAACGGTCTGACGCTGTTTTTCTGTGTTTTTTTTTCATTCCTGCTTCTATAGGAGTTCACACAACACAGCTGGCAGCTGTTGAGGCTGCACTGCAGGAGCTGATCCAGCTCATGATGTAAACGTGGCCCCTTCACATTATGCTCCCATAATATGAGAGGAGAATGATGATGACGATGATGATGATTCCCCAGCCATCATCAGTCAGGTGAGACACCCTCCATGACTTCAACAGTTTGCATGCTGTCCTGTTCATACATGATCAGACGCCATTCAGAGTGTAAATCCCCATCACTGCCATTGTGACTAAACTGACCAATCAGAAAATAGTTTTCTCTTCAATCACAGCTTTTTAGAAATGTTGTTGAACAAAGAAGAGTCTATTCCTACTATTTAGAATGAGAGTTTACCATCAGTAATTTGAAGCAGGATTTGCCATTATAAACAAATATTAAATAGCGCATTTAAACTTAATTTTCAGTGACCTGATATTCATTTCTATCTCTCAGAATTAAAGCACTCCAAGTGATTATGTCCATGTTGTATATTTTTAGTTTTTATATACATTTTTGAGACGACATTAGCAAAATTTGAAAATAAAAAAGCAATCCCAATCCAAAATCAGCATCCAATACATACAAGATGGCAGACATGACTGAAGGTCTACAGTCCAGGTCCCTGTGAACATTCAACTATTATGTAGACTTTCTTCCTGTAGTAACGTCGGACTTTCTTTAAAGCATTGCTATCAAAGCTAATGTCTTCTTGCATCTTTCCCACAGTAGTTGGGACAACAGAACACAAATCGAAACAGGTTTCAGTGCCAAAAAAAATGTCTTGATCCTGGCGGGTCGTTGTTCATGAATGATGCATGTGGAGTATGTGAGTAATGTGTTCACTCTTGTGATACAGTGGGAGACTGTGTTACCGGGTAATGTCACATGTGACAGACACACAAACCGTGCCACCTGTCCACTGCAGTGGTGGCACTTAGATAACATTAATCATGGCGATAAGAAACTGTCACAAGGGGGCCACTCGGTTGGTGTACGAGTTCCCAGAGGGGCCCGTGGGAAGTGCAGTGTAATGCAGGCCTATAGACAGGGGCATTTGGTTACCAAGGAAATGATGGTACTTCAGTATTACTGGAGGTTGAAGCCTCACACAGGGAGAAATGGGAGCCTGTCCTGAGACAATGTCCACGGTCTCAAGTCACAAGTTCCACAACAAACAATGGAAACGTCGTTTTAACCACTGGAACCTCATCCATAAATATAACTCTGAAAAAAAACAATAATATTTGTTTGCTTGTATTCTCGCAAAAAAATGTTCTAATGAATTACATACACTTTTTTCATCTAGTGCTTCCATTTTAACTTTTTATTCTCTCACAGTGAAATCTTGGGGAAATGACTTTTCCCAAAATCACAAGAATATTTATTCTTCTGACTGCATTTCTTTTTATCCTGTAATATATCTCACCAAAAAAAAGAACTAAACTTACTAGCTTCACAATATTTTACATGGAAAATATTTGCGCGTTTTTATATGTTGATTTTTTTTTTTTTGTGAGATATAATTTTTGGTGTTTCAACCAAAATGTGATTTTCTTGTTAAATCCTAAACGTTGGACATCTAGCCAACCCATACACCTCAGTGTACACCTCAGGATCAGTGAACCACATGTTTGTGCCTTTTGTTGGTTTGAACTTTATAACATGTAAACACATTGCTGTCAGTAACAAACTATACATTCAAGCTTCACTAAATCTCACCCACAAATTAATCATGCATAATCAGCCATAGCTTACAGGAGCTTAATTTTTGAATGATTGTATATGTTTTTCTTTTGAGTGTTCCATGAAAACATGTTTCCAAAGTGATTTCAAAGATTGCTCATTTTCTCCATCGCATATATATTGAAGCCAATATTCAATGCTAAGAGTTCACCAAAGAGGACGTCATATTCTGATGTATTTGTTGGACAATGTTTTGCAGGGATGATGTCACCATCTGATCTGCAGAAACCGTCCTCATTTGCTCCACCTGTTACCTGCACTTTCTCATTCCTGGCTTGTCATCCAGCATTTGTCATCTCCTTTTTTTTTATCCATATGTTCCCGACCATTTGTCTGTTGTGCTCCAGATCCATTCAACCCTCATCAAGTCTCAACTGCGTCCTGGAAATCTCTCTGTCGTCCGTGGGTTGGTCGTCTTTCAAAGTCTGTCCATCTGCTTCATGCCAAGATAAACAGTTACCATTTGGATGCATGTTTAATCCATTGTTCAAAAAAATTCCTGTTAAAGCTTCTCTTTTTCCTTCAATTCTGCTTCGTATGCATCCAAATATTTAGAAAAATGTACACATATATAATCCCCACTTCACTTTCTCAATTTGAAATGAAGTTAAAGCTGTTGTAACATGTTCTTAGATTTTGCCATTCTTACCTGTAGCCTAGGCAGGTGTGTGTGCGTGCATGTGTGCGTGCGTGTGTGTGTGTGTGTTCTGTCATCTTACTGTTGACAGTCAAGCAGCAATCATCCTTCAAGCTGCAGGCGGTGAGAGCTCAGAGCCACTCTCCATCAGGCTGGCTGGCATCCATACGTGTCTCTCTGCTAATGAAACAATATCAGTCAGTTCCTGCAGGGACCTGAGATAATTTCTTTCCCTCTGTTTGTTTTCTCTGCTCCCCAAAGTGTAACCCTGTGTGTCGTTTGTTTTCTCATTGTCTCTAACAGTGATTGCAACAGTTGACCAGTCATGATAACTTACCTTCATCTCTGTTCATATCCTGTAAAAACATGATGAATATGAGTATCATTAATCATTTCTCTTTGCTCTCCATAAAGAGAAATAACTGACTATCAGATGGCAGACTCTGCCTCCCCATGGTTATAAAACAGTGCATTTGATAGCAATTTCCTGTTGCTGGTGCATTTATGTTCACACTGCTCGTGAAATTCTCTGCATTTCACTTGGAGATGGACCAAGACCTACGTTTTCAAGTGCCGAGAAAACAGATCGATTGTAATTTTTAACACCTGACTGAATGCAGAGAGCCAAGGGAGAAACTAATGTCAACTTATTTATAACGCATTCCTTTTCCAAACAGTGCATGCTAACGCAATGCTCACTGTGTCATTACAGATCTAAAAAAAAAATTATAAGATTGCAATCCTTACCATCATCACGTCACCAAGCTAATCACGACTAATCCCAGAGCAACGGTGCACAACGCTGTACGACAATAGAGATAGAGATTTCTGCATTCAGATTCAAAAGTGTTAAGTCTATCTGATTAGGGGAGAGCAGCAAACAGCCTGCTGTGTAATGAAAACATCTCATGATGTCAGGAAGTGAATGAGATGATTTCCTCATCCAAACTGCCTTCATCTGGCTGCAACTAGCCCGATGCTATGGCGATGACGGAACTGGACTCATCACTGGGGTCGGTGGTTGGGTGATGCTCTCCTGATGAGAAGCAGGATGACCTCAGCTTGAATGATGAGGTTTCTGATGCCAACATGTGGCATTACATTTTCTTCAGTTATTCAGCTGCATCAACATTACCGACAACATTTTCAAGATGGAATTGTGAATTTACTGAAGGTATGATTATAAGGTGTATTGTACAAGATATAAATTATTGTCTTGTTGTTTTACGTGTTCAGGATGTTTCTGGATGTCGGCCTTTGAGCAGATGTTTCTGGATCCACTGATGACTCCGTTGCTCTCCTCTGACACAGACAGGAAGTCTGCACTTCAGCAAAACTCACAACAAAATCGTCAAAGTGTATGTGATAGATAGATAGATAGATAGATAGATAGATAGATAGATAGATAGATAGATAGATAGATAGATAGATAGATAGATAGATAGATAGATAGATAGATAGATAGATAGAGAGATAGATAGATAGATAGATAGAGAGATAGATAGATAGATAGATAGATAGATAGATAGATAGATAGATAGATAGATAGATAGATAGATAGATAGATAGATAGATAGATAGATAGATAGATAGATAGATAGATAGATAGATAGATAGATAGATAGATAGATAGATAGATAGATAGATAGATAGATACTTTATTAATCCTGGAGGAAATTGCACGTGTTTATTTGTTCGTCAGAATGCCGCCCTTATAGAAACAAGCATTTTTTTTCTCTGATTCACTGCGTCGTTATTAATTTGCCTCTTAAATTGTCTGATGAATTGTTCAACCATCTTTACTGTTACTTGTGGAGGAGCGACTGTCTTTGAAAGGCTTACTTTCAGGTGGCAATTGACAATTGCTGCATCACATGTTGTAAACTGGGTTTGTGGATAAATCTTGTACTAAAATGGTGATAAATCGATATCAGAAAATGACTCTTTATCACTGATATTCTCTATAAATCAGAAATGACTTCACTCACTTCACGATGACATCTTAACAGAAAACAAGTTTTCTTAAACCTACAATAAATTCCCACTTCTAAAAAGTCCGAAATGGTTTAGATATTATCTGTCATTAAAACATCAACTTCAGACCACAAGATAAAAATGATGCAGAACTCTTTTACAGGACGGCATTTTCTATATTAGACTGGTCTTTATAAGAGAGGATCTTCATTTGTATTAATTGAGGAATGAATTTTCTTAATTTCAGAGGACTGGACCTCGATGAAAACACCTGTTCTACACACACAAGACTGTATGATCTACTGTATATTCATTTTATCCATGTGTCTCAACATGGATGTCCAATTAGCTAATTTTAAGCAAATAATTCCCTCTTTGTATGTTTGCATTTGATGAATAAATGAGGTTTTTGTCTGTGTATATTTTCCGTGTCAGAGAGAGAGTGACATGAAGGAAAGTATTGACTTCATAGTTCTG
The DNA here is from genome assembly GCF_040054535.1 of Antennarius striatus. Lineage (NCBI taxonomy): Eukaryota > Metazoa > Chordata > Actinopteri > Lophiiformes > Antennariidae > Antennarius > Antennarius striatus. The sequence goes on from NC_090788.1 coordinate 15,637,735, forward strand.
CTTACATCAGCCTGCTTAAAGAAGGTGAAACACGCGCACACACACACACACACACACACACACACACACACACACACACACACACACACACACACACACACACACACACACACACACACACACACACTCTGCTCCACGATGGGGCCTTCCTGGTGATGGATGACATACTGCATAACATAATCTGATGTCCACAACGTCATTTTGAGATACACGATGTGCACAATTACTAGCCTTTATCTGTGTTTCTGCTGTGGCGCAGGAGGTCGTGGGTTTGAATCCAAACCTGAGGTCTTTCTGTGTGTAAGATGAGATCTCCCCATGTCAGCGTGGGTTTTCTGCATTGTCTTACAGCCCAGAAACAAGCACTAATGGATGGATGAATTCCCCTTCTGTCTGCCTTCCTCTGTTAAAACATGAAGAGAAACCCCCTCTGGAGATTTCTAATTGTTCCCATGCTATCCTTGTGACATTCTACCTCAATGACTTGATTAGGCCACTTTAGGAAATGCTTGTTGTCTTCAATGTATTTTCAATGGTGTCAACCTAGTTGAGACCACGTGTTATTCCTCTTCTGCTCCTCGATGCAGCCATTGGATATGACATCTTTGTCAGTCTGCAGTCCTTGTCAGGACCACAAGCTGGTATTTCTACACATACGAGGAGGTTTTGTCTGTTTGTTTAGTTACTGAGCAGATTATCACTAACAGTGAAATTTTACATAGGAGATCCTTGAAATGTGGGGGAGGTGATTTGACTTTTAGGGAGCTCCAGATCAAAGTTGTAGATGTTAGATTTACAAGGAGAGGAATGATTCCCAGATAGATGCATCAGCTACAGCTGGAGATGAATGATTTTCACGGTAACTTTTTTTTAATATTTGTGTGTGCAGGTTGGCTTACAGCCTCTGAAATTGCAAATGTGATTCATAAGGTGTTCCAAACTTCTAGCATGATATCCACCAGCTCTCTCTGTCTGGGTCATGCTTTTTCCATCATGCTCTCTCTCCTCTTCCACTTTTACCTCCTTTTTCCTCTGGATCATTTTCTTTCTCTGCTGCCCTCACCAAGAGGGGTAAATTACCAGTCTGGGTGGGTGAGGAGTCCTCCGTTACACACACACACACACACACACCCATATATAGGCAGCAGACATTAGGTAAACGCGAGGTAGACATTAGATAAACTCAAAACAGGCACCGCTCCGTCAGTTACTTTATTTGTAACACGGATCTGCCTCTCTGGGCTGGCAAACGTGAAGACCGAGGGCACCACAGTTTGTGTGGATGGAAGTGGGAAACGGATAACAGGTGCATGGCAGAGACTGTGTGAGTGTGTTTTTGTAGTGTGAATTGTCAAAGTGTATTTGAATCTTACTTTACCAGGAATAAAGCATTCTTTTTTCTTTTCTTTTTTTTTTTTCAAAAAATGAAGCATTTCTGTTTCCATTGTTGGGTTGTTGTTGGTTTTGTTTTTTCAGAATAAATTCAACATGATGTATTTCTCTGCTCATATGTACAGTAGAACAGAAATGAATAAAATAATGTGCATCTATTCCAGACAGAAACCTCTGGAGGGGCAAGCATTAGCTCCTCCACAGTCTGGTGCAGTTTTTATATAGTTTTCTTCTCTTCAACAGAACGGACATAAAACAAGTTATCACGTCTACATTTTATTGTCAGTATTTTAACAGACACATGCTTGTGAACTTGCAAATAATCCATGTTAACATAAGGAAAGCATGCAAATGTTAATATTTTCCTATGTTTTCATGTGCAGGTGCGTAATTATGTCTTCATTACAGTATAATTGTAGAGGAAAATTGCACTCAGAATAAATAAGCACATCTAATTTTCTGCTTGTACTAACTAACTCTGCAACTCTGACTACTTCCATTGTAACTTTAATTTTACAGACTTCGGAATTGATCTGAAATCGTGTTCTTCCTTTAACTACTGCGACAGCTGAGAGCCGGACTGAAATGGCACAAGGAAGAAAAAAGACAATCTACACAAGCTCCCTGGAGGGGATTCATGTCATATTTATGGAAATAATATATCAACGATGACATTTAGCCTTTCGAAGGCTTATAGCATGAGTATAAATTTGGGACAATCATAAATCCAAATCATCCAGAATTACATCCCCCTTGTGTCTAACAATTCACCTGGTTTGTTTGCGCTCCACTTCACATCTCTATTAATGACACCAAGACTGGAGAATATATATCGCTATTTAAGCAAAGTATTATTTCACTGCATAACTATGTAGCTCCATCAAAACCGAACACAAAGCATACCCAGTCTGAAAACTGAGCTCTAAACCCACGCTTTGAGACCAATTATGGATGCTCAGGTAGGACTGCCCCTTTCTGTGTCTAACACACACACACACACACGCACACACGCACGTGAGTGCACAGTCATACACAGATAAAAACATGCAGTGCAATACTGTAGCTGAAAGTTTGGACATGATTGCATCACAGAAACATTCGATACATTCCACCCTGCTGTAAATCACTCTGTCCCTGCTGCTCATTGTGTCAGTCCTCGTATAAACCATCATTTCATGCAAGACTGAAACCTGCATTGCAAATAGGCTTCAGGATGACATCACCTTCATTGGCTGCAGGTTTGTCTTGTGCAGGTGCTTGTAAGCCTCAAAAGTCATGTAGGTGATGCAGGTGAACAAATGAAGAATCGATACTTGGATTTTCTCACAAAGGTTAGCACATTAGTCATACATCCACTTATCAACTGTGGAACTACATTCTTCTGCCAAAGAATAAGTAATGCACTCTGCAGCAGAAGTGAAGTGTTTCTCCCAACCTCTGTGTTTAGGTGTCATTACTGTAGCCCACTTACTTCATCTGTTTCCTGGCCCATTACCCCCAGACAAAGAAAATGTTTCACAATCTTGCCAGATTCGAACGTCGACCCTCAGGAGCTGGGACAAGACCAGCCAGCCCAAACATGGAGAAAAACCCCAGAAATACCACTGGTCAAAATAAAAACACTGATTGTTTCCAGGTATGCTAGCTGGTGAGTCTCTCTCACAGTTATAAATAATAAAACACACAAGAGTTTGTGGATAAAAGTCATCTTGTTCAGGGGGATGGTGACACCGCTGACTGCATCTTTTAGGATGATATGATTCTTTAATATGAAGGCTGTTTGTGTGACTATTGAGAGCCTGACAGCACAATGCAGAGAGGAGGGAGCTTCTCATGTTGATGCCTAGTCTTCATCTGCTTCTTATTTATCTTCTGGTACTTTTCTGTCCAATCCTTTCTTCAGCTTAATAAATTCCGATTCTATAATTTGAAGTTGAGGTAACAGAGATTCACTTTTTTTTAGGTGTTCTGTCATTCAACCTGTTGATAAAAGCACACATTTACATTTCAGGTTTTATTTCTACTGACAAAACTTCATGTTTTTTTTGGCAACAAGCTCTGAGTGCGTGTAAAAGTTTGGCAAACTTCCTCCACCTCCCTTGGTGCACACACACGTTTCAGACAACAGCCCACAACTAACATGTTTATGTCTCGATCAGTCATCTGTATTTATGAGATGCATGTCAGACTCACAATATTTACATTATTATGAGATCATTTTTTAGCACCAGGTAAAACCACGAAGTTGGCTTCTGACATATGAATCATTTTAATTAAGTAGTTCCCCACAGAAAGGCTGGAAGATTAGCATAAAATATAGCAAGTAATGTAATATAATGTTGTAATCCTTTTTCCCACGTCAGAGTACGTAATCAATGCTTCCATTTGATGAAATTTTATTTCATAATGAATACCAGAGATTAATGGTATGAACTTTGTTCTCCATGTTCAATAAGTGGTTCTTACACTTTACACGGTTTTGAAATTTATAAGGAATTTCTGGCTGTGTTCCTTTTTCAACGACGTGGAGAAAGTGAAATACAAATACCCCGACTTTTTACAATTCACTGACTCTTTTCTCTCTCTCTCTCTCTCTCTCTCTCTCTCTCTCTCTCTCTCTCTCTCTCTCTCTCTCTCTCTCTCTCTCTCTGTCTCTCTCTCTCTCTCTCTCTCTCTCTCTCTCTGTTCTCTCTCTCTCTCTCTATCACTCTATCTCTCCCTTTCTCTCATCTTTCCACCCACCCTTCATCATACTCCCTCTTTTTGGCAGAAGAGAAATAAATAAATGCAGCCCAATAGTCACTGTGAGGTTAGAACAACCCATTTGGTTTAATGAGGTGAGCCAATGTGTTATATTCCCCCCCTTCTTTCCTTGTCTATATTTCTCTGTGTGCCATTCAGACAAATACACAGTGTCCTGTCTTCCACCCTGTCCTCCCCCTGTTTTTCTGCTTTCACTCATTTTCCTTCCGTCTGTCTTAAGGCCTTGTTAAGCCCTTCCTGAGGATAAAACCTGGAGCTTGGGAGAGTAGAGGGACATTTGGGAGCAAGATGGTGAGAGGGACGGTGGCTACATATCTACACGGGGTTCTTCTCATGACACTATGGAGATCCTCATTGCAAGGAGGTGAGTTCCCTTCACTACATGAGTGTGCCACAGTGAAGCAGCACCTGTCAAGCAGCAGTCACATGAAGTTTTTTAATGGTGCTGACAGGAGAGGGATGTAGGAACTGTTCTTTCCATGAGTTTTGTGATGGAAGATATTTTAGATTATCTTTAATAATCATGATGACCATTACAATAATGAGGTTATCTAAGATTAGATCAGAAACTGGCTGCTGCAAATTACTAATGTTTGTCATGATTAAAAAAATACTAATTGCAGAATTTTTTTCCCTTAAATGCATGCAGCAAAAGATTTACAAATCCTCCCACAAACTTGATTAATTGTGTGCTTTCAATGAAGAAAAGTGTCTATGAGTTATCATGACTGACGTCACCATCATTCCTGCAGTCGTACAGTTTCAAACCTGCATTCCACCTTGCAGAGGTTGTCAGGTAAAGAGAAGAATTTGTTAATTTACATGTAATCTCTAAAGCGAGGCTCTAACTGCTGTCGGATTAAGGATCTGATTGTGGGGGAAGCTGGACTGAGTTTTCCTTGGACACTATTTATCTGTCCTGATCAAAACCGTTTTCATGTCTGCTGCCAGCTCCTTTCAAAGAGAAGTCTGTTTCTCTCCAGTAATAAACAGAACTTGTCTTAGTTGGATGATTCAAAGGACTTCACTTTCCACGCACACGTTTTTCTTAAAGATGCACAGATAGTTACGTATTATTCGGTTTCCAGATGTTTGTCTGGATAGAAGCACTTCAGAATGTAAACATGATAATTAGGAACAGCAATGCTGACACAATGCTCAGTGTCATCACACTGCTTGATCTCTGTGGGTTCACAAAGCCCAGGTGTATTTTTAAAATCTCCTTCGTCTTTAGGAATGAGGTCTCAATGAAAAAAAAAATTTAATATGATGCTGCAAGTTATTAAAAGCTTTAATTTCTTACCGTTTACCTCATCCCTCCAGTTTAAAACAGTGTTGTGGTTTCATCGATGGAGACCTAAGATTTTCTGCAACTCAAATAAACATTTTTAGAAGCAAAAAATGTGATATTATTTGATGGGAGTCTGTAAAGCAGGCACCATGGCCTTCATTTTTAAATGTACTTTTATGTTAACATAAAAAATAGACTCACTGCACCTCCAACCATACTATAGGTGTGGATCCATGGTAATAACTCTGCAAGACGGTGAAGCTGATTGCAAAGAAAATTAGTCCAGAAGTGGGTATACTTCAATATTCAATATTCACATGAATATTGAAGTTTTATAAGGTGCAGATAGATATCGGAACAAGGAATCACTAGAGATCACTAAAACCATGAATATCTATGTCATATGTTATATTTTATGACTACTTGACTTGCAAAACATTTTCTGCCATCTGATGAAAACCATTGAATGTCTTCACCAACATCTCAATCAATCCCTCCAATAAATACTGAGGGCAGATTTTGACCTGCTAGTGAAAGATAGCTGGGATGCCAAAAATCAGGTCTTGGGGGATGTTACTGTCTGCAGAAACCTATAAACCTATAAATCCATTCTATGAAGTGCCATCCCAAGATCTACACCACCAGAATGGCAATAATAGTTACAGTATGATATCATGGACAGAGTAATAATAACAGTAATGGAGCGTATCCCTCTGCCAAGCCTGAGCCATCATTCACATGTCTGTGGAACTGTCACGGCTCATGCTTCAACCCTCCACAAAGTTTCATGGAAACCCGCCTTGTAGTTTCTGCACAATCCTTTGAACAATCCAACCGATCTATTATCGGGCTGAGGAGGAAACATAACCTCCTTGGTGGAGGTAGTGAGACAAATTCTGCTAATTCAACAATGAGGTATTAATATCACTGTAGAAAACCTGTGTCTAATTGAAAAAATGTCATATAATTTAGACCTTAAATTTTTGAGTATAGGCACAACGGTAGTTCTATTTCTGTGAAGATTCTACCCAAAGACGACTATTTCTTTTTGGATGAGGTTTGTTTCTGTCCTGCAGAATGTAGCAGGTAGAACTGAATGACTGAAAACGTTAGTTATTTACTGCATGTTGTTAATGTGTTATACATGGCAATTCTGTGAGATCAGAAACTTGCATTCTTCAGGAATCCCTGCAGACTTCTTTTCACATCTGGACTGTGGGATTTTAAAAACCCTTCCCTTTTATAGTTGTTCACTCTCTGTTTCTATTTTTGGATAATGTGATTTGTGAAACTGAATGTAGGTGCAGAAAAGGGTCGGAGTTATGACCAGATGCATGCCTTTTGAATGAATGAGTGTTTGATATCAGCTACAGAGAGATTCGGACACAGTATAGGGAGGATAATCAATACGCACATACATACAAACACACACACACACGTGCATTGAAGCAATGACCACAGACATACACATTCTCTCCACTTGTGTGGTATCTGTTCCTATTTGTTAATCCTGACTAATGGATTTAATCAGTTGAGTGCTGGCAAAGAGGAGTATCATTATTGTCATCATTAGCTCTGACTCATACATTGACTCATGAATTCCTCAAATAATTTCTGATCTGACCAAAACAATAAAAACACCTTTCACAGTCCAACTTTTATGAATATCTATTCAATAAAAGCTGATTTTCTTCTTGAACAGAAAACCTAACTATAATTTAAAGCTATTCCAAATCTAAAAGGAGACAGAGCAGACTCTGTGTCTATGCCTTACTCCTCTTTCCTGAATCATGGACATTATATCCATTATTTGTTTGTAATCTGTAAGGAACCAACCAAACATACAAATTGACAAAACCAAAACTTCTGTTCCAGGTGTATACATCCCTGCTGGTGGAGCAGCAGGAGGAGCTGGAGCCGGCATCGGTGCTGGTGTCGGCCCTGGAACTAGCTTTGGAGGAGCTGGGACTGGAACAGGATTTGGCCCTGGTGGAGTTGGGACTGGATTTCAACCTGCTGGAGGAGCAGGACTGGGAGTAGGAGGAGCCGGTCCTGGCATTGGTGGCTTTGGTCCAGGACAAGGTGGAGGTGGAAGCTAATACTGTACTGTTTTCAGATTAATACTGAAAAGCATTAGCTGTCAATTTACTGACAGGACTGTTGTGTTTTCTTAAGATCATAATGATTCACATCACTTCAGGCAACACACACACATTCAATGTCAGATGCAGTATTGGTATTTTTAACTATTTAAATGACACAACTCGCTGCATTTGAGTCAACAGATTTTATTGTCTCACAGATGACATCCTTCATGTTGATTTGAACCTCAATTAAGTAATCTGATGTTCTTTTCACTATTCACAAATCCAACTTGTGTGTTTTTGCTTGTGTCCAATTTAAAATTCCCCAATTGTTCTCTTTAGGAGGCTACGGCAGTCAAGGACCAGGAGGAGCTGGGATTGGAGGAGTTGTCCCGGGAGGTGTCAGACCAGGAGGAATTGGGCCAGTAGGAGTCGGTCCAGGTGGAGCAGGACCAGGAGGAGTTGGCCCTGGGGGCTTTATTCTGGGAGGCTTTGGACCCGGAGGAGTTGGACCAGGAGGTGTTGGACCAGGAGGAGTTGGTCCCGGGGGAGTTGGGCCGGGTGGCAGTGGTACATTAGGAGTCCTGCCTGGAGGTTTTGGGGCAGGTAAAGCAAACATGGCTTCTTTGTCTACTTGTTCAAGCATCCATTGTGTTTCTCTTGGTTTAACCAATTGTCCTCTTCTTACAGGTCGAAAACCTCCAAAAACAGGTAAGTACCTTCATGTAAGGTGAACTTAAATAGAGGTTTAGCCCTGAGGACACATGAGGGCTTCTCATATACAGTAAATGTAAAAAAAAAAAAAAATCCATGGACGGAAATTAATAAAAATTCAGCTCCCCTTATGTGGTTTGATCCTGGACCAGTGTCCCTTATGTCTAAGTGTCCTTGAGAAAGATTGAAAACTTCGGTTTGCCCCCGGTGGCTGCTCCACTGGTGTGTGTGAATCACTCCTGATATGTTTGTTAGCCTCTGCAACCAATGTGTGAATGTATGTGTAAGGAGGTGAATGTTGGCTTGTGCTGTAAGTGATCAATCAGACCATAATCAATAATCATTTATCATTTTACTTATGCAGAGTATGATCTTTTATTGGCATTATGCTTGCCTGCAGGAGGATTTGGTACTGGACAAGGAGGTGCAGCAGGAACCTTACCAGGTAGTTTTGGACCAGCTGGACTCGGACCTGGAGGCTATGGAACTGGACCTGGAGGAGTCGGCCCTGGTGGTGGCCAAGGCACAGGCAAAGAATCTTTTTCTTTTTTTTTTTTTTTGGAAAAAAATCATACAAACAACAAATTTATGTCAGACTAAGGATTGGGAAGTAAGGTTCTGTCTTTCTTGTGGCCACTATCTGCTGGCAAAGATAGAACACAAAATAATGCATTACTCAGATTAGACACACAATTACTCACTGCGCACATACATTTGCCGCATCACATAAATGAGGATATCAGGTCCAAACTTGGGACAGCATGGTTGTGCAGAGGCTGGAGCAATCGCCTCACATCAAGAAAGTCCTGGCCTCAATATTCTTTGTGGTTTTTGTACATTCTCCACATGACTTAGTGGGTTCCTTCCAGGTGCCTACCATTGGTCGACCTGGCGACTTGTACTTTGATTCTGCTGGGATAAACTCCATGAAATGAAAAAGATCATTTTGGAAAGAAGGTCCTAATGGAATCTACTGACAAATTTGTCAAAAAAAAGTTATCACAAATTTTTATATATGAACTTTAATTTGTATACATTTTGCTAAATCCTGATTTTTTTTTTACATGCAAAATGCAAACCAAGTGTATCAAATACGATACAAGTGTTTCACATTCGATACACTTGGCTTTAAAGGGCTAAAATCTAGGTCAGATCATTACCCACTGATGGTTTATGTTTATTTGCGACATCCAGCTTTCACAATAAGTGGAAGTTCCCTGCTCCACATGTTGGAGCAGTGGTTAGTGCTGTACTGTTGATGTTGTTCTTGTGATAGACTCACAGTCATTCAGTTCATATACCATTATTTAATTTCCTCATAACGTTACAGCCTGTGGTCCAACTGCCCTCTTGGACAAACCTCTTTCTCTCCCACACACATAAACACAACACACACACACACACATACACAGTGATAACGACTAATGCATTAGGCATGGCAGCTGCCTGATAAAGGACGGAAGTCATCACGCCAGTCAGAAAGACTGATTTGCTTTGGAATTTCAGGCCTCTCTGTTTTTCGTCCCTTAACCGTGTGAAGGATATGGAATGTTGCTGATAATATCCAAACAATTCTTAAGAGGTAGTGCCTCGGTTATTTTTAATTTTTGGAACCTTTTAAATCCAGGCATCATGCTGGTTGGCAAAAATTGGTTTGTGTAACCACAGGAAACACACTCACATGTCACACTTTCCACGTTTCTACATGTTTGGCCTTCTTAACAACAAAGACAAGAAAGTGTGTTTGTTTTATCCTGCCACACCCTGAGGAATAAAATACAGACATCCTTAATCACCTAAACTCTTCATTGGAGGCAGACATTTACAAATACTGTGCTGCAACAACAACAAAAAATACAAAAATCCACCAAAGCCCAAACTTAGCAAACAGGCATACAAAAACAGCAACTTTTTGGAATTAAGACAACATATATAAAAATAGAAGAAAACTGATTTATTCAATAAAAAAAAAAGAGCTATAGTTTAAAATACTTTATGAAAATTATAGTTTGATGTGACAGCAGTTTATTTTTAAAGGAGTAACCACCATCAAGCCGTTGGTATTTGTGGTTGTTCTCAGCTATATTGTCACACAAGCTTGACTTGCCTCTCCGCTGCCTTGTTATTATTATTGACCCTTCCTCAGCCAAATGCTGTCTGAGATTTAGATTTAAAGTCAAACATCCACACTTCAAACGTTCTGAGCCATTCCAGGGCATAAGTTAATCCGTGTGAGGTTCTGCTCTCCTCAACCATTGTACATGTATAAAATTACAAAAAGGTGGAGTCATAGAGGAACACACTGGATTCATTAATGCATGACGTTGAGAAAATATAGGAAGTTCTAAGCATTGTCTTCTTTTATCTGCTTGTTAGGTTTTGGGGCAGGGGGTTTGGGTGGAGGACCACTTGGAGCAGGAGGCCTTGGCCCTGGCAGAGGCCAGGGTCAGGGTACTGGAGGGCTTGGAACTGGAACAGGTTACCTACCCGGAGGTCAGTCGTTTTCTCTACCATTAACATCATTTCCATTTGTTTCTTCAACATATACTGTCAGTGTATTTCTATTTCTGAAGAACAAAAAGTGTATGAGGGCATTACAGCATTAATAAAGTAGGTCAACATGCAAGACTCTTGGAACCCTTCATAGAATAAGCTGTTATTGAAGACAGATGATGGATGGATGCATGGATGGATGCATGGATGGATGGACGGATGGAGTTTATCACAACATGTCATCATTTACTGAAACAATGTCCATAAAACATCAGCAAGCTGCCTCAGAGGTGCTCCTTTAAACAAGACTCTTAACCCAACAAATCTCTGTGCTGACCCAGGTGGCTATGGAGGTTATGGACCAGGTGGTATGGCTCCCAAGCCCCCCAAAACAGGTATTTACTGTCAACTGATGAACATGACAGTTTTAATTCCTGATATATGCTTGAAACTGGTATTTATCACCTTAGGTGGAATTGGAACGTCCCTTGGAGGAAGCAGCTTTAGGCCTGGTGTCACAGGGGTTGGGCCAGGAGGTGCAGGAGTCGGGACTATTGGAACAGGATTTGGACCTGGTGGAACAGGAATTGGGTCTGGTGCTACTGGATTTGGGCCTGGTGGAGCAGGGATTGGGCCTGGTGCAGGAATTGGTACTGGTGGAACTGGGTTTGGGCCTGGTGGTGTAGGGGTGGGCCCTGGGGGTGCAGGTATTGGTCCTGGTGGAGCCGGATTTGGACCTGGTGGTGCAGGAGTTGGTCCTGGTGGAGCCGGATTTGGACCTGGTGGTGCAGGAGTTGGTCCTGGTGGAGCCGGATTTGGACCTGGTGGTGCAGGAGTTGGTCCTGGTGGCGCAGGATTTGGACCTGGTGGTGCAGGAGTTGGTCCTGGTGGCGCAGGATTTGGACCTGGTGGTGCAGGAGTTGGTCCTGGTGGCGCAGGATTTGGACCTGGTGGTGCAGGAGTTGGTCCTGGTGGCGCAGGATTTGGACCTGGTGGTGCAGGAGCTGGTCCTGGTGGAGCAGGAGTTGGGCCAGGTGGTGCGGGGGTTGGTCCTGGTGGAGCAGGATTTGGACCTGGTGGAGCAGGAGTTGGGCCAGGTGGTGCGGGGGTTGGTCCTGGTGGAGCAGGATTTGGACCTGGTGGAGCCGGATATGGACCTGGTGGAGCCGGATTTGGATCTGGTGGTGCAGGATTTGGACCTGGTGGTGCAGGAGTTGGTCCTGGTGGAGCAGGATTTGGACCTGGTGGTGCAGGAGTTGTTCCTGGTGGAGCAGGAGTTGTTCCTGGTGGAGCTGCTGTGCCAGGAGGAGGTAAATAACATGATTTACAGTAAACTATACTGTGTTCAACAGTATAGTATAACACAATAGAGAACGAGTTTATATTGAAATCACAAATTCTGACATTCACTTCATGCCTGCTGGCACAGACATTAACGTGAGAACATTATTATTCATATGAAGTTGTTTCTTTGTTTTGTTTTTGGAGACAAACAGAAGGAATCTCAGCTATTAACGCTGGATTCAGTTACCTCATGATAAAAAAAACAACTCTAAGATGTACACCTTGAAAATAATTCTGTTTTGTATTTTCAGTTATGAGTTAAAATCAAATTTTTCCTTCTTCATCTTTATTTCAGCCCCAACGCTGCCACAAACTGGTGCTACTGGTGGAGGAAAGGTTGGTGGTAAAGCATCAAAGCAAGTCCCAGGTGAATTACAATGTTTTTTGCTGCTCAAGGATTTATAACATCTGTTCTGTTCATATTTTATGATCACTCAGGAATACTGAATTTTTGGTTGTTACAAATGTTTGGGGTATAAATTTGCATATTGCTGTCACACAGGAGTTGGGATGCCTGGACTATATCAAGGTGGATTTGTACCAGGCCAAGGCATGTGGACACACAATAAATACATAAATATGTGATCAAAACAAAACAGTTATAAATCATGGGGAAGAGTTTGCTGTGTTTAGAACAGACGAAGCAACAGATGTGTGTGGGTGTGATTTTTTTTTTTTCCCTGGCAAGGTTTTGGGGGCCGTGGGGTTCTTCCTGGAGTAGCCACAGGATCAGGACTTGGGCCTCAGACTGGTGTGTTAACAGGCTCTGCGCTAATGAATGATGGAACATCACATTTTGGATGCATCGTTCCCTAAAAATACTAAATATTTGGCTTTTTCCTTATAGGAGTACTTGGCCAGGGGGGTGTTGGACCAGGAGGAGCCGGCAGTAAGTCTTAAAGATACAAACAGTTTCAAAAGAAATTTTACATATTTTTTTTTAAAGAGTAAAATTAATTCAAGTCAATTTGAGGTATACAGTATACAGTTTATATATATATATATGTATATGTCACCTTAGATGGCCGTGGACAGCCGCTGCCTGGTGTTTTTCGAGGTTACCCTCTCATATCGCCAAAGTCAGGTAATCACAAATCATTAGTACAGCAAAATTAGGAGCAGTAGAACTGTAGGATTATATGACTTAAGGGATAACTGTACATGGACAAATCCTAAAACATAGACACGTGTTCTTCCAACCACAGGAGGGGGTAAATCAAAGAAGAATCCAGCAAAAATTGCAGCAAAATATGGTAAAATGCAAAATATGGCTACGAAAACGAGTGGTTTCAAGCGTCAGCACCTCGCAACTGTTGCTCTTTATTGAAATTTAATGTCAAACAGGTGGAGCTGGGGCCGAAGGAGGGTCGCTCGGTCAAGGAGGCACTTTGGGAGTTGTTGGTGGAAGACTCCCAGGAGGAGGAGTGGGATTCGTCCCTGGATCAGGAGTTGGAATTGGAAATGGAATAACACCTGGATTAGGTGGTGGAGTTGGAACAGGCATTGGACCCGGATTAGGTAAATCTGGAGTCATGGACCTTTTCCTGATGTTTTAAGGAGGTCAAGATGTACCATCAGTGTTTCATAAAACTTGGTGTGGAGTTAGTGGAATATTTTCAGAAAATGTTCCAACAATCAACATGTTTTCATTCATTAAAGGTATTTTTTGATTATAAGGTGGTGCAGGCACCGGTGCCATTGGAGGCCTTGGAAGGGGTGGACCAGGTGGAGGAGCTGGTGGTGGGGGCTTTGGTTTTGGTCCAGGTGGTGCAGGCCCTGGTGCAACTGGGGGTCTTGGAGGTGGAGGACTGGGAGGAGTGGCACCCGGTGGTGGTGTAGGTTTCGGTCCAGGTGCTACTGGCACTGGGTCAGGGGGTCCTGGTTATGGCCCTGGTGGTGTTGGCACTGGCCTTGGTGGTGTTGGCACCGGCCCTGGTGGTGCTGGCACTGGCCCTGGTGGTGCTGGCACTGGCCCTGGAGGAGCTGGATTTGGGCCAGGCAGAACTGGTTCTGGATTGGGAGCAGCAGGAACAGGACCAGGAGGTAATTACTAATGCATTGACGTGTTTTTTTATTTTGTTTCTCTTTTGATTTAACAGTAACAGCTCTAAAAATAAAAGAAATAACTGTGTGTAATACAGGATGCAGTAGAAGTAGTAATAGTAGTAGCAGTAGTAATGGTAGTAGTAGTAGTCATAGTGCTAGAAGTAGGTGTAGTAGTAGTAGGAAGAGGAGGAGGAGAACTAGTAGTAGGAGTAGTAGTGGTAGTAATATGCAGTCATCCACAGACTGTCATGTTGTCAACACCACTCCACATGTATAATGACTTCATTTGCATTTAAGGTTATGATGCCAGCGCCAAAGCTCGCAAATATGGTAGGAACTTTTATTAAACGCTATTATAGTTGAGTTTTTCTATTCAGAAAAGCTTTTTGAACATATCAAATTGTCTTCTCCTCTATAGGCATTCTAAATGGAGTATTTGGCGGTACTGGAGTCAGGCCTGGTGGAGCTGGTACTGGATATGGACCAGGTGGAGGAGTTGGACCAGGTGGTGCCAGTACAGGATATGGACCAGGTGGAGGAGTTGGACCAGGTGGTGCCAGTACAGGATATGGACCAGGTGGAGGAGTTGGACCAGGCGGTGTCGGTACTGGTTATAGACCAGGTGGAGGAGTTGGACCAGGTGGTGTCGGTACTGGATATGGACCAGGTGGTGCCGGCACTGGATATGGACCAGGTGGAGGAGTTGGACCAGGTGGTGTCGGTACTGGATATGGACCGGGTGGTGTCGGTACTGGATATGGACCAGGTGGAGGAGTTGGACCAGGTGGTGCCGGGACAGGCTATAGACCAGGTGGAGGAATTGGACCCGGTGGTGCTGGTACTGGTTATGGACCTGGAGGTAGGATGAAAGAGAAAGATATCTTCAAACCCGACCACATTAATTCATATAGGTCCACTGGGTAATTCTGGGCTCTTACCAGTTCTTCATGTGCCTGAACTTCTCAGGTTATGCCAGCGCCAAGGCTCGAAAATATGGTAAGAACACTTTAAATTTATAAAATGACAAAATACAGATTCATCATGTAACCCTTTTATCATCTTCTGCATCTGCGATATGACATAATATTCAGTTGTAGTTGTACATGTAGATGCCTAACGTATCAGAAGATCAGCACATCTGGCAGACAAACACCCTACAGTCTCTAAAACAACAGTTGTTACAGACAACCTGCTTGGAGGAACTGGAGGAGCCCTGGGTGCAGGAGGACTTGGTGGAGCTGGACCCAGCTCCAGACTTGGAGCAAGAGGAGGGGTCCCAGGACAAGGTGCTGGGCTACCAACCGGTAGTGGACCTGGAGCAGGACAATGGATCGGTCCTTTACCCGGTTCTGGTTTTGGAACAGGAGCTGGACCAAGTGGCTTTGGACCAGGTGGGGCCGGAGGGAGATCATTCCGATAATTCCTCAGAAACTGTGCGACTCAAACAGAATTAGATTATTAAGCATATTCTGCATGACCTACCCACTCAGTTTTGTAACTATTGTAGTTCTTCCTTTCGTAGTTTCTTGTTCAGCGGTCATGATTAATAAACTACTGTACTGGTTTGAGTGCAGAGCTGTCAGAGAGGATAGAATGCGTTATGTGTTACTGTGTGTGTCATTGTGGTTCCAGACCCAGACACTCACATGAATGTCACTACCAGTGTGCACAGTCTTTCACTGATCGAGGCTTTTCTCAGGTAGCTTTCCTCACAAATATGGTGATTTTCTGATTGTTCTTTGAATACTTACTTCAGAGGATCAATAGTTTAAAGGTCTTGGTCTTTGCCACACAATAAAAGCTCAGAAGGTATAATCGGTTTAATTCAAAAAACTTTAAAGTAGAAACTTCAAGTTTATTATGAGACGCTTCTTTAATAAAATACACTCCAGACAGTCCATCTAAAATCTAGCATGACAGATACTTCTACTTTAAGAAAGAAAGAAGGTTCACATTATCATCATGACTCAATATTTCATACTTTCATGAAGAAACGTTTTGTCAGCGTGAGTTACTTGAATGACAAATATTTTTAGAAAGATTTTGAAATTATCTCAAGTCTGAATTTGGGCTCAAACTCATCCAGTTGTTCCTCTCTAGGGTTGCCTGGTGGCGGCGGAACTGGAAGTACAGGATATGGACCTGGCGGCAATGGACCAGGACTTGGTTACGGACCAGGTGGAGGTTATGGTGCAGGAGCAGGGCCTGGATATGGAACAGGTTACTTATTTATTTATTTAGTTTTTTGTTTTTTTTCCAGACATGTTATTACAGCAGATTTCACTTTCATCAGTGTTGGAACATCAACAACAACATCCAAAAAGAAAAAAAAAGGGTTGACGGGTAGAAGCCATTGGCTTGTAGAATTCCAGCCCCCTGAATCAACAACATCTCTCTCATTGTAACACATTATCAACCAAATTCATACATTGCATGTCACATTCCAATTATTTTATTTTGCTACATTGTTGTTTTAAATCGTCCATTCAGTCCAATAGACATGGATCTTTGCAAACGTCTTTGTCAGTTCTTGAAAAGAGTCCAATTTTGTTAATGATCTTTTTGTAGTCCATTCCGAATGATGTTTCTGGGCAATTTCATGGTGTCGGTGCCGACTGAATTTCTTGTTTTGTGTGGCTGAGAAGATGTTGAATTCTGTGCCTGCCCCTACTCCTAATCACTGGTGTCAGCATTACAGTTCCTGGTCATCACCTCCATACGTTCTCCCAATCTCTCCAGCTTTTGAGTGATGTCTTCCTTGAACTGAGCATTGTCATTGTCCTGCCGGTCACTCATCCTGGCCATTGCATCACTCAGCATTAGAGCCATGGCCTCCTTGCTTGCAGCATGCACTCTGGCTGTTGCTTCCACAGCTTGGGCGTAATCCTCTTTTACGTTGGTCTGTTGTATTGCCATTTTTCTCAGCTTGCGATGTAGCATGAAAACTCCAAACCCCAGCGCTGTGATCCTGATTGTCGTGGAGGTGAAGATGTACACATCCTTGACGTCTTCCACATCCACTGGGGCCAGACACATAGTTTTGAACGAATCCCAGCTGTTCAGCATGTAGTCAGACATAGAACTCCTGTCTGGGCATTGGTGCTCACCAGATGGGGGTGATTTCAATTTTGTCCTAGATCAGTACAATCAAATCCAATCTATGTGAATACAATCAGAATACTAGACTAAATGACATTGCATCAAAATATAAAACATTTATTCTTTCATTTACAGGCTATGGCACTGGGTCAAAAGCTGCTAAATATGGTAGGAAACACAAGTTTTCTTTATAACACAATGATTAATGGTGTGTGCAAATTACCCCAAATGTTAATTCATATATCTGATCCTGGTGTAGGTCAGGTGGCGACGGGTGCTGGGGGTGTACTGGGGGGTGGAGCAGGACGAGGTATGATATTGAGCTCTCAGCATCATTAAAAATATCTATCTATCTGTCTGTCTGTCTGTCTGTCTGTCTGTCTGTCTGTCTGTCTGTCTGTCTGTCTGTCTGTCTGTCTGTCTGTCTGTCTGTCTGTCTGTCTGTCTGTCTGTCTGTCTGTCTGTCTGTCTGTCTGTCTGTCTGTCTGTCTGTCTGTCTGTCTATCTATCTATCTATCTATCTATCTATCTATCTATCTATCTATCTATCTATCTATCTATCTATCTATCTATCTATCTATCTATCTAACTTTATATCTCTATCTCATATATATGGGGCGGCAGTGGCTCGGTGGTAGAGTAGGTGGTAGAGCTCTACGATCGGCAGTTAGATTCCCGCTCCTGCCCAAAATCAGGTGTCAGCTCACCTCTGGAGCACTGCCGAGGCACCCTTGAGCAAGGTGCCGCCCCCCTCACAAGCTGCTCATGTGGGGTGCACCAAGAAGGAGCTGCTTGCCACTGTACCTCCCATTGCATGCTTACAGGCCCCCTTGTGTGTGGTTGTATGTATTACAGGGGCTTGTACACACTAATATGTATGCGTGTGATTTACTAACAAAAATACTACAGTGTTTTTTTGTTAGTAAATCACAAGTGACTTTCACTAACAGCGTCTATCCTGTCATTGCTCAGGTGGTTACGGACCTGGAGGATTTGGAACTGGTACGGCCAGTCTGGGTTGGTTTTTATTAGCTTTCCGTTCATTAATGTCATGTTCATTTCTAAATCACATGACAGGTTTCACGTTCATGTTGTATTGAACCATCCCTTTACTGACCTCTGCTGGTGTTTAGTAGGAACTACAGCGACTGATTCCTTGTACCAACTGATCAGACCGCATACATCATCACTGAAGTACAACAAACATGTGCATTGAATGATGGAATGTTGATATGACAGCAGAACAATAAAGATAATAGTTTCAAAAAAACTAAAATATTTGGTTGTAAGACTGGGAGGACAGGAATGGCTTCAAAGTAACAATACAGTATACAGTATCCCTTTACTCTTTTTTATGTGAAACACTAAAAGTGAAATATGAACTGGAATCAGTCCACAATGAAGGTGACAGTTTTGCTTCTTATTTATCCTGTCTTAACAGTTAAAGATGAAAACCAAAAGCAGAAAGTCTTTATGATGTCATAATGTTGGTATTTCTTGATCCAGTCTCGGCAGCAGTTAAAGAATGACAACTTTCATGCAGCATTTTTTGCTTCAAAGAGAAGAGATGAAATACCAGATTGTTAAACGTTTATCTCATTTGAATAAATGTTTAATGACTTTATTACAGTCAAACACTTACATAAATTTAATTTGTTTCAGGCTATGGTACAGCTGGGTCTAAAGCTGGTAAGTATGGGAAAGTGTCATCATGTGTTTATCAAGTAGTAACGAGAAGCAGAGCTAGCTGGGAGCTCCTGCCTTGAATTATCTGACCATCCATTTCAACTGTAGAGAAGCTTGGTGGAGTTGTACCTGGGATAGGAACTGGACCTGGTGTTGTAGGAACTGGTACTGGACTTGGCACAGCAGGGCCAGGAACTGCAGGAAGTGGGACAGGACCTGGAACTGCAGGAACTGGGACAGGACCTGGAACTGGAACAGGACCTGGAACTGCAGGAGCTGGAACAGGACCTGGAACTGCAGGAGCTGGAACAGGACCTGGAACTACAGGAGCCGGGACAGGGACTGTTCCTGGTGTTTCAGTGAATGGAACAAGCACTGGCAGTGGTGCCGACACAACAGTTGGACCCAGAGGTAACTGTTTGATGTACAAATTGACAATATAAATTAAATGTTTAAAGTAAATGAGGATAATCTCCATAATTTATATCTATGTCTGGATCAGGAGGAGGACTTGGACCTACAGGTGGCACACCAGGTCCAGCTTCAGAAGGTACCTGTGCTGTATGTACAGTCACAAAAAGCAGTCACATATGACTACGACACATTCACTCACAGGGCTTCTAGTGCATGAGTTTTATAATGATATACAGTACACCTGAAAAGGGAAGTCTGGTGGTGCTGTGGTTAAAAGTGTCGCCTCACAGCAAGATGCGTCCTGGTTCGAATTCAGACCTGAGTTCTTTTTGGAGAAAAAGGGAGGAAATTACATTGTTAAAGATGGTTATAGCCGTTGTTATTAATAAACTCACTAAAATAAAGGAAAAGCCTCTATAAAGGCATTAATATTCAGACTTTTGGTCACATCTCCTCCAGTTTTGTAAATTCTAAAATTGCCTCCTGTTTATTTTATTTCTGATGTAAAGCATAAAGTAATATTCTAGTCCTTTCTATGCTTTGCTTTTATTCCAGGTGATGGCAGTGTGCTAGAAGGGTCTGGAAGTTCTGGAGGAGAGGGTGTGTTTATAATTACTGGATATTTGAGAATTTTGACCTAACAGATTATTACAACAGTCAATAAATAGAAAGCAGCAGAACGTAGAACACGTCTCTGTGGAAATGAATGCGCAAACCCTGATGGTTAAGATATTATTTTCTCTGAGAAAGCTTAAACTAATTGTTTTTATTCATTACTTATATTTGTTTAACACTGCTCATCCTTTTAAAGTGTTTACATGTGTACAATTTTAATGTAACAGGGGGTACCGGTGTAGCTGGCAGACCAGTGGGTGCAGGTGGTGATGGAGATGCTCTGGGTGGAGAGGGAATTCCAATCATTGGAGCAAAACCAGGTGCTGTAGCCAAAAATTCAAAAACATATCAGCGCAAGCACAGATAATAACTTTTCATTCAGCAGCTACATACTTTAGAATTTCTGTATGCATTGTTTTGGTAAAGTTTTTTTTTCAGTTGTGTTGTCTTTCCAGTTTTATATCTCCAAAATTATCTTTTTAATCCAGGACTCAATGGGACAGAAGTTCCAGGTCAGTTTCATTGCCAAAGTTTCTTCATTTTCCTACAAACACTGCATGAAGCGGTATTGAAAATGAATGAACGAACATCGATTCAATTTATCATTTATGACATTGTTAATAATTTAAATAAGCTACTAACACCTGAGCAGTTTAAACATATCTTTAATGGTTATAAGGGGAATTTAAAGGTCATTACATCCATACTAGCAGTAGTAGTAGCAGAATTTTATTGATCCCTTATGGAAGTTCCGTCACGGAAATTACTACAACTAGAATAATTGTTTTGCATATAACATCCACAGGGAGTCAATACATTTATTAAAATTTCTTGTATATGACTCACCAGACTGATTTTTTTTTGTGGTTATATCCTTCAGGTTCCACAGGACCAGCCCCCGGTAAGCTGACATAAATCTTTAATCTTTGAAGCATACTGAGCACTGAGAAGTTGTTATATTGTACAGGAGAGGACAACACGGGATAAACTCTTTCTACTACAGTGTAAATGCTTTTAATTCAACACAAATGCTTTTAATTTTAATGCCGATCACAATATGTCTCCACTTGAACGCTTTCACAGCTGTGGCTGGTTTACCTGTACCTGAGGGTGAGTGTTTCTCGCCTACCTCTCATCACAGAATTATGCATGGCAGTCTGGCACTAACTAATAACTGAAGCTGGCTACAAACATAGTTGGATAATGTTTAGGAGTTCAATTTGAAGCAAAGATGTTTCTGATAAAAACTACAAAATAATCATTTTTCATGTGGGCGTCAACGAAACTTCCAGACAACAGTCTGAGATTTTAAAACAGGATTTTACGCAGCATTTTAACAAACTCTCACAGTCCCAGCTGCGTGTTTTTATCTCCGGCCCTACCCCCACCTGTGGCAGGGGCATTGGGCGTTTCAGCAGGCTGCTTAGCCTGAACACCTGGCTCTCCTGCAGCACCTACAATGTTGGTTTCATTGACAATTTTGATGTCTTTCGGGAGAGGAGATATCTTTTTGGAAACGATGGCCTTCACCTAAATAGGGCCGGCACCCGCGTGTTGTCCGCCAACCTGGCATGCCCACATCACCACACTCTCCTCCCACCACCCCAAATCTGCACAGACTGACCCGTCCGCTACTGCTTGATGTCCTCTCGGTCCCAGTTCCTATGTTTTTAGTTCCACCTCTGATCAGAACACACACGATACTGGACTTGGACCTTCCGTTCTCACTAATAATTTACCAATTCCTGTCATCAACACGCAGCGCCAGCAAAGCAGATTTCTCAATGTTCACTCGGTGAACTTCAATAACCTCAGACCTCTCCCAAAACATCATCAATCCACCTGTACAGTCCGTAAACCACCTGTCACCATCAACATGGCACTTTTAAATGTTCGTTCCCTTGTGAACAAATCTTTTATTATGAATGACCTGATTTTAGACAGTAAGCTAGATTGCATTCTTTTAACAGAGACATGGCTTGGCACTGATGCACCAGCTGTTCTCACCGAGGCCTGCCCACCAGATTTTAACTTTTTATTTCCTACCAGGGGTGGTAAGAGAGGAGGCGGAACTGCTTCGATCTCTAGAAAGACATTAAATTGTAAAGTCTTTTTTAACAGCTACTCATCATTTGAGCTCCATGCCTTTGTTTATAGCGGTCCTCCTGTCCTTTGCATTACTGTTTACAGACCACCCCAGCACTCCACTTCTTTTATCAGTGAATTTTCTGAGCTTTTATCAACAATACACACCACCTATAACAGAATTTTAATAACTGGTGATTTTAATCTGCACATTAATAACATCTCTGACCCATTGTCGAGAGAATTTTTAAACCTTTTAAACTGCATGGATTTTAATTAACATGTAACACGGCCGACTCACAACAGGGGACACACCCTGGACCTGGTCATAACCTATGGCCTGTCCATTGGTGTCCTCTGTTGTTGACCTGGCTGTTGAGGCCCCGGTGAGAACGGTGAGGAAACGCTACCTTACTTCCGAAGTGGTTGCAAATTCTATCGAGATTTTACAGAGCACTCCTGCTGAAATTTTACCCGTACCTTGTGATGTTATTGTTGACAATTTTAACAGTAAATTAAAATCAACATTGGACTCTGT
The DNA here is from genome assembly GCF_040054535.1 of Antennarius striatus. NCBI lineage: Eukaryota > Metazoa > Chordata > Actinopteri > Lophiiformes > Antennariidae > Antennarius > Antennarius striatus. The sequence goes on from NC_090788.1 coordinate 15,660,299, forward strand.
GGCTCCACGTTTAATTAAAAACATAAAAAGCAAACCTAAACCCCCATGGAGATCGGATGAAATCAAAAAATCAAAAGGAAAATGCAGGAGTGCGGAGAGAAGGTGGAGAAAAAGTAAACTCACAGTCCATTACGAAATACTTTCGTGAACAACTTAAGTCCTACAATAAAACTGTCTAACAGGCAAGAATATCCCATTTCTCAAAACTCATCACAGATAATAAAAACAACCCTAAAATACTTTCCCCCACCTTCAATCTTTTAACAAATCCCAATTTTAAAAAACCTTCATAGGCACCAACAGACGCTCACTGCGAGGACTTTGCAAACCACTTTGGAAGTAAAATCGATGACATTAGGTCCAATCTTTTATCACATCAAAATGTAATTTTTAACACATCTGGACAGTTGCTTTTATCCGAGAAAACACTGGAGAGTTTTGCCCTGGTTGATGCAAGGACACTTGGTCGAGTTTTCTCCCAAGTAAAGCCCACTACCTGCCTTTTAGATCCAATTCCCACATCACTTTTAAAGACGTTTTATGGTTTCTTCGAGGAGCAGATTTTAAATATATTAAATTGCTCTCTTCAGACGAGCGTTTTCCCCACCTCCTTAAAAACGGCGGTGGTGAGGCCCCGACTGAAGAAGAGCAATTTAGACCTCAACATTTTTAAAAACTACTGTCCTTGTCTCCAACTTACCATTTTTAAGTAAGATTTTAGAAAAACTGTTTTTTAACCAATTAATTGATTTTTTTTAGATACAGACAATATTTTAGAGAAATACCAATCTGGTTTTAGAAGGAACCACAGTACCGAGACAGCCCTTTTAAAGATTTTAAACGACTTTAGGTGTAACGCAGACACGCAAAAACTCACAGTCTTGGTACTACTGGATTTAAGTGCTGCCTTTGATACAGTAGATCACCACATTTTATTGAATAGACTGAGAAACCTGGTGGGCCTCTCTGGTACTGTATATAACTGGTTTCATTCTTATCTCACAGATCGATGTTTCTTTGTAAGTATGGATACATGTTCCTCCAGAACACATGAAATTAGTTGTGGGGTGCCTCAAGGGTCAATTTTAGGTCCAGTTCTTTTCAATCTTTACATGTTTCATTGGGGGATGTCATCAGGAGACATGGCATGAGATTCCGTAGCTATGCCGATGATACACAGCTGTACATCACCGTGTCTCCTGATGACTCAGGGCCAATTGTTGCCCTTTTTAACTGTATTTTAGATATCAAGTCATGGATGGCAGAGAACTTCCTACAGCTCAACCAGGACAAAACAGAGGTTTTAGTTATAGGTCCTGAAGGCCAGAGAGAGAAACTTTTACCAAAACTACAAGATTTTAAACCCGCACAATATGCAAATAACCTGGGCGTTATTTTTGACTCTGAGCTCACTTTTATTCCACACATAAAAAATATTACAAAGATAGGTTTTTACCATCTTAAGAATGTAGCCAGAGTCCGCCTGTTTCTCTCTCAGGCCAGCACGGAGGTGCTGATGCATGCCTTTATCTCCTGTAGATTAGATTATTGTAATGCCCTGCTAACTGGTCTTCACAAAAAGAGTATTAATAATCTACAATTTTTACAAAACTCAGCCGCACGCATGCTGATGAGGACCAGAGGGTGGGAGCACATTACACCAGTTTTAAAATCTCTTTAATGGCTCCCCGTCTGCTTCAGGATCGATTTTAAGGTTCTCTTATTAATTTTTAAATGTCTTAACGGTCTTGGACCGTTTTATCTATCTGACCTGCTTTTATCAACCCTCGCGTACCCTGACGTCCTCTGGCACCGGCCTTTTAACCATACCACGAGTAATAACAAAAACCCACGGTGAGGCTGCATTCAGCCACGATGGCCCTTATCTGTGGAACAGACTCCCAGGGAACCTCAGGGCCTCAGAGACTGTTGATATTTTCAAAAGGAAGCTCAAAACTCACCTTTTTAATTTGGCTTTTAACTGATTTATATTACTCTCTTATTTCCCTTATCATACTACTTTTATCCCTTTAATCATTTTTATTTTATTTTATTTATTTCTATTTTTATTAATTTTATTTTAAGCCTTGTGCATTTTATTACTTTAAAATTTTCTAAACCCCAAAATTTTTATATATTTCATCATTATTGTCTGTTTTTACTCCACTGTCTTAATCTTTTAGTTTTTAGCTCCACTGTTTCGTCTTGGGGGCTCTCCACACCGGGAGTTGTGTCTGGTCTGCCCACGGGGGCGTCGCCCTGGGGATCCCTTGGGCCCGGGGGACTGGGGCAGCTCTGCAGTTGGTGTGGTGTCTGCCCTGGTCTGTCGGGGTTGAGGAGGGGTCTCTGTGGCGGTGCTTCCTGTGGCTGTGGACTGTGATGCCTCTCAGTGTGGATGGCCCCCATGGGTGGCTTCTCCTCACCTGGGTTCTCAGTGCCAAGCCATGTTCACAGTCTGCTTACTGTATGTGTGACTGTGGGCGTGTGTGTGTGTGTGTGTGTGTGTGTGTGTGTGTGTGTGTGTGTGTGTGTGTGTGTGTGTGTGTGTGTGTGTGTGTGTGTGAATGGAGGCGGGGGGGCTATATGTGTCACTTTTTATTGTTGTATGTTTCATTATTTTATCACGTTTTATCTTGTGAAGCACTTTGAGTTGCATTCTTTATGTATGAAAAGTGACATATACATTAAGTTTGATTTGAAGTTTGATTTGATATTTCTGCTGTTGCAGTTGGTGGGGAGGCGGTAAAACCCAGTGGTAGGTAAACCAAAATGTGTAAAGCAGAGTGTTTTCAGGGTTAATCTACTAATCTACAGTACATCTACTTTCGTTTAAAGAGCTGATACAGGTTCAAATTTAACATTTAACTTAGTCCTTGTCGGGGTTTTTTTGTCGTTTTATACTCCAACATTGTAGGTTCTGATGGGGATGTTTCAAGTGGGACACTGCCTGGCGCTAAACCTCTCAAACCACCAGGTGAACAAAATAAAACCTTACATTTGATCAGTTTACCATTGAAATTTCATGATAATCAAACCAAACAGCAAACTGTCAATGAGAAGAAAAAAAATACAGCAAACTAATATATATTAAAAACAGGAATTAATTGCTGTCTTTTCTCTCGCCAAGGACTCATCTGGCAATATTTCTATCATTCTGATACTACTTCAAGAAATTATGCATTACGATGCAGAATAAACTTAACAAAGGTTTAAATGTGTGTGCATCACTGTTATCACATAAGGGATGTCAAAGTCAAATACACAGAGGGCCGAAAACCAAATTTGTTATAAGCCGAGGGCCGGACTGGTTCCATTTTATTAAGTCATATTGAGACGATTGTAAATATGCTGGCGGCAAGGGGGTGCAGTGGGTAGCGCTGTCGCCTGTCGTATGTGCGGATTTTGCATGTTCTCCCCGTTTCTGCATGAGTTCTCTCCGGGTTCTCCAGCTTCCTCTCACCTCCAAAACATGCGCTTGAGGTTAATTGGCCGGCTTCAAAGTGCCCGTAGGTGTGTGTGTGTGCATGCATGTTTGTCTGTCTCTGTGTGACTCCGCTGTGCACTGGCATCGCGCCTGGAGTTTCCCCCGCCTCACACCCTAAGCCAGCTGGGATAGGTTCAAGCACCCTGCGACCCGCTACAGCGGAGTTGTGACTAGACGATGAATGAATGAATGAATGAATGTATGTATAAGCCTATTGAACCAAGAGTGAATATTATTTAATCATTATTTGAATATAACATATGGCTCTGTCAGTAATTTCAAGTGAAAACATTTTTCAACAAGCACACAGACAAAAATCAATTTCCTTTGGAGAAAAATCACGTCTTTGTCTGTGTGTTCTGAGGCGTTTGATGGCGCCTTCTTAGATTGTGTTCTTTTATTACAGCCTAGACACACAGGTTTGTCTTTTACCTCCATGAACATGTCCTCTGTCCTCTGAAACCCCGTTCTCAACATCCACTTTCTGTTCAGCCATTTTTGAGGAGGGAGGTAACTGAAAGTTAACCTCTACTCTGACTGACGCTGAATAATGAAGTTGAAGCCCACTTGCTGCACTGACTTTGCGGGCAACTGTTGCATTGTGGGGAAGGTAGTGTTGGTGCATACAAAACACCTGTGGCCTGCGGGCTGGTTCTAATAGTAATTTAATATCATCCAGGGGACCATAGATAATTCATTCACGGGCCGAATCCGGCCCCCGGGCCTTGTCTTTGACATATGTATATCACATCCAAATAAAAAAATAAACACTTATGTGGCATCTCAGTGGTGGAGGTTTGAATGGACACGCTTTGTTGACTGCTGACTTTGTTCTTGGCCCTAGCATGAGATACATGTAATTTCATGCTTTATCTGCAGGTGTCCCCAGAGGTGACACACCAGGGGAAGGAGATGGAGAAGGAGGTCCTGATGGAGAGAGAGAAGGCACAGGTACCACAGGTGGAGGACCGGGAGCAGTAGGAGGTGTTTCTGGTGGTGTAACAGGAGGAGGGAGAGGAGACAGTCCTACCACAGGAACAGGTGTTGGACCAGGAGCTGCAGCCAGCGGAGTAGGAGGAACAGCAAAACCGCCAACAGGTACAATGCTTGCCATCCAAACATACAGACATCTAATACTCATCACTACACATCAAACTTCAAATAAAGAAAATATGTCTGTATTTCCTCATGCAGCATACAGACCTGATGGGGGTGTCGCAGGAGGTGCAAGTGGACGGCCTGACGGATTAGGTGGGGTGGCAGGAGGAGGCACCGGAGCAGCTGGAGGTGGTCCTGGGGCAGTTGGAGGGGGTCCAGGGGCAGCTGGAGCAGGTCCAGGAGGAGTTGGAGGAGGTTTAGTAGCTGGGCCTGGTGGAGTAGGAGCCGCAAGCCTGAAACCTGGGAAAAGTTAGTTGGTGCCATGTTTTGTGAAATGTTGGTGTCTTCATTTCAAATCTATGACCATACAAAGATTTCTCATTATGCATCTCACACATAATCCATCACAGGCTACGGCGCTGGTGGAGCTGGAGTTTTACCAGGTGGAGGTATGCTGCCTAAGACCATTCTTACCATCTAAGAGAGCAACGGCTCTAAGATGACAGCTCAAAGTTCACACAGTATGTTTTTCATTGCCCTGTCAGGCATACATTACCCTATCGGAGCTGGAGTCGGACAGGGAAAGGCAGGAAAACTAGGCAGAGGTCTGAACATTACATCCTCCATCCTCTATACTGTATTCTCCATTCTTTATCAACAACTCATTTTGACTTGAGAAAAGGATTATTTTTATCTTTCTGTCAGTGTTTGGGATTCTTGGAGCAGGAGGCCAAGGTGGAGTTGGACCCGGTGTTTACGGAGCTGGTCCCGGTGGCTATGGTGCCAGTTCAGGAGGTTATGGTGGAGGACCCGGGGGTTATGGGACTGGCCCAGGTGGATATGGTGTTGGACCTGGCAGAGGCATTGGTGGTGGTCCTGGAGGAGCTGGAACTGGGAGTTTAGGTGGAGGTGGGGGATCAGGAGTAGGAACGGGTCCTGGTGGGGTTGGGCCAGGTGGTAAGTTGATCCATATCAAAATAAACCATGATAGCAAAATATGATAAATTGAATAGTTAAAGGAGAAAGCTGTCTTTGTAACTTAAATTTTGTATGAATGTGTTTTAAACTCTAGGTTCAAGATATGGCACAGGTCTCGGACTGGGTACTGGCAAACCACCAAAAAGTAGGAGAACTGACAGAAATGCATCAGAAATACTATATATATATATTTAAAAGTATTTATGCAAATTAGAAACTGAAAGAGAAATAGAAACTGAATTAAAAAATTGCTTTTTGGTTATGAAGCAGGAGCTGGTGGATCTGGTGTTGGGCCGGGTGTCTATGGAACTGGACCAGGTGGAGTTGGTTCTGGCCCAGGAGGTTTTGGTCCAGGTGGCTTTGGCCCTGGAGGTCCTGGAGCTGGTACTTATGGTCCTGGGGGTCCTGGAGCTGGTACCTATGGTCCTGGAGGTCCTGGAGCTGGTACTTATGGTCCTGGAGGTCCTGGAGCTGGTAGTTACGGACCTGGTGGCATTGGACCAGGTGGGTATGGGCCAAGTACTTCCGGGACAGGACTGGGTGGTGTTAGGCCAGGTGGTTTTGGACCAGGTGGATTTGGCACAGGACCAGGCAGCTATGGACCGGGTGGAGCAGGGACCGGTCCAGGTGTCTATACTCCTGGAGGTCAAAGAAAACCTCCTAAAACAGGTAAAATGATCACATTCGGTACTAGAATGATTCCGCTCCAGGAGTTATGCTGTAATGAAACTGAGACTACAAACACTTTCTGATTAAGGCTATGGATCGTCCGCAGTGGGCGGAGCTGGCTTTGGACCCGGTAAGAAGTGTTATATCGCTTCAACACTTTTATAATGTACAATCTACGTAGTTAAATGTACTTAAACTTGAAGTGTAGAAAAGTCCAAGTGGTGCTTTTTACATCAATATGTAATCAGCACTGTCCAAAGTCAGGTACCAGTTAATTCTGAGTCATGACATAATCATATAATGTAATCATGTAAGTGCAACATTCAGAATATTAATACTTATACATGTTTTCCAGGTGGAGCAGGTGCTCTCCCAGGTGGGTTAGGGCTCGGTAGCATCGGTCAAGGTGGTGCTGGAACAGGAACAGGTGGATTTCGACCTGGTGCTGCTGGCGCGGGAACAGGCAGCTTTGGACCTGGTGGTGCTGGTACTGGTGGCTTTGGACCTGGTGGTGCTGGTACTGGTGGCTTTGGACCTGGTGGTACTGGTACGGGAACAGGTGGCTTTGGACCTGGTGGTACTGGTACGGGTGGCTTTGGACCTGGTGGTGCTGGCAGAGGAACAAGTGGATTCCAACCTGGTGGTGCTGGTACCGGCAGCTTTGGACCTGGTGGTGCTGGTACTGGTGGCTTTGGACCTGGTGGTGCTGGCACAGGAACAAGTGGATTCCGACCTGGTGGTGCTGGTACTGGCGGCTTTGGACCTGGTGGTGCTGGTACTGGTGGCTTTGGACCTGGTGGTACTGGTACCGGTGGCTTTGGACCTGGTGGTGCTGCTACTGGTGGCTTTGGACCTGGTGGTACTGGTACCGGTGGCTTTGGACCTGGTGGTACTGGCACGGGAACAGCTGGTGTTGGAGGGGGCCAAGGAATAGGAAAAAGAAAGCCATATAAATCTGGTAATTATTGTTTGAGTTGTACAACAACTGTATGATGTAGAAATGTTGTACAGTTGTTTGTATAGATAGAGACATTACATGCTATTATTGTTTGTTTGACTGTTATTGTACTCTATCAATTGTCAGGTTACGGCGGAGCCGGATACGGATCAGGTGAGGTTTGGGTCTGGATTATGAATGATTTATGGTTTTCCTTTATGTTGTCTAGAGTTGTGATCATATATTCCCCAGTAGGAGTATTAGGAGGAGGCACAGGAGTTGGTGCTGGTGGAGCTGGAACAGGAACTGGAGGATTTGGCCCAGGAGGATATGGTCCATCTGGAACTGGAACAGGTCCTTTTGGTTATAGACCTGGAGGAGCTGGAACTGGTGGTTTTGGCCCAGGAGGAGCTGGAACTGGTGGTTTTGGACCAGGAGGAGCTGGAACTGGTGGTTATGGTCCTGGGGGAGCTGGAACTGGTGGTTTTGGCCCCGGAGGAGCTGGAACTGGTGGTTTTGGCCCCGGAGGAGCTGGAACTGGTGGTTTTGGCCCCGGAGGAGCTGGAACTGGTGGTTTTGGCCCTGGAGGAGCTGGAACTGGTGGTTTTGGCCCAGGAGGAACCGGAACTAGTGGTTTTGGTCCTGGAGGAGCTGGAACTGGTGGTTTTGGCCCAGGAGGAGCTGGATATGGACCTGGTGGACAAACAACTGGAAGTAGAAAACCTCTTAAACCTGGTTATGGCTCATCTTTGGGTGGAGCTGGATATCGACCAGGTACAATTCTCTACTGAATAGTTACAATGTTGTGACACTTGACACAACATATTTTTCCCCTCCTAAATACAGCACATTTACCTGTGCAGGTAGTGTAGGAGGAGGAACAGGAGGGCCAGGAGGCACCACAGGCACAGGACAAGGAGGAGGAGGTGGAGCTGGAAGCTTATCGGGTCAGTTTTTAGTAAAAAAAAAAGCAGGAGTAAAAATAAATGCATGTTTAAATCTTGAGATGTGAAAACAAATGCATTAAGAAAATACAGGGGTCAGTAAATACTTTCTTCTAATTGGAGAGGTGTAGGCAGTAATGCAGACAGTAACCTGTAATGTGTTCAATGTCCCAGCAGGGGGCGGAGGCCCCAGCTTTGGAGGGGTGACTGGTGGAGGCTACACAGGTAACACATTTTAATTTTCTTTCTTTACCCTGCGCATGCTCTTTAATAAGCTGTACATTAAAAATATTGATAAATTTTGTAGATACTGTGATCAGTTTCTACAGTGATCAGCACATGTGATGATGGGCAGACAATATAGTTCATTTTTTTTATCCTTCATAGAGAATAATTGTTTTTTATTCAAGTCTTTGATCAATAAACCAAATAAATCAAACTTATGTAAGAGTTTTCATGACTGTGTTTTGTGTTATTATTTTCCAGGACTTGGGGCTGGACAAAAGTGTAAGAAAACTCACTTTGAGTTAACCCTAATCCAAAATCTAAACCAAACCTAAACCTTAACCCTAACCCAAACCTTACGGCATGTACAGTATATCTGCATAGTAACTTTTGTTTCTACGGTATCGTCCTTCAGCAGCGGCACAGAAAGCAGCCAAATATGCAGCCATGCAGGCGTTACTGGGAGCTGGAGGCTATAGAGGTAAAATGGTACACTCTGTAGATGATCCACATTTATATACTCTAAAATAAAGAACCATAACTGTGGAGCTCAGTTGTACTTTTACTGTTTTCATTCAGACCCATGTTGGAGATGAGAATGTTTCTGATTTCATAACTTTAAATAACAGGAATGATAACATTTAATGAATTCATCAGATGAAGTTTACAAAACCAAACCGTTGGCAGGATACTAGCAGACTTGCACTTGAAGGATATCAATTTGCTATGAAGACTACCTTCCACAGAGCTAGCATGCAAAGTTAGCTTGCTAGCAAAAAACACATGTATTCTTCCAACTATACAGACACAAGGAATTGAGGAAGGTAAAAACTGATTCATTCAGGTATTTCTCAGGGGATCCTATGAATTAGGTTTTTCATACTGAGCTTGTGTAACAGTAAATCTATGCAATCCATATTGTATGTAAGATATATCTTCTCTATTCTGGTATTAAGGTTCTGGCTGTCTGGGAAAATACTGTGTCCGGCGGAAGAAGTGAGACCAACTCGCAGGAAATGACCTCATTAAAACAACAATGGTGCTATTGGATGGTCCCAGACTGTAAATGCCAAACAGCTATAGAAGCTACAGCTTCAACACATTCCACGTGCTTCATTTTCTTGAATTTAACAAGTGTCTTTTTCAAAATGATCAATGGTTCTCAGCCTGTTAAGGCTAATTCCTTAAATCAAGAGATGTTTTTGTTGCAGGTTGCCATGCAGAGATATTAAATACTTTTCATGTTGTCTTTGGGATTATCCAGCAATCTGATTTTGTTGAACACAGATGCACATATTAGAATACTTCTATATGGGAGTGCATTTGTTAAAAAAAGTATTTCTCCTGTATGAAATACCTGACAAGACTCTAGGGGTCCTGACTATCAGGCTGAGAACCACTGAAATAAAGTAACAAGATTGAATCTAAGGGCAAGTCTTTAATGTTTTGCTTCTTTTATTTTTTTAACACCATTTGTGTTTCTCTTCAACTACCACCATCAACCCTCTGGGTGAAGACTGTCTGCATGCTGACACCATGCTTTGTTTGATTTCATGACAATTGTCCAAGGTCACACCTATCTAGTCCAATGCATTCCATTTCTACACTGCAGACTGTTGGAGGCTGAAGGCTCTCATTAGATTCTTCCACTCCAGTTGCAGTCAACTTTACAGGCACTCTTTTATATCAACATAACACTAACTGGTGTAGACTTTTAGTTAACATTCATATTTGTCTTTATTAAAATAATGTATGTGTCATGATATTTTGATGTAGCTTTTGTTGTTGAAAAGACAATTCAAACCAAATGTGAGGTGATATGATTTGGATACATGATCGTGCTTTTGAATGACATCCGAAGAGCATTTATTAATGTGTTTATCTTTTCTTTTTATTAACACTGTTGGAAAACTGTTCACGGTTGATAGTCTTTTTAAATTATGCTGACTGAAAGCAGAAACAGCTAAGCGCTTTATTTATCCTCAGTCTCATTTTACAAAATCAAAAAGTGGCTTCATGAATTAAACGCTTGATTTTTTTTTTTTTTTTGTGCGTGAGTTCTTAAGTTTTTAAGCTTGTTTACTACTATGTTGGAAAGAAGTGCTTTGTTTTCTACACTGTCTTTGAATGTGTGCTGAATCACGTTGTAGTCTGTGATGTCATTTTGATGAACAAGGAAAGAGCCTCTCTCATGTAGCTCGTGTATTTTCAAAATCTTTGTTCATTGAATGGCCGATGGAGAAAATAATGCACTTTGTACACTTTCAGACAGTTCTCTGAAATGAATAAATGAACCATGAAAACTGTATGTGGTTTTTATGTTGTATGTACAGAGAGTTTTTTTCAAGGAAGTGTCACTTTCAGAGGCAGAGGTGTTAATTCCGTTGTGGCTTTCTGACAACCACTGGTGGGCTGAAATGATCAAACGGAAACATAAAACTAAGATAACTAAACAGTTAGAGAAGCAGTCCAACATCGACTTGATGGAGACTCATATCAACCCTCTGACCAAGTACACTACAGCACACCACACAGGTCATAATACACTCCTGTGATACAGGCTTGAAATACAGCTACTTTAGACAACTTTTTATCTGTTTTCGGTATTGTCCTGCGATGTGAATATTTCATATCACTGAGGCGTTGAAATGAAATGTTTATTCCTAATGAGCACAAACAAAATGAAGATGGAAAATTACCACAGTATAATGAATAATGTTTAGGAGTTTTATCATTTTCTCTATTTTATGACAGAAGCACCTCCTCCACACACACGCACGCACGCACGCACGCACACACACACACACACACACACACACACACACACACACACACACACACACTTCACACCTTTGACTTTGCTGAACCTGCACTGTGGGATTCAAGAACTCATCTGTAATCTGTAATCTTCACACTGAATATCACCAGTTAATGTTTTCGCAACACCTCAGCTGCTCTCATGTGCTGGTGCTGTAAATACATTGTCCCTCTGTTGTGTGCGATGAATAGAGGGCTTTACAATAGTGTGAGGGCAGTGCAGTAATTGGGGCATTCATACAGAGATTCCTGCCTGTGGGAACATGGCTTACTTCAAAACTCTATCACATGCTATGACATGTAGAAGAGTATTTGTATATTAACTAATGCAAAAAGCTGTTTGATGCTGTCAGATTAACTCTCCTCCACTACTTGGACTTTGCAGAGGAGAGTAACTGTATCTTCAGAGGGCTAAATACTGCAAGTAACTGGAGAGGGCAGGAGCAGTAGAGTATCTATACTGGGGTAGCTCTGCCAGCAGAGGGAGACTGGCTGTCTGCTGATTGTGGCTTAAAGAACTTTCTCACTCAGCTACTCTGCACCTCAGAGAGAAGACAACGCTTGGTAATGGTCATAACAGACTACATGTGGAACCAGCTCATGAACACATGCTTATTGCTTCTGATCAACATCTGTGTGGCCGTAAACTGAGGCAGAAGAATGTCACGACGGGACCAGAGGTTTCGAAGAGGAATGAAAGGGCGGTAAGACCAGCAGTTTCTTTACGAGTGAAATATGTTTGTCACAGAGAGAGAAAGGAAATAAAAAGAGGGACATTTTGAAGGAAAATCAGAGAAAGTGAAACTGCATTTCAACATGTAGTATTTCCTCAAACTGATCAAAACATATACGGTACCTTAATAAGTTAGCTAAGTACTTATGCTTTCACTCCGGTTATGAGGATGTGTGTGAACAGTTTTTGAAGCCATTGGGGGATAACCAGAAGTTATTTCCCTACCAGGTATCTAAGGAACATTTAGTACAATCCATAACTATGCTCATCAGCTCCTCCACAGCATTACAACAGAACTTAGATACAGAACAAAATATAACTGACTTTTGCTGTCAAACAACATTACACCAGGCTCAAACACAAATGTTCCTCCTGTTTTTAAAGGAGACCCGGCTGGCTGACAGATATATAACAGACAGGAAGCCAAAGAATGTGTCATCAGACCCATACCATTTGTTTAGGGTTCTTCTTCTTCTTTTCCTTTCGGCTTTTCCCTTCAGGGGTCGCCACAGCGAATCAATTTCCTCCATCTAGCCCTGTCCTTTGAATCCTCTTCTCTCACACCAACTACCTTCATGTCTTCCCTCATTACATCCATAAACCTCCTCTTTGGTCTTCCTCTAGGCCTCCTGCCTGGCAGTTCAAAACTCAACCATTTGTTTAGGGTTACCGTCATGATATTATCTTATGTGTGGTTCACAGCTTCACTCATTATAAATGAGAAGGTTTATAAATGTGTAATATGCTTCATGAGGCAGATGAGATGATTACTGTATATTCAGATGAAGAAGCAGATAGGTGTGAAGAGATGTGTAACGATAGGAAACAGAGGCAGGAAATATAAGGCATCTCTGGACTGACCACATGTGTAGGTGGTATCACAGATGTGAAGCTTGAAGGCTCCGCATCCGTTACCAGCAGCACAATAACAAAGACAGGAGGTCTAAAATAAACCTGTAGCCATTTAACATATTTATTACCTAATCATTTCCTCATTAGTGAATGACAAGCAGCTCTCATATATGTCAGTACGTCCCTTGGAGACAAGCAGGCACTAATTCTATTAGAACTCAGTGTATTTACATGTAAAAATGAACAATGAAACATGAACAATGCAGCGATTGTATAATAATAATAATAATAATAATAATAATAATAAAAATAATAATAATAATAATAATAATAATAATAATAATAATAATAATATTAATAACAAATCCTACCACAACCACGACCAGCTTCCCCTTCATGTCATTTGTTTGATCCACGTAATATGACTCCTTGACCTCACTACAATTTGAAATCACATCAAGAACCATCGTTGTGTTTTTACATTTATATGTATTTATTGTTTGTTCTAGCTGTTTGGATATTAATGACAGTAATGATGCTTCAAATTGATATAAAATATGTACGTTTGTTATAGAAGAATGTGGTCGGAAACCCCTTCAAATATCTTCACCTGAGTCTTCCACATACTAATAAAAACTAATAGTAAAAACATATTCATTCTCAATAGCTTAATAGCTCTTTCTGCTCCCTTTTGTAAGAGCAACATGACATTTACAGTTGAGAGGAAACATGGAGCTGTACTGTCCAGGAAGTCACCTCCCACTGGTTGTAATGTTGGAGAGATAAGAAAGCAGCTTTTTGTTGAAAGTAGGTATCATTGTGCATTTAGGAAAGCCAGGATGCAGCAAATACTTCCTGGTTGTAAAATATAAAGTATTGAAAATGAACATACTGGGCATGTTTTTCGTTATGTTTTTGTTCTCTTTGGCAGTCTTTTAATGGGTGTGTCCACTATTAACTCACACTGGTGTTTTTCTGAAAACATGTGACTGACCAGTGAGAGAACATGAGTTCTTTTGTAGGAGGCATTATAAAGGTTCTCTGTCACAGTGACATCAGTAGTTCAAGCTATAATGCATCATTTTATCAATGCGTCTGCAGTGAAGAAAACTTTATTTCTTCCAGGTGGTTGTTAGGGGAACATCAGTTACTTGTTTGCTTCAGTTACAGCTTAGTAATTTTAAAAAAATTCAAAATCCAACTATGTACTTTGAAAAGAAGCCCAAGCTGGAGAGGATATTTGACTGATCAACTGACCTGGATGTGTTCTATATGATCCTGCAAAGCACAGTCTAGCAGGTCAACTTTCATTACAACTCTCATGTGTTCCATCACCGATCAGGCTCACGTTACTCAGCTCAAACACACGTCATCTCATGCATCTATCGCCTTACAGTCTAAATAAACCTGCATGTTCTGCTGTGTTGTCTTTCGGTTTCATTGTTCCACAGCTCCTTGCTTCCCCCTTTATTTTAGGTGCTGTGAATGTGGCTGTATCCTGTCCCACTGGTACTATGAAAGAGAGGGCCGGCTCTACTGCAAGAAGCACTACTGGGCCCGCTATGGAGAGCACTGCCACGGCTGCCAGGAGACCATCGCAACTGGGCTTGTTATGGTAACATGTGAATCGCTGAAGATAAAAAATATCTAAATTAAGTCCCAAACTACAAAATTATACTGTCTAATAATTTAAACATACACTAAGGGGAAGTTTAAGGTCCTGAAATTCAAAACATTAAATAGCTTATTGTGTGTTATTTTGATTAAACTGTTACTCGAATACATTTGCGGGCCAAAATCCTTTATACTTTTATAAGCTATATAAGATGGAACCTAGTGCCCTGACCAGTCCTCTGGTTTTACTTTATGATGCTGAGTTGTTACCTCTCTGAATAACCACTGGTGGGGTGTACATGATGCACATGACCTCTGCATCGAGGTCATGTGATCAATTTGTTTATTTCCTTGATAGAAAATATCTTCCCACCTATATGTTTGAATAAGCTCACTTGAAAACCTCACGCTGTCACGCTGCCGGCGTCTACCCGAAAGTTCGGGCCGTTAGCTGCGTTAGCTCCGGTCTTCACATTTGTCCATGTCTCTCACTTACGGAGCTGTTTTGGCTTCGTCAAACATAGCGGTTTATATTCTTTGATTGTGACGGACCTCACGTTGTCGTGTGGGGAACCCCGAGGCTTCATTCACCAGGACCAAAATCACGAAGTCGGTGTCTACCCGGATGGCCGGACTGTAATGCCGAAGCGGCCTTCGTCTTCGCATTCATCCGTCCCACACACATTGAGCCGTTACGGCTTCGTCGGACACAGCGGATTGTTTTCTTGTGATGGCAAAGAAAAAAAAGAAAACAAACCAACTCTGATATTATTGTTTTATCGTGGAATTTCCATGGGTTCCCGCTAGTATATAGATACAAACAAATGAATGGATTTACATGAAATTTCCACCAAGGATGAACAATGGCATATTCTAGAGATGATTAAATTTTGATGAACATCCTAATCAGAATTTGGTTCTAGGAATTTTTGAAGTGATTCTTTATAATTGTGCGATAGGGAAGTTTTCATTATTTTTCCATCAAAAAGTAGGATAAACTTCCTTCAAAATCTTCCAAATGTCATGCCCTTGGCAGATGTTTGCCTTCTCCAAACACTCCTGTTTTTAGGTTGACTATTAATTTATCTGGATCAATTCCAAAATTTAGCAAGATTACAAGCAATACAACAGATTTTAATGGAACACAGAGGAAAAGCTGATCATGCAACAGGAAATTCATTAATATTTCAAATGGTTGTGGAAAAAAAGGCAGAAATATTTTGTTTTTGTTAATCACTTATAAGGTAATTTTCAGACTACAATGACACTTAGTGGAGAAGCACTGTATGTGCCACGGAAGAAATCATCAAATTTTGGAGTAATAGGAAGGTTTTTTGTGGTAATCGAGTCTTTTGAGTCAGGGTCAAACTGTTTTGGGACTACTTCTATTGGGTGGAATGACATAACGTTGAAACTTAGCTGAAGTTTGCCTGAGTGTTGATCATCCAAACCCGGCATTGATTCAAAGTGACATATGATCTCACATAGAGATCAAATATTACAAGATGAAACACTGAATATCAAAATGCTTCATCTATTCAAACATTGAAGCCTTCCTGACTCTTTGTGTTGTCTGGTATGAAAGTAGCTCTTTTCTTCAAAGTCAAACCAGAGGATATCCTTTGAAAACATCCTGACACTACAAGACTTGATGCAAGAATGTGTAATCTGACCCCACCAACCATCATGTTAGAAGAAACAATTTTAGTGCTGTGACCTCTGCATTGTGTTTTATCCCATTACCTTCCTGTACAAATAGGTTGCTGGAGATCAGAAGTACCACCCGGAATGTTTCACTTGTACGAGCTGTGAGATATTCATCGGGGATGGGGACACATACACACTTGTTGAACGCTCTAAACTCTACTGGTGAGATGATGTTGTAATTCAAATAAAATCGAAAATTGATTTACATGATGGCATGTAGGAAAAGCTAACAATAAAATGTAAAAGCAGAATCTTTGATTAAATGTATTAACATGTTAATAAATTTAATGACTGTGCTTCTGTGTATTTGTCTTCCCTGCAGTGGCCACTGTTTTAGTAAGGGTGTAGTATCAACTGCAACATCAGCGTCTCCGCTCACCAAAAGTCCCCACCTGGTGGCGCTGGTATCTTTCCCTCCCAATTTGGGCGGCCAACGAGGCCTGAATGTAACCACTGACCTCAGCCAGGAGAAAAAACCCCTTGTCACTGTTTCAGGGTGAGATTCTGATTGTAAGATGAGTATGAATGCTGCACTGAATGGTGGTGTAGTGATGTCATAAGGGCCACCAACATGTGAGGTGCTATTGGAGCCTACAGTTTAAGCTAGTCCAACGAGACGCTTGGCAGATTGCTCCCATGTTCAAAATGAAACGTGTTGCTATTTTAATTTCATGAACCGGTATTTTCAGACCTGACAAACTATATTTGTACTTTTCTTTAAACAATTCTAAATATGTATTTTGTCGACAGTAGTATTTATTTTGTGTTCTGACTGCCTAGCAGTCCTGTTATAATCAGCTTTTGTAAAGCTTAACTTGTTTGGAACATGAATGTTTGTACATTAGAGTATTTACAAAACCAGGCCGAAATACCAACTTTTTTCAAAAGCACTTGTTTCTGTTGTAGCTCCTACCCAATTACTCTTGTTGTCATTCTCAGGTTAGAAACTGCTGTCCTGAGCAGTGACCTCCATCCCACCATACACACTGGTGACCGAATACTGGAGGTCAACGGGATTCCTGTCTGCAACCTTTCCCCTGAAGAGGTAAACCACAAACCACCTGCTGATTCAGCAAGTACACGGAGAGACACGTTTGCACGAAAACATGACTTAACAAGGGACCAAAAATAATACACTGTGAAATGACAACACCATGTCCTTTCCTCTAGTTAAAATGTGTGGTTCAGGACACAGGCAGGCCGCTGCAGCTGACCATTGAACACAACCCGCAGTCTCCCAGTGACCATATCCACTCAAATGGTCCCCAGCATGACACTGGCCATTCAGATACTTGTATCCATGAAAAACTTTCTTCAACACATAAACTCTCAAGTGTTGAAGAAGAGCCGAGTCCTGGAGAAGAGACAGATGGTCCACCTAATCTCTCACCTCCTCAACATCAAGGAGTCATGGGAATGCGTTCCAGACATATTTTGTATGTACAGCCTCTAGGTTTACTTGACTGGTTACCCTCCTCTCTCTATTCACCTAAGCCTGTCTTTTCCCTGATAGGCGCAGCTGTAGTATAGATAAATGTCCTCTGTCCCCTGGATCATTGTCCCTCTTGTCTCAGAGGAGGGACATGGTACGTTCAGAATCTCTACGTGTGGACTCGTGTGGAGATCGAACTCATCGCATCTTCAGACCTTCTGATCTACTCCATGGAGAAGTGCTTGGAAAGGGCTTCTTTGGACAAGCTGTCAAGGTACAGCAGTTACACCATTCATCACTTTTACTTTATTTCCTGTCAGTTGACTGATTTTGATCAACATTATCACTAACCTATTGCTGTCAAGGTAACACATCAGCAGACAGGGGAGGTGATGGTGATGAAAGAGTTGATAAGATTTGATGAAGAGACACAGAAGACCTTCTTAAAAGAAGTAAGTGCTCAAAAGAAGAGTAAGATCTCATGTTTAAAGATGGAAGTAGCAGAGAATTAGCTCTGTATTATGGTACCTGCCAGCTACGTTTGTACACAAATAGCAAACAAGAATTTAATGTCAGGCAGTCTCTTTTGGTGTGCGCTGCAGACTTTATCAATGCTCCTCCAATGTTGATTTGCTGAATCACCATTGTGACCTTATTCTGGAATGTTGATTTTAGTATGCCTCCAGCGATTGCTTTGGTATACATGCCATGTTTTCAGTTGTTTGCAGAGCCGTGTGTACAGAGCTCATTTTAGAAACAATTCATGTGAACATAGGTTATAAAATAAAAAGAGAAACCTAAACTTTCAGAGGTGCTGTTTTGTAACAGGGCTATATATAGTACAAGACCTGGGTTTGATCAGGAATGTTCCCTAGGGCTATGTTAAACCCTTATTACACATTATAGAAAGATACTAGGTGTCTGTCACACTGATGAGCTATTTCCATGTTGATACAATGGCATTAGGCATTTGTTTTAATGCATTTCATCTCATTGGATACAGGTTAAGGTGATGCGCTGTCTGGACCACCCCAATGTCTTGAAGTTCATTGGACTGTTTTACAAAGACAAAAGAATTAACTTTGTGTCTGAATACATCCAGGGAGGAAGTCTCAGAGAGACCATCATGAAGATGGCAAGTTACCATAGCCTTTTGTATGATTGTTACCAAGAGAACCAAGAAATTATATGTTGGTCACTGCCTTATCAAAACAATCTTGTAGGACAAGGATTTTCACTGGAATATCAGAGTGGGCTATGCCAAAGACATTGCAGCTGGAATGGTGAGTTAATGCAGTCCTTTCAAAAAGTTGACCAAAATCTGCTCCCAATGCCCTCTAATGGACCTAATCTCCTCCTAAGGCATATCTGCACTCCATGAATGTCATTCACCGTGATCTGAACTCACACAACTGTCTGGTCAGAGAGGTAAATTGCAGTTCTAGTATACACATTAGCCTACATAGTATGTAGAATTAGTAATTATACTTAATTAGTACACAAAACAAACAAAACAAAACTTGGATTTTGAGAAACACAAATTGCATGGCACATGTAGTAAACTACTGAGCAACATGAAAGCATCAGCTACAATTCATTCATGAAGCATTCATAACATTTCCTTCACTCTCTTGTTCAGAACCAGTCCGTGGTGGTGGCAGATTTTGGACTGGCCAGGCTGGTGATGGATGAGAGCAATCGGGGCAGAACATCTTCTCTGGAACGACCTGGAAAGGGGAATCCGTCAGAGTTCCGCAGGCCTGGCCGAAGAAAACGTTACACCGTTGTAGGGAATCCCTACTGGATGGCCCCTGAGATGATTCGTGGTGAGAGCCTGAAATTCAGGATCATAACCCAAAGCAGGAGATCACACTGTCTAACTCAACTTTACAATAACAGTGTAAGACATTCTCTATATATGTGGTTCATACATTTGAATTTCTCCTGCAGGGAAAAGCTATGATGAAAAAGTGGACATCTTTTCCTTTGGCATCATGATCTGTGAGGTAAGTAAAAAAAACTGTAAAAACACATAGAGGTCCTGAAATAGATATTGGGGAATTAATAACCCTATGTTATTTGTATTAATCAGAATCTTACCAGTTTAAAGCTAAGTATGTATCTCTCTCTTAAGATAATAGGTAGAGTGAACGCCGACCCAGACTACCTTCCTCGAGCTAATGACTTTGGACTGGATGTTGTCCGTTTCCTGCAGCAGTGCCACCCTCCACAGTGCCCTTCAGCCTTCCTGCCACTTGCTGTCCTCTGCTGTGACATGGATGCAGATAAACGGCACGGTTTCACAAATACAACACTACTGTAACTCTAAATTTTCTGGAATGATGCCATCTATACTGAGCATAGATGTAGCTTTTATGAATGTCCCTTGTAGCAAATATTAAACCAAGAAATGCTGTGTTAGCAAACTAACCTGATAAAGGGCATAGTAGCACGTGAAATACTGTATTTAGGTCCACTCTGTATCCTCTCATCACAACTGTTTCTGTTTGAAATTTTCAGCCCTTCATTTTCAAAACTGGACGAGTGGTTGGAGAACTTGCTGATGCACCTGAACATAGGTCTACCCCTGCTTTCCGAGTTAGAGCAAATCCGTAGAGCATTCTGGCAGAAACAAAACCAACAAAACCTCCTTCACAACCAAGAAAAAACTCTTGTTTCCCATGACCACTATTCACAGCTACAAAGACAGAGTCCTGACCCCAAACAATGTTCGAATGAGGCAAACAGCCACACTGATGCTAATTACCTCGCTCAGAACCAAGACCAAAATGGCACAACTGGACACCATTCATGTGGACACAAGGGTAGTGATGCCAACCATACTGTGACCCAACTGACAGAGCACAACCAACTAGAAGAGAGTAACAACTACTCACAAGACAAAAACCACTCTATTTGTGAGTCTGTCAGCACAGACTCCAGCAAGAAAGGACAGACATGAAATGAGCATGAGGCATCACAACTGCTGCAGGGTAACAACTCATTGTTAAGTAAGCCCAACAGTAACAGAAGGATGTGCGGAGTCCTGTGGGACAGAACTACTGAGGGGGACAGAACTACCGAGGACAGCTCCTTCCTCTGACTGCTGGATCCAGCTGCCAAACAAAAACCTTTGAAAGAAAATATACAGTTTGTAGTGATAAAAAAAAACTTCATTAGTGCCTTCAAAGAAGTGGTTGAAAACTTCAACCTCAAGTCATTAAAGCTGTGTGTGGAAGACTGATGCATGGAAAATCTACAGAGGAAAACCAACATTGTATTTTACATTCTAAACAGTATCTGAGCACCATATTTCTCTGTTAACTATAAAATACTCAGGAAGCATGAACCTCTACCAACACAATCATTAATAAGCAATAGGTCTATCACTGTTCAAAGTGACACACAATCTGTACCTGGACTCAAAAACTCACCAAAGAAATTGAGTGTCTTCTTGACAAACACACCAACAAACATGATTGAACACACAACCTCCTGCTGCCGCTGGTGGAGGTGACCATTCTTGACCTGGTTTCACTTGAGCCAGGGTTCACATCCAGGCAGTACCTGCGTCCTTGAATTCTTCAAAATCTGTCAGTTCTGGGGAAAAAACTGTGCTCGTATCTTACTGGCCAACATTTAAAAGGATATTTCATTAAAATTGCCTAGTAAATTGTTGGCTATTACCAGCATTGTCATGAATCTGTGAAACACACGACACTTTATACTTTTCTTTAAACTACATTTCATATGCCAAGTATTTAGCAAAATGTTTCATACTGTGTATTTTTAGTTGTAAATTTTCAGACCACAGACAACAAACTATGCTGTGAACACAAAACTACAAATACAATATGGACCAACAGTGATCTCAATAAAGAGATTATACAATCAGTCAAAATTGAGTGATTTCAGGAGGAACTTTTCATTGTTTTTATAAATAAATTTACATGAATATTAAGTAGAAAATTAAAAAGGGGAGAGTTAATCAAACACATACCTGCTGTAGGCTGGTACAGACAGATCCAAGCATACTTTAGAAAAATAACACGTTTTGTTGGTGTGTATTGCAGCTTGTGACTGCAGCGTTGGAGTGTTTGCAGCCCCTCTAGACTTATACATGTAAGACTATTAGAGAGTGTAATTTATGTGTAAAATGTCTACTAATACGAGTGCAAATTTATAAAACAGAGATATGAAGTTACTTGAACCAGATGCCTGAAGTATCAGTGATAGCGTTTAACGCTCACGTTTGTAATTAAAGAAACGTGAGAGTTAACATTTTGTTATTTCCTGAAGGAAAATTGTATTTCCGGATTGATAACCCCAATGTCCAATTACGACATCAGGAGCGGAAATTTTAGAAACCAATCATAGTTCAGATGCGGCTACTAGCCCCGCCCCTTGAGTGCTCCGCTTAGAGCTCAGTGAAACACACGTTTGGTTTAAACGTCATGAGCTGCTCTGTTTTCCTGGTGGTTCTCTGATCTGGTGACGGTTTGAGGAGCATCATGGAACACATGTCTTCTCCGGTCAGGTTCCGCAACAATAAAAAAGGTACGTTTATCACGTGACATGTAGGATTCTGCTTTATAACATACGGACATTTATTCACTAAAAGTTGTTTGTTTTTTTTGTAATAGATGCTGTAGTTCCTTATAGCAGCCTCTAATATGCAGAAAGTAGTTGCATATTCTTGCATCTTATTCCTGTATCTTTATCCAGTATACACATGGGCTTGTGTGTGTGTGTGTGTGTGTGTGTGTGTGTGTGTGTGTGTGTGTGTGTGTGTGTGTGTGTGTGTGTGTGTGTGTGTGTGATATACTGCACATTGTATAGACTACCATCCAGTATTTTCCTTCTAGTTTAAGTCACACTGCTGCAGGGTATTTTTATTTCAGCATTAGTTTATTAATGCCTGGAGAGTAATCTATGTACTCAGTGACCATTAATAACTTATTGTATTATAAATTAGTGTCATCACTTCCTGTTCTCATAATTTGACTTGAACTTTTCTTATTTCCTTTTTTTTTTTTTTTACATTTCTGTGTTCAAAAAGCTGCAACTTACTCGGAAAAGGTGGTAGGATCAGTGTGTAGATTAGTGTTTAATGATAAGTGTTTGTAGCTTGTTGGTGTCAGTGTGTGTGTGTGGGTGTTTTAAGAGTTAAATCTTCACCGCCCACCCAACACCCCCCCCCCCCACCCTACCCTAACCCTGCCACAGCATTAGAAGCTGGGCTAAGCCTGCTGTTAAGCTGTGTGAGTAATGAGACCAGATGAGGCCTGTCCTCAGACGGGTCAGCAGAATGATGGGACTCTCAGAGTGTCTCTAGTGGGGCAGTGGAGGTTCGGCCATATTAGTCGTTTATTAGAGCCAATAGAATCATAACGCCACTAATTATATGTTTGTACTAGTTAATTCAAAAATCTATTACACTGGTTTCTTATCCGGGGTTTGAATGTAGGATTACCGACCTCCAGCTCCTCCCCACTGTACAGATGGAGGAAGGCCTCTGTAATGGTTTAATGAGATCACAGGTCAGGACTAATCAGTGGAGATGGGATGTAGACAACCACTACTACAAATACAGCCTGTTATTCAGACAGCATGGTTCCGAGTACCTGTTAAGTGTTTGTCTTTATATCTGTAGAATTACGCAAGAAAAACTTTCATTGTGACGCCTCCCCTTCCCACATATCTTTTTGTCTTATTAACAAATGTCAGATAAACCATAAAATATTATCAAAATATCAATCTTTAAAAATATCTTCTGATCTTGCATAACTTATCAGTTTCATCTTTTTTCATAAATGTTAATAATAACATCATATCTAAATTTATGGGGCCATATTTTTACAGAGATGCTTAATGACAAAGAAACGGAACATCTTATTTTTAGACTTGTGACCATCCTTATAAAACCACGCGTCAATCTGCTGCCTCCCATCTTAGTTGTCCAGCCTGTCCAGTGAGGACCCTGAGGATGCTCAGTTTCCTCACACTGTGAGGGATCTGCCTCTGATCCCTCAGCCTGGTGATCAGGACCAGACTCCCATCCATTGTGAAGCTGAGAGAAGTGGAACCGCATCCAATGGAGGATTCCCCAGAATTCCCGGAACTGTTTCTCTGCCGCGTCACATCCCCGGCTCACAACACGGCTCTCCGACGGTCCCCCTCAGATCCAATCATGTGAAAGCAGAGGCGGAGCTCCAGGCGCTGCCTCTGAGGCAGCTCGTCTCTCAGGTGTCGGTGGACTGTCCCTCCAGCCCCGGTTCACGTCCACAAAGCCCCTGGTGTCGATTCGACCCCTACGACTCTCCAGAGGTGTGTTTATCTGGGTTCAGTTGGTTCTGTGACGACCATCTGCTTTCTGTCCTATTGTGTTGTTTTCTACAGTCGTGCTCTCTGCTTCTGTGATGTAGTTCTTTCTTAGTGTATGGAAATTGGAAAGTCAGCAAAATAAATGTGTGGAAATTTCATTATTATTTCATTCCATAGAAGATGAAAAGTAATAAATGGGTAGTAATAAGTGGCAATCTAATATATATTCAGAAAAAAGTGAATGGCACTTAACTCATAAAAGGAAGTATTAATAGGAAGTAATAATAATAAAACAACAATAGGAGTATAATAAAACTCTCCAGGGATAATACATTATATTTGCTTGAATATTGACAAGTGCCTGTTCTAAATTAAAGTTCCAGTTCTGTCTGAAGGAAAGATCTCTTGTTATTTACCCCAGAATTGTCTCTTCTAACATCAAAACTAAGAATGTACTCCCAAAGTAATCCCTACTTCACCCCGACTGTCAGAGATTGAGTCAGCCGAGTGCAGCTGATTCTTTAATAAACATGAATAAAATACAGTCTGTCAACACTGAGGCCAGACATCAAGTTGTATGTTAAAAACAGAGCTACATGTTGATGTGGCTCAGGAATAATGTATTAGAAAACAGGCTCCAGAAAAGAAATATTAAATCTCTGAAGGTTTGATAAATGACTGTTCAGTCAGACAAGAAAGGATTTAGGTAGTAAAATCCATTTTTATGATCAAGTCAATCAACCTTTATTTATATGGCGCTCCCTTTAGTAACAGAAAAGTTCTGGAAAGAGGAAAACTGCTCCAGTGTTCCAGGATTATAAATTGAGTTCACTTAATAGTTTCTTTAAACCAGCTTGTGTGTTTCTTTTCTACAGGATCAGGATAAGGAGTATGTGGGTTTCGCTACGTTACCAAATCAAGTTCATAGAAAGACGGTGAAGAAAGGATTCACATTCACTCTAATGGTGGCGGGTGAGTTGTCACATATGTCAGATAACTGGGACGCTTTTCTCTGATGGAGGCTGTTATTATGACTGAATATAACATCATTCCATCGAAGGGCTGTACAGATTGAAGGATTTAACATTAATAAAAAACTGAAAAGTAGGATGTGAAAATGTGAGACCAAATGACACACAGGTGCTCTCTGTTATTGTTAGTCATCTAGGTCAATATTGGATCATTCAGAAGTCATCAGGGAACTTCTGGAGTCGGTTAGCTGAGCTGAGAGAACAGGGGGCCGATACTTTTATACATACCTACTTTTCAGTTTTTTATTTGTAAACACAATATAAAATGTTGAATAAATTTGGTTCCACTTCACGATTGTGTCTCACATGTTGTTGATCCATGAAAAATATTTTCAGTTTGGTATCTTTAAGTTTGAAGCCTGAAATGTAGCAAAATGTCAAAAAGTTCTTGGGGTGGCCAATACTTTTGCAAGGCACAGTAATATTTCCCTCTTCCTGTCTGCAGGAGAATCGGGCCTCGGTAAATCTACACTAATAAACAGTTTGTTCCTCACGGATCTCTACAAAGAAAGGAGGATTCCTCTCGCTCAAGGTGACATTACTTTTATTTTTTATTTGTATGTAAAGTGTGAAATGTGTGTTTGTACACATCAGAGGTTTAGTCGCTTTGTTTGTCTGAGCAGAACGAATCAATCAAACCGTCGACATCATCAAACACACAGTCAGCATCGAGGAGAAGGGAATCAAACTGAGGCTCACCATCATCGACACGCCGGGATTCGGAGATGCCATCGACAACACTGAATGGTGAGAACACTGCTTTGCCATGGTAACGTAAACCTTCCCTGCTCCAGATCAGGTCACGTTAAATAAAGCACCGGCTATCAATCAGTCAGTTCTCTTTCTGTCATTCCTAGAGAATCCTGGAGCTCAATGGGAGTTTCATGACTTTCATATCCTGCTGGTTGAAAGTCAAAGCCATTTCATTTTCCTCCTGTATACAAGAAATCTGATTCTGTCAGTATAGAATTTGTTATTAATACTGTAATTACTTTTTAGTTACTCCAAAGTTCCTGACGCTAGCGAAGCTGCAGAATATATTTATTTCATGTGAAGAACAGCTTGTCAGATCCACTCCTGCCCTGATGTTGAGGGAGCAGAGCTTTTAAGCTTTTCTGTGTTTGGTGATATGCTGCAAACACCCCATGTGAATATTAAGATGTTGATATAACAGTTAGATTGTGTGCTAGCTGTGTGTTGTGATGTGATGTCTCATAATATATCCTCTGCATTTGGAGCTCGTTTTTGGGTCACCGGCCTCGGGTGGCTGCATCACTAACAGAGTCGTTATGTGTCTCCATCAGCTGGAAAGAAATAGAAGACTACATCGACCAGCAGTTTGAGCAGTACTTCAGAGACGAGAGCGGGTTGAACAGAAGGAACATCCAGGACAACAGAGTCCACTGCTGCCTCTACTTCATCTCTCCCTTTAGCCACGGGTACGCTAACGCGTCTGTGAATGAAACCAGTACAACAGTTACTGCAGCAGTCTTAACTAAACATTGTGTGGCTGTATTAACGTGTGTGTGTCCTCACACACATGTGTGCTGTCTGATTATTAGCCTTCGACCTCTGGATGTGGAATGCATGACCGCCCTTCATGAAAAAGTCAACATAGTTCCTGTTTTGGCCAAAGCTGACAGTCTGACTAAAGCAGAGGTCTGCAGAAAGAAGAAGAAGGTATGAGATCATGAACACACACACACACGCACGCACGCACACACACACACACACACACACACACACACACACACACACACACACACACACACGTCAATATGCATCAATCAATATGAATCACTCTTTAAAAATGAGCATAAATAGCATTATTTGTTATTATTATTTATTATTATTATTATTATTATTATTATTATTATTATTATTATTATTTGTTATTATTATTATTTGAGGATGTTGATAGAGAAGTACAGAGAAGACCAGAGGGAGCTGCATTGTGTTTTTGTAGATCTGGAGAAAGCTTATGACAGGGTGCCCAGAGAGGAACTGTGGTATTGTATGAGGAAGTCTGGAGTGGCAGAGAAGTATGTTAGAGCAGTGCAGAACATGTATGAGGACTGTAAGACAGTGGTGAGGTGTGCTGTAGGTGTGACAGAGGAGTTCAAGGTGGAGGTGGGACTGCATCAGGGATCAGCTCTGAGCCCCTTCTTGTTCGCTATGGTGATGGACAGGCTGACAGACGAGGTTAGACAGGAATCTCCATGGACTATGATGTTTGCAGATGACATTGTGATCTGTAGTGAGAGCAGGGAACAGGTGGAGGAGAAGCTGGAGAGGTGGAGGTTTGTCCTGGAAAGGAGAGGAATGAATGTTAGCCGCAGTAAGACAGAGTACATGTGTGTGAATGAGAGGGACCCAAGTGGAAGAGTGAGGTTACAGGGAGAAGAGATCAAGAAGGTGGAGGATTTTAAGTACTTAGGGTCAACAGTCCAGAGCAATGGAGAGTCTGGAACAAAGGTGAAGAAGCGTGTCCAGGCAGGATGGAACGGGTGGAGGAAAGTGTCAGGTGTGATAGAAGAGTTTCAGCTGAAATGAAAGGAAAGGTGTACAAAACTGTGGTGAGACCAGCGATGTTGTTTGGTCTAGAGACAGTGTCACTGAGGAAAAGACAGGAGACAGAGCTGGAGGTAGCAGAGATGAAGATGCTGAGGTTCTCTCTGGGAGTGACCAGGAAGGATAGGATCAGGAATGAGTACATCAGAGGGACAGCACATGTTAGAGGTTTTGGAGATAAAGTCAGAGAGGCCAGACTGAGATGGTTTGGACATGTCCAGAGGAGAGATAGTGAATATATTGGTAGAAGGATGCTGAGTTTTGAACTGCCAGGCAGGAGGCCTAGAGGAAGACCAAAGAGGAGGTTTATGGATGTAATGAGGGAGGACATGAAGGTAGTTGGTGTGAGAGAAGAGGATTCAAAGGACAGGGCTAGATGGAGGAAATTGATTCGCTGTGGCGACCCCTGAAGGGAAAAGCAGAAAGGAAAAGAAGAAGAAATTGCATTATTTGTCATATAAGATTCATGTTCCATGGTATTCAGTTGACAACTCTAGTTGGTAAACTCGTCCTTACAGTGTGTTTGTTGGTGATTCTATGGTTTTATATTGAGAGAAGTCCTCTACTGAGAAGCTCTAGGCTCCATTGTATTCTTGTTTTTCCCTCCAGATCAGAGAAGAGATCAAACACTTTGGGATAAACATCTACCAGTTTCCAGAGTGCGACTCAGATGAGGAAGATGACTTTAAGGAACATGACCAGATCCTCAAGGTTCATCATCTGACTCCTTCTAACTACGCTGATTCATCAGGAAAGAGAATTATGGTTGTTGTTTTGATCCTGTCTACAGGACAGCATCCCTTTTGCAGTCATTGGGAGTAACGTTCAGGTGGAGAATAAAGGACGTAGGCTCAGGGGTCGTGCCTATCCCTGGGGGGTTGTGGAAGGTATTTCACACCGTTAAATGTTTTCTAGTTTCATTTTAATGTTTAAAACTTATTCAAACACGGTACGGTATCACACTGTCGTTTGATTGGTCAGTGGAGGACCCTGCTCATTCGGACTTCCTGCTGCTGAGGAACATGCTGGTGAGGACACACATGCAGGACCTGAAGGAGGTGACGCAGGAGATGCACTATGAAAACTACAGGGCGGAGTGCATCCACAAAATGACACGCATGGTGGTGCAGGAGAGGAAACGCAGGTGGGTGGAGTCAGGCCACATGTTTACAGGCTTTGATTGGCTGGTACTCACCTGAATTTGTACACACCTGAGTGTGACTGTGTGTTTTAGTCTGCTTGAAAGGCATCAAGAGTTAGGAGACGCAGATTTTCCTTTGCCACTGGCCGCCGTCGACACACAGAAGGAAAGACTCATCCTGGAGAAAAATGAAGAGGTACGTCTCTCTTCCTGCCTCCCTCCCTCATTCATCCAGATACATTCATCCCTCCGCTTTGGTCCTTCCTCTCTGCAGCTGAGGAAGATGCAGGAGGTTTTGGAGAGGATTCAAGAGCAAATGCATCACAGTCACAGAGGTGGATGTTGATTCTCCCATAATTCCCAGCGAGATGAGGTTGAATGAGGAGCTCTCAGAAGGACAGAGGAGAAGACCCCGTCCACAAGTCAACCATATTTCATCCAGGCCTGTTTCATTTTCTCTTGTCCTGTATTTTAAAGTGAGAAAGGCTGGAATCATTCTTTTCCTGGTAAACACTGGAAAGTTTCTGTGAATCAGAACAGAGAGGGGAACTTGTGGGTAATTGCACGGTACTCAGGCTTGCAAAGGAGCATCAAGCAAGCTGATTGGCTGATCTAACACCTGTCGGAGATTAAATCCAAACAATAAAAATAAAAAAACCAAATTAAAGTTAAATTGTTGGTTGCGCTGGTCCATTGAGAATCACTGCAGTCAGGAACGCTGATGTGGATACGATAATTACTGTATAAGGTGTTTTAAACGCCAGTTGTGTTACCTGAGAAATTGATGGTGCTTATGTTTTTTGTTCTTTTTAATGTTAACATTTGTTTTAGATTAAATTACAATATTCATTACAATAAGGAACTAAAAATTGTAATTTGATCACAACTATGCCTGTAAATTTGGAATTTGATGTGTTTTTAACTGACACTTCCTTCATGTCATGTATTGTTCCAGGATGTCACCTGTATTAGTGTTGTCACACGTCCAGGAGTCATTGACTCAAAGTTTCGATCAAAGGTGTAGCAACATTTTTAAAGTTGTATTCTCAGTCATGTTTTTGTATTCAACACATTTTTTTTAATTGTTAACTGTTATTTTAACAACTATTCAACTGTATTTTACACAATTCTAATAAATACAGGAGCACAATATGCTGTAAATGTAATAAGAATCTTTATTATTTCATCAGCATAATTCTTCATTAATATGTCGGATCCATTATCATCATTGTTATGTTAAACAGTGGACAGTTAGATCTAAAAGGCAGCCCAAAGTGTACAGGCGATATATAACTTAAAACTTTCTCCATAGGGAAAACATGTTTTTATACTCATATATAATATCAAGGTAGCATGAGGTCCAAGATCCTGCTCACGTTATACAGTATTGTACATGGTCCCAAAAGATAAAACAGAAACATTAAAAAATTGAAATAAAGAAACTAAAAGCAATCTACATGCAAAATTAAAAAAAAAAAGAAACAAGCATTTTAAAATTTGAAGATACATACACTCATATATGCCAAAACGTGCATAGATCACAAATTTACAAAACTTTCATACGTACATACAAATATTACAAAACTCAAATTGAATATTAGCAAGGAAAGAGAAATGAATTTTTTTCCTTTTAGTTTTTGTGTTTTTTTTCCTTTTTCCACTCCATATCTCAGTCCATCTCACAAATTAAAAATATTAAATCACACAACAAAAAACAAGTAGGACAATGAATCTCTTCCATTTGCTCCTTGTGTCGTGTTTTGCCAAAGTTGTCACAGTGTTCAGGAAAACTGAGTAGAGGCACACACGAGCATCCAAACAGGCTCATCACTTGTGTATAAAAAGTGCCTGCTACGTACACACACACACACACACACTCCATTGACGACAAACTGTCAAACAGAAAACGGAGCCATGCTACAGATACAGTAGGATTAACTATAGAATATAAAACATATTAAATACAGTCACATGTACGGACACACAGAAACAGCAGAACAGGCGAGGAGCACAACCACACCACATTGGTTACAAACACCAAACACACACACACTGATGAGATCTGATGGTGGAGTAGAGAGTAGGACTTTATTGATCCTTTAAGGAAGTTCCGTCAGGGAAATTAACTCAGTGTGTGGTGTGTCGGCTTGTGACAGCGTTGTGAAGCCATGAATGTTTTGAGGATGTGAACATAAATACATAAACACAAACACATCAGACACATAAAACACACTCACACAATCAGATATTTCTAATTTTGAAATTAAAGTATTTTGGATTTGAGTAAAGTGTAATCCTTCTTTGCATGCCAGAATCATCATACTAGACATGAACTTTTTACCTTTCGCGACCATTCTTTGAGAAAAAAACAACATTTCCCTGGTTTGAAAAAGAAAATCTTAGTCCTAGTTTGCATTCAAGCTTTACCAATGCTAGCTCACAAATTTCTCGGCTGTTTTGTCACCTGACCCGAGTTCCATACCATATGTAATACCATCAGAAACATCAGTCAGGATTATGGATTGCAGCTAGATTTGACGACAGCCAGCAGAGGGCGCTGTTGCATCAGTGTGAATGATCAACCTGTTACCTCTCTGCGGGAGCGACAAGAACAAGACTGTCACCGAGTGTTATCAGGGCAAGTAGCTGTGGTTGGAGGGATGACGACAACTTTTGTGTCACTTTAAATAAAAATAGGCATCTGAAATAAGCAGACTTATTAAGTATGATATGCGATTTAACAGCGTCATTGGTCATAAAACAGTAATGAAGAGAAATCTCACTGAGACAGTGTGTGAGTTCAGACAGATTCTGGCTGCTTTCCGAAACGGTTTCTGGCATAAAAATATCACAAGCGAGTACAAAGAGTTGACAGAAATCAATGCTATTGAATAATATATTTTGTATTTTAGGGATTAACTTCAATTTGTCACAGTGAATTCATTCTCGTGCCCGGAGTGTCCCCCGCCTCACGCCCTATGCCGCCGAGATAGGCTCCGGCTCCCTGTGACCCGCTGTGGCGAATATAGCGGTGGTAATCTGAAGATGACTGACTGAATTCACTGTGTCTTTATCTAAAGTCAAATTTATCTGTGCAAGTCTTTAAACATTAGTTACTTTTTTAAAAGAGAGGGAAGCTTAAGACATTTAACTGATCTGTTTAAAACAAAAAACATTCAAACTTTAGCAAAAATCCAATTTTTCATCCAAAATTGATTTTACAGTTTTCTGCTAGGCGTCCCGTGGTTAATGTTACTGTTGTTCTACTTTTAAACCCATCATAAACTATAAGGAACTATAGGTTGTGTTCTCCCTCTACTTGACTCCACAAAGCCAATAATAGCATCACTTTTTTTTTGTTTTCTCTAAGCAGTTTGGCTCCACTGTCATTATTACGCTCTTCATTACTTTTCCTTTCGCAAGGCGTTTGCTGGCGAGTGCAGTGGTGCAGCAGGTTTTGTGCTAGGATTGGGGGCGGCTTGAAAGAGAAAAATAAAAGTAGAACCAACAAAAATAAACTTTCCTGTCGGAGTTGCTGCGATGACGCTTTATTTGCTAATCGATCACATCCCTGTGTTTAATTCATCCCTCCTGCTCTCTCATACATCGGCCACATTAGATCACCAGAACAGCCAAATGGCAACATCAAGACACGAACGCACAATGAGCAAATATTGCATCACCATGGCAACAGCCCAACGAGAAACACCTTACTTTCATACGTTTTTCCCCTCAGTAACTGGACGATGGGTTAAGGTAAATATTTGATGCCTGAGTGTGATCTGAGCTTATTATATTAGTGCTTCTAGTTGTGAAGGAAAGAAGGGAGTAAGGAAGGAAGGAAAGAAGGAAGGTAACGTTCCTGTCTTTGCACTGCAGACAAATTGTCTTTTTTCCACAAACAAAGGCCAGACCCACAGACTCTGCTTTAATGCTGCTGTTCACAAACCACCAGAGCTCAGACTGACAACTCTGGAAATATTGATCACAAGTGTTTCAGCTGATTAGTTGTGTGACAGTTGTGAACTTTTGTCTCTACCAGAGATTCCCTGCTATTGATTATTTGATAGGAGTGTAAAAACTATTCCAGAAGTTCTCCTTCTTGAGCTTCAATTCAATTTCTCAAGCCAGTTTAAGTGTGCTAACAGGGAACGTTGGCACTGTAACCATGGTGACCGGGTTGAGGACGGTGGTCTGTCCCACCAGCTGTGGGTGGGGGGCCAGTACGGCGGTGGGTTTCCCCAGCGACGGGTTTCCCTGGCTCATGACGGCGGCGCTGTTCACCTGGGCTCCGTTAGCGTTGGCTTGAGGGTTGGGCTGGACGTGAGGGAGGGTGTGATGGGTGAAGGCGTGGGTGATGTGGCCCACCATGGTGGGCTGGGACACAGACATCCCCTGGGGGTAGAGAGTCGGTAGGTGGGATGGTAGGGGGCCCCCCAGGTGAGCCACCGGGTGGACCGTGATGTGTCCGATAGGCTGGGCGGCTATCTGTTGGTGAGTGGCGGCGGGTGCGGGAGTCGCCGCCATAGGCTGCGGGGTGGTGGAGGCGGGGCCAGGTGACGGGGCTATGTGTGTTAAGTGCTTGTGATTGGCAGGCAGGCCGTGATTGACAGTCTGGATGACTGAAGGGTGGGAGACAGCGGCGTGAGCGATGACGGTGGGCTGGACCTGCACCGTCGGGGGTTGGATGGGATGAGCTGACAGCGGAGGGGGCGGACCCGGGGCAGGACCCGGAGCGATGGCTTGAGGGGGAGCTGAGGGAGGGGTTGTCGTCAAGACACCAGAGAGAGGCAGGGCGCTGTGCTGGATTGACAGGTGAGAGGGGAGCAGCGGCTGTGCTTGTAAGATGGGAGCCGTCTGTTTGGTGTGGGGCACGGGAACAGGAAGTGAGGCGGTGACATCATCATCAACGTCCTGCTCAAAGTTGTCTTCTCCTTCTGCAAACCAGAGAGCAAAAACATCAGCCATTACGCCACAAGCCATCAAACTGTCGTGCGTCACTACAGGAGTGTTTAGATGAAATTGAAACCATTCGCTGGGATTCACTTTGACAGCAGATTTCTTTCGTGTGGGACAGACGGGGGTGTTACTGTTCTATTTATGAGCTTATTACTTCCTACCACTATTAACCAGAGACAAATCTGATCTAATCTGCAGAAGAGAAAAAGACAATAAATAAAAATAACATGAATGGCAAAGAATGCCTTTATTGTCCAAAGCTGCATGAGAACAGTATGTGAAAACTGACTGTTCTGAAGTGTGCATTATAATACAATCACATGCTAACACGTGTCTGCATTAACCAGATATTCCTCCACACTTTTAATGTCTTTGTTTGGTTATTTGTGATGGTGCCCATGGTGCCCATCGTTACTATATACAGCCTCTTTTTGCAAAGTTGCAAAAATCTGAAAACGCTTTAAGAGTCTGATGAAGGTTTGGATGACCGCTTCTCCTGGGAAGGCTCCAACAAGGGAGGGATAGGGCTAAGTGTTGATGAGGCTACGGTGGAGACTTGGGCACCAACATGAGCCACAGAGTTGCTGCCCCTCACTGGTGTACCTGAGGCTGTGGAGGTGGACGCCTGGTCGTCCTCCGGCTGAATGGTCTGCCTCAGGACTCGGTCGATCTCGATGACATCCATGCACTGGCTGAGGTCGTTCTTCAGCTCAGCCAGACGCTGCTGCGTGGCGATCTTCTCTCTGGCCAAACGCTCCATCTCGTGCTCGTACTCCTTCTCCTTCCTCTTGAGAGTCTGACAGCACAGACAGACGACAGGGGTCGATTAGGATCGCTCATACATGTAGAAACACTTCTGACTTATGACTATGTAAATCTAAAATTTGTCTCAAATAAAAGCCTTCATGCAGCAGGAAATAAGAAAGGCCAGAAAAATATTGACTTCATTAAAATGGAAACACACCACCTAATGACCAGAAAGAGATCAGAAAACACAAACAGAAATCGTGTCCTTATTTCTTATAAATGGAGAACTGGACCACTATTTGGGAACATCCCTTGCGTTCATTTTATGAAACCATTTATGTTTCAATACTACATTTCAGAGAACTGGCATTGCTGGAGCATAATGAATTCCAAACAGCTATTTCTTGTTTGTTTTTTTTTGTTTGTTTTTGCCTTGATTTTTTGTGCAGTTTAGGTTAAAGTCTCAATCTGCAAAAACCTAAAATCTGTACAACACCCCAGTTTACCAGTAACATGGTGTGAGTGAAAATCAAGGCTTCTTCTACTGAAGCTCCAGCCAATTCCAGAATATAATTCTTATCATTGAAAAAAACAGGGTCAGAGTGGAACCAAACGTCCAGATTGATTTTACTTCCACCTACTAATCAAATTCATCATTGCGCCAGCATTTCTGACGACACAGTGTGAACATTCGTAACACAAAGTTCAACAAAGGTATTCATTCCTGTTTTGTAATGAGCCTGAGAGATGAGACAAAGAAGAAAAGCACAGCAGGACACGCAGAAAGAAAGATCACTCAAAATACAGGAAGACAGAATGCTGATTTTCCAGCTCCGCTACGTCGTTTCTGTGACCCAGTTTCTGTTTAGGTCAGCTGATGCCTGAGCGCCGAATTGTACAAAGGGCTAAGGACTTTAACACAGATTATTAGGAAGGCACGAGGGAAGGGGGCGGGGGGGTAGTTGGGTAGGAGAGACAGAGGATAGAGAGGTGGGAAAGCAAAAGGGGTCAGGAATGAGGTTGGTAAACAGAAAGAAGCCACACATTAGCACATTTTTCTGCTGCACTTCGTGGCGTCTAGAGGACTTCACGACTGATCGAACGTTTCTGATCCAACTACACAACTCTGGATCTCTCTGCGTCCTTGCTTTGCTCACATTTCTAATTAACAAAACAACAACAACACTTCAGACCTCTTACTATAGCTGTAAAGTCAGATATTAGTTATTCTGAAATAAACACTGGAAATTGTTGCAAATCCACTCAAATATTCCCAACAGTTAGTCTCTGTTGTCTGAATGCGTTGCTGGTGAACCTGAGAAACTCCTGCAGCCTTCAAGGCACAGCGTGACTCTTCTGCTACACGTCATCAGGCTCTAGTTGACCACAGGTGGACTAAACTGCTTGTGTGTGTGTGTGTGTGTGTGTGTGTGTGCGCGCACCTAATTTCAAGGTCTCCTCACACCAACCCACCATTGGGCCAGCAGCAAATCACCAAGGAAACAGCTGTCACCCATAGCAGTTTCCTTGGCAACATCGTGCGCAAGGATTCGTCTGCCTGAGCAGCAGCTTGTATAGGAGCAAACGGATCGATCTCATTGGCTGGAGTACGGGGGAGAGGGGGCTGGGGGTGGGGGTAATTTTGTATGTAAGGAGGATTGTGAGTGGACGCTAGCCAGGTGGACACATCACATCAGTCCCGACGCCGACCCATAAACCCCTTTCTTCTCTTTCACTTTCATCCGCCATTCTAGCCCCCCCACCATTGCTCCCTCGACACCCCCCCCCCTTTCCTTTGTCCTCCCTCATTCAACCTGTCCTCTTTAATAAAACAGGAGGTGAACATGCGCGACAGGTGTCTGTCTGTCTGTCTGCGTCTCAGGTCTATCGGAGTGAACAAGGAGACGCTTAAAGCTCTGAAAGCTCATCACCTAGGATCACTGATACAGTGGAAATCGATCAAGTCTTTTTAACCACACTAACACCGGTCGCTATGGTTATCAAGTGTCTGCGTCGAACGAGAAAATAACAGAAGAAAAAAGAAAGAAATTCAGTGACATGACGGTTGAAAAGCTGAATCTGTTCCAGCGTTCTGGCCGTCAGAACGCCGTCACACCGCCCCGGTGGTGAAAAGGCTTCCTGACACGATCTCGGCCGTGTAGCAGAGCGGGTGAGCGGCAGTGACGTCATCGGACTGGCTAGCCATGTGCTCAGACCGCACGTGGTTCGGGGAGAGGGAGGGAGGCAGGTTCAAACCAGGAGAGGTACGGAGGGGGAGGGAGGGAGGTAAAAAACCGAGAGAGCGACTCGTTTACAACAGAACCCTGTCGCTGATACTTCATACGGCAGGAGGAGGAAGGCAGAGGCCATGGATTCAGCTTACGAAGCTTCACAACGAGGATATCCAGGATTTGAAATGAAATATTTTCGGGATCAGTTTTTGTCTCTCTGTGATCACTTTATTAACCATGTTCTCATTAAACAATCCACCTTCGTTTTCCTGCAACACATCTTAGATTTAAATGTCCTGAGAGTTTTGTCAAATGTGATGTATTGGAGTATTTTTAATTTTACATATAAAAGTCACACATCCCCATCAAACAAGTATCTATCCTGGGGTTAATGACCTGTATCTGATAAGTAGATATGATCCACGTCAGCTTGTTTATTGGTTGGTTGTTCTATTACTGGTTGGATGAAGGATGGAGCGCAGGCTGGGATAAGAACCCATTACATCCTGGTACAGACCGTGACAAAAGAGTAAATCTAGGGCTTTTTCTTTCTGTATTTCTTCAGGGTATCGGGTTGTTTCACTATTATTATTTGTAGGATTCAAACTTTTTTTGGTTAAAGTGGAATTATAAGACACTTTGAGTCTGTGGTATGGTTCTAAGTCTCTTCTTGAAAACAAATGAAGTAACAATGCTGTGAATCTCTTGAAATGCAACCTGTAGCTATGTCACCTGTAAAGAACGGGATTTCACTTGACAAGGAGTTCATTGAAAGGACAGACAGGTGGATGTCGAGCAGACATGCGGATGTTGTCGTGACAACAAATGACATTTAGATCGATTACTTGAGCAGCTCTATTGCAGATAAATGTGAAGAACTTGTTGCGTCTCCCCGGCTCAGGATGCTATTGAGTTTCAGCGATATTGAGCGATGATATTCTTGAGGACGGGTGTCCACGCTTCTTACTACCCGTGTATCCGTCCTTGAGGAGTAGACCCACACACACTGATGCTACCTTCCTTTAAAAGGGATGGCGATGGTCATCCGTCTCACCTGTCTGCTATTTCCTGTGCCGCTGGCTCTGTGAAAGTCCATCTCCAATCCTTCTGACCCCACCCCACCCCTCAAAGCCTACAGCCGCCGTTGTTTCAAATCATGGCCATCTCATGGCCTGATTTAGTTCCTTCCACTGGACTCGAGGTCACGAGTCTGACTCCCCGTCAGAACCACAGCATGAAGCTCAATGCAACCATTCATTTCTGCTACAGTGCAAAAACCCTCCCTGTTGTACCCCTATAGACCGACCCAGCTCACTATGTCAGGCTACACAGTTCCCTCCCCCACGCCATCCTCAGCAATGCACTGCTGGCTCAACACTCATCTACAATGTGCTACTAATCTTTCCCCACAAAAATGTTCCTCTCATCATTTCCAGCACTTATTTCTTGGGAAAAAAACCCTTCTTCCTTTTCTTAAGGCATGACATTACAGGAAAATGTCACTCACACATGAGAACCAAAATACAGTTCTTGAGTAAAGTAAAAACAGAATTTTTAACAAAGTTAAGAATTTTTTTTTTTGATTTTCAATTACTTTGCTCCCAGAGCTGAACTGATCAATCCAAGATGAGGAAGATGAAAACCACAAGAGCTCAATGTTCCCCAGACACTGTGGCGGGATCACATCACAATGTGGAACCTCACAGTCTCTCCATGTTGGAAAGGTGAGCAAAACGCATCTCAACTCTACCTGTATGTAACGCAAAGCGCTGCGGAGAACACTGAGGTTGGATGTTTTCTTCTCGTCGACATTTGGAACGTTCTTCTTCAGCGTCTCAAAACATTCTTTGAGGTGCGCTCGCCTGAAGAGACACGAGTCAGAAACGAGAAGGAGTCACACGTTTGAAACAGGCGTTACTAAAAGAGGTTTCTTATTCTGGTGTAGGGTTGAGGCAATGCTAAAACCTTCATACGGCTGTGATCTGTTCATAACACACAATATATACAAACCTGTGTGTGTGTGTGTGTTTGTGTGTGTGTATGCTGTGGCTACACTCCTTGTGAGTTAACACTAACTGCAGCGACAAGAAGTCACACACACGATGACTAACCTGTTCTTCTCCAGTTTATTATGCACCTCTCTGGTTCCCGCTCTGAAAACACAAAAAAATCGATTAACACAAGCAGACGTTAACCTACACTACTATACTGAACACACACACACACACACACACACACAAACCCACCCTCCTGGTCTCCTCTTTCCCTCCATCCCCCTCATGTCCTCCATAGTCACTCCATTGGGCCGTGCCTGAGATGTGGGTGAGGTCTGATGGGGCACCAGTGCATGCTGGGAGCCGGAGCCATTAGTACTGATGGAGGCTGTGTACTGAATCTCGACCTGAGGCTGTGATTGACCAGGCTTTGCAACAACCAGCTGTTGACTGCTCTCCACCTTCATCTGGGGGGTGCACAACAGATGAGGAGAGGCCGGCTGCTGCTGCCTTGGAGGGGTTGAAGCGTTCTTAGCTGGCGGTGAGCTGTTGAGAGTCGTTGCCATGGCAGCAATCGGCGTTGTGAGTGGAAGGGGCGGGACCGACGGTGTCGCAGTGACGACTGGGACCATTGGGATGACGGCAATGGGGACTTGAGACGGTGGGAGTGATGGCGGCTGAGGGGCGGGGGGTTGATGAGGCTGCTCGCGGTGAGTGTCATCGCTCCAAGAAATGTGGTTGGCTCTGACTGATGGAGACAGTGAAGTCACGAGTTCCACGCGCCTTGACTCCACCTCCCTGTTGATGAACTCCTTCTCCTTGCGCTGCTCTTGCTCTGCAGGAAATGAAGAAACAAGGTGTGCATAGGATTGAGTACTCAAACGTAACAGACGACACCAAACATGGCAGAAGAACAAGGTGGAAGAGGAGTAAACGCAACCGACCTGAGATCACAGTGAACTAGTATATTTATGTCTAAGGACACAGAAGATGCAATTCAATTTCTACTGATGTCAAGTTGTATGAGAATTACGTTAAAACCACTTTAAATATTACCAAAAATCATAACATCATTGATAAAGCAAGTCAAAAAAACAACTATGAGATGCTGGACTCCACAGCAGCATACATTATTACACTGAATGCTGTACAGCAGTTCTTCAGATGAAATAAACTCTTCATGTTCCATTTGGGCGTTACGAAAGAAATTTCGAGTTACGAAAGGTGAAAATACAGTATGAGCTGCTACCCGCAGCTCCTAAAGTTTCATGCACACAACATTCTTTTAGCTGCTCTGCCATTGGCTATTACCTAGCATCCTATTGGCTAAGAGGGACCTCTGTGTGTCGCTAGATAGGTGTCTATGCAGCGTCCTCGTCATTCGGCCCATGATGTGTTCTGATAGTTTTACACAAATATATTAACTTTTTGAGTATTCGCTATGGACCCCAAGAAAGTTACGGAGAAAAGAGGAAAAGAAAAGATGAAGAAAAGAGTTTCTTCGTCCGTACAAACAAAGCAAGAGATAATAAAAAAACATGAAAGAGGGATGCATTTGGTTGATCTCACCAAAGAATATGGCCTTAATGCATCTACAATCGCAATTTTATTAAAACAAAAGAAAGTTTAAGGAGTTTAAGGCATTGCGTGGGTGGTTGGAGAAGTTCAAAAGGAGGACAGGAATTCACTCTGTTGTTCGGCATCGTGAGGCAAGAGCGCATGAACCAAAGAGGGCAAAAAACAATGAGGACAGCAGTTAAAAGGTAAATGACCATCATTTTTATTTTTTACTCTTTGTTTTTTACATCATGCACAACTCTCATTTATTGTGCAATAATTCAATCGTAACATGTATTTG
The DNA here is from genome assembly GCF_040054535.1 of Antennarius striatus. Lineage (NCBI taxonomy): Eukaryota > Metazoa > Chordata > Actinopteri > Lophiiformes > Antennariidae > Antennarius > Antennarius striatus. Next base: position 15,700,645 of record NC_090788.1, read on the forward strand.
TTACATGTTTTGATGCATTTTTATACTTTATAAAACATTTATGTCTGAATTTTGGGGGGCTTGGAATGGATTAGGGCATTTGAATGGAAAACTACTACTATTCTACTTACGAAATTTTCAACTTACGAAATTTCTTCTAGAACCAATTAATTTCTTTAGTAGAGGTACAGATTGGCACAACTCTTGATGTTCCAAACCCAAACAGGACCGGGTCCAGATCAGGGAGATCTGAACATATACATGAAGTGGGTGACAGCTTGGCAACAGAAAAATAGCGACGTCAATATGTGGCTGAAATAATGAAGAGTCATTGAAAAGGGTGTGATCTTTTTTTAAAAAAAATCAAAAGTTATTTTGAAAAGAAAGACAGTTAGCTCATGGACAGATGATTCCATGTGCTGGGAGTAGTTTTCCATGCATTCGGACAAAATTACAACATTAACATTTCAATCATGTTTGCGTCGCTCTAGTGCAACGATACAACAACTCATGAGCTCATCATAGTGATACAAAATCTACTACACACACACACACACGCACACACACATAGTTCATCAGGTTTTGTTGGCAGTGGCACAGGAAGACATACGTGCTCTGTGTGCGCTATAGGTTTTTGACCGTGAACGTCTCAGGACAAGACACACAAAGAATGACTTCATCTGGGACTCAGACCAGGGGAGGGGGAACAGACACAGACACCGAGCCTCAGCATGTGTCTTCCTGACTGGAGAACACCCCTCTGTCTGGCCTATGATTGGATCATTCCTGTGCTGAGTATGTTTATAACCTTGGGCTCCATCTGATCATCAGCAATGGACTGTGCTGTCAACTAGAGTTGGTGCATTAACGTGAAAAACCTCGTGAGGTGCAGCAGTATGTCTAAACACAGATTTAAAACCTCACATGGTAGATGTGACCGTTCCCACGCTGCAGAGTCCCACTCATACCCAAAAACAGACACACACACACTTAAGAGTGAGTCATTCCCACGCACCATGGAAGGCACACACACAGAAATGTGGAAAGCCCTGAGTTACCATGGTAACAGCAACTTCAGACAGAAGATCCCAGGGATTCCTCAAACTGCCTGACACCAACACACCATCACCATTCTTAAATAAATAAATAAATAAATAAAACACTACATGCCAGCATGCCCCGTTTCAGGCAACACTTTCACTTTCTCACATGAAACTGCAAAATCTTTACGAGACGATTCTCTTTCACAGATGGCACCTCAGCGACAGCTGTCACCACAAAATCACACAAAAATATTAGTCTGCAATTTTACTCTGCTCCCTCAGGGGAAACATTATGATTACACAATTATTCACGCTATTATATCTCATCTAGTTCCTCTTAATGAATGTTATGTTCAATAACATGTGGGGCTGGATGAAAACTTCCAGAGCTGAATACCTTCTCTTAACATTAAAAAAAATCAATTAAATCCATCCATCATTTTACAACTGATTATAATTTGCTTAGAGTTTCATTCCCAGATAACTTGGGGTGAATGCAGGATAACGTGCTCAACACGTCATACAGAAAGACCCCAGGTTTGAATTCGGCCTGAACGGTGAAAACTAAAGGATCAGTTTTCACAAAAACAGTCATGAGCATTACTTTTGTAGCTATGAACAGTTTGGTCCCCAGTAATGAATGTTAATACTAAAACAATATAACAATCCATATTTATTTAGGAGTACATTTTTACACATGACTCTTTGGGGGTAAACTGCACAAAAAGGTCAAGTAGATAAAATAAGCAGCCAGCTTCTGTAATATAATCCAGACACAAACACACACCACGGTCCAGATCTTCAAATGCATGCAAACGTAAATTACATAACTCTTGCACTGACTGGGGCGGGTTGGGGCAGAGACGATGCCCTACTTACCCCCTTCTCTCTCTCTCTCTCTGGAACCGCCACTGTCAGTTATGTGAATGGAAGGGCGGGGCAACGAGTGTGTGTGTGTGTTTGCATGTATGTGCATTGGCGTGTAACTAGAGGGGGAAGGGGGAGGGGGAGCAGGGTGCACGTGGTACTTGTGGGCGGACCCTAAGCACGCGGTAGGGTAAGTATGTAGGGGGGGGGAGGGGGTCGATCGGTCTGACACGTCATCAGAGGAGAGAAACAAAAAGCTGCCCCGTGCTTCTCCTGTCTCTCGTGATGATTTCGATTGACAGCTCAGGAGCTTCAGACGCACGCGACTATTTGATGTGTTCGCGCGCACAAACACAAGTGAGACGTGGTGCGGAGCGCGTGAGGTCCCGCCCCGGTGTGTCATGAGATAGCTGAGCAATGTCAGGGTATTATGTAAAGATCAGCCTCTGCTCGCCACCGCCCTGCCGGGGCTCGACGGGCAAAAAAAAAAAAAAAAAAACTGGGGCAAATCGATTCTGAGAGGGCGCTTTCATAGCTGGAGCGCCGGGGAGTAAAAGCTCCACACGTCATTTCAAATAAATTGAAATTCACACATATTTTTTAGATTCCACTCTCTTTTTATTTTTATATTTTCCACATAATGCACATTATGGTGTCCGGTGTGCGTTTTAATTAGGGGTATTATACACAAATGGTTACTGACAGGAACTCCTGTGCGGAGTCTCTCACACACGCGTACGGTGAGTCGCTTGTATGTTCAAACACACACACACACACACACACACACACACACACACCAAGAGCGCGCAAAGTAGTTCACAAAATAACTTTGCCCATTTCCGCATTGTAGGAAAGCAAATGCGCGCATTAATAACCCACCGTCTGACGTGACTTGGCTGTTTCTGGCACCAGCCCAAAAGCACACAAACGCAAACTTGACAAACGCTTCCTCCGGTTCCAGGCGGGTCGGTTGAAAACACAAGCTGAACGCTAAACGGTAACAGGACCACAGTACCGTAAAGACCGTTCTGAACGCAGCGCGCAGTGACTCGGTGTCGGCGCGGCGCTCCACTCACCACGTGTGATCTGTTGTTGCTGGGCTTGCCATTCCAGATATCTGGCCGCCTCCAAAAGCGTATCGATGCTCATTGCGCGTAAACCCTCACGGCAGGCGACCCGGTGGCCCAGGACGGAAGGAGGAAAAGACCGAGGGGTAGGTGGTGTCCCGGTAGGAAGCGCCGTGTGCACGGTTCACAGCCGCACGCCCAAGACTCTTTGTCCCCGGTGTGTCTCCTGAAAGCAGACGGGCGACTTTTAATCCGGCCGAACGGAAAGTAAATCCTCAGATATGTAAAAATTTGATTGCAACAAGATGGCGAAGCGAGCACGGGAATACACACAACAAGACGATTCGTGTTCTCGTTAGGGCCCGCCCCTCCCAGACATTAGCTCCGCCCCCTTACTACGGCTCCTGTCAAATCCCGGCCGCGGCTCCGCTCCTTCCGCCACACCGGGCTGGAATGTAGACCGTCCCGTGACGTCAGTGTCACCGTGGTAAACGTCTTAACCTCTGATTAAAAGCGTCCGGACAGAAACTAGGTCGCTGGGAGGTCGGGTTTTTTAGTCCGAATCGAGAACGACAGGTCTCTCCGGTGTCATGGCTCCGCCATGTTTTTGTTCTCGCTGTTGGCCCGCAGCGCGTGAAGAACAATCGGGTGCTCCTCGACCAATCAGCGCTCAGAACAACAAGGCATGGTGCTGGTCCACATGGGCACCCGCCCGGCCCGAGCGCGGCTCATTTGCATGGCGAGAGCGTGACTGGCCACCCTGCTGTCTCGGGATCGGAGTTGTCAATCAAAGACCGGTGGGCGGGGTCAAACAGTGGAGCGGTGAAACCCGAGGAAACGCAACTGAAATAAACTTACAATTATTGCTACAATAATATAATACTAATCATACGTTCTTCACATATTAGATTAGATTAAAGGTTTTGAATTATTGAGGATCTAATTACTATAGAATGTACAATTGTATGTGTACTCGAAGGTCATCATTCATCCATTGTTTTATCTACATATTTGATACTTCAGTTCCTTCTTTTACTTTCATGTAAATATTGTTTATACATTGATATGAGAAATACAATTTGTGATCTCGCAATTCTTGTTTGTCCGCCAATTTTCACTTTTACATATTGCTTATAAGGTAGATCTTAATGGGACGGCAATGCAGATACACAAGAAGTTCATTACGTCCCGCTTCAAAGCGGTGATGTATTGTAATTGTCAGTGTTGGTGTGTTCATCCGTTCGTCTGTCCATCATCCGTTCGTTACTCCACCAAATATTTTCACAGCCGTTGCAGATAGAAAGATGAAACCAAAAGCAAATTATTGGGCGGCAAAGGAGATGAAAGTGAGATGATGATCTTGATCGTGAGAAAGCTAGGTCAAGATCAAATTTCAATTTTTGTACACTCAGGAACTGGATAAGATAGAAAGACGGGGGAGGACAGTGTGACTAAGACCGTAGATCAAAGCTAGTGCTTTGATCAATGACAGTAGGTTAGAGCCCTAGTTTTGATCTTTGACCTATGCAAGCAGTTCAGGGTATAATTTTGAATTCAGGGGTTTTGCTGGATATTGCAGTCTGTGACTGCTTTGGTTCTAGTTAAGCTATGATTTTTAATAGTTTATTCCCTTTTTGTCATTCATGGGAACATTCCATCTTGGAGAGTTTATAGTACGTGATCTTAGAGTATCCTTCTCACACTTAAGTTCTACAAAACTGATTATATTTCAGAGAACATTTTGGTTTCAGCCCTGTGGTGAGCTGGCCTCTTATCCCGGGTGTACCCCACCTTTCACCCCTAACTGACTGCGATAGGTTGCAGCCGACCTGTGACCTGCAAGAGGGATGAGTGACTGTCTACAAGAAAATGGGTGAATTTGGGTGACAGGATGCTGTGTGCTGAAATATACAATCTGTTATTGCTGTTCCCAACACAAATATGTTGTTTGTGAAAATAGCAGCTATTGAAACATATTGCGTTATTATAGAAAAACAATTTTTTTTTCAAAGGACAAGTATTCTAAAAAAATAGGGGCAGCTAGAATCTTATTGATATTTATGTTGGTGTTACATTAATTGTATGTAGTAATACATTTTAATACTTAAAAAAAACAAACTTCCATTCTTATTTTTAGCAACACTAAGTAATCAATGTATTATGGAACAAAGGGGAGATGTAATTGCAGTGTAATTACTTATATTGACACTGGTGTGTTTGCCTATACACTGCACAGCATGCTTAATGCATATACGTGGAGTATCCATGGCTGCATAGCAACAGTCTTATATGGCAGCTTTCCGTCTATACAGTATCTTCCACTGCATCACCATGTCCGGCTGTCTCAGCCAATCAAAACAGGCGTTAGCAATGCATTAGACATGCAATTACCACATCATGTCCCGTGTGCCCAAACCATCTTGCACCATTACTAAGTGAAAAAACTGAAACCCAAACTGTAAAGAAATGAGTGTGGGTGTCTTGCAAAGGGGAGGAGAAAGAGAAGGGGGAGGAGAGAGCTGCTGCACATGGCAAGCACATGAGCTGCATGAAAAAAAGCCCTATAGGGATGCATATACTGGGAGAAGCAGTGGGTGGAGGAAGGGGTGGACTGGAGAGGCAAGGAGGGTGGGAGGAATGCAAGGCAGGGATGGGCTGACCCAGTTAGGAGCAATGCATCACCAGTGGACATAAAGAGGAGACACGAAAGAGAAAGTGATTTAACACATGCACAATTGAACGATAAAGAGATCAATAATGAGTGAGAGGAGGTGCGGACGTGACGAGCAAATTAACGTGAAAAAACAACAACAAAACACATGGATTCTAAATGACGCGTAAGCTTTACGATCCACATATGGGAAAAGGAATTACTGCACTGGTTTCTTCTCTTCCCAGACATTAACTGGGTCTTAAAAGAAAACATGATGTAACACAACGTCAACCATGTTCTCAGCCACCTTTCCTGAAATCCGCAACGGGCATGAAATACAGAAAAAGTACAACAAAGTTTATTCGTGTAAACTTTGCCTTGGATTAAAAAAGTTATATTTCTACTGGCATTTTCCTTGATGAACCAACTTTTTAGAAGGAATTGAAATTGAAGTCTTGGAAAAAAGTGAGAGTCTAACAAAATGTATAATTTTATCTTACTGTCATTATAAAGTCTATAATGAATATAAAATAAACGTTTAGTTCAGTGTTTCTCTGCTCAGTTTGTACCCCCTGACACTAGACCTGTTGACACGCCACCAACAGAGGGCGCTGCAACCTGCAACTCACCTTGACCCTCCATCCGCCTCGGGTTTTGCAGGGATTAGAAGGCTGGTCACGTAAACTTCAGTGGGATGACACACAAACCTATATATTAATGCAGACCTTGCAGCTCTCTGCATTTATTAATATATACCAGAAAAAAATATATATATAAAGAAATGAAGAAAAATGAAAATCTATACTGTTTGTCTCTCTCTGAGAGAATCATTATGGAAGCATCTGCAGACAGATTGTCGTAAACGATGACCTTGGAACCTGCCAATACATCCCCATCACGCCAGTTTATCTGAATTGATCCAGTCTTATACCGCCTCTGCAGCCCTGTTTTGACATCATTTTGTCTTGTTTCTTTCTTAAAAGGGAAAGGAAAATATCAAACCTTGCGGCTTTGTAAATTATAAAGTGGTCATAAGACAAGAGTGGCAGTGCATGGATGTAGGCCAATGTTTCTACCCTAGTGCCTCTGCTGAGGAAGGGGAGTCGCAGGCTGAGACAGGGCTATTATCTTTTTATTAGTTCCATGTAGCCACTTCTCACTGCCTGTACATGCGTCAAGCTTTCCAGCGTCAGCCCGCCATACCCTGCTCCTGATGTCATTATCCCACTATTACACTGACCTTCCACTTTCCCTTTTCTCTTCCTCCTCCAAAGAGCTGCAGAACAGAAAAAGGTGTGGCATGCACACATCGTCTCCTAGCAACAGTGAAAGCGTCACTGTTGCGTGGGTGAATGCAGTTGTGTGAGCGCAGGGGTAAGGTGTGCATAATTGATGGTCTGAACTGCGCCTGATGTCTTTGCCTCTCTGGTTTGTCCTGTGAGGAACCAGGCTGTATCTGAGGAATAAACATCAGAAGTTTGATTTGACTGATGAAGACTTTCCTCTCGTCTCTTCACAAATCTCACATAATACTAACAGATCAGAACTAATGTGTTCCTGTGCCGCCTCATCAAGGGCTGTGTGTACCCTTCTATGGTGGAATGCCTTACTATGGCAACATGATGTGGCATCTACATCTATGCTCCAGTCACTTATTCATAATTAATAGTCTAGAATAGTTATTTTGTCTGGTGACCCATTTCATTCTAAAAGCTTTGCTCAGATATTCAGTTGTCAGGACCAATTTCTAAAAAAACATTTTTTCATGAAGTTATAGCTGTCTGAGTCATTATTAAATGACAGAGCGTGACATCTACATAGTAATGCAGCGACAGGTCAACTGTATTTATCAAATTATGAACTGCTCTGCTCATGCATCTCAGATCAGGTAGATTCCCAAATCCAAAACTATATTTTCATGTGACGATTCAAGAGGCTCTTAAACGCACAGGAGTTTTCATCACTTTTCCTAAAAATAAAAAATTACACAAATAGATAAATCGTATTTACAGAATTTTATTATGTCGCAAACAATGACATCCAGATATATTGATACACAACCTTCACTGTGCATGTATGTGCATTTGTGAGTGTATGGGTGTGTAAAGCAGTGAGACCACAGAAAGCAGACTGAAAATCCCGTGAGGGAGCCCTCAGTGGGTTCAAGAAGGCAGAGCTAGCGAGCGAGAGAGAGCACCGGGCAGTTCTCTGGGCCGACATACACACACACACACACGCACACACACACACACAAACCTCATTGAAAAGGTGAGCAGACTTTTTTTTTCTCTGTAAAACACACTTTTGCTGTGGGACGTGTGCCTGTGCTCTCAGCAGCGTAGGGATCATTAAGGTCCTGTGAGTGTCTACTAGAAAGCGACTTTTGTTAAAAGAGATGAATGAATGAACACGTTGGGTGAGAAGCTTTGCCTCCTCTCTCCTCTACCAGAGGACGGACAGCAGATTTTCTCCTGTCATAATATACAAACACACAATCACACAATGTTTACTCACATGTACATGTGCACTCACTCACAGAACCTCATGTGATTTGATTCGGGAGCCACAACCTGCTTTGTATTTTCTTTAGTCTGTTATCTTCTCCTGGAAATTCCTCGCTCTTTAGCCGTCTTTATGCTTACCTTTCCTTGTACATTCTCTATCACCATGCACGCAGCGACAGGCCACAACAATGGAAGCATGGAATAGAATTAAAAGAAAAAAAAACAAAAAAAAAACCTAAACAAAAAAAAAAGAAACAAACTAAACCCACACACCCTGAACGAGGGGTGCAGTCAATCAGTCAGCCAAAATCCACTTGCACCAGCACATAAGGATATTTAACCTTTGATACGACAGGAGATATTGAAAACAGTATGCAAATTTAACAGTATACAACTTTTTGTTTGATTCACCATGCAAGGAATACTTCTTAAGTTTTTCTTGAATGTGTTTATGTGTCAGAAATTGCGTGACATTTATTAAGCGTACCCTACATCCAGAATAATTTACATAAAAGGACAATAGTCACTTAACAGGGCTGGACTGATGTAGGGGAGGTGGATAGAGTGAGGGTTTGCGGGGAGGGGGTGCGAGAAAGGTAGAGTGCCATAGTCAGCTACGGTTTGGAGTGCGAGAGGTGAGGGATTAGGACCGGGTGTCGGGATAGAGGGGGGGGGGGGGGGCTGAAGTGCAGAGAGAGAGGGGAGGGGAGGCTTTAGGGAAGCGTTTGGAGTTGGGAGCAGGACAGGGAAAGAGGTGGGGGCAGCTTCAGCGGCACTCCCAGACTTTAACTGTTTGATCAACGCTGCCTGTCACCACGTAGGGAGCAGTCTTGTGGAAATCTGAAAGAAAAAAAAAAAAAGTAAAAATCATTTCAGGTATGCCGGATTTAAAATACAACTGATTATTTAGTATAAAGTGACATTTCAGCTTGGAACTAGTTTGGAAAGTTGGGTGCAGCTACATGAGAAGATATCGGAGAAGCAGGAAATTCAGTAGTACCTTGAGATACAAGTTTAATTCATTCCATGACTGAGCCAAACTCAAACGAATGTTTGCCATTTGAAATAACTGAAATAATTTTAATCCATTCCAGCCTTGTAAAAAAGCCCAAAACACCCTAAATTATGGGAAAAAATAAAATAAAATCTCACCCAGTAGATGTGCCCACTCTTCCTCTTTAAGTTACGTAAACAATGGTAAAGTATGAAAAGAAACGCAATAATCACGAGAATACATGAGCTTTATGTCTTTACTCCACAGAAAACATGTAGGAAAGAACGAGATGCGAAATCAGCTGATGTGGAATCCATCCCCCAACTAGCTGTAGACTGTAACTTCAAAAATTGTCGAGTCACTCGTATGACAAGGTACTACTGTACGTCGATTCACAGACATCTTACCCAGAGAGGTAACAAAGTGTTCGTGGGCACACAAGGTCTTCATGCAGCGTTTGTTCTTGTAGTCCCAGATCCTAAGGGTTTTGTCATCAGCACAGCTCACTATGAATCGTCCTCCAGGATGAACTGATATCCCTCGCACCCAGTTGTCATGTCCGACCTGAGAAGAGCTAAGTGTTAACCCACCACTCCCCTTATTCACATGTAGCAACAACGAAAGTCATTCTCACCAGAGTCATAAGGCAGGTGCCGATGCTGACATCCCACATCTTAATCGTTTTATCCCTGGATCCAGAGAGAAGAAAGGGTCCAGGTTTTCCACTCTTTTTGCTCTGTGAAGATGTGACAAACAGTACCCTCTTTCAGACAGTCCCCCTAAAGACATTCTCTTCCCGGTGAATTATTTGAACTGGACCAGCCCAAGGCATTATAACACCATCTCATTGCGTTGGCGTCAGAGAAGGAACAAACAACAAACAGCAATCTTTTTCAGTCTCAGCGGCACTGAACCACGATGCTGAACGTGACAAAAATACATACTAACCAACGGCACGTTAGCGTGGTTGTTGTGAGCATTTTGTCATATGTCATCATGCCTCAGAGCCACTCATGGTATATAATCTATTGTGAAATATTCCATCATCAAGCAAGCGACAGTCTCCTCAGAAAAATCGCTGAAAGATTTTCTCTTCGGTTTTAAAGTTGGAGTTAATAAATGCATACTGATATCTTTGTCCATCAAGTTGTCTTGGCTATAAACAACTGTGAGAAATTTTGCAGCTAAAATAAACATACCCAGTGCAAGTATAATTCAGATCCGGCAGCAACCTACACATACCTCTGAGCCTGTGGCCTCCAGGATGGTCGGGTGGGCACTGTCGGGGGCCCAGGAGATACACTCCACCACATGTTCATGCTCCCGCAACTCGGCCTTGCACTCTTTGGAGGCGACCACCCACACACGCACCGTCTGGTCGTTGGAGCAGCTGGCGATCAATGAGCCGTCCTGGTTGGGACGCACCATCCTCACCCACTCCCTGTGGCCGGTAAATGTCTTCACGCAGTACCTGGAGAGAGTAACATTAAAATATTTAAAAGATCAGGAATAATGTCAACAAGGGATAAACTACATGCTCAACATGAGTTTCTGTCAGCTGACACCAGGCTCCACTCACTTACCCAGTAGCCACCTCCCACATCTTAATGGTCTTATCCCTGGAGGCAGACACTATGTGGTCACCATTTGGCAGGATGGCTATAGATGACACGTTGTGATCATGGCCTGGACAACACAGTTAAGAGGTACAGGATTTAGTGCTAAGGTTAAATCAAGCAGATATGAATTGTTAATGTTTATTAAATTGTACATCAAATCCGATACAATCACTGGTGCTTCTGGGTTACTTTGTACCATGCATTGTTCGGATGCACTCAAACCCTTGGAAGTCCCACAGTTTGATGCTCATGTCAGCTGAACATGAAGCCAGCAGCTTTCCTGTCTGGTCAAAGGAGATGTCCTGAACAGAATCTGTGTGGCCCTTCAAGGTTCGCTCAAAGTCGCCCGCCTCATAGTCCCACACCTACAATCACACATGGAGAGCGACAGTCAGCGGGGGTCACTTCACTCTGACTCTGCCCCAGTTATCAAACAAAGCTGTCTAGCTGGAAAACGTGTGTTCAACGTCAGAACTGCCCCCGACCGAACTGCCCCCGACTCAGATTGTGCTATGTGGATGAAGTCTACCTGCTACCAAAAGTGAATGTGAGCACAACTGAGAGGGTCAAACACATCTAAATGTATATAAACAAGCAAAATGAAGAGACCAGTCATGAGCTGGGCACCCATAGGGTTCCCACAAAGCATGTGCAAAATTTACTGAACTGTTTGGCATTTTTTGAGGAGTCATCACACCTCATTATGTGTTTGTACAGACCAGGGTAACCCATACACCCTCTCTGGTAAGGTCATAAAATTAAATGTGATTGAAGCAGCCTTTGTTAGATGGAAGTCTAGTGACCAGACAGGAAACATTCCTTTATTGATATAAATGATGTTGAGAAAGGGAAAATCAATAAGAACTCATTTTCAGACTGATTTTTGTTTCCGGGTTGGATGAGGTGCAGAAAGAGTGAGTTTGGAAACCTAAGTTTATGAAATTCGGTTTCATCATCATCTTAAACCCATTTACTGCACATTTTCTTAAACATGTATAGGCTGCAACACTAAAAAAAAAAAACAAGGCTGCACACACTACACGATCTCATTGACTCTGATACAGAGGAACAATTGCTTTGCAGGGAAGACTCAGGGTGAAATTAGACCCGTCTATAGTGGGAGCCCAGCCTAGACTATGTTTTCAAAATGTTATATTAAATTAAAATTATTCAGGAAATTCTCATCACAACAATCAAGGTGCTACGACTGAACTGTCTGATAAACAGAATTACCAGGAAATGCACAGGTTGCAAAATAATCTAATTTGGATTATTCCCAAGGTACCATGCTCTGGGAGTGCTGCCTCTGACAACACAAGCATCACCATCCCCATGGTGATGAACATCGACAAACAACAAAAAACAAGAGTGATAGGCTCAGGATCAGGAACAAAAGTGCCCTTCACTAAAGACAGATAGTTATTCAAGTCGTCCTGTTGAGCGTCAGAGAAAGTTATTTTCAGAATAAAAAAAGAAAAGGAAAACATAATATTCATGAACGTTCCAAAACATCAAAAGGTAACTGTCAATTCAATGGGAGATACTGAGATTTCCTGAGCAACATTCGAAAATTAAACACCGCTATCCAAAATCCCTCACACTAAACAACAGCAGAAATTTGAAGTTATGCTTTGGGCACAAAATGATGAATGAACGGATATCGATTGTTATATCTGCCTCCTGGCTTTGTTTGTGGTGGAGAAAAAGAGGAGGGAGGCAAAACAGGGAGAGGCGGAGGATGAAAGAAGGCGGCGCTGGGGATAAAAAGAGAGAAGAGACTCAGATCTGCAGTCCAGCTTTGATCCAAAGGGTCAGACTGCATTGTCGTCAGTTACAGCGATCACTGATTTTGCGTATGAATTGTTGCCTGCAAGCGTCACTGTGCTTTAATGTTCCTTCTGGAGACACAGTTTGAAAGTGACACTTGCAGTAGAACAGATATTACAATATTTGAACACAGATGCAAAAAGTCTGGACAATTACAAACATCATTTGGGCTGTCTGTCTACTATTTATGAAGAAATTGGTTTTCTTGCTGCTCCGCTGGTTATCATCAACTTTAAAGCACCTTAGTAAATTGTAGTAACACACAATTCCGAAAAAGAAACAAAAACAAAATACATACAGCCTATAAACACTCACACACATATACAGTTTCTGTCAGAGTACTGTCATAGCAATAGGGCCAGGGACAATTTCATTTAGCTCAGATAAGCTAAAATGAGTATAATCCCATCTAACACAAACAATAAAACGCAGCGTTTCTACCCCATTTTTTCATCAAGTGTAAACATGTGTATGCATACACCCCTTTTAAAAAGCACTCACCTTGATGGTAGCATCCTCTGAAGCTGTGACCATGACAGAGAAGACAGGATGGAAGATGACACGCGTGACAGGAGCGCGGTGCCCGATTAAGGAGTATCTCTCTGGAGGGCGGGGGATCCACTCTTTGGGGTCCCTCTTCTGACCCACAGACCCTCCGTGTGTCATCTCCTCTTTTGCTTCATTCAACTTTGACTCCAACTCCATTACCTGGGTCAGAGCAGCAAGTCAAGAAGCAGAGGAGTCAGAATATTCTGTGATCCAGACAATGTCTCTAAATACATTCATTCATGCTCTTGACTATTATATTCTAACACTAAGATTCTAACATTTCCCTGAGAAGAACAAGAGAATATTCCTACCCCCCAAATTAAAACCAGACAACTGTAGAAACAATTCATTAATGTTATACTGTTCATATATGCCAGTAGCACTCCATACCCACAGTGTTACTCTACTTTACACATCAAATATACAAACATCTTAGCCAAATTTGAAATGCCAAACTAATAGCGTGGACCTTACCTTCTTCTGTAATCTGATGACTGAGGTCCATTTCTTTTCCAAAAGTCCTGCATACTTTTTATCTACCTCTTCATTCTATGAAAGGAGAAAAGACATCTTGAAATAAGTGAGCGTACAGTAAGTTTTTGTCATTTGCTTAGATTTTTTTTTCTTTCCTTACCATGTCTAACTCTGCCTCTTTCTTGAAGGTGGAATAGGCCTCCTCATATCCATTGGAGCGGAGATAGTCTGCTATAGCCCGATTTCTGATAAATGGTGGAGTGAAAATAATTGTAAAAATTTTCAGCTGTTAAATTGTCACTAAGTACAGACTAGCTTCCCATAGATGCTAGTAAATATCTCATCCAAACCTAAAGTACTCATGTATGTGCAATTTCATATGCCAATGGCAAAAAATTATTCAGAATTTATTACCTTACAACCAAAGGACATTCATTTATTATTAATATCATGAAGTGCCACAGCCTGTAAAAAACTTCAGTTGACTAAAGCAAAGATACCCAGAATACATGAAGTGGAACAGCTATTTATCAGAAGGCTGAATATTTCACGAATAACAGTGCTAAATGTAGGCTGCAGCTTCAGGGCTTTGGTTGCCTGAAACCTGTAACCCTGACTGAACCCTGATTCTGCTGTGGACTCTGAACACGAGGCCATCAGTGCAGCCAGATTTACCTTAAACTCAAACATATTTACAACATATATACAAACATATTTATATAAAGGAACTCACAGTTCATCTCGTTGTCTCTGTGACAGCACCATGGTGGTTGCTGTTTTCTCCCTCCTGGGGAGATAAGGGTGAAGTGCTGGGGGACTCTGGTTGGAACGTGTGGAGGGGATGAGTTTTATTCCCTCTGATGATTTTCCTTTAAAAATTCACAGGCGGCGAAAAGTTTGCCTACAAAACCAGAGGAACTGTTGCCAATCAAGTGTCAGAAGAAGGAATCCCAAGTGTTCACTGGCCCAAAGTTCACTGATCAGATCATTTGTCCATCACCTGATGAAGAAAGAAAAATAGGAAAAACACCTTTTAGGAGCCATTTGTTATCTTATTCATTTCTTATCTTCTGATCCTCCATTGCTATGACAAACATTAATATACAATATATCACAAACGTTTCAAAAACATACCGAGTATTTCACACATTTGATCTGAATCTCTGAGGGTTACTTGAGCAAACAATTGTTTTTAAAAATGCGGCAGCCAATTTTACAAATGCTTCATGACTTTGCAACAATTGTGTCGCCAATAATTTGTAGGGATTTTTTTTTTTGGGTGAGATGATGTGACCATCCCAATAAAAGAGCACAGATCAACAGCCTTTGCTGACAAATCACACGTCACTAAGGGACCGGGAAGCTAATGAGACATTACTTTCCTGAGCTCCAACAACACTGGCACCTGAGGCCACAACAACCCGAAAGCTTCTTAGCAACTAGACCAGACATCCTAGAATGTGTGTGCACACGTATGCGTGAGTGTGCATGCATTTGTTTCTGAATGATAGTGACCACAAGTCCTCCATGTAGCTGACAATGCAATGTAAAGAAGAGACTGAATGATGGCTAAAACAAAAAGGGAGATGGAACATTCACAGCCAACCTTGTCTATACACAATCTGGTGAATTGTGCTCACTTGTGCAACCAATCGATTTTAGTTGCCGCTTCTAAATGCAAAACAGCACTTCAGGAAAATAAAAATGCAGGTAGACCTCAACATACATTCAAACAATCAGAGATACAAACAAACGCATGCCACCATATCAGTGTATTTTGTGGCAGTTCCAATATTCGTCATCGCTTCTGTTTTTGTTTGTTGTCTCTGTGAGCATCTCCCAGCATCAGTCTTTGTACATTGTATACTTTACTTGTATACTTTCCTGTTTACTGAAATTTTGTTTCTGCATTTCTACTTTACAGATGAGCAACTGTGAATTTTGTTTCCTTAGCCAGGGACTAGCTTGAAGTGCCCTCAACAGAACTACTTTTTCTACCTGTAAACATAACGACTGGTCTGAGGTGAAGGGACATCAGTGATTCTACAGTAGCTTAGCAGCATAGAGATTTAAAAATAGCCGCTTGACCAAACAGGAAACTTCTGCTTTTACACAACAAAGTCCAGCATTTATCAGGTTCATCTGCAAATGTAGTTATGGCGTGATTCAAAAGAACATGCAGTCAAAAGCAGATGCAAAATAAACAAGTAAAGCAAATATGAAGCCTAAATCATGAAGGCAGGTTCAAAGTCTGGTTTATCAGGTTAATTTGAAAGGGAATGAAGTGAAAGAGGTTTTTTTTTATCCTGTGAGACCATATGAGCACTAAGTTCACTCGTGATGATGGTTTTGAATTTGCACAGATAATCAGGACAGCCATAAGGTTTGCTGTGTCATCATACATAAAGCATTTGATCACGTATGGACACTGCACTTTGTGAGCTCCAGAGTGCAAAACAATCACACACGGTTCAAAATTTTAACAGCCACTCAATAAATTACTAATGCTTTTGGGCTGGAATGTGAAGCAACTCAACAAGCCACTCAAATATGTCATCAGCATCTGTCTTCTTTACTGCTGCAGTAAAGAATGATGGAGTTGATAATGAATTATTTTACAGCTGCATAGGTGCGTTGACGTCACTGATTTACATCAACTATTTCAATTCATCCTTAATGAAGACGGCTGCTCCTCAGTGTGCTGCAAATTCAACAATTCGTATTACTGAATAATGTCATGTTAGTTTTTTTGCTCTTTGCAGAGCATTTGGTCTTGGTCAACATCAATGGACCTGAATAAAAAAAAATCCAATGAAAAGGTTGTGATCTGTTACCTGCTGCCTATGATACTTGAACATTACATCACTTGTACAGACAGCATCTACAGACTTTGCACAGGTAGCATGGTGCAGGGAACAGTTGTGATCACACTCCAGTATTCGAGTATAAGTTAGGCGATGTATGCATTTTAAACTTGGTATCTTTTGATCATGGCACTTTAATCTTGGGAAGATGATCAGATCTTGTCTACAGGCACTTATCTGCCTTGCAGGTCATGCTACTGGAGCTTATCCCAGTTGGTTACGGGTGATGTACACTCCTGATGAGGCGCCAGCTCATCTAGGTTTCTCAAGGTCAAGGCCATCGTCTAATTTTCATCTCCTTTGCCGCCCGAGTAATGTGCTTTTGGTTTCATCTTTCTATCTGCAACGGTTGCGAAGACATTTGGTGGACATACGAGCGGAAGAACAAACGGACGAACACATGATCATTGACAATTACACTATTGCAATTATAGTCTAGTGGTGAACACGTTTAATAACAGCAAAGAAAATAAAGTAAAGGTACAATTATCTTACGCAAGTTTACCACAGCTAATGCAGGATCATTTGAGAGTGAGGCACCCAGCAGAAGGAGGGTCATCAACAGTAAATGACATGTTTGACAAAACAAGGCATTGACAAGTCACTGAAAGACTGTGATGTTAGGCACACAGAACAAACTATGGCAATCACCTCAAAGATTCTACCAAATAATAATCTTCCAATCAGCCTGTTGGAGGTAATGGTTTTCAGACAGACTTTATAAACCACATGATAATAGCACATGAGCTGCATAATTGTTTACTGCATGCTGAAAAATTAGCTCTCCTTCTGTGTATGTGCATGTATGAGGAGTAACTGATTAGTGGTCAATTACCACCAAGCTATTTTTATTTTTAAAATAGTAGTCTCTTTTGCAACCCTCATCCCTAAACTCAATGCCCTAAACTCAGCTATTTTTATTTTTAAAATAGTAGTCTCTTTTGCAACCCTCGTCCCTAAACTCAATGTCCTAAACTCCAAGACACATACCACTGCTTTCCTAAAAGCACAAGAAAAATCAGCTCAAAACTATTAAGATGTATTTAGTTATCAAAAATCCTACAAGAAAACATATTGCCATTAAGTGTGGGCGATATTGTATTGTCCATGACAATACCGATAAAATTATTCATAATATAAAAAAAAAAAAAAAAGGTATTCTGAATTTCGTACATTTCACTGACGCTTACACAGCGCACCACATACAATTACGATGACAACACGAGACTTAAAAACAGCGGTGGTGGAGAGCAAACATGTCTGAAAGAAGAGAGTTAATCCCCAAAAGAACAGATACATAACAAAACATGGTAATATGAAAGCAGTACAAGAAGATTTTACTGTATTAACATAAGGGAGAAATACAATGAATTGTATTCACAACCTCAGACAGAAGCACCTAGCACAGTATTTAATACAAAGCATGTGTAAAAGCTTGAGAGACGAGCTCAGCAGCCAATGCTAGTCACAGTCCAAAACAAAGCACACTGGTTAAAATGACGTCACCTCTTTGACGAGTTGTACTCCGTATGACAACAGACGCAAACTCCGGAAAGAAATCACCGAAGCAGTCACCTTTTGTTTGGGAAAAGATATGATGCTAATCGAAATGGTGGAGAAAGCTAACTTCAAAGAACATGTTAAAAAGCTGGACCCCAGATATGACATTCCATCAAGGAAATATTGATTTTTAAAATAACATTTTCCTGCAGTGTGCAGTACTTCACGTGCAATATGTGTTTAATGCACCTATTGTGCAGAATTGTAGTATGAAAAAGGAAAATTAACCACAGCATAGAGTTAATGTCTTGTTTTAGAAGAAGTCCTACAACATTCTCAGGTTAGCCACAGAACCTGAATCTCATAGAAGGTGCCTGGTGGAATTTGAAGAAGGTGGTTACAGTGCATAGACAAAATATTTGAGGTCCGGAGGTCATTGTCTATGAAAAAAGATTCCTCAGGAATATTACCCAGACACTGGTGTCTGAATAGGCATAAAATCTGCAAGAAGTCATACAAAAGAATCTGTTGTGCTGAGCTACTTAAACTGTTCTTGTCTGATTTAGTTATTGCAAACATACGATAAATAAAACATTAAGGTAATAAACCTAATAAGCATGAAACAATTCTGCTTCCAATTGTAGACAAAAGAATTCAATTGAAGTGATAGCAATATTTAATTTTAAAGCCTATCGAAATATACCTATGACAAACTAATATTAGTGGCATTCCAATAGATCTATCAAGTGGATAAGGCTCTGTATACGCAGATACCCAATATTAAACTGAGTGGGATCTGGATCAGGACAAAGAAACTATTATCCCGAGCACAGATCCAAAAAAAGACACCTACAGTTTAAATACTGCTGCATTTGAGATGGGCCACAAAATGATGAGCAATAAGTGACAGAATATTATTCATATATGTATGAATAATGGGTCACTGAGAATGTAAACATAACAAGGAAATATAATTTTCCTGCCACTAAATAAAAAGACAATGTGGTGGAAGCAGTCCCTCACAATCCAACCCCTGAAATAACTTACGATGACAAGATGTTGTCACACTGAAATGTAAAAAAGGTGAAAAGACTCTAAAAATGCTGTGACCGTCAGGATACTGTATTGTAATGTGACAGCAATTATGTTACAATTACATCTCATCTATTCCTCTAAAAACACTAAAATGTGTTTTGAACAGAAAGCTACGGTGAGTTAAACAATAAGCACATACATCGGTCTTGTCTTCTCCAAATGAGTAAGGAACAACAATTCTGGAAAAAGAAAAACATCTAAAAAAAATTACAGCGTAGAATTTCTCCCAAAACTGTCCAATCATGATGGTGTATTAAAGATTTGAACAATGAGACCATCAATTTACATAGGGTATTTGGGTAGTGATTGAGAAAATAACACTCTTTTTATTAAAGTAATATAACAGACACCATATTTTGAGCCTTTTTTCAACTAGTCTATCAAATACATTCACTAGAGTTATGACACAAAGTTCATTATCACTGCCATGTGATGCCTGTAAGGAAGTTAAGCTTATTGTATTATAACGGCATTTTTAACTGCATGTTTCCTGGTCAACTCAATGGGAGAGCAGATAGTGTTTAGTATGAGGTACTAATACTAATGACATACAATACTATGGTTATCAACTTTCTTCCATCCTCCGTTCAAGGGTTCCTTGTAATTATCATTAATAATTTCTAGGCTTTGAAACGTGTTATCTTCATGTAATGGCTAATTGATTATCTCACGATCCATGGTCTCCTATGGATTACTCCTATGATGTCAGGCTAGGGGGTGAGCTTCCTTATGTAGAAAAGAAGAATAAAAGCAGTTAAGGGAGTGTGGGAGAAGTAGAAGAAAAACATTTTCTCATGATGGTATAGGTTAAATGAATAGTTGCCTTGCATCTAAGAAAAAATTATCTGCATGGATGTTTGTCATTGAGCTGTCATAGTGAAAGTGAGCTGTTAAAAATTGACTTGGCACAACAGGGAATCACTAGTAAGCTCACCTAATTTAACTTTAACCTGAAGCAAAAAGCAAAAAGAGTTTTGTTGCCATGATAATTATATACACATTATAAAGACATATGAGACAAGCATAATTTCCATTTGGTGTTAGATTTTAAATGCACCCTTAAAAGACGACAATGCTTCTTTGATAGGCATTATTTGATTGGAAAATAACCAAATGCAATGTGGGGCCATTTTTGTTTTGAGCCCAGCGACAAGGGGCAACAAGTGAACCTGGACCCAACAGTGTGCTGCATTTACTGCGATTACAACGTTATTTAGGTAATAAAAATAAATATGACTGAGAATACTCAGCGAATGAAAATCTAACACAGTACAATAGGGGGAAAACAACAGCCACAAGCATTAATTCAAGTCACAAATTAAATCAGTTATCTTGCTCTGTCTGTGTCCAGCTGCTGCAAAATGACTCCCAAAAGTGTTAACCTTCAGGCCAAACAAGCCTGGAATGACACAAACTAAACCCACTGTTTGTCAACCATTATCTAAAACAAGTGCGCATGAGTCAAGACATGCACAGGAAGTGACAAAACAGTGACAACACATCAAGACATGAAAAGGTGTTACCAATCCAACAATATTCACTCACTTAAAAGCATTGTAATACTAATGGTTAATTCTCATAATACCAATTTGTAGTAAACAAACCCTTCACATATATGAGCTTTTTTTAAAAATGCTCAAATACATATTCATGAGCAATTCTACACAAATGCACATTTGCATTCATTTGGATTGTAGAAACCAAAAAAATAGCACATTTCACGTTCAATCTAGGTTATAATTTTCAATACTAGCGATCCGTATTGAATCTTTCCTCTCTATACTCAACCCTTGCTGTGATTCCTCAAATCTCGAGGGGAATAACATTACTGTTTTGGATCTGATAAGCGTGCATGTGAAGAACAGAGACTCGCTTACGGATGCACTGTTTTTAGAAGAAACTGGTTTGTATTCAAAATTGACGTCGGGTGACGCCTTTCCAAGATTCGATGCCCACAAGGGCAAAGTTGCAGCAATGGCTCAGCAACGCCCTTCCAAGCTAACGCTAGCTTAGCATACGATAACGTAGACGTCAATTGAAGCTGTCAGTTTCACCAGGCTGGATTTATACCACACAGTCACACTACGAAGACACACAAAGGGCGTTGGTCTGCGCCAGAGACGTAGCTTAACACCAATGTTACTCGATCAAAATAAAGTACTGGCAAGGTTACACTAGAAACGTATGACTTGCGCGATGGTAATGAAATCATATTAAACAAGTTTGATGATAATTGCTATTAGCTGTTAGTCCTCAATACAACACATTATCTTATTTTAATTCATTTTAAGGTCTCGACAATAATGTTAACAATTTCAATAAGACATAGATTATAGCAGTTCCCAGAAACACCGAAATATTTTGTAGAACTGTTTTGGGAAATACGACAACAAGCTGACAGCATCTAAGATAGCTTAGCCGGTTAACGTACCACGTTAGCTCATCCCCTCAGAACGTCCATATATAGAAGCAGCTAATGCTAGCTAGCTGCTTCAGCCAGGATCACAAGTGTCTTCATGTATATCACGCGTTGTCCAAGAAGAGCATTACCTTCGTTTCAGCAGCAAACCACGTTCTACTTAGATGACAGATGGTTGCAGTTTGATAATTTTAACGTTCAGCCGATGCTCTAGTAAATTCCAACTTTACCTCTTAGCTTAGCATTGGGCCTCTCCGCCATTTTGAGATCGGAACGGGAAAACGCAGACACTGCAGGTAATTCGTCGTCAAAAATAAGTCCTTCGAAGTGCCAGAACAAAAACACATACACATGCCAAAATGACTAACTTACCCTCAGATAAAATGTCACTCTCATGTCCCCTTGTCTCGTCTAATCACGCAGTGGGTAAGCCTAGTTCGGACGTGGTAGTATGACTTTTCATATCAACCGGCACGATCAGTCATTTTTCCTCCTCTCTGGTACCGCCGCACTTGCCCGGCCCCGGGTAACGGTCGCAATTGGATATCGGCCGCGCGCACGTTGAGGTAGCGGGAGCGCGCGCTGTGCATCGTTTCACATAGAAGTAAAATACACAGGATATCAGAGCATATAAAAACTTTACATCTGTGTATAAGTACATTTTAGAAGTAGCGGGTAAAAGCCATGAACTTACGTTGAAATATTAATTATTTGTAGCTAAATTAAATTAACTACGTCACACTCCGATTACAGTAGTCAGGAGCTGGTTCAGGGACTCCACCAATATCATTTACAGCAGCATCCGGTCAAAATCTAATGCACCCATTTCTACCACAGTGACTCATTGATGTGACTCGTTGATCTGATCTGTTCTCGTAGAATGACGTCAGAAGTCACTCATGCTTACTGTTTCCCAGCAGCGTCCTGGATATTTACAATGTTGTGGATTTAAATTAATTGATTGAATCAGTCCAAAAGAAGACATACAAAAGGAAATTTTACATTCATGTATATGCTGTGTGCTATGTCTACATAAATGTACTAAAGGTGTATATTTGGAGTACAAACGTTCTGAGAAGTATAAAAGCCAGATGACACAATGGGGATTGCCGACTTTAATAACATCATTTTAAAAACATCATCAAAAACAAAAACATCATTCCCATATATATTATATATATATATATACTGTATATATACTGTATATATACCGTATACATATATATGCGTGTGTGTGTATATGTATATGTGTGTGTGCGTGTGTGTACTGATTTTTATATATATAAACATCAGTACATATCTTAATGTAGCATGAATGATTAATAGTGTTTTCCAGCTAAATAGTTTCAGATTTAGAAGCTTGCAGATCTCATTGATCGATGCCATATTTTTCTGCAAGTTCTATAGTATGGCTGCTGGTAGGCATTATGTATGCATTGAGCAGCCTTCTTCAACATACAGTCCTACACAGACCAGAGCAGAACAGAACAAATTCCTCTTCCTAAAGGGTTTGCTGCACAAGTTTGCTGCTTGGATATACTGTAGTTGTCATCCAAAAATAGGGCAAAATACTAATTAACACCTTTACTTTTAACAGATGTTACTTTCCCTTGTCATTTTCCCTTGTCATTTTCACATTTCTGACATAAAGCATATCCACACTCTGTGCAGCTCTCAAATCCTTTTCCAGCTCCTACAGTAGAAACATTCTCCGTGACTCAGACCGTGATTCTGAAATTTATTTTGCACTAATGAGAACTTATAATGCATACAGTACATGAGATGAAATGTTACTTTAATGTACACATATATTAGAATAATGTTACAACCACTATATCAGCAGTTATTTTTGACTTTTCTTAGCTTGAATTGTTTTGATGATCCCCTGAGGAATGAGGTTTACGCCACATGTCAGGTTGAGCTGGTGAAGGACTGTGGGAAGGCTTGGTGTGGACAGCTGTGGAGGACAGGTAAGATAAAGCATCACACAACCAGAATGCTTGGAAGGCTTTATTCATGGAATAACAAAAATGTACTAACCCTCTGAGGGAAAATACAGGCACTAGGTGTGTTATTGTGGGTATGGTCGATGGCTTTCCTGAGGCTCTCAGCCTGTTGAGTGAGGCTCTTCAGATACTCTGAACTTTCCTTCGTACTTTTATGTTCCTCACCAGCCTTCATATGTGAAACAATGAAATGTGTCAAACAAAGTGTTCAACCTCTATCAAAAACATTTTACAATCTTTAAAGCACACCTGCTTCTTATAGATGGCACATGCATCTTTCTCGTGTTGCAGAGCTAACTGAAACTCTCCTTTACTTTCGTAAACAGTCGCCAGCAGATGATGGCTGTACAAAAGAGAAGATAAAGGCACAGATGTGAAGGACACTTTATTCTGAAGGAAATAAATAAAGATATAAAATGTGTAATCCAAAACATTTCTGTTTTTTGCTCAGATTGTTGATTTTCCCTTTCGCTTTCTTCTGAGAATGTGTGAACAGAAAAGAACAAGCTGCCGTACCTGTGTGCATGCTTCAGGGATGTGGCACCGTGGTATTTTGAGGTTAACACTGAAGCATTCTGAAGGAATTTCAGGGAAAGCTCGTCTTGTATCAGTACATGAAGCACCAGACCCAGCATGCTCTAAGGGAGTAGAGCATGACACAGGCCTTAACAGATGATTTTTATGAAAAGTAACTAAGACTAGAAGCATTGCCTGGTGACAATGTGTAAGTTTTATTACATACATGCTTTTAACTTCTGATCCAGAATGTTCAACAGTTTAGAAGTTGCCCCCAAAATAATTTGTTTCATTTTTAAATGTGGCCGTACTCAAGTTGTGAACCTGAAGCAATTGTCATTGATTATGTACATTTCCAGTTAATTGAAGTAGAGTATACCTAAAGTGTGGAGGAATGGATTAAAAGGATGAAGAGGACTATTTGATTGAAAAGACTGCAGTATTCTGAATTTCTTAACTCACCAATTTCTCACATTTTGCAAAATACTGTCTTAGTAATGTATATAAACCTTTAATGCATAGAGCATTTTAAGAGCATTTATGTATTTTTTTTAGAATACAAACTAAAGACATAAAGCAGAATTTTGCAGATGAGTCCTTGCTTACATCCAGCAGAGCGACATGTGGGTGATCTTCTCCGGTCACCAGCAGGGTGAGGTACCGGGCTCGATAAAGCAGCTGTAGGGAGGTTGCTGGTTGGCCTCCAGCAAAGCAGTAGAGGGCTAGGTGAGTCTTAATCACATATAGGAGAGATATTTATTTATGTGAAATTTAACATTAACAAAGGTAACTAATTGTTCAACTCTCTGTAGACTGATCAGAAGGAAAAGGAACTCACATAATCCTGGATGGTCTGTGGATGATCTATACCTTGTACTCTCTCACTAATCATAGTGGTTTTCTCCTGGCGGCTGACCGCCTGTGAGACACCATAAAATAAATGAGAAGTAACTTCACATGTGTCGTATTTTTTTGTCCATTGCATAATCCAGGTAAAACGAGTGATACATGAAATCAAAGTTAAGATGCTGGTGATGATTCAAGAATCTGGAATCTGGCTACGTAGAAGTAATCATGATATCAATGTACTGTAAGGCATATTTACGTCTGCATATTCTTCCATGATGTAGCTGAGCCTTCCCAGGAGACGCAGGCAGACACCAACATCCTCATGCAGGACCCCATATATGCTGCTGAACAGAGTCAGGGCCTGGCTAAACAACTCATAGCCATCTTTGAGGAGCCCTGAAACAAACATAAATGCTGCTGCTGCATTCGCGGATGCGAATGTACAAAATTTATCAAGTGATCGTCACATGCATGATGTTGATGAATGATTTCATTTATCAGGTTTCAAAATGTGATCAAAGTGTCTCTGCTGTGGCAAGATGTTGATCAATGGTACCTGCTGGAATCTTTGTTAATTAAATGTGAGGTACTTTCTATGTTGTGTTAAATACCAGAACAGTGACTCTAACTGTTTGTATGTCGGCACTGAGTGACAGAATGGTCTCACCCTGCTGGACTGCCAGCTGTGCGTGTAGCACAAGCTGTGTAGCATCTGTCTCTGCAGGTCTGAGATGTTTGACCACAGGAAACATGTTGACAACGTCTTCCTCACCAAACACTGACTTGTGTCGAGACTCAAACAGGTAATCTCTCAGTTGCACCTGAGTACAGAGAACTGCAGTTGGGAGCAGCTGTATTTTCAAACCTCACAAGATAATTTAGCACTTTGGAAGCCTCAAGCTATAAATATGTTCAGTTTTTAAAGCTCAAGTGTGTGGCATTCAACGACATCTAGTGGTGTGGATGTAG
Organism: Antennarius striatus; assembly: GCF_040054535.1. Lineage (NCBI taxonomy): Eukaryota > Metazoa > Chordata > Actinopteri > Lophiiformes > Antennariidae > Antennarius > Antennarius striatus. The sequence continues at coordinate 15,726,439 of NC_090788.1, forward strand.
ATTCCAAGTGAATGGTGAGCCCTGTCTTACCTTCTAAAATTCAATGCTTGATTATCACTTGTAGCTAAGTGTTAAAACACAGTGGTTCAGATTTTTTTTTATTTCCTCTGTAAATAAAAAAAGCTCATAAAGTATTAAAAAAGTTGTGTTGCAGATGATAACTACTGATAATGTGTTGGTGTAACGGTGTCTAAGTTAGTGCTTTGGCCAAAACAGAGTCCCTGAGACAAAAAAATCTGAGATAAAAATGGTGGAAAATGTTTTTGTAGTGGACTCAGCCATTCAAAGCGTTACTGAGGGGGGCAACTATCAATCAACTTCATTCAAATAATATTGGAATTGGTAAAAAAGAATCATGCTGATGTCTGACCTGGACGCCCGTTTTCATGTTGAACTCTCTCAATAGGGAGATTCTCTGAAGGCTGTGTTTTTCTATTTCTTCATCTATACTGTCACTGAACACAGAGAGGATGACGATGTAGTAAAGTCTTGATGCGTATCCTAACGTGCACACATGCACACGCACACACGAACGCACACACACACACACACACACACACACATATACAGTACACCACGCACACCTGTATATTGTGTAGTGGTAATAATCCTGAGCTTCGGTCCTGATCCTGGCCCACAGGTCACTGGGGGTCAGTTTAGCCCACACACTATCTGCAAACAAGGCAAGTCTACTCCCATGGCTCCGTCGGCGTCGACTCCTTCGACGAGAGAGTAGCTCATCTGAGTAGGAGTCAGGGCAGCATGAGGAGGAGCCCAGGAGGCAGTTTAGGAAGTGACTGATAGCGGTGGAGTACGCTGCAGGCTCCACCTCCTGGAACAGAGAGTCAAAAACTTACATCAGAAAATTCATGATGGAAAGCAAAATATTATTTTAATGTATTTTAATTATCATTACTTTAGAATTCACCTGTAGATAGATCCTGAAGATGTGTTTGGCACTTCTCGTGATGACCTCACTGACACAAATTCTCTATGAAAGGAACATTTGATCCACAAAATGTTAGTATCCCGACAAGAATGTGATTTAAGAGGGAATATTATCGTTGTAAAAGAAAACTTCACAGCAAGAGGTAGGAAAGCTGCAGGTACAGTAATGACCTGTATGTAGCTGAGTCTCCCTCTCTCCTCCATCCTGTCCAGCACCTCTAGCAGGCTGCCCAGATATCGTATGTTCACACCCCACTGATGCAGCACCGAGGTCAGGGTACCTCCATCCATTGGAGCAGCAGCGTGATCGAGACAGTTCTTCAGCTACCACACACACACACACACACACACACACACACACACACACACACACACACACACACACACACACACACACACACACACACACACACACACACACGCAGCAGTATAATTATAGATATCATCTTAAATTTCATACACACATGATAGATCAGAACATTATTGATCTACAGTACAGAAGACTCACCACTGCTGGAACCTGACTGGAAAGTAGAAAAGCAGCCATTTCCCACAGCAGCAGTTTCTGCCTCTGAACCTCAGCAGCACACTCAGAAGGGAAACGAACACCTGAATCAAAGATTCACAGTTCAAACTAAGCCCAGTTTTTAAAACTCACTTCAAATGCATGACTGTTTTTTGCACATAAATGTGTTCAATACCTGGACAGCAAACGTTAGGATTGAAGTGGATATCAAAGCAGGAGTCGTTCACTGATCCGACAGGTTTACATGGGTTCATGATCACGTCTCTCTTTTCAAATCCTGTGCAAGTGAAATATAAAAGTATTCAGAGCTGAAAAAATACAAGCAAATTCATTTAGTTTGTCACTTTAAGGCCATTAATTATTAGTTAGGCAGCAAATTAAGGTGGAATTACAATTTCTATACTGTTGGGTAGAATAATTTCTAACAACCTATTCAATTTTAAGAAATCGTTAAATCTTGATTTGCAAACATCAGTTTGTGGTAAAGCACAAAGTAACATAAAATAGATGTTCAGTCAAGTAATTTCAATAAAACACAAATAATATAAATTAAAGAGCCTAACTTTATAGGAATACATAGTTAACAGACTGAGTTTCATCCCCCACTGGGACTGAACGTCCAACCTTTTAATTTTAGTTAAACATGAGAAGTCACTGAAGTGCAGAGAAAAACGGAATGCTTGAACATTTCTTACGCATGACAACCAAATCAAACTCCATCTGCTGATGGAGATTGTGTTTTGTGATTGAAAGCTGGTGAATCATACATACACTTTGATATGAAAGTAGAACTACATGTATGATCACATGTCTTATCACCAAACATCCTGCCTTTGCTTTTTTCTCTTTGCATTCCTCTGCCAAATATCTATGTGCAACAGATTAAATTCTCCAGCTGTATCGTTCAAATATTCTTATCTCACTATATTAAGATGATCTCATTGACCCATGACACCAACTGTTTCAGCATCCCTTGTTCTCATCTTACCGATTGACTCTTCATTGGATTTATTCTGTTCTTCCAGTTGGATGAGCCCCTGGGACACCATGTTGGTATAAAGTTTAAATCTGAATCAGGAAAGCAAGATAACAAGAATAGTATACGGTTCTTCATTTCCAAAGCTCTATCAATTCTTCTGATTTGTATCCAGAGGGATTCCACATCTCCTCTTCCTCACCTATGATGGGTAAAGGCTTCTACAAGCTCGGGTCTGAGGCTGGCCAGACTGTGACAGTGCTGCTGTGGGTATCCAAAGCTCTTACACTCTTCTGGTACCTCCACACTACACTCCTCTCTCTCATGAAACTGGAAGTTAAGATCAGGTGGGAAGGTCCGGAGGAGGTCCAAGATGTAGGGTCTTCCATCATTACCCACAATGCCTTTAGTCTCAATGCCAGTGCAAAGTTCCACTGGGCTGTTGTTGTGGTCGAGTACCTGGTGACGTTGGATTCTTAATGACTTTGTTGTTTTATCCAGAAGCTTGAGAAACCTGGAAAAGTCTTGTGAAAATGAAAGTGTCCTTGATTACACATTAGAAAGAACTCAGAGTGTTCTAGTGTGCTACCTTGGGTGTGTGAAAACAGTATTTCCATAGTCATTAGACCCATAGACTACACTCTGCTCCTGGTTTTTCTCCAGTATCCCAGGAATGATGGTCTGAGCAATGACCCGGATGCTCCGATAGTCGACCACAGCTGTTCCAAGAGTGTGAAGACCCTCTGTGTCGATGGTCGAGTACGCCTGCAGCAGAGCAACTCATTTTCTTAACTGTTTTAACGTATGCAATCATTTCATAACTTACACTATGCAGCTAAATATCTTTATCATGAAACCTTGACATGATCTTCGTGTTTTACCCCAAACTATGGACTCCAGAATGTCTGTTCTGTTGCCTGTTAAATGTAATGTCATGTCCATGTTAGAGAAGACACAGTTAATAAAAGCATGCTGATCTCATCTCGCTGATCTCTACCTGGGCTCCCCTCAGGTCACACACCGCAGCAGCGTGAGCAGCAGTGTTTCCCCCTAGGGGGCGGTAGTGCTCACATATGTCGAACCCCAGGCTGAAGAAGAGGTTGTTGCAAATGAACATCTGCATGTGAGCTGCCTCCCCGGGGTTCAATGGCATGATATTACCATCAATGACAGCCACAGCCCCTCGTGTTGCAGCTTCAACAAAGTCACTGTTGGTCTGAATGGAAAGGAAGTTATTGGTTAAAATGTGGTCCAGAAACAGAAAAGGGAGGTTTTCTACACCTAGATCTTGTTGTCTTACAGTAATCAGGGAAAAGATTGAAAAGACGTTGATAAATCTGTGGGATCACCTTGAAAATGTTCCTCTCTCTATGCAAACGTTCTTGAGCGGTATTCCTGCTGAGTTCCCTGCATGCCTGCAACTCTTCATTCCAATCCCGACTCTGTGGATGTGAATGTCAAGATCAGCATTATTATCATCACTATCACTTAGCATCCTGTGTTACGTGAAACTCTGATGTTGCAACCTTCCCGGCTGTGTGCTCCTCCTGGCCCATACGAGTGGGCTGCAGCTCCTCCACTGTGACACAGTCGATGGTTTGATTTCCCTGACGGGCGGCCCAGGTGAACACTTGGATAGGGGTTGCTATTTGCTCATAAGGGTGTTGCTGGACTCTGATTCACAATAAAATGACAAAAGGTCATTTCTCTTTCAATTTTGTTGGCATTGGTGTATTCAGATTCTTTCCCTGTACAGTATGGAGCCATATGAACAGTTTTAGATGTAATTTATTCTGAGAATAAGATGTCTGACTTAATAAAAGTCTGCTAGATCACCTCATCTTCTGCAGCGCACCAAAGTTTTTCCTGAAGGCAGGGCTGACTTGACCCAGCAGCTCGACCAGAGAGTGGCAAAGGATTTTGGGTACAACAGGCATTGGGTTGAAGTTGAAGGCGGTGGACCTGAAGTAGTCCGGAAAATAATATGCAAATCAGGACCAAACTGATTACCACCTAAACGTTTGTTCCAATTTCCACAGGAACCATAAATATACGGAGAAGTTTGAAATAAAGGTTTAGGGCTATACATCCATTTTTTAACACTGTAAAATACAATATTTGGCATTACTTTCTGTGTGTCTTTTCTTTTCTTTCTTTGTACTCACTGTGCCGTGTGTAATGTGACGGAGAAATTAAATTCCCTGATGGAACCTCCTGTAGGGAAGAATAAAGTCCTACTCTACCCTACTCTCTACACTCTCTATTTTTCAAAATATTATATTAATTTATTAAACGAATGTTGGGGACAAAAATGTTGACCTACTTGTGATGTGTGAGGAAAAACCTCAGGATTCCGATTCATCTTATGTCATACTTTCCGATCCTACAGTGGGTGACATATTTTATTTTGGGCAAGGGTTAAACTGACTGACTGGCTACCAGCACAGCTAGGAAGAACAGCTTGGCAAACATGCGGATGGTACACCGGAATAACACTCACTGGTTGAGGTAGAAACCGTGTGTAGAAGATGTAATGTTGAATTCTTTGTCTTCCATAGTCAGGACACTGAGGTACATTAAGTCCCCGTGCATCTTCCTGTTTCCGGGAGGAGGGTTCCAGCTGCTCAAGGTCAGAACCCGCATGCACTGTAATGGCTATAAGGGTACATTCGTAGAATTTCCGTTGTTCCATACCATAAATGAATACATGTTTGACCTTATGTTACCATAGCTACTTATGCAAAAGCTGCTCTCTCACCATCCTGTCATCTCTGAGGGGCTGCAGTGGAGTCAGTGGTCGGTCCTTGCAACCTGGAAGGATGTAGTCTGGAGGTCTGACGTCAGTCGACTGTAATTTAGAAGCTTTCCTGTTGCCCACAGTCTCCCCACCTGGAGAGATTAACATGGAAGTGAAAACCTCGAGAGATTAATAATTATTTTTGATAGAATCCAATTTGATTAGGGGATAATGTTACCGTTCTCTCCTTTGGTGTAAAAGGTGAGATATGATAGTGAGCTGCGATTCACTCCGTTGTACGCATCTGCAGGGTGGACGCTCCTCAGAAGATGACGCACATGTCTGAGGTGACGTCGAGCATCGAGCAATGAGTACGACTCTGGTACGAGATCACATAAGATGCTTATAACGAGTCCAGCTCCATCTTACTCAAGTGCATAATGAACTGCAAATTATAGCAATGTTACCTTTCACAAAAGATGAATGGAGAAGTGTATGGATGGAAAATAAAAGACAAAACTGCATCAGGTGATAACTCACATGAACCAATTTAATATAAAGGATACATTAGTTATCAAGATCACATTTGCTATGTGATTTCTCGCTGTGCAATCCAATACAGGTCATTATAGCTCCAATTGAGAACTCCAACTGAGAAAAGAAGCCATGATGAGTCAGTTACCCTCCACCACCTTGATCAGCGCTCCATCCTGGATGCCCTGAATGGAGCTGAGTCTCGTGTGGCTGTTGAATGCGGTGCCTCCCAGCTGGAGGGAGAAACATGTGCGGTGGCAGGTGATCTGGTGTTCCATCAGCACCTGGTGCAGCTCTGACACCATCAGCTGGCCCGATACCTGTAGGGGAGAGACGGGGCGTTGACTTCACATAGATGTGAAGACAAAGAATGGTGAGAAAAAAACTGTGCAGCCGAACCTGGAGATCAAAACTCTCTGTTCCAGGAGGCTGAATTCTGACAATAAAATCAGTGTCTTGGAGTTCAGCTATTTCTTGAATGTTAAGTTGTTTAATCTGATCAACAGCAGGCTGCTCTGTGGGATCATCCTCTGGTCTTTTGTCTATTTGACTTGGAGGTGCTGTTGATAACAAGAATCGAAGTCAGAACAAAACAGCTGTTTTTTTTTAAAATTAATGAACTATTATATTAGTTTTGTGGAGGGAATAGTTAAATATCAGTGTTTTCTATTTAATCATGTGTGATGATCATGTGTGATGATGCAAGTATGAATATCAGTCAGATGGAATTTTGCACCTTTGACATTTAGTGATGCCCAAAACAGCCTGTCAAATGGAAACAAAGCTGTGTCCTTCATCTTGGCATTCTCCTCCTCCTCATCTAACGGTAACAGAGCAGTCTCCAAGTCCCAAATCTGGTGTGCACCAATCTTGTCATCCACTTCTCTCTTTAGTGGCTTCAAGATTTTCTGGCATTGAATATCATCTGCATTTAAACTTGACTGATTTGCCGCCTGGTTGGTTTGTTCGTCAGACAGATGTTTGTTTATTTTTGTGAGGAAGACATTTCCAGTCTGTTCCATTTTTTCATCATCCAGAATCCTCTCTTCTGTCGGTTTCACACCACACTCAACATTTCCCATTTTTTCAGTCTTATCGTTTTTGTCTGCATCGTGTTCAGTCAGCATCACCAGGGTTTGCTCTGTTTCCAGTTTGTCCTCTTTGTCTTTAATGTTTGTTTGCAAAGTGTGGTTCTCTGTCAGGGTACAGTCTGTATGGGGTTGCATCTCAGAGGCCTTCTGATGATCAGTGTTTATCTCACACATTAATGCTGCGTTTTGCTCCATTTGAAATAAATACTTTGTTGAAGTGGTGGACGTTTCTTCACCGAGGTGACTCTTGTCTAGTTCTCCATGGCTGCTTTCCTGGGCTGTACCTTTGAAGCCTGTCAGTTTTTCCACTGTTTCTGACACTTCTGACTCAACTACATCTTTGGTGTCAGACCAGGTTTTACAGTCCATTATGGAGTGTCTCTCTTGTGACATTTGTGTTTCCAAAATAGCTTCTTTCAGTATCTTGTGCTCCCCCATAACATCTACAAAGACTTCTTTTGTGGGTTCATTTCTTCTTAGCGCACATCCCTCTGACTCCACAGTTTCGTTATGGGGGACTAATATTACTGCTGGAGGTTGCAACTCTATCTGAGTCTGCACCCCCATATCGATTTGTGTGTCCGCTTCCGTTTGAGTCTCAACCTCAGAATATTCTCTGTTTCTCCAACTGTTCCTTCTCTCTTGCGCTCGGTCTCCAAGCTCATCCACCCTCACTCTGTCTTCGTCCTCGGACACCAGCAGGCACACCATCGGCTCCACCAGAGTCACATCTCCTTCCAGGTTGCTGCTCAAAATGATGTCAGGGAAGAGGAAATTTTCTGGTTCCAGGGTTGGGTTTGTCACGGCGGTGGAGACAGTCAACAGACTGTCCTCCAAGTCGTCTCTCAGGCTCAGAGAATCACATTCACTTCCTTCACTGGAGAGCAGAGGGGATGTTTCTGGTATGCTCTGCACCTGTGCATCCTTACATTTGAAATAGTTCAACAGTGTGTGACAGCACTGGACTATGTTTCCCATGATTCATCTGTGCAGAAAGCTGCAGTACAGGTCCTATAAAAGAAAAATGAGCAAATTATGCTGGAAAAATTACAGTAAGCTAATAAGAGATAGATGTGTCTGCTATTGTTATTTCTCCTTGCACTGATATTTGTTATAATGATATTCTTAAATTTAAAGTAACAAAAGTTTTGCCAAATCAACAACAGTTATTTTGGTGGTAAGGTTGAAAATGAGCACAGATAATACTTCCTTTCACAGTTAAACAAAAATACGGTAGGATGGAGGGTCCAAGCTGGATCTGGATGCCAAATTATAAGTGGTGGAAAATATTCAGCAGATGATTTGGGTTGCAATATTGCTGTCAAACTGTACTTGGGACCTGTACAATGTGTATATCTGTCCTGGTGTGCTTTCTGCTTGTACAAATATATAATATTTAACAATGTCTCTGCATTTTCATATTATTTTATAAATGACTATGGCTGCTAAATATAACCTTTAAGTATTTTTAAACAACAGACATAATAACAGAAAATATAGCCTTGCTGACCATAATTTTTCCAGCACACAGCAGCCATGTAGACATCAGTGTGGTTATCCTGTGACTTCAGTGAGTGTTGCCTGAAACTTTTGTAAAGTAGGAAAAATAACTTAATCTGGCAGACACTGTGAATTAAACTTCTGAGTATAACTTGACAATGTCACTCTTACGTATGTGTGTTTGTTTGGCTCATATCTGTTAATGTAAGCGACTATAGATGAACTGTTATCCAGTTGATAACATGAAGATAATCAAGTATTCCTATAGTTGTGTCATCTTACAAAAGAAAAAAAGCCAGAAATGAATTCCATCAGATGAGCCCTGAAATCATGTTGGACAAGTGGGAATCCTGGAACACATGTAAACGGAGGGATGATTTTATTCTGCGAAACACCTATGAGTTGTTCAGTGGTAAAAACAGCAGAGTAGTTCTAATATGTATTTAATTCTAATCCAGTAACACCTGTTCTTCAATTTAAAAAAAAATGCAGCAGAAAACATCTTAACCACATCTCAAACAACAGGAGACTAAATCAGCATTAACATTACCTCGTATTGATCCTACCAGCCACTCAGGAGTGATGAAGAGTGTGTGAGTCTGTGTCACCTCCCCTAGACTCCTCAGCTGGTTGTCCTGCCAGGATCAGAGGGCTGAGTTCTCCAAGATCTCCTGTCCTTGCTGCGACTCCAAGTTACGTAAACTGTCAGCGTGTGTGTGTGTGTGTGTGTGTGTGTGTGTGTGCCTGCTTTTTAAAGGGTGGAGAGGAGCTGACCCTCTGCTCATCCACTCATATATACGCACATGCAGCACATTCACACCCAGAGTTCCTGGTCCAGTCCAGAAGAGGGCAACCTCTCTGTCGTTTGTGATGTAACTTCCTGTGCCCACTCCAGCCTCTGCACTCTCTAGCAACCTTGACTGTGACCGCAGACAGAAGGTGTGGGGTATGGTGTGGGTTACAGAGGTAACCCCCCACCACACACACACACACACACACATACACACACACATACACACACACACACACACACACACACACACGCACACACGCACACTTTTCTGTCTCCATTTTCTTCACATACTTTAAAGCATGAGCTTTGGTTGCCATGGCAGCACTGCAGCGAGCCATTAACATTCAGAGCACTAGCCCTCAAAAACTGTGGGAAAATTCTATCATGAGACTTTAGCTGGGAGACAATTTAAATGTTGCAGCCTCTCTTATGAGTGTATATAGTGGCAGTGTGACACCATTCATGTGCATGACTGTAAAAAAAAATCACTGAAGACGTTATTCATTGATCTCATGAATAATTGATCTCATAAATCACTGATGTCATAAATTTTTATTTTTTGACTCCCATCAAAGTATAAAGCAAATGAATTTCATATGATTTATTCGTTTTTTTAAATTAAATGTGCAACACGTCTAGTTTCATTTTCAAAACAAATTCGCTTGTGTAAGATATGTAAAATTTGGAACTGCAGCCACAGTGTTTTAGTATACTCTACACTGGAAAAAATTAGAATCAGACAGCTGGGCACAGACCTCCAACTACATCTGAAACAGACCAGGTGTTTCACTATTATGCCATTGCACCTAAATGTAATAAGTAAGTCTAATGCTTTGTCTCCTTAACCATTAAAATCTACCGATACAGAGCAGTTTTCTTCTGGATCTAGCTCAGCGACTTTTATCAGGTTTGAGCTACAAATAGATCTTTGTTGCTCATTATGATTTGATTTCTCAGAGAAGCTAGTTTTGAATCCTCTAAATTTTAATCTAAATTTTAACATTTTGGATCATAACATCCAAAATATTATACAGATTGCAGCATTGATGTAACACTGGATTGGATATATTGTGGACATTAAACATATTAGATGTTAGACTCTTCTAACCACGATTATCTTGTGATGGTAAAAAATTATTTCAAAGAATACTAGTTTAGGATCACAACAAAAATCTAAAACATCTTTCCCTGACATATATCCAAAACTTTTCTTAAAACATCTTTATAAAAACAAATAAGCATGAGTGAAAGCATTGTCTCCTTGGTGGGGATAATTGTGCCAAAATATGGCTGTCCCTCTTGCTGAAGCCAGACCATGTAGTTAAATCTGATGCATTTCCATTAATATTTGTGGTGCTTTTTATAGACAAATTATATAGAGTGTGATGTGCTGTGTAAGGTGTGTATGTGTGTGTGTTTGAATTTTCATGTTACTGTTTCCTGAGGGATGTCTAAGTATTTGGTACTCCTATAAAATCCAAATCAGGGATTTTGGAACATCTAGACAGAAATTCCCCTTCACTCATTCCTGCGAGAAAAAAGGCAGTATGTGTTATTTGTCTTGCCATTGTTTTAGCTGTGTTTTATGAAGTTAAATGTTATACAATTTATTTTCCTTCTATAAACTCGGCTGTTTTTGCCTTTTCAATCTTGAATTGGTCTCGACTGATTATGTTGTCAGGTGTTTGCTCATTTCCTGTATGTCTCCTTCATGTTTGGTGGTGCCAAATTAAGGATTTGGCTTTTGCATCATTAAACTACAACACACTTGTTTTGTCATGAGTGAACCCTGGAACCAACTACTGGCTTTAATAGGTGTGACATTCATGTCCCTAGCCCCAGGTCAAAATTAATTTGTTTCTCTGGTCTGAGGCTGAAAGACATGAACCACAATTTTCATGTTATTATTAATGAATCATCCCCGGACACCCAGTATCCTTCTGTTTCTGTTACCTTACAATGAATATTCTATATAGAGGAGGTGGGTCTTCTTTCACTGAATCTACCGTTTACACCATTTCAATTCTACAGTAACAAGAAAGGACAAACCAGTGAGTGATGGGAAAGGTAATCATCATTTTGCTGCAAACTGCAACCTCACCACCAGATGGCGCTACCCCTAAACGCTTCAACTTTAAAATAAATCCGCAGACAAGGTTTATCATTCTACATCATGAGCTCTGTAATCAAGGTAACTGGTAAAAATATTAACACAATGTGAGGGCATTACAGTTTTTTAAATGATATCTGCCTTCTGCTCTGCAGACATTGAGATTTATGCTGCTATGAAACCCTGCAAATAAATTACATTACAAGGAAGCAGGTCGCTGTATTTCAAAGGCAGTTGAAGGTCAATCAAATTTCTATAGAATTTCTGAGACATACTGTACATGTTTGTGTGGAAGTTTTGTTCTTTTAGTTCTGTTGCACCTGCATTAATGCAAGCAGAAAGAACCATATTTCAGACCCAGTCTAGGTTTAATTGGACTGCTACCTGAAAATTAGTTTAAAAAACCCCCAAAGCAAACAAAAAAACCTATTTGTTTAATTGCTTTCTTGGGTAAAAAACAAATCCTCAAAAGTACAGAAGCAAACCTTCTCCTTCAAAAATGTAGAATATCTTGTATTTTGATCTTATGTCTTTCCAATCTGTTAACTGTAGTTGTGACTGAATAAATGATTGATTAGTGGATTCCATTTTGCTGCTTCAGTATCAGGGTCAGTTTTCACACAGTATAATTTACTTATCAATATATATGTGTAGTGACAAAGAGCCACTAGAGTATTTTAGCCATTAAACACAGACATAACAACAACCACTTGTACAGGTCTTCTGTCCATAGGCACATTGCACAAATTTAATAAAGTGCAAATTGTCGTGAAAAATTTGCCTAAGCCTTCTAAAGTTACTTTCTCCACCTAGAATACAGCTAGTGCATTAAAAAGCAAGTTGCTAATTTCAACATATGGGTTTTCATAGACCCAGAGGCAAGGCTACTAATTACAGACACGAGCTGTGATCAACAGTGTAAAAATCTAAAGGCATCTACATGAAACAGTCCCACTCTTCAGTCTCTTTAACCACGGTTCTCCTCAGATTTTCAGTGAACATGCTTTACTATCAATGCAACAACTGACTCAATATGTCGATGTGTGGGTCTGATTACAAACTCCTGTGCAGCTAATACCTAACGCTGTTCCTGAAATCTACACACAATTACAAGATTACATCTCTTTCATCTCAAACTTTTGTAGAATGACTGGAACTGGAAGACGACTCTATGTGTCCTCTTCACAGAGCAGTTTCACCCTCTCCTGCACCCATGTCCACTCTCCTGTGCACCCTGCTGTCCTCTATATCCTCCCACTCGTCCTCCAGACCATCTGCACTCTGTGTTCTAATTGGTTGGTTCAATCGAAGGAGGCGGTATCTAAGTGGCACCAAGAATAGGGCGGGGTCAGGCATGGGTTGTGGCTTCTGAGGTGATGTCACTCTCTCCCGTGGAACGCAAGCTCGGACTCTCTCCTCCCTCACGCTGACGCGCCTCTCGGGTCTCGCCTCCGGTAGGCTGGGAGATGCCGGAGGAGGAGGAGACAGGAGCCAATCCGAGCTCTCCTCTTCATAATGGTCACCCTCTTCCTCCTCATCTTGTTCATCGTCTTCTTCCTCTACGTCCTCACCTCTGGGTTCCACCTCTGCAGCGGACTGCGTGCTCTGCTGCTGCTGGAACACCTTTAGGCGTGCGCTGTGGAGCTTGTGGTAGAGGTTTGTCGTGATGACGTTTTGGCGCTGCAGTTCTCGGCTCAGCAGCGAGATCTTGTGGCTGCGCCGCTTCAGCTCCTCCAGGAAAGATCGCTCCTCTTCGCCGAGGCTCCTTCTGAGTGCTGAAGCTCGTGCCCAGCCTGCCTGCAGCTCCCCACGTGCAGTCATCATCATGCAATGCTGGTCCTCTAGGAGGCGCTCTACAGCTTCACAACGCGCTTCTAATTCCACTTCTTCCTCTGCAAAAACCCAATCACATACAGGATGGACATTTTTCAGTGACCCTTCATCTCTCATATGACACCATCCCCACCTTTGTGTGGGACGTCCCGCTCTGCCGATAACTGTCTTCCCATTCATGACCTCACACACATCCATTCACGCCAACAGGCACATATGTTAACACCACTTACATCCAATAGACCCAAGACAACGTTACTCTCGAATAAATTTATTCTTTAACATATCCAAAAAGTACCGATGTTTGCTGCACGAATCATCCACAAGAACAAGATCCATCCATCCATCATCCATCCATCCATCCATCATCCATCCATCCATCCATCATCCATCATCCATCCATCCATCCATCCATCATCCATCCATCCATCATCCATCAGAATTACACAAATACACTAATCTAAATTAGATAATTATTATCAGATAAAGTTATTTTGCTCATAAACATAATCAAATGTAAAAATTCATGAAGTCTGAGATGTGTGTGATCAGTATAGAAAGAAATAAACATTTTTTAAATTTCTTTGACTGGATTTCTATTATATCATGCCTCATTGCTGTGTCTTTGTCTCCATAACCAGAACATACACAACTATGCGCATCCTTTTCCTCATTTATTTAAAACCATTGCGGTGATGTAATGTGTCACCTTCCGTGTTCCTGTCAGGAAACCTGGAGTCCAGCTCACAGCTCAGCTCTGCAGCCGGGAGAAACACAGTGAGAGCAAACAGACATTAAACCACTAAGAGGAGGCGACGAGTGGTCTAGTGGTTTGGGGGTGGTGGGGGTCGAATCCCAGTGACTGACCGTGGCAGCGTCTTTTCAGGTGAGTGATCTCTCGCTGCAGACCGGTCAACATGGCCAGATGCTCCTGCTTCAGGAAGGCGATGCCTCTGTCCACACTGGCCACCTGCTGCTCCAGCCTCCCAGCATGCATTGCTCCACCCCTCAACAACCTGCACACAGACGCTGGTGGCTGAGGAGAAGAGATGCCCAGTGCAGCACGTTAAACAGAAACATTACAGCAATGGGTTTGAAATTCCTTCTTGAACATTACTGTTCAAGAAAAAAAATCAATTTTTTATCAAAATTAAACATAAATCATAAATTGCTTTGTTTAAATTGTGAAAGTCTGAGTATAGGTTTTATTCGGTGACCTGACACAGCTTCTAACTATAACTGCATGTCTGTTAATTAAACCCTTTCATATTCACAGCGTTATTGGGGTACATTATTTAGTTCATTTGGGACGTGCCAACTCTTTTCCTTCATTTTATTCAGATGATTGATTCTGCTGCAGCGTCCACCTGTAAATGTGCGTGCGCGTCCGTGGCCTACCGTGATCCTGGAGCCGTATCCAATCCGGTGCGTCTCTCATGGACCCTCCTATCGACCTGGAATCTCTGTCCTTGATGCAGCAGAGATGGAGAAAACAAAAGGCCGGTGCGTAACGTCAAGAGCGCAAATCAAGCGCGTCCCTGGTTTCTTTCTCTGCTCGCAGCTGATTGTTGGTGCGGATGAATGTGGCTGCAGGCGGGATAACCTCCTCATAACCTTCTGGTCGGACGTGCAGGTCGGCTGCTGTGTTCATAACAAAGCAGATGGGTATGGAGGGTGATCAGTGCCACGATGGAGGAAGAGGAGGAGCTCCACGGGCACAGCTGCTGGGAGGAGGGCAAAGAGGAGGAGCTTTGTGATGATGATGATGATGATGATGATGATGATGATGATGATGATGATGATGATGATGATGATGATGATGATGATGATGATGGAGAGCTTAAGTCATGTTTGGACTGTTATGTGTTTTCAGATTGTTTTTCATTGTTGGTTAATTGGAAACTGAATGCATTTTAGGACATAAAATGAACTTGTGACCGCCCATGTTTGTTTGTTTACATCCTTAATAGTTCTAAACTGACTTTGATGCTAGTACAAATGCAGATCCTGAGTCATTTTCTCTCTCTTAAATTTGCAAGTTTTTTGTTTTTTTTGTCCACATCATGAAATGTAGTCAATCAAAATCCAAAGAAGATCTGTATTGTTTTTATTTGTATTTTGTGGATGTTGTTTATTTTCTGTAAAGCGCTTTGAATCGTTCATTATTATATTAACCGTTGGCTATTCTCTAATTTTGTTTATTTATGAGAATATTGAAAAATCATATCATATTTTAAAGGTTAAAGAAATGCATAGTTTCTATCTAATATTATTGAAGAGTTATTACTACTATTTAATAGCAGTAAAATATCGTCGTTTTATCCACATTTTATGTAGGGGATAATCACATATTTGTGTCATGTTTGCTCAAAGTGATTCATATCAGGATGAACTTTCTTCACCCACTTATGTTGAGGACTATATGAAAATAAGTTCTGTTCCCTGTTATTATTTATTTGTATTTAGTACATGAATACAACAACTAGAACATCCTAGAACCAGGGAAGGTTCTAGGATACTTTTATTTCAAAGGCCACAGATCACAGACACTACTGTATATGTCCAACGTCTGTGCCCATTTCCTTAGTCGATCAATCTGTTAATTTTTCATTCCTTGTCTGCCATTAGATCTATAGCTTTGGCAAAAGACAGATAATTTGCTATGTTTTGTAATTTTCAAGAATATTTTTTACATTAAAAAGCTTAGGAGAAACATTCTCAGCTTTCAGACTAAAAAAATATATTTAAGGCATTTTTACCCAATATGTAAGACATGAATTTTAAACCTGTAATGCATATTAACACAAAACATAGAACAGTTTAGAGCAGAAGCTCCAACAGTAATGGCATCTTGTACTGACAAATAAAATGAAATCTTACTTATAACTTTAATGTCAAATTCTAAAACAGAAGTTGTTGAGTCAAGAAAAAAAATCAGAGATATTCCGTCTTCAAAATTTAAAACCTATGACCACATTCTCAGAATCCTGACTTCAGTCTTGGAAGTGCATCGTTTTTTATCAGAACTGTGACTTGAATTTGCAGCATCCATACACTATCATTTAAGGCAGGCTGAATTTAATCCAGGACTCACTTCCACCATATTTTCAAGCATCCATTTAATTTCCTGAGTGGTGGTTGTGGCATGACTGGAACAATACACAGTCCATCAGATAGTGAGCAAGAATGTGAGGACTTACAACTGTCCTTGAGAACCACTGAATGTTCAAAAATCGAAGCATTAGTGAACAATGTTAGCTAGAGCAGTTAAGTACCTGTGATAATCACCTACATTCTACGTTAACATGATCTAATGTGGAGAATCAACTCACCATGAAGCTCCTGCAGTCTCCTGTCACATTCAAATAATATACGATTTTCCAAATCTTAATTCTAAAAAGATTCTTTTTGACATTTGAAAGTCAAAAGCGTGGGTTTTCCTGTGCATGATGCTAAAACACAAATACAAAAGAAAGACTAAAATATATAATGAGACAGTACAGAGCACTTTAGGGACCAATAAAATTTCAGCCGGGGACATTGACAAGTTTTAGCCCATATGAGCTGTGGGAGGAACTTAGAGTGTATTTGACAAATGAGAACTATGATGACGCTAAGGTGCTCTCAAGTGACGAGGGATGAGCAAGACTGGCATATCTGCAGATATATTTCAACATCTGAATGAGCTGAACACACGAATACAAGGCCAAAATGAAAACCTGCTCACGGGTACAGATGAAATAAAAAGGATTTTGTTCAAAGGTACAGCACAGGGAACAACATGTGGAAAATGTTACATTAGCATGTCTACAGTGCTGTCTTGTGTGAGACAACAGGTAAACATCCACAAAGTCTTGAGCCGACGTCCCGTTATTTCCCTTCACTTTCCACTGGCTGCTTTGACTGGGTTAGGAACCCGTACAGCTCAGCTGCAGCTGGAAACAACATAACTTTGCAGGAGCAGGAAGAACAAACTGAACCGAGACAAAATAATGGTCTAAAACTGAGCAAGCAAAGATATTTCAGCTCTGCTCCCCTTCTCCTCAAGCTATCTGCGCAAGGTGGGCTTTAAATTGAGTCAGTTGGGCTAGTTTTTACATTGTATTTCAAGAAATATGAACTTATACTTTTATTTGATGATGTGCGTTGTGATTTCTCTAAAAAAAAAAGTGCCATGGCTTAAAAAGTCAAGAATCGCAAAACAAAAAAAAAAATCAACTGAACTTGCTCTAACCTGTGATACTTCACACACTTTAGAATCATTTGCCCTATAAAGGTGTTTTCAAAGCATGCTATAGTACATTATAGCTGAGGGCTTCATATAAAGCTTTGATTTCCTAATACTGATTATTCGATGATTAGGAAAAGTTCTAGGAATTCATTTTTGCTGTTATTCTCTTATTAATTATCTCTATTTATCCTAACCTGTTCAATTAATTCACAAATGCAGGATTTTTCAGATGAACAATGATTAATTTCATTTCTGCCATCTGTTCCCTGCAAATTGTTTGATGAGACTAAGCCTCTCCTCGCTGCTCTCCTGTTTCTCCCTCATGCTGGGAAGAGCGACAGGTTTGCTCTGTGAACACGTCTCATAGTAAGGACAGACTTTTAGATGAGCAGATATTGCAGGGATGTCTGCCATATGCCATGAATCCACTTTGGAGAAGAGATGACTAAATTCCCACACCTGGAAAGAAAAGAAAAATATCACCGTTATGAAATCACAGATAGTCCTGGATTTGTTGTTCTAAAAGAAAACTGTAATCAGAACAAACTGGAAAATCTAGAATCTCACAGGCTTAGCCTTCCACTTTGCTCCTCCATGCGAGTAGATCTTCCTCTCCCATTTGAGGGTGACCATCCCTCGCTCCTGCAGCAGAGAGGAGCACACCTGCCTCATGAGGCGGGACACCAGGGCCAGCTGGGACAGCGACAGGCTGTCCAGGAAACTGGCCATGTGACACAGCACCTCGAAAGGCAGCAAGCTCAGACAGTCCTCTCCTCCTCCAGAACAACCTCTCCCCCTCCTCAGGACTGTGGAGGAGTCCGCCGAACTCCTTGGTGGCTTAGAGTCCACAACTCCTGTGTCTAGAAGCGTTGGACGCAAACTGAAGCTCCTCAGCTGCTGACTGCAGGAAAGAAAAGCTCCTGGTCAGTTTTGAAAGTGAAATACAAAGCAGAGTAAAGTGCATGCAGGTCTATGTTGACTGGTTATATGTACAAATTCTGGTATAGTGAAGCATGGAGGTGATGGTTAATGTACAAAAAATTTCTGGGTAAGGTTAGTTTTCTTTTTTCTTTACTTTAAAAAAAAGTCTTTCATACAGTTATGGTTCATATTAACATTGGTAAAAGCCTGTCTTTAGAAAATGCATGTAGTTGCAATAGATAAATATGAATCTAAGGCACCACAGCAGGCCTGGAGCCCAGGAAGTACACAGCCAAAGTAATCAAGTACACCCCTCCCGTGGACACCCCACTGCCATCACTGACCCCGACCAACACGCAGCAGGAAAAAGCATCACGTCCGTGATGGAGGTGATAGATGACTTAAACACAAACGATAGAATCTGATCAGTGTGAGTCGTTCTCACTTGTAGGTGACGGTGGCTCCATGAGTGGACGGCTGGAACCTCCTCCGGCTGTAGGTGCATCCCAGATAGGCCAGGGGGCATCTCTGCTCGAACCATCCACTCAGAGATGTCTGGATATCACTGTGGATATTCCTGAGAAGGAGACGCTAATGCTTTAGTTTGACTTATTTTATTATTCATGTAAATTCTATGACACAAACTGCTAAAAATGACATATGCAACAGAAGATAGAGATCAGCTGAGCACCTGAAATGTGTGGCAAACTCTCTGCGGTGGAAGGTGTGTCCACAGATGAAGGTGAAGACACAGGTGGCTCTGCTGTGTCTGCTGCTCACCCTCTCTGACTGTAGCTGAAGTCGAAGCTTCAGCGGTCTGTCCACCATCACCTCCGCCAGTGTCGTCTTCCCTTTAAACGGCGCCGTAGGGAACGAGTGCGTCTGCATGCCTTCATCCGTAAAGAGCCCATCGCAAGCCTTTGACACGCTGATCTGCATGGAAACCGATCAATGACAAACTGTCTAACTGTTCTTTAAGGATCATTTAACGAAACTTGTCGACACGTTAGCCATTTTAGATTTTACTGTGATTTGAGTGGATTTAAAGGAGAAGGGGAGCCTTAATACAAAAATGATAACTTATTACTCTAGAAATAAGCTCTAGAAAAGCCAATGACACTGATAAAGATGTCCTGCCAGCAGAGAAACTATATCAAGTTTAACATTTGTAAGTAGTTCTGTAAATTAAAAGTGGTTTGGATCAGTCCTGATGATATGTTAGAATGTATCAGAATACTGTGAAGAAGCAGATCATCAGTTTAATCCTAAATATTTTGGTCATCTTTTAAATTAGAAAAAAAAATAGTCACAGCAAAAGTTGGGTACATTTAGTGCCTGACCTTGTGACCCATCACTTCCTTCTCGGCGTAACCCAACAGGGTGGCTTCTGCTTCATCGACAAACCAATCCTCTTCTGTGGCTCCTAGGTCTGACGTGTCCACGCTCCGAGCCTCACTTTGAGCACGGTTACACGTGTCATAGAGGTGAACCCGCTGCCTGTAGTGATAGCTGTCAGGAATCTGACAAAAAAACAAATAATACTTCAGGCAATTTGTATGAATGGGTATTTATGCAACTTCAATTTCATTAAATCAAATCTTTCAGTGTTGATTATGTAGCTATACATTTAAAATACGAAAAAAATCCTTTAAGTTACATTTAAAACCAAGTTAGCCGTGCTCCATAGCTGAATTGTTGTTCAGTGCAGTCGTGTCTGACTGAAGTACTTCCTGACTAAATGTCACCTTGAACGATCGGAGGGTCTGGACTGGGATTGGCTCCAGGCTGCCGTAGACAAAATCTTTCTCCCTCGGTGTACAAGCCTGGATTTGTCCGAAGGAGACCAGCATGCGCCCATGATGCACCACATACATGTTATACTCCTGGGGGGTGAGTTTCTCCTTCAGACGGTCCAACACCCCCTCCTGCCACGGGGCCAGACCCATACCGGTTGTCTCTGGTGGAGGACAGTCACTGACTGCAGCATCTTTTTCTGTGTTTATGTTGTCAGAACACGACGTCTCCACCACACTGTCCTCGTTCCCTTTCCCCAAAGGTTTGGGATTTTTGGGGGCCTTGCCAAGGTTTTCCTGAGCGACTTCACAGCCGCCTTTTTCCTTGCTGAACATCTTTTCAGTCATGTTGAATGTCTCTTTACTGAAGCTGAAGGCTTGCCCATCCTTTTTCTGGTCTGCTCCTACAGCAACATTTTTCTCACTGAAACTGTTTTCTTCTGGGATGGACGGACGGCGATCCAGAGGAGGAAGGACATGTGAAAAGAACAGAACAGAAACATTATCTTGTGATTTGATGATCTGCAGATAGTATGGATTATGTGCTTATGCACAATTTTATTTAAGTTCTTGAAAATATTCTGCTTCTTTGCAAGAAATTGCAGATTATTGTAGGACCATCTCACTTGGGGTCAAGTGTGATTTATGTGTTTCAGATTTGTGAGTAACTCCACATCTTTATCAGACTTATGTAGAGTTGAGGTTATTCTTTTATTGCACCTAAGCAACAATGTTATTTACCTTCCTTAGTATCTTTGTTCCAAACACCATTAACAAGGCCTCCAACTGCAGTCTCATCTTTCTTCTCATCCTTTATTTCCTCTTCTTTTTCTTCCTCTTCCTCCGTCAGCTCTGGATAGAGGGGTTTCATTTTCAGGCGACTGTAAAGGTCTGACTGATCCACCAGGGCCATGGCCACATCCAGATCTTCCCCTTGCCGCTCAGTTTCCTTCATCATGTTCTCCTTCAAAGCGATATCGCTGTGTGGGTTTGTTTCGTCCGTCGGCCAGCGGAGCCACTCCATGGAGCAGCACACCACGCTGGCCGGACACACCTGCAGGTGGGCCGCCTGGGAGGAGCGGGGCAGGTGGACCGGGCAGCCGTACTCCGCGTTGAGGCAGGGTACCCTCACGTTAGGGCAGAGCAGAATGTGGTCTTCCTCTTTGCACAGGTGGAAGAGAGCTCCACAATGGAGGCGGCAGGGGACCACTGCACAGCACACAGAGACCTCCACCCGGGCCCGGCAGCGCCGGCTGTAGCAGGAGTCGCAGTGGACATGATGCTTCACCCTGGAGGTCCGAGAACGATGACTCTGATGGGAGGAGAAAGAAAAAGAGAGGCATCAAGTAAAGACGATAATTATATCAATGATGTACGATTCTTTATCTTGAATTCAAA
Organism: Antennarius striatus; assembly: GCF_040054535.1. NCBI lineage: Eukaryota > Metazoa > Chordata > Actinopteri > Lophiiformes > Antennariidae > Antennarius > Antennarius striatus. The sequence goes on from NC_090788.1 coordinate 15,747,830, forward strand.
CTCAGAAATAAAACATCAAACACATGTGACTCACCATAACTGCAAGTCTTGGTCGGATGTTTTATAATACTGTCAGAAAATCAGCATAAACATATAAATCAATTGCAACATCAAACACAAACTAAATCACAAAGGTCTATTATTCTTACCCTTTTTGACCCCTTGGGGATGCCTTACACATAGCCTTTACTGAGTACACAGTTATGGTAATCTATTAGCACCTGTCAATTTTTATGACCAAGGTTATGAAGACTTAAAAAAAGGCATGGTAAAATGATCCAGTGTTTCATAAGTTTATATTCCTGTAATCTCAGGACCCTTCAGATTTATACTGTGACTATTTCTCTACCTGATCCCCACCTGGAATCATCCACATAGCAAACTAGCATCACAAAAACACAAAGATGTTCATGATGTTTGTCACCCTCAAAGCACAAGAAAGTGTTAACATGCACTTATTTTCCTGTCAGGTCAAACGGTGACATGATTTAAACAGCTAGTCTATGTATTAGTATTATTCAGTTATTTGTCCAGTATCACCTTAGGTGGGATGTAAAAGTCTCAACAGTAATACCAATGAACACAAACTCAAATGTTTAACTCAGCTGTGTGCTTGTCTTTACATTGTACTGTCACTGTGCTGTTCAGTTTAAAAGTAGAGAATCTAGGAGTAAATCAATTTTGTGTGAACGAAGGACTTACCAAGGTGCTTCTGCAGACGTAGGGTCGTCTCATTGGTTTCATAACGTTGCTTTCTGTCCCTGAGATCTTTAAACTGGAGGGTTAAAATTAGCCATGGAGCACCAAGCAGGTTCAACAGGAGAAATAACTCCTCCCTCAGTTTCTCAATCTGCTGCAGTGGATCCAAACTTTATCTAAATCCCTTCATTCTGGGGGAGGACTGTGTCTGTGCATCTGGTTGTTACTGTAGCTAAACCAGACGATTTTTTGGTTCTACTTAAATGTCCACCAAGGGATACCGAGACGTACATTATAGAAGAAAGGTTTTGCTCTCTGCAGGTTGATATCAATAATACACACCACTGCAGCGTGAATGTAGAGGGAAGAAGATGAGAGTGGTTTCTTGATGTCGGTGGTTGAGGGTGGGGGTAACTCAAACCATGTTTCTGACCACCTGTCTGTCAGTGCTCAGCTCTATTAATAACACACACACATGACACAGTCACTTTGGTCTGTAAAGCACAAGACGGAGTCCAAGGAGTGTGCTGTTCTCCTTAGCGGTAGGCTAAAGTCTCATTCTCTCATTGACTCGTCTTCTCATTGACTCTCAACCAGCAGAACTCTGGTATCGCTGCCTGTTCACATGTGTGTTTCTCAATGGGATTATTTGGCGAGACTCTGAGATAGTTTCTTCTCTGTTTACAGGACAGACACAAAGCTGCAGGTAAAAAGGGCTGCAAGAGGATCTGAAACATGGTATCAGTACATCAGTACATGGTTTTATTCTGAATATCTAAGAGGAAACAGTTCAGTTTTTTTCCGATTGTTTTTTTCTGTAAATAGTGTTAAGATTGTTAAATCTCTTTCACACAGCTCTGGTAGATTCATAAAAACCCATTGCTAATCACTGAACCATCCCTAATTTAATTATTGAGTTAAGTATTTTCACACATCCCACTAAATTGTTATTTTTGTAAACTTTAAGAGCCTGTTTAGCAGCAGAACTAAGATTCTGAATTAAATGTTCATCTGCAGCCCAACAGGGTTAATAGAGGTTTGAGTTTAAGAGCCATGCCTTTATAATGCTAAGGTATTCTGGGTATGTTTTACTTAATCTAAAGTTTAAAATCTGATTTATGAATTTTAGGTTAATTTTGTTCCATCGATTTCATTTGTAAACCCAATCAGAGTCGTCGTTCCCGAGCATCTGTGCATCATGTCCACTGCGACTCCTGCTACAGCCGGCGCTGCCGGGCCCGGGTGGAGGTCTCTGTGTGCTGTGCAGTCGCCCCCTGCCGCCTCCATTGTGGAGCTCTCTTCCACCTGTGCAAAGAGGAAGACCACATTCTGCTCTGCCCTAACGTGAGGGTACCCTGCCTCAACGCAGAGTACGGCTGCCCGGTCCACCTGCCCCGCTCCTCCCAGGCGGCCCACCTGCAGGTGTGTCCGGCCAGCGTGGTGTGCTGCTCCATGGAGTGGAATCGATGGCCGGCCAACGACGCTAACTCTTATCCTAACACAGAACTGCATGAAAACCTGCTGAAGGAAACAGACCAAAGTGGATGTCTGGACCTAGCCTTGGCCCTGAAAGACCAGGACCGCCTGTTTCACTCCATAAAGATGAAAAAACTGTTCCCAGAGCTGACCCAGAGTGTGGAGGAGGAGAGGGAAGAGAGGAGGGAAGAGGAGAGGAGGTCAGAGAAGCAGAAAAAAGCAGCAGAGAGAGCTGCTGTGAAAGAAGCCAGCAGTCACACCTGGGAGTCTTTCAATATGTTTGACTTTCATACACCTGATACAAAAGAAAAGGAGGATGAAGATGATGTTGAAGTTGAGCGTGAGCTAACCCAAGAAGAGAGAGAGGCTTTAGCCAGGTCCTCAGGAGTGCATGCTGATCTGTTGGGGAACTACAGCGCGTGGGAACGCATGTTCAGTATGGAGATGGGTGGCTGTAGGGTGACTGAAGAGGAAGCGACGAGCCCCAGAGGCAAGACGCTGGCAAAAGGAACGAGCCTGGGTGCTCTGACGGAGGAAGATACAGCAGAAACCTGTATGGGTGCCACCTGCAAACAGGTGAGCGGTGCAGGCGGTGCCTCCTCCACATCCTCCTCCTCCTCAGGCCTCGCTGGACATAAGAAGAAATTTGTTTACGGATTTGTGGAACCGATGAAGATTATCACTGTGCGCACCTTTAAAATCCCAACCAGCTTCTCTGCCAAGCAGAGCCGCATCCGCAACCCCGGTTTCTACAAGAGAGAAAGTAAGGCTGTGGACACCAGCGACCTGGTGGAGGGACAAGAGACGATACCAGTGTGGGAGGAAATTCAGGTGAGAGAAAATCCAAATTCTTTATAATCCTTTAATGAAAATGTCAGTCATTTCATACATGCATCATAAAATTAAGCTTCGTGTTCATGCAGGCCATGAAACTCACATTTCAAAGACAAGTTGATCTTAAAATCGAATCGAATCAGGGTCTGGTTCAGGTGATTGTATCCATGCTTACAACCATCAGATCCCACAGAAGACTAGAGATCCCAAAGCAGACGTGGAAATCTAGCTTCTCTTTGACTTAAATGGTCTTCAGAACATTGCCTTGATAGCAAAATGATGCCTATTTACTGATCCAGCAGGCGCGGAGCATACCTTGTAAAGTATAGCCTTGTTTCTGGCCACCTATGGGGTGTAAATCCAACAATCCCTTTTTATTTCAGCTCTCTTTTTGCTCTCTGCCAGCTCCTAAAGAAAGCTAAATGTTTCACCACCTGGAATTTGGTGCTGAATGTAGTCATTTACTGGAGGTGACAATAATGCTTATAGAACAGTGAGTGAACCAGAAAATAGCATACAAAGCCACTAAAGTGCTTGATTGTTATTCTGTTTCTTTACTTCCTGTATGATTCACTTTACAAACATATTTAACACAATAATCCTGACAAATGGTGTTTCATTTGCTTCTCAGGCCTCTCTGCTGTGTTCCCTGGAAAAGGAGCAAAGGGGACACCTCATTGCAGAGAGTGTTTGTACAGATGGTCTGTTACAGGATGAAGGTACGCAGACCTACAACTTCCTTTCCGCTCCTTTCCGGACAAACGCGTCTCTGGCGGATCTGACCGCTGCCAAACCGCTGGAGCTGCACCTCCAGCTGCAGGCGGAGAGCGTCACCAGCCGACATCACAAAGCCAGCTCCGCCTTCACCTTCCTCTGTGGACACACTTTCCAGCGCAGAGAATACCCCAAACATTATAAGTAGGTTGTAAAAGTCAAGTAAGTAGTATAGCTAGTAAACCTCATTCAATTCAGTAGAATCTATTACTTCTTGAAGACTGTAATGCAGCAAAGCAACAAACAACAAGGCAGTCACGGACAGCAACATCCCGCAATACCCCTGAATTCAAAATTTTACCCTGGCCTACTTGCATAGGTTAAAAATCAAAGCTAGTGCTCTGACCTACTGTCATTGATCAAAGCCTAGCTTTGATCTGTGGTCTTACTCACACTGGCCTTCTCCTTCGTCTTTCTATCTTATCCAGTTCCTGAGTGTACAAAAGTTGAAATTTGACCTTGACCTAGTTTTCTCAAGGCCAAGGTCATCATCTCATTTTCATCCCCTTTGCTACCCGAGTAAAGTACTTTTGGTTTCATCTTTCTATCTGCAACGGTTGCGAAGATATTTGGTGGACATACTAACGGACGGACGGACAAACGCACGAACACTGACAAAACACTGAGGTGATAAAAAGTGTTTTATCACCTCAGCTCTAGTATATTCCCACATGCAGGAATGTCCACAGCGACATCCAGATGGGTGTGAGTGGATGGTTCCAGCAGAGATGTCCGCTTGCATACCTGGGATGCACCTACATCCAGAAGAGGTTCCAGCCCTCCACACATGAAGCCAGTGTGACTTACAAGTGAGACATTAGTCCATCGCAAAGTACATTTTTTCCTGGTGTGAATAACTGACTTTAGATGTAAAATACAGACAAATACTCCAGTATTTTCACGTCTAGCTAGCTGTACTGTAGTGTACAACAGATTGTTAGAGTTTTTTCTGCTGCCTGTGTTGTCTGGAAGTTCAACCATGAGTGTTGAGACTGAACCAAAGCAGTAAAGCTATGATTAAACAAGTAAACTGTGTGCTGAAACTAGACTAACAGCTGTGTATAGCTGAGGCAACCTGCACATATTATCATATTGATATCATATTGATCATAGTGGTAGGAAGCAATTATCAATATCACTTTAAAATTGATCAAACCAACAAGAATGAGAATTAGAATGATGTTATGGGACTTTTGTAGCCCACTTTGTTAATGTGGGAGGATGAAAATCCTGAAATGCTGAAACTGTCTGTGGTTGAGCACCAGGAAGAATGCACGAAATGAGAAAACCTCTGCTGCACTGAATATCCCTCAATTTCTACATTCACCCCAACACTATCCCAGTCCTTTAATCCCTTGTGGTGTAAGCCCTGTTTCAAGATTGCACATTGAATTTTGCTTTCAGCGAGGATCTAGGCTGCTTCAGCCTCCATCCCACCATCCCAGTTTCTGTGGACATGAGCTCCCAGCCTCCCAGAAGCTCAGTGGACTCCTCAACGACTCATCGGAAAAGAGGAGGTCAGGCGACAGGAGGGGAAGACTCCCTCAGCTCGCTGCCCTATGAGGTGCTGTGTCACATGGCCAGCTTCCTGGACAGTCTGTCCCTGTCCCAGCTGGCCCTGGTGTCCCGCCTCATGAGGCAGGTGTGCTCCTCTCTGCTGCAGGAGCGAGGGATGGTCACCCTCAAATGGGAGAGGAAGATCTACTCACATGGGGGAGCCACATGGAAGGTGAAGCAGAAGGTAAGAAAGGGTAATTTGCAGACAATATTTCTTTAAAAATACTGCCTCAGGTGCAGTATTTTTTTGTATTCATAAACCTCTCACAAGTAATGACGTGATTGTTTGTGCATCTTCACTACAAAGAGCTTTGATGCTTTTGTAATTCAGTTGTGGTAACGACTGACTATATATGAAGGGAAACTAAATCCTATTTTTGCATGGCAGACATTAAGAGATGAAAAAAGTCTCATTCCCTTCTGCTTAGAAAATTTGAACACAAAAGCTGACTAAGTTTATAAATCCAATATTTATTAACTTTGCTCTTGGCTCATGTGGATTTGGAATCTGACAGATGCTTAGTGAATAAAACAAACTGAAACTATTAAATAAATATGTAAAAAAACCCTGACCTCTATAACCTGGTTGGACTTAAAGAGCAAAAATCAGGACTGAATATTTATCTTTAAATGTGACTGTAGGTATGGCAGTTCAGCACCCTGTTCTCTCCTGTGGACACTTGGTGCTTTCGAGACGTTCCGCCAATGTCTGAGCATCTGAAAAGCTGCTCCTACTACAAGAGAGAGTCCCAGACGAAGAGGATCTGCCTGCCATGCATCAAAGAAGAGGTCCAAACCAAAACAAGCTGCAGCGCTCCGTCTCTAGTGAACTTGTTCCAGCATAAGAGGATCATGATGTAGTGTTCAGCACTGACTCATTACTGCATGTATATTGTTCATGTTGCTAAATATCTACTGACATATAAAAATAGATGAACCTAATGCATTAAAATTTTGGAATATGTTGATTTAGGAACACATTTCTTCTCCTTTAAGAAAAATAACATGTCTAAATCCAACTTACTAAAAATAAAAAAAAACCTCCAGAATAGCAATAGAAAAGACAATCAGGATACCAAAACTATCTGCTCTTTCTATTTTTTGTCTTAAATGAAAATAATTAATGAAATACAGTCATTGTCATTGAGATAAAAGGTATCAATAAATAATTTTGTATTTATTAATCTCCCTTTGATGAGTTGCTTCATTCACCTAATGTCACAAATTTTTAGCAATAATGATACCGATCTGATAATAAGTAACTGAATGACTAAACCATTTCTGCTCCATCATTTTCCAAACGATCTCCCTGCGTAAGCCCTGACATCATCTTTGTTTTATTACACGTTACAATTATTCATTGTTACAGAAGTCCTTGGAATCACTGTAACTAAACATTGACGGACATAACGGAATCATTGGCCCTCGGCAGTCTGAAAATGAACAATGTATAAGCTGGAAACATTTTGTCCATTTTAATATTATATATTGTTTTATGTTTTAAGCATACCTGGGAATAGAAAAGAGAGAACTGGAGTGAAACCAGTGTCACTCAAGACATCGGTACTCATGTAAGAAAACCAAATAACGGAGGTGGGTGGAGGAATTATGACCAAGAAAAGCATAAAAATCCTAGATCCAGATACTAAAGATATAATAATAAGATAACAGTAGTAAACTATTATTCCTCTGTTTGTTTCCTTGTGTCTATACACCCTGAAGAAGCATGCTTATCTTTAATCCCCCTAGCTTATTGAAATAAAGGTCTTTTAACATTAAAAAAAACGTCCTGATTGTCTTTATTTGGATTTTTTTAATTTATTTTTTTGTTTTCTTTAATAATGGTTATTCAGACTGTTTCCACAACCACAGACAGATTATTTCCATAGGAAAACTCTCTGTGCACTAAACCAGTTTCTAATTCATGTTCTGATTCATGCTGTTCTAGACTAACATGGACAAGATTTAAAAAATTAGATTTTGATAAAGCTGAACAGATTTTAAGCCACACTGTCAGTCTGTCAGATGTTGTTTCATACAGCGCTGACAGAAGATAAATAAAAATTAATGAAATCACTGTCGTACATCCACATGTTTTATCTCTTTGTGTGCAGGAACATCTGATTCTCATTGAAATTCATGGAGGCTAAACCTCGTGTTGAACCATCTGAGCTTTAGGTCATAAAGAAGTGAGGTTTTGTTATTTCCCTCCCTGGTCTGTTCCTCTGTTCTTACAAAAGAAGAGACATCTGAAAAAAGCTGAGTGCTGAACTGTAGACTCTGTTACATATAATGTTGAAGTGCTTTTCTTTTTCCGAATGTCTGATCTTGTACATCACTACATTAATCAGATAATGAACATCTTAAATCTTAGTCCACATCATTTATAAGCTCACTAATCAGGTACTGCAGATTCAACGACAAAATCCAAAAAGTCAAAAAAATATGATGTCATATCGAGAATAATTATAGATTTTTGATTTTTCCATGAAGTCATCAGATAAAAGATGTCAATGAGTTCAAATTGGACTGTTACTAGCTGCAAGATTAAATCAATTGACAAGTTATGAGTCAATCGTATTCATCCAGTAATATAACGCACACTATTATAAAAAGGACAAGTTAACTGAGAATCATACTTTTGAGACTTTAGGTGTTTTATAAGTACAAACATTTGGAACTTTGATTTAATAAAAATGTAAGTTCATCACATTTATTATGTAAACTTAGTCTTTTTGTACACTGAAAATAATATTTTGTGTATATAAAGCTCTTATTCAACCATTGATTAGAAACACAAGCAGGCACACAACCATGAAGCAAATACAATTTGTTTATAGACACTTATGGAGATTTTTATTCATTCATACATACTAAAGTTTTAAGTCTGCTTTTCTGCGTAGCATTCTAAATGACTGAAGTTTTCACTGATGAATCTTGACGCGATGTGTAATGATTCCTACCTCCAGTTTTGTTAGTTGTGTATTGTTGCCGCTCCATTGTGCAACGACTGCCCCGTCAGCCTTTCTGCTGACTGCCATTGTAAAACACAAAGGACAAAACCTTCTTTTCTCTGCGTCAGTAACGGGGCTGGACATGACCAGTGACAGCACAAACTGCTCACTCATCGCACACCCAAAAAGTATTTTTGGCTGGTTTTGCTTTTTGTGTTCCTGAACCTAAATCTACTATTTCTACTCCCAGGATCGAGGGATGTGGGCTGGGGATGGACTGGTTTCAGTGGAAAGGGACTATCCCACCACTGAGCTGATGACCACAAACCAAACTGTGGTCTGGAGATTCTGAATAACTCTTAATGTGTCTGGAGGGGTTGTGTGTATTTTTGTGGCATTACAACTAAATCAAAGACGTTCATAATGTCTTGGACCAAACCATGTGAGTCTCTTGAAGTTTTATTGTTTAAACAGATTTCTGATCACCTGGGCAAGATCAGACATGTTATTGATCTGCTGAATTTCTGTTACATTACTGAAGCCTATACTATGCTAATATAGTTTGTATAACCCTTTAAAACTTGTGCTCAATTCATGTTTTCAGCTTGTCATGAGTTTCCAGGTACAGGCTCAGAGGACGCGTCAGAAGAGCTGACAGAAATGGTGTGTTTGGAGTCAGACCTGCAGGATGGACAGTAAGGAGGGGGATATTCACAAATTGTTTTTATTCATTCATATAAATTTATCTCTTACATGTCGGATCCTTTTTCCATTGGGAGATTGAAACAGAGTGCTCATAAATCCCCAGCACTGTCTCTGACAGCAATGGACCAAATAATGAAACTGTATACAAGTTAAACTACATTAAGACAAACAAAATAAAAACATTAAAAATGGTAATGTTTGATTTATCTCTACTAGTTGGGTGTCATGAACTCCTCCCCTATTAGCAACAGACATCTAATATAGTCATTTAGCCCTCCACATTGGTCCCACATGATGGAACTCTCCTCTACATTCCTTGCAAGTTCCTCTGGATCTGGAGCCCATCCTAAACCTTCTAGTGAAATAGAGAAGATCCCCATTAATACTGAAAAGTTCAGTCTAAACTCTATACTTTGTTGAATGAAATCAGTTTCTGATTCTGCCACCACTACAGCTGTCATTGTCTCCATAACCAAATCAAAGGCCTTTACTGAGCATTCTGTCCATTGGAGGGCCATTTCCCAAACAATACCTTGTATGAGGTAAACCCCGATACGGAGGGACTGATCGCATCGGCAACTTGTCTGACTGACTGGCCTCTGGGGCTTCATCAACAAAAGCAGATGCCTGGTCTGGATAGGGGATCCGACACCTGCTTCCCATTGGCTTATTGATGATTATATATTGAAAGCTAACCACATGTTCTACCACCTTGACAGTCAACCGTCCCACTCCATGAAAGATGTGTATCCACCTCAGAAAGTTGTAGTTAGTGTATAATATATCCTCCCATCCAAACAAGTCGTGTCTGAAATGTTATCAGTTCTTCGTCTGCTTTGTTGGAGCCTACCCAGCTGATTTGGGTGTGAGCAGAGGAACGCCCTGAATACGTAAGTAGAAAAACAAAAAAATGTTCTTAAACACAAATACCTATAGTCGATTTACAGTCACTAATTCCACCAATGGTGAATGTTTTTGGTGAGAGGAAGCCAGAAAACCTGGAAGGAACCAACAAAGACAAAGGGAGAAAAGTCAAACTCCACACAGGCTAGTTGATTTAAATCCGCATTTAAATCCACATTTAAATCCATATCCAGCTACAGCATAGTCGACCTAATTATCCTTAAGTGACAAAACTGCAGAGATGACATTACCATTACCATTGTGTTCATCAAAGTTAAAGACAGGATAGGTCAGCACTGGGGATGATATTAATCTAACCTATAGATTAATAAACAATAACTTGAACTTAATTCTACTCATTTTTCTTCCTGCGGGACACAGTTTATCCAGGTCTGATGTACATCCAAACCCACTGATATCGCCAATGTGGACCAAGCAAGATCAATGAGCCTTTAGAATCTACATTTTGTTTTATACAGCCCAGAACTCAGTCATAACGGACATGAAGCCCCCCAGCCCAGCCCAGTACAGTTTTGAAGAGCAAAGGCCCATTATTTGCTCGAATGGTTATTTTCACAAAAGTAATGACTCACTTCTTTTGACCCAGGATGATGGAGGTGGAAGTTGGAAATCACAGTGTGCTCTTGACACACAGTGAGGGGAAATACAATGCCATTGGTCACCAGTGTACACACTACGGCGCTCCACTCAGTAAAGGTAAAGAAACAACTTTCTGCCATGGTTTACTTGATATTACATGGTGGAATATACCAACAAGTAGCATTTGCAATATATTTACTAGTTTAGACGTTAAATTTGACATAACTTTTGTAATTCCTTGCGGCGGGTGTGTCTGTGTGTATGTCTTAAGGGGTTATTACGGGCAACACAGTGCGGTGTCCATGGCATGGCGCCTGTTTCAACATCCAAACGGGGGATCTGGAGGAATACCCCGGCATAGACAGTTTACCCTGTCACAAGGTAAAAACGAGACCAACAAACATAAGTTTTTTAAGCGATTTGCTGTCATTTTATTTTGCTTTTTTCTTGTTTGAAGGTCAAAATTCAGAACAGCAAAGTATATGTGTCCATAAACAAAAAGGTTAGTAGGTTAACTTTTATCATTTGATGTTGATTTGTGATTCCTGTTTTCCTATTCCTGAATAACAAAAACAGTACAGTACGTATAAGAAAAGTGGATAAATGCAGTACGTGTGTTTTCACTTACGCCACCAGGTGGCACTATCATCTCATTATGAGGATTTTGAGGGAAAATTGTGTAGAATGTTGTCCTCGGGTCCTGGTACTTAAATAAAATAGTAAGGCGGTAAATGAATTAAATAAACAACTTAAAATCAAGCAAATACATCAGAGGTGGCGAGTGGAAATTTTTCTAGACGGGGCCGTGACATATCCAATCACTTTTACCTAATATCCTGGTAGAATTTATTACAAAAAAAAGTGAAGGTGCCAAAAACACATTACAGCTTTGCAATTAAATAATTAGTGATGGTATTTCATTTCAAGCTTCCCCTCAAAACATACTGCAGATTGCAGTGATGTCTGTGGCTTCTTCATTTGTATTTCCTCCACAAGGGAGTAACATTTTGTCATCGTCAATACAGCGCCCAGAGCTAACAGTCACAATTTTTGCCCTCCATTGACCAGCCATCACTGATATACAGATTTACATTATAGGAGACATTTTTACCTGAAAATGTAGGAAAACCACAGGTGTTAATAGTAACAGTAACAATGGTTTTATAATGGTGAGTCAGCCTGCATGACACCTGAAACACTGCAGCTAAATCATTATATTTATTACATGTATCTTTCCTTTGACAAATGTGGCATTACCGTGAAAGTAGTCATGATTGGAGGAGACATGGAGCCAGAAATTTCAATTACTCCATTATTTTCTTGTGGTTTTTTTTTATTTATTTATTTTTAGCCTTTTAATTACAAGAAATTTGGAATTTTCACCTTCAGTCCTCAGCCGCTAATGTACTTGAATTATACTGGTGAATGCTAAAAAAATGTAAACATCACTGGTGTGGTGAGAACCTTGGGAACTTGATCTGTGGAGAAAACAAGTCAACTTTTTTGATTGAAATGAAAACCTGAGAAAAAGACTAAGTCTGATTAGGCAAAATCAGTCAGACCCTCGTGTTGGGTTGACCAGGGTTGTATAGGGACATGTGAGATCAATAGTAATACTAACAAAACAATCAATGAATAGTTCAAGTGTGACCTTACTGGAAGAAAAAAAAAAGTTACACAAACAATTCTGCTCATTGATGACTCGATCATATGTTTATGATTCAGACTTTCAGGCAGGAGAAACGGCTAAAAAGAATGGGAGCAAGAGTACCTGAAGTTAATCACACTGTTCTCCTGTTGGGAGGAGGTAAGTTTGAACCACATACTGTACTATCAATACACTACCACCACTTAAGCATAACACAGCAAATGTGGATAAGCACATCATGTCTATTGACATAGCATATAAGTCATACAATTTCTCTATGTACACCCAGGAGCTACGTCACTGATCTGTGCTGAGATCCTGCGACAGGAAAACTTTGGTGGCAGAATCATCATGGCCACCAGAGACAAACTTTTGCCTCATGATAAAACCCGTCTCAGCAAGGTTCTGCAGAGTAAATGACACCATAAAAACAACAACATTTGAGCAATAATCTGTTATCTTCAAACTAGATATCATTACTTAAATACACATACACTTGAACCCATCTGACAGGTAATGAATGTAGAGAGCGACAGCATTCTGCTGAGGGAGATGGAGTTTTTCCATCAGTACAGCATTGAGGTGTGGCTCAGGAAAGCGGTGAGTTGATTCTTCTCTCTATCATTATCGGTGTTGTTGTTTTATTACTCAACTTTCTACACTTGTTTGTTTTTGTTTTTTCCTGTCAGGCTCAGTCAGTGGACACAGACAAGAGGACAGTTACATTTGATGATGGTTCAGTCCAGGCCTATGATCAGCTTCTCATCTCAACAGGCTGCAGGTAGAAAAAAATATGCATGAGCACTAAATGTTCGAGGTTGCCCCTGTAGGCACTCAAATGTGTGAAAGAGAAGATAAACTATTCCAAACTAGTACTTCTCAAACTGCTCAAAAGTATAAAGTAATAATAATGTGAGATTTACAAATTTAAGATTCAGACTTTATTAGTCTGCTGAATATACAATACATTGACAATGTCCATACAGGCAACTATTTATTCATTTAAGTTCAAATCATTATTCACATCTTCATTTCTCATGTCAAAATAACATTTTAAACTTTTTATTTATTTCAGAAATGCAATAAACAAAATTAAATTTAAAAAGTTAAATTATACATTACCATAAATTGCCAGGGGTTAATAAATAGCCTCTTTAATGCAAGTAATTCATTCTTAAGACATTTCTACTGAAATGTTTTCTTAATTTTTTTGACCAACTTTAAAAGAAATGATCAATTAAAAAATGTATATACCGCTCATAAAAATATTATTACACATAAATTTCGGTTTTTGGAGTGAAACTGTTGAAACATAAATATTTCTGCTTTTGAAAGATACCCATCTCCTACATTTTATTTGTTCTTTTAATGGGTGATTAAGCCAGCAAACATCAAACCCACTTATTACAATGATGTAACAATAAATAATAATAAATACAATAACAAACACAGCATGACAAAAAAAAAACCCTGAAATCTCTTAAACTTTACTGATGCATTTACATCATTTTAATTTCTTTTTTTGTATTTATTTTTATTTGGTAATTCATGATGTATGATACTGTTTACCATCTACTTATACACATATATTTGATATACAGTACAGGAAAAAGTTCCATACTGGCATTTATAACAGTATACAGTATAATTTTCATTTTAACAGGCAACAAACACAAAAAATATTTAAAAAATATATATTTTACAGACATTCTATCCTATCCTATCCTATCCTATCCTATCCTATCCTATCCTATCCTATCCTATCCTATCCCATCATATCCTTTCCTATCATATACTATACTACTATTAAACTATGAAAAAAGCAGAAGGGATAACCTTGTCTGAACTTTACATCGTTGTTGACTCATAACTGCACCACACTGTACTTACTTTGTCATGAACTGTCATCTAGAGCAAAGCCCTTGGATCTTCCTGGAATGGAGTTGGACAACGTTAAGATGTTGGAGACACCAGAGGATGCCCGGAAAATTCATGCAGCCTGTCTGGGCAGCAACGTGGTCCTCGTTGGAACCTCATTTGTTGGTACTGTGTTTGTAGTGTTTTTACTTTTGTCTGGAGTGATGATGTGTTAAAATTGTGATGATGTGTTTATGCAATTTCCTCCGGCATTAATACAGTATCTACCTATCAATCAATCAATCAATCAATCAATCTATCTATCTATCTATCTATCTATCTATCTATCTATCTATCTATCTATCTATCTATCTATCTATCTATCTATCTATCTATCTATCTATCTATCTATCTATCTATCTATCTATCTATCTATCTATCTATCTGTCTATCTGTCTGTCTATCTGTCTGTCTGTCTGTCTGTCTGTCTGTCTGTCTGTCTGTCTGTCTGTCTGTCTGTCTGTCTCTCTGTCTCTCTGTCTGTCTGTCTGTCTATTAATCTATTAAGCATACTTCATTTACTTTCTGACTATAAAAAAGAGAGGGAGCTAAAAGAAACCATAACCAATCACTCCAAATAAATTGATAAAGCAAATCAAACTGCAAGTTATTTACTGTAAATTATTTACCTCTCTGCTAGCTCATATAATTTTTCATACAATTAGTTGATCTGTTTTGGTTGCTTGGCACACATGGAAAGTCCTATTTTACCCAGTTAATCCTCCTTTAGTGGTAACTATATGCTGATCAGATGGGAGCATACATAAATGACACTGGCAGTGACTGGAGCTTTTTAATTTAATCTCTGTTATTTACTGTTTGGTGTTCATTTCAACATTTTCTACTTACTGATATTTTCTACTGCACCTTCATCAACATATGTTTTCAGGCATGGAAATTGCATCTTATTTGATAGGAAAAGCCTCCAGTATCACAATAATTGGTAGCAGTGAGCTGCCGTATCAGAACACACTGGGTCCTGAAATTGGCAGAGCAACAATGATGGTAAGAAATAGAGAAGAGGGACAGAAATAGTCTTCTTTGCATTCTCACATTGCTTTTCCTTGAGGTTTAGTTACTTGCAGTTCTTGTTCCTGTAGATGCTGTCACAGAAAAATGTGAGATTCTACATGAACAACAAGGTGACAGAGATCAGAGGTGTAGGCGGCAAGGTAACGCACAAAAAGATATATACAGATTTTGAAATCAATATAAATCAAGATAAATTCAAATAAATGTTCAGGGTTCTTTATGTGTTATTGTCCTTTTCTCCTTAAGGTGAAGGAGGTTGTGCTTAAGAGCTCAGAAGTCATCCCAACAGATGTTTTAATTGTTGGTATTGGTAAGTGTAATGAAGGTCTTATGATCACCTTTGTACGCGTGTGTTTCATGAGACAAAGGCTAATTATAGAACTAAACAAAAAAGACATGGAAGTAATGGCCAAACCAAACAAGAGGAAGATTAATAATTGATACAACACTCCACCCCTTGGTGTTAAAATGCGGGCTAGTGGGGCTGTCAGTCAGGTGGTATGGATGCTGCACTACTGCATGTTTGAAGTGTTTGTTTGTCACTTCATAACTAAGTAAAGATAACTTCTCTCTCACACATGGCATTAATCTTGGGCGTGTTCCGTTTCAATTTTCTACATGTATAGAAAGTTAGCAGTTGATGGAATGTTTGTTATATACTTCTGTAACAGATTTAGAAAATCAGTTAAATATGAAGCCTGCAGTAGGTTAGCTTAGCGTAGCTTTACACATAGGCCAGAAGAAAGAGTAAAGGTCAGAGGACAAATGTTGGAATTATTTCTAACACATTTTGCTGATGTTATGTGACTTCTCTTGTTACTACTGTCTTTGTGTAACTAATTTAAATTTATTTTATTCTTACTGACTTTATTTTTCGGTTCATTTACATTACATAGAAGATTACCTTCAAATTGATGTGTAAAAAACACAAATTCAACCAGAATGCAGTAAAAGACGCGTAGTCTGACACGGAAAAATGTCACCTGGTACTTGACTTGTTGTAGCTTCATTTTTCACATTACAGCATTATATTTACAGGCATGAGAGTAGTATCTGTCTTCTTTCAAAGTCTTCAGCACAAAAACAGCATTTCTCAACCTGTCAAGATTTTATTTCAATTACTTAACTTAATATGTACGTTTTATTAATGACAAATGAATAGTGCAGATAGATTTAATTATACAACCTATTTAAATTATTTTTTCCTCTCTCCTCCTTCCACAGGCGTCAAACCTAATTCAGAGTTCCTGCAAAGCAGCAAAATACTGATGGACTCAAAAAACTTTGTAGTAGTTGACAAGGTGAGAGGACAACCTGCTGTGCACCTGATTACCTACGTGCGTCTGAGCCTTCACACTCAACTCACTGAAACATTTTCTGCTGCAAACAAGCATGGCTGTGATCACAATGACTACTTCATAGTTATTGTAAACAGAAATGTGAAAATGTCTTAAATATTTTTCCTTGCAGTTGAAAACATATACAGTACATTTTGAGGAGCCTAAGTTAAATTAAACTACAGCGTGAGGAAGCATGTGGTAAAGGCGTATATCCTGCATCACTCACCACTTCTCTGTCTGTATCATTTTCCTACAGTACATGCACACCAATGTTCCTGGTGTGTTCTGTGGAGGCGATGTGGCCACTTTCCCCCTCGCGATGGCCAAAAACCAGCTGGTCAACATTGGGCACTGGCAGATGGCACAAGCACACGGTGATGTATTGATAATAGAAATGTAATGACGTTTTCCTGGGCCGGTTGACTTATGGCACTAAAAGAATATAATGGAGCAGGTACAGATGCTGAGGTCAGTTGTGATTACCTGTAATCTAATAATTTGGTCTGTTCATAAGAGTCAGAGCTGTCCTGCTAACAGTCACCAGCGAAAACCCTTTAATCCACTGTAGAGATAAAGAAATAAGTGTTCCTCTAGTTAGCCTCCATTCAAGTGGACCAGCCTGACTTACACAATGACCTCATTTCATTTCAATTGTTTTATTAATAAAGCCCCAAAACAAAATAAAAGTTATCTCATGAAACTCTCTGGAAGAGCCGATTTAGCCTTTTTTGCTTGATAAGTCACTCATAATACCCCTTGATGTGTGTATGTGCACACGTGTGTGTGTGTGTGTGTGTGTGTGTGTGTGTGTGTGTGTGTGTGTGTGTGTGTGTGTGTGTGTGTGTGTGTGTGTGTGTGTGTGTGTGTGTGTGTGCGTGCGTGCGTGTGTGTGGGACCTGCAAACATCAGCACTGCAGTTTGATGTGATGGTGTAGAACACCAAACAAAACCTCCAGGGTGATGTGTCGGTGTGATTGTGATGTTTTTTTTGAGAGTCTGAAATCTCTAAAAGGAGATTCTGTGAAACTCACATTTCCAGCAACAGAATAGATTTTTTTTTAGGGGGACATCTTCAAGTTCTTTAGATGATTTTTTTTGTTTTGTTTTATTTCATGTTCTTCAGGAAGGATAGCAGCTCTAAATATGCTGGGTAAACCAACTGAATTGAACTCAGTTCCTTTCTACTGGACCGTCCTACTGGGTAAAACCATCCGATACACAGGTGACACACAAACACTCATTGAAAATGTTTGTCCGTTCAGTTTGACACAAACACCATCAGCCGTAGTGAGAACCGCTCATCATCTGTCAACTGAGTTTGTTGAGGCATCACTGAACACAAAGTAAGGAACATGTCATAAGTTAGATGAAGAAATCTCTTCTGGAACTCTGTCTCTTGTCACAAATTGATTCTTTATATAAAAAACAAAATTAGATCCTGATTTTCCCACTTTTTATATGTAACCCATGTTTTCACTCTGGTTGTGTGCAGGCTATGGGGAGGGATACACCGACATTGTAATAAAAGGAAAGCTTGAGGACAGGAAATTCCTGGCATTATACATCAAGTAAGTTGAAGGCTGCTGAAAAATGATCTCTTCTTTTAATGAATACATGTCCAAAAAGGCATGTTTGTATTTTCTACCTGCAGGGATGATGAAGTCACAGCAGCAGCCAGCCTAAATTTTGACCCAGCAGTTTCTGCAGTAGCTCAGAGGCTTGTAGCAGGGAGAGCCATCACCAAAGAAGAGGCCGAGTATGTACAGTATGGTCTGTTTATCTGTCTGGTGGATGTTTGTTTGTTTACAGAGGAAGAGCAGCAAAGAAAAGGCAAGCAAAATCATTTTATGTTAATGAGTAACAAAATGTAATCGAGGAACAGATGTCACTATTTTATTATTAAAGTGGCTACAGTTAAAACAGCACAGATGGTGTACGGTAATCTTTTTAAAAAAAGTTTTTGTATTCATGAATTGGAAGACAGAAGAGTGAAGGACAAATGGTATAAAAAATAAAGGGTCACATCACCAGTTTTCTGGAGTTTGCATGTTGTTCATGAGCAGTCAGGTTGTTACTTCATCATGCAAAAGCATTGTAACTCACAGCTCAATGTACCATGACCTAAAATAAAACAGACACGTGATCCTCATGGTCAAATCTAAATGTTTTTAAAACAAAAATACTTTACATACTGTGATACTGTATTCCTGTTTGAATAGTGAAAACAAACCACTCAGCGTTGCTTCAGAACCATCATATCCAACATACTCTAAGAGCGTTTAGCACCTGTAGACACAGCTTCATCCCTCAACTGTTAGTAGATACCAAAGGAATGATGGTATCATGGTGCTAATCTGTGACTTGAATCAAATTATTAATACAATACAAGATGTGACACATCATTAAAACCTGTGTTCCCTCATTCTGACAGATCAGACGACTTGAGCTGGCTGCAGCTGTCTTCGTCTCAACATTCTTTCACTCATCTACTCAACACACCATCAGTATGATGGCTGTCATGCAGCTGGATGCTGATCGTCTTCATCACAGCTGCTCACATGGGACAGTCCAGAGACCTGGTTTAACATTCAGAGACAGACTTCACTGGTGGAGTGGCTCGAAAACTCCACAATGATGTCTCTATTACCAGTATCCAAGTATTGGACTTTAACTGTCTGCCATAGAGTCATGTGAGAGGAACTCCACCTTGAAAACAACAGATACCTCATATGGATGCAGCTTTTGGGACTTCCTTTCTAGTTTTTTTGATATTTTTTTTTTTTACTATTTCTTTAGATTTTCTAATTTTATGGTTTCATGTCTTTACAAAATATTTCAGCATCAGTCCAGAGACATAATTTTGAAGGTGCCTCAACACGTTCTCTGCTGTCAATATTACAATTATATCATATAAAGGCAGTGTGCATGGGTTTTTACCTGGATGGGGTTACTGCAAAAACAGAAGTGACCTTAACAACTGTTGTGGTCCGGTCACTGAGTCGGAGGGGGATTAGGAGAACAGAAGGAGGGCGTTCGAAGCAGAGGTGCTGGAATAGGCAACAGCAACGTAACACACCAACAGGTAACAATAGACTCTCGACAAACAGCACACAAAGGGATGAAACCTGCACAACAAAAACAATGTTTTCCTCACTTCCCCCCACAATGTCTCACTGCTGCTTTATCACTGTCTTTGACTCACTCCTGTCCTTTTGCATCCATATTTATTCTTCATTCATTCTTGACGTATTTCCTGACAGCAGTACGCTAAACTTCACCCAAGTGTGGAAGTAATGGCATCGGATGTGGAAATATATATTTTTTGGCTAATAATGAAAGTAAATTCCTGACAAATCAATGTTCTTTGACAAAATAAGAAATTAAAAAATTAAATAGAGCCTAAAATGAGACTGTTACCTGTAATTAATTTAGCATTTTATTAAATTTTGAGGTAAGAAAAAATTTTTGTTTTGTTCTCCTTGGGACATGAAATGTTATTTCACTCCTATAAACTTAAAAAAATTAAATATTTAAAATGTTTTATTTTAGTAACAGTTGTGTTATCAACGCAAAGTGAGCTCTGGTACCCAGGGAGAAAAAGCACAGAGTTACTTGTCACTGAAAGTTTCATTTTGTTCATGCATAAAAAAACAAAACAAACAAGTAAACAAATCTCAGACACAACAGCACTATCTCCTTTGTGTCGATTGACTCGTTAGTGTTAAGGTGTCTTTAAACAGTCACCTCTACAAATAAAGCCATTATGCTTTAAAGCAAAGTTTATATAATACTATCATATATTATAAAACATATAACTTTTGTCACACTTTAATTAATTAGTTGCTCAAACAACTTCACATCCACCGTGGAAGATGGCGTTAATTTTGCAGAAAAAAAACAGGTTTTTCCACTGAGGTGGTAAAAACATATCATGTGACCCATTTCTTTGTGCACCTCATAAAACATCTGTTTCAATCTATGAATAAATAAAGCTTGATATGACTCAGTTAAAGCCTTTTTCTTGTTCCTTCTCACGATACACATTGGCTTTGCTTTAACAGAGCCTCTCTCTGTGAGATGTACCGCTGCCTTCTGCTGGTCCGATACAGCTCCAGCCTCTTCTCCTCGGCTTGAGGGTCCTCTAGCACACCCTCCCATCTCAGGCTCTCCCTGGCTTGGGGAGTGAGGTTTTTCACGTAGCCCTGAAATGGAGTTTCAGCAACCATAGATTTGCTTGTGGCTGTAGGCGGGGGCAATGAATCTTTGGAGTGTTTTTTGCTCCTCCTGCCGCTACGGGTGAGACATTCTCCATCTTTCAAACTGGCAGGTCTGGGCTTGGGCAGCTGGACTCGTGGCTGAGCTGAACTCACAGGAGGCAGCAGGGACTTCGGCTGCGTCTCAGGGGGCATGGATGCAACCTGAGGTTTTTCTATAGGGAGGCAGCATACACACATCAGCACATACACACGTGTTAGACATTTATGGAACAAACCCGAGGTCTTAGATTTGTAATGACACGCTTTGGAGTGGGGGGTGATGCTTGGGTCAGAGCAGTGCGCTGTAACATGTGACCTGGGGGCCTGTTTTATAATGACCGACTCAACACAGCAGGGTGCCCTCTGGCTCCCCGCGTGAACCTCAGCCACTCACATTATGTACAGTTACAACCGACTTCATTGTATCTGCCAAAGTCACGATACATCAGTGTCAGTTCAACTGATTATTTCTACAATGCTTCAACTTTACAGCTTGACCAAAAATAGATTAAAGTGATGAGGGGGGCTTGGGGGCTTTCAGCCATTTCAATATATGACAGTTATTATGAGGATACTTTCTGTGCTCGCTGGCGTTCACCCTGTGAGGAATTCTAGCAGATATGCTTTTAATAAAAAAAATGAGGCACAATAATTTAATTTCCTCTACTATAACAAAGACTTGGGTCTCAAATTTGATTTAATCCTGCATTTCTATGATGGGAATACATAAGGCTTTCATTTTTCTAGGTTCTTCTGTAGTTTGTCCTGGCATGTTGTGGGTAGTAATGACTTGACATGTAATAAATACTGATTTATTATTTGAAGAAGGATGAGTGTTTGTATTGGCAGGCGCATGAACCAGTAAATGATCACTTTGAGCTCCTTCAGGACTCCTTATATACTTAATGTTTGATAGGGAATGTCACGTCCCACATGTCAAGGTAAGCCATAAAATATTCCATGATAATAAAGAAAAAAATAATGCCCTTGTTTATGACATGCCAGAATAGTATGCTGGCCTGTTATAATATGGATATGTATGTTCATTTCCTCTACCACTGTATAATACCACAAAAAAAAATTAATTTGATGTTCTTTCACCCAAAAGGTGGCTTTTATACATGAATAACAGGTTTTTGGGCACAAAGTAATCCTTTTGAAGAATGTTCCCTCCCTGATGTGTTTTGCTGTGTTCATGTAGGCTTTGTAATCTTTATTTAGAGTTGCACATGGGTTTTGCATGTAGTCGTCTGGCTAAGACAAAGTAAAATACAATGAAAAAGATACTTTAAAGAAAAGTCAGTGTTATTGAACAGATTTGGATGAAAGCTTTAGAGACATATTGTTTGGCCGCAGATTCTGACGGCTGGATGAGATCTTAACCAAAAACAAACAAGATTTTTGCTTTTAACTTCATGGATGTTTAGAGTTTATATTTTCTTCTCCTTGGGACTTGAAATGTTTGCATGTTCTCCCCATGTCTGTTTGGGTTCTCTCCTTATCAAGCAAACCCATGACCTGCAACACAGGTAGGCTGAAGATGAGACGATAGAGATTGTATCATCACCAAGAAAATGGATGGATGAATGGATGAATGGATGGATGAATGGATGTATGGATGGATGAATGGATGTATGGACGTCATGTAGAGATCTGGTCCTGAGCAATCTTGTGATCCAAAATGTTTAAATGTGTAAGGCCCACAAATAAGAATTTAAATCAAGAATCAAATTGGATCTGAAACGGTGCTGATTCAGTGTGAAGTCAAATTTGATCTATGTAAAACCAAAGTCTGCTTCACGTTCTGAAAATGTGTTCACCTGTGTTTTCTGGAGGAGTGGTAGAATCGGTGAGTCTCTTCTTTCTCCTTTTCTTCTTCTTCGTGCTCTTCTTGTCAGAGCTTCCGATCGGATGGAGCGGCTCACGGTTCTTTTCCTCCGGCATGACGTCGTCGTGTTCCGCCGTGTCGATGTGGAACAAGCCGCGAACACGTGGTCCTGAGAGAAACTACAAGAAGTCGGAACAGGTTGACGATGGAAAAGTTCTGAGATCTGCAATGATGCGCAATGAATTTTTGTCTGAGGGATGTATTTCTACGACCACGCCATACTTCCTTTTAGTCCGCTGACGCGTCTCCATGGCAACAAGACTCGTCACACATTTGTTTTTTTTTTCGAAGAAAAAAAGTCCTGCTTGTACCGGTATCTAATGTATTCATTAAACCCATTTTGGAAGATAATTATAAAAAGAATTTAAAAAAAAATTTATTTCGATTTTTATTTTTTACCCAGGACACCTTTTCCCGACCCCAATCCGCCCCCTTCCTGTGACATCTTGAGTTGTCCATTTAGATGCCTGAACGTTTTTGTTTAGACTGATATTATTTTTCATGGTCTTGTAAATTTAAAAAAAAACAAAAAAAACTACTACAAATTAAAAAATGAAAAATTCGGCGGACAAGAAAATGAACAAATGATCCAGATTTCATCAATTTACCCCGATCCAGCTTCAAAAGTAATCACCTAACTTCCTCAAAGTCACGTTGGATAGTAAATTAAATGAGCAGAAGAAGAAGAAGTATACTTTATTGATTTGATGTGTTTGTGGATTACAGACAGTATAAACAGAAAATCATAACATGCTAAAATATAATCGCACATTATTAACATATGCTGCAAATCCCTTTGGGCACAAAAATTACAATTTTTGATGTGTTAAATATGCAAAACAGACAGCCAATATACCTTTGATCATATGCATTATAAAATCTATTATACATACAGTATATATCATTACACTATAGGTCAGATAAATACAATATAAATATATAGGACATAACTACGTGAAACTTTTATTTATTAATATTAATTTTGCTGTTCTGTTGACACAACCGTTCACCTCACGGGTAACCATGATACTTTTGGTGTTAATCTCGTCTAGAATTGTACTGTTTCTTATGGCTGCTAAGCTATGTTTGGCTCCAGTGACGTATGACGCCCACGTGATCACTGAATGCGGAAGCTGCTGCGGCGCAGATTTTAAGCTTTTTTGACCAAACGGATGATGCTACACACCTAAAATTTATTTTTTCTTCTATTTTTCATAATGATGAATAACTTATATGTCACTTAAAATTAACTTTACTGTCCCTTTAATACAATAAATTACTGTCAACACAGTTAATCCAAGCATTAATTGTTACTTTAAAAAGGATTAATAAACTGGACTCATAATTATTGCAGGAACAAAGCAGATATTCTCCTGTTGTTATTTTTATATGATAATTTTAACCTCACGACTATCTTACTATTTTTATAATGATGTATAGTATACGAATGACAGATTTGAATTTCACTCTCTACCTGCTATTTGTCTTTCTCTGTGATGCTATAAAAAAAATTTGATATTATATATAAATATATATGTGCAAAAATGGCTGGAAAAAAACTGGACTGCAGTCTTATAATTGGGGCTGGGTAAAAAGAAGTAAAGTTCACAGAGTTCTGAGACAATATTGACAGATTGAAGCTGTGTGCTTGAGCAAACAAAATGTCAACTACATGCTTGCTGTCGTCACAGTGAAATGAGAGCTCAGTAATGGCACATGATTGCCAGATGAAACCAGAGCAGTGTGAGACCTGCTGGTCCAAACTATTTTAAGCCCTCATATTAATGTCGGCAGTGGTCGAAAGTTACTTCATTAAACTCTCATTTGGAGAATTCTCTTTTTCACTCAGTACAGGCTGGAGCACGCACACACACACACACACACACACACACACACACACACACACACACACACACACACACACACACACACACACACACACACATACGCACACACACACACACGCACACACACACACACACAGGGCCTGCACAATATGCACTTTAGAGGAGAGATGGTGGAGTGAGGGGCAGCCGTGTAGCAGCACCCTCGGAGAAGATTGTGAGGTTCGTGACTTTGCTCAAGGGAACCTCAGCAGTGCTCAGGAGGTGCATCTCTCCTGCTGCCAGTGCATCTTCCAGAATTTGAACTGGCCACCTTCACCTTGTGGACTAAGCTACTGCTACCCCAAGCCACAAATATAAAGAATACAAGGGAGATTATTATCAGTACACAAAATACATCAAAATATACATTATTTCTTTTTATGTAGTAGTTTACGATGTCAGATCAAAAGCTATATGAAACTAAATTCAGGTGGTTGAAGCTAACCTAAGATTGATAATGTGCAACTTATATCACAGTTTACTGCCTTTTACACTCCGATGGACTACTTTTAAAAACTAGTCCTTTTCACCACACTTGATTTGTGTTTCCAGGCATCTCACTGTTTATTGTAGAGACAGTGAGTCCATCACTGTCTTCTCAGGAAACAGAGACAGTGATGGACTCACTGTCTCTGTCTTCTCAGGAAAACATCTGGATCTCGGTTCATAGCCAGTTGCTAACTTTCCAGCCTGAAAACACGCTTTAAACCTCCATTTAGCAGCTTTACAGACAATTTCAAAGTAAGACAGCGTTGTTTTAAGAAATGCACGTTTCTATTTGTTTAAATGAAAAGCAAAAATAGTGCACTAACTAATGTTTCGTCTTCTTTTCCTTTCGACTTTTCCCTTCAGGGGTCGCCACAGTGAATCAGTTGCCTCCATCTAACCCTGTCTTCTACATCCTCTCCTCTCACACCAACTACCTTCATGTCCTCTTTCACTACATCCATAAACTTCCTCTTCGGTCTTCCTCTAGGCCTCCTGCCTGGCAGTTCAAAACTCAGCATCTTTCTAATGTTTAAAGAACTAAATACCAAATGCTACCTCAGATAACATCAACAACAGTGTGGTATTTCATAGGTCCCAAACCTCTACTGGTTCCTTTTAACTCTTCACACAGAAACAGAAGAAAAAACACACATGTTCAGTTTATCAAGTTGAAACACTGTCCCCTGCAATGTAGCACATGCTGTAATGCTTTCCAATAATAACTTGGTAATTAAACTCTATGTTCTTTCTGTTATTAAACGATACACCCACCACTGCTAAGAATAGGTTCACGCTCTGTGCTCAAACAAGTCTGTCCTGCTACTGCATTCCGCTGCACCTCTGGGCTCTTAAGAACTACAGGAAGAATGAAGGAGCGTCAGCCATGACGCTTAGTCACAAAGTTTACACAGTGAAATGTGGATGGGTGTTTTCTTAAAGTAACAGAGGTGGCTGTTGCCATACAACACATGCTAATGTTACAACAACTAAAATTAACAACTGATTGGCTAAACAGAACACATTTTCACAAAGCCTTCGACCCTCATGTCACAATTTGCTCACAGCACCTGTAACCCTGCCACCATCTCATGGCTTGTTCTGATGAGTGTCCGTGTGTGATGTGAATAATACGTCAATCAGGACAGACGAGTTAATGACATATAATTGTCTGTCAGTTGATGTTGGAACTATTTACCGTAAATATTTAACCCTGAAACAACTACCAGCTCTATGAACGGATTTTGTGATAAATTTTCAAATTATTTGACATTTTTGACCCACTGACCCGACCCACTGATACCATACATGACAACCTGAGAATGAGAACTTGTTGATGAAATATATATGGAAAACACACATAATTAGAGGAAGAAATATATTTGTTCTAATCTCTGCATGTAACATGTTGGAATTTAAATACTAATCCTAAATGAGTTGTATGTTCTGGGAATAAGTCGGCAGGGAACACTGAAAGAAGAAGACATGATGACACTGCAGGTTTGGCCTCGTGAGGATTTGCTGTGTAGAGTGTGTGAGTTCAGTAAGTGTGTGTTCAGTGTGTCAGGTGACAGTGACGAAGCAGCTCCTCAGAGTGAAGAAATCTTAAAGCTGCAGGGTGACAAAGCAAGAACGCAGCACACAGCTGCTGACCTTGGGAGAAACCAAATGTCGGCTGTGAGAGAATAATGTTCTTCTTGACCCGCTTATCTCCTATCTCCAGACACATTTGTGCCAAATGTAGGTCCTGAATGAAACCTAAAGAGATCTGTTTTAACTCATTCTTGGACCTGTTAAGTGTTTAGAATGTATGGTTTTGAATCCCCTTGAGACATTCACCACAGAAAAGTCAGAACAGATTTGCATTTGAGCTGTGAATGTAACATGAATGTAATATTGCTGACATTATTCACAGTTATGGACATAGATTAATTAATCTCCTCAGGCAAAAATAAGATGCTTAAATTTATTTAATGAATTCATTTCGGAATGTAAAACTGGAGAACTGAATCAATAAAAGCCAAATTATAAACATAAATAAAATTAATAAAATGCTAATCCATCAACACAATCATTAGAGTAGAGAGTATAACTTTATTTATCCCTTAAGGAGGTCCCATTAGGGGAATTAATTATATAGCATTAGTTAATTAATTATATAGCAATAACACAGAAATAAAGAAATATTAAAAGTCAGCTATACAACAGAGCTCCACAGCAACATCTATCTGAAGTTAGCTTTATTATCTATCTTATCATCATTGTTCTCCTGTTGCTTCTGTTCCCATGCACATATGAGTTCATTAAGGTTTAATCAAGTCTAAAATCTTATTCGAAACTCCATAACCATGTAATGTTACTTATAATTTGAGCGTATAATTGTACTTAATTCATAGCAAGGTCATTTGGAGCTTATTAGGTAAGGGCGTTGCCACTCTTAAAGCTTTATTGGGTCACATGTTGCTGTTACTCCGCTCACAGGTCTTTGTCTTGAAAGTGTATTGTGTGTTTGACAGGTGCTGTACAAGCTACACACGTATCCCATTGTAATACTGCAATACTGCTGAAACTGAAACAACTAATGGTGACAGTAAAAAGGTACTAATATGCATCTTTATGGAAATATTTGAACATGTATGATGAACAAGTTTCATGACTCAAATATTTACATATAAAATGTGTGTATTTGTTTAACCTTCGTTCTTAACACAACACAGACATCCTGAGGGAAATGACTCACTGGTGTTTAGTTCCGTTCAGCTCGACTGTAAACTGTGTTGGTAGCAAAAGTTATCAAATGTCAGTGGGGTAACATTTGTATTTTAAGGTGCTTAATGTTAAATGGGGTATTGGTGTGGTCCCAGCATGAAGTTACAAGGTCAGCAATGAGTGGGTCCAATATTTTACCGGCTGCTAGTTAATAATAACCCAGGATGGGTGTCTGAACCATGAAGAGTCTCAGCTAATTCATATAATCTCTAAGACTTCTTTACCAAACCTGAAAAGGATTAGCAATGCTAACTTTTATAATAAGAAATAAGATTTTATTATTGAAAAAAAGAAAAGAGGAAACTATATGAATGAGCGGTTTGTAACCAGAATAAGTCAAAAACCTTTGTGCAAATTTCCATGAAATTTTGTGGAGAGGTGGGCCCTGGGGATTGAAACGGGTGACAGATTTTCAGGGTCACCCTTTGTGGAAGCTCAGCAAATCCGGATGTTTTTCTAAGAAGCAAAAAGTGTCAATAACTTCATCAAATTTCACATCTTATTTTTCTCACAATTCAACTTTTCAATTCAGGAAAATCAATGAGTTTCCTTGATTCAATGAACCCATAAAATAAGTTTATAACAACCGCCTTCCAAATAGACAAAACTAAAGCACCTTGGTGTGTCATGACTTCCGTCTAAAACAAAAAAATAAAAAAAAACCTCACTGACGTGTCGGAAACGAAACAGGGCGTTAACGTTAATGGGACGAGGTGACGTCAGATGCGTACAGACTCTGACGTAGCCTGTGGTGGCTGCTACGTCATTACGCAGCCAGCTGATCGGAGAGGGAAGCCGGGTGTGTGTGTGTGTGTGTGTGTCAGATCTGCGTGTGTGTGAGGGAGCGAGAGAGAGAGAGAGAGAGAGAGAGAGAGAGAGAGAGAGAGAGGAGAGAGAGGGAGAGAGAGAGAGAGAGAGAGAGAGAGAGAGAGAGAGAGAGAGAGAGAGAGAGAGAGAGAGAGAGAGAGAGAGAGAGAGAGAGAGAGAGAGAGAGAGAGAGAGAGAGAGAGAGAGAGAGAGAGAGAGGGGAGGGCGGTAGCGGGGGGAGGACTGGAGCAGGAGTTGTGTAAAAGGGGTTGAAGTCCTGCGCTCTGCGCTCCGTCGCCGCCGCGCTGCGAACCCGCCACCACCTGGGAGAGAGGACCGCGGACGGAGACAGCCACGTACCGACCAGACTACAGACGACACGCCCTGCCGAGCGGCCGGGACTCGAGCGGTGGGCGAGGCCGCCTCAACTCCGCCGGACCGCTCAGCTGTGCCGGCCACGCAGGAGCGACCCGGCCGGTGGTCAAGGTGGGGCGTGTGTGTGTGTGTGTGTGTGTGTGTCTGTGTGTGTGTGTGTGTGTGTGTGTGTGTGTGTGTGTGTGTGTGTGTGTGTGTCTGCTGGTTGAACGCTTCTTCCTGCCAACATGGTTTAGCCCGTGGCTGTGTGATGACCCAGTTAGAATATAAACCGCCCTTAACTCGACTTTATTCCAGTACCCCCCATCGCTGCGGGTCTGGGTTCTGGTCTGGGGCCTCCACACATTCTAGGGGATGTGGATCTGATGTTTTAGGAGTTCTGGCTGAAGGCCTGTCTGTCATGTGGAGGAGGCCCAGTGACACAGGGGAGCTGGAAGGACTGATTGGAACCTTAGAAATCTGACCGGCCAGCTTCTGGAAACATTTAATCAGCAGAGAGTAGAGACCGAGTGTATTTGTTGTAAGGCCAGCATGGTGTTATTTTATTAAGACGAGAACAGAAAGATCCGAGCAGGGAAAGGCAGCAAAGACGTCATGCTAAAGGGTTTTTAAAAAAAAAAAAAATTTCCCTTCTGATATTTAAATCCGTTACGTGTCACGACTGCCACGCTCATAAATTAACAGAAGAGAGAATTTGTTTAGTCATTTGGAAACAACGATCAGACGCCGTTTGTCTCGGCTACACCGGAGATTTGGATTTATGTAATGCAAACTTGTCACAAGTGTCAGCATTTAAAAATTGCTGAGTTCATTATAGGCCAAGGAAAAAGCCTGTGCTCAAGTAGGGGATAGGTGGTAGGGTAGTCACTCCTCAGAAATGCTGTGACCCCCCCCCCCCACTTGAGAAGTTATCTGGCAGATCATTCCTCCAATGATGGATTAATTCTAAGCACAAGTATGTAACTATGTTTGATTATAAGGACCGGAGCCATAACTAAATATTTAGGCCTGTCTGTGTGGTTTTATAGTCTCAGGTCTCCTAAACTTGTTCACGCAATTCACTACAACCATTCACACCGATTTAAAAAAGACAGAAAAGCAAAGTCCAATGATATCATGGTGACTGTACTGTATATCACATCGATGGAGCCTGCCTTACATAATTGTACAGCCAGAGTTCAGCGCACCGGTAGGAATGCGCAATAGGCTGTCACGAGCTGCATTTGTGCCATTGCAATCCAGAGCGTGACATAAGCCACCCTGTCAATGAGGATCACATGGTCCGGACAGGGTGCCAGCTAAAAAGCAACTCATCTACATGTGCTGTTTACCCTGCACCCTGACAAAACCAGCACGCTCCCGTGAGCTGTTTTATTGCCTATATTTGCAGAAGTGAAGCCATCTTGCTCAACTTGGGTTACACCCTTCATTCCTATTGCATGCCTTGTCAAGGGAGGATGGGGCAAGAAGGGATGTGTTATGCAGTTTCATTGGGGTGGGGTGGGGGGGCAGACAGTCTCGTTCCTTTGAACTAAATGGCACAGATTGCCAGAGGACAGGCTTACGGACCTCACGTAGCATCGTCTCTCAGGATGACATTCAGCTACTCCTCTTCACAAGCCGAACACCCTGAACCCCTCCGTTTCACCTGATCTCAGGGTTTGAAATCAGGCAGCCTTCAAAGTCCAGTGGAGAGAAGCAGCACAGCATTAGAAGAGCCTCCCTGCACTACAATGAGTGTGTTGCCAAAGCCACCGCCCTTTTCCTTGTCTTTGTCCCCATTCCCAGTCTAAAATGATCAGTCTATATTACAGACTACAATCTGGGGCAGAAACCACTCTGCCATCGGGCCACACCCGCAGTAGAGGAATGCACCTGAATGGTATGTGACGTTTATTATGTTTAACAGAGCTGCAGCACAAGCTGACGTGACAATTCTGCTGTCTTCACATACTCTCTTGTTCCGTTTCACTGCCAAAAGATACCATTTCCCGAATCACAGAAACACCAAAGTAGTACATTTGTAGTGATCAGAGACGTTTGTCTCCCCATCATATGTCTACATTTAATTTGTTTTCTAACACTTAAACAGAAGTGTTCCCACTCCAATCGTATTTTAACCACAGTCTCAAGTTACTCAAATGAATATATTCAGGTTCTTGCAGTGTCAAGGCTGTTAAAAGCATCTCCTACATAGTTGAAGGCTCATTTTGCATTGAAAGTGTTTCGTTCACACCTTCCTGTTTACATACCATTCGTCTCTGACATGCACATCCTACCCAATCAACTTTCCCCCTTCTTACCGTGCAGCCATGAAAGAGAACACACACCACAGTCTCAGATAAGCTTCGCAATTTGTGTATCAGACAGTGTATTATACCAGTGTCCTGTCTATGAAAGCCCGTCTCAAGGCCGTCCACACCAGCCGTCATCAGGCTCTATCTCACTCCCTTCGCTTGGATAAGGCCGAAGGGGGGAGAGGTGGAGGTGATGGAGAACCTGAGAGACAAGCCACGTCCGTCCTGTCTGGTGTAGACCAGATGTAGACAAGTGGATAAAGAGGGGATGGCTGAAGGATAGAGGGATGGAAAAGGAGAGACTATGCAAGCCCACAGCAGCTGGATGGAATTTCTAACTTACGCAGCAGGAATTTGAGGAATGCGGGACAGTCTGATCTGACCGAGAAAGAAAGAGGGTGGAGAGGACAGACAGGACCAAAAAGAAGAAGAAGAAGAAACTGAAAGAGGAGATCTGAAAGAGAATGTACAGCAAGAAAAAAGGGGACGGGAGGGGTGTGGGGGGTGCACACTGCCTTTCATTGTGAGTAAAATATACAGTCACAGTTTGTGAAGGAACAAATAAGTGATTGACTTTTGGTTTGAGGTTGAGGCAGCCATAGTCAACCGCTACGCCTGCCAGTGACTCTGGGAGTTCTTGTGCATTCCTCTCCCTGACTTGATTCGGGCTGACATTAGCGCATTCACCCGTGGGAGACGAGGATAGTCAACTTAATGATCCTGATCTTCTTCTCTCTCCTCAGATCAACTGTCTTCAGTACCGCATGCACACTGTTGGTTAAAGTCAAAATTCTGACTAAAAAAACCCATCTGCTGCTGTCTGATAAGTCCTGCTGCTATTGTTTTGGTCGTGGCCTTTGTGTGGAAATGGGAATGTTCAGTCGGTCAGTCCTCGACTGCTGCAAGCCGTAGGAAACGTCGCAAATTGTTTACTTTTACTTTCTGCTTTTAGTAAGTAAAGAAGCTGCCATTACACTGCTGTGTGCTGGACCGGAAACCTGGGCCTTGAACTCTGACCGTTTTACACACCCGCCGACGTCGTTAGAGCAATTTATTAAGTGTTGGAAATAGGTATTTGTAACACTTACAGATGCACTATTCTGATTGGGTTTAAAGGTGTAATCACACAGTTTTCCGATGTGCTAAACTTTCTAATGCAAGTGTATCCGTGAATGCCCACAATGTTCCATGTCCTCATACTGGATCGATGCATCCACAAGAGGGCAGTGAAGAGTCAGAAGTTACAGCAGCAATGAAAGAATAACATTTTGAATTCAGGGGTGTCGCGGGATGTTGCAGTCTGTGACTGCTGTTGTTCTAGTTAGAATTTAACTTGTTTCCCAGTGGCCACCTTTTAAAAATCTTCTGCTGTCTAAAAACATTCCCCTCATGATACCAGTGGTGCAGGGAAGACAATAATTGACTGTTTGCATTGTGAATGTTAATATTTACAAAACTTCTTGGGAGTCTAAAAACCCAATATTTGCGTTATTTTCATGTCCATTTCTACACATATGTAGCTGGCAACACAATAGAAAGAAAACCAGGATGGTTGACAAATTTTGTTATAGAAGAGCATGAAGTCTGAACACGAGACAGTTACCGAAAGTAACTGAATAGTGAAGATGTAGCAGCGCGTTTTGTAAAGAAGCCTCAACTTTGATCGCAAAATCATGAAGGAATGGAGAAGTGAAAATCTAAAGGCAATGCAGCACAGGCGTCAAATTTCCTTGGAATTAATGGCTGCGATCCATTGAGTCACTTGATTTCAGTGTTATGGTGAAACAAGTGTAAATTTGCTGCAGTAGTGGTTTAAGAAAAAAGTGGTGGTTGGCTTGATTTTGTGCACTTTTGTACTGTACATCGGTAACAAGTCAGAACAGGCAATCGTACTGACTCACCCACTCCAAAGCTATCTGTCAGCTGACAAGTGGAAAAATGTATCAGCAGAAAGAAGAAAATGTTTTCAGGATTTTTCATATCGATCAGAATTAAATGTGTGAGTGCAGGTGTCTCTCTCACAGTGATCCTAGAGTGAAATCCAAATTAATTGAAGACTCTGATGACTTCATTTCTGTCCAACCCCCCACCATAACACACACTTTACAAGTTATGGGACACTGGAATACCTGAGATCATTCTGGTTCTCTTTACTGTAGGAATGTACAGCATGTGTTACTCATCGTCAACCAGAGAAGTCAAGCATGTCCTCGATGCCTCAGAATCACCGCAGGATTACATTCTTTGTAAGCAAGAGACGCACATACGTAATTCAGCTTTATCGTCTTTATCTGGATGTGGTTGCTTTTTGGAAAGTGAACACCAGCTGTGCATATTTCATTTATTATTCTTTGCAGCTATCAAGGAACTGTTGTTTTTTTTGTGTGTGTTTTTTTTCATATTTACGCTCCAAGAATTATTCAAACCTTCAAATCTTGTTTGGCTACCCGGTCTTTGAGATATAATTGCATAAGCTGTGAGATTTTTTCCAAAACCACCTTTCTCTGTCACGTAAAACCTCTAACCAAAGCTAAAAGAATTTAAAAAGACAAGTAGGCAAAAAAAGTTTGTACTTTTGAACTTTTAGCATATTGATAAGCGCTAAACTGCGGATGAGCGAGGCATGGGTCAGGCCAGTGTCTTTAAACTTTATTCATTAAAGGGGAACAAGGACAATCTTGTTGAGTGAAA
Source organism: Antennarius striatus (assembly GCF_040054535.1). Classification (NCBI taxonomy): domain Eukaryota; kingdom Metazoa; phylum Chordata; class Actinopteri; order Lophiiformes; family Antennariidae; genus Antennarius; species Antennarius striatus. The sequence goes on from NC_090788.1 coordinate 15,781,724, forward strand.
ATCTAATATATACACACACATTCACACCCGATACTTAATGAACTCATTAATCGATCTTTTTAAGGAAAATTGAGAAGAGTTCAATGCAGGATTGTTTGGCCCTGATGGAGATACGCTCTCTCCAATCCGTGTCAATGAGTCCATTTTAGATTCTTTCCATCTTCAGACGATGCTGCTGTAAACTAGCTACTAGGAGTATCTCCTAAAAGGTTTTTAAGTTGACTAACTATAGGCTTTATAAATCAGACTAAGTGACCGGTTTCTATCTTATTAATTAAGACAGTTAAAGCAAACCGTTTTTTCTTGGACTCCTGAAAGGATTCCAACATCGTTGCTTTCATGGAGAAGATGTCTACACTTGCCTCTCCTTCGTGCTTTGTAACCAAGGTAACTGACCAAAAATAGTGTTTTTTCCTTCTTCCAGGGTCTGGCCTGTGATTTTGAGCAACATGACTGTAAGAACTACTAAGAATTTCTTTGCAGGCAGAGTCCAACATGGAGATGAGTCTTTAACTTGCTGATGCAGATTTCCCTGCTGCTAATACAGACCATTATCCTGCATGCATCTCTCCAGTCAGACTTGAATATCAGTTCATTTCACCCACTTACTCACAGCTGATCGGACACACTGTGACTCGGCCTCACCCATCTACTGTGTGTGTGTGTGTGTGTGTGTGTGTGTGTGTGTGTGTGTGTGTGTGTGTGTGTGTGTGTGTCTGACTGGCTGCAGGCCAACTCATACCCACGCTACCGGAGCAGGGAGTTGAGAAATGCAGTTAAATTCTATCTTCTTTTCTCTTTACAGGAGCATGTTCACCATGAGCTGACAATGGAAGGAGATGAAGTCGCCATTTGTGCTTTAAAAAGGGTTGTGCGTCACTCCGGGCTGTCTGGTTTGAAATCTCACGCTCGCTGGCTGACTCCCAGGGCTTCCTCACCCTTGGCCCTGAATGGCTGACACATGGTAGTTCTTCACTGGCAAGCTTTATGTTCCTGTACACATGCTAAAGCTGCCAGCTGAAGAACTGCTCTGGTCAGCCCTGCCCCAGAGCAGCGAAGAAGAGGAAGTGGCCGGGGTGTGAAAGGACATGTTCACACACTCAGCGTTTAGTGACCTCCCTCCATTGTTCATATTTCTATGTTAATAAGAAATATTTCACTTTTGGTAGAGCAGAATGTTTATGGTCATATGTTCAATATTCTAAAAAAGAAAAAAAGTATGTCTTTGGTCTGCTTTGTCACAATAAAGAACTAAATATTAATAGATTTATAGTTTGCTGTGTACTTTCTGTGTAAAATGCACCACACACATCCATCACCTTAACTTTTCGGCACAATTGAATGCAAATGTTGAAAATTGACATGTTATTTAAATGGTCAAATGACCTCAGGTAGGCAAAAATGTTGTGGTAATCTTATCTAATCATCGTAGTGACGGGTAACAAATCTTTTCTGGTGCGGACGACATGAATCACAGATTTTTGTGTTTCAGATGTGATGAGAGAGGGAACAGCTGCCTCAGGTCTGTTTTCTAGGATATAAAATCACACTCTGCTTCAGTAATGCACCAAGTTTCAAAGGATCTCCTGTGAAGTTCTAATATTATTTGATTGTTGAGAGAACCTTCATACTAACGGTGATACGTGACCAATATTTATGCATCCTAGATTACTTGGCGTCTGTTATAGGTCAAACATTTAGTTACTACAGGTTTGAACTGATTGGATGATAGACTTGAGGTTCTTCAGTCTGTCCATCACTAAAACAACAAAGTCTTCAGGTTTGTTAAATACACGTTGATTCAATCACAGCATGAACACAAAAGATGATACCATTAGTCTCTCATCATATGGTATTACAAGAATATGATAGAGACGATGTGGTGAAACTGGAGTTATTCTGCACGATGAACCCATGACTTGTGTAATGTCACAACATGACCACTGGATGGCGATCCCTACAAACCCAAGGTTATAAAACTAAGGGCGTCAAGGGGAGTCAAATCAGACTGGATTACCGCCGCCTCATTAGGATGGTGGTGATTTTAAACCTGCAAAGTAAATATCAGGTATTAAACTGTTTCCTTAGTCATCTGGTAAGACTGATGTTAACAGCTTAAAATTATTGTATTAACCAGTAGCCCGCTATTCAAACAACACAACCTGAATATTGTCCTGGATGCAGTTTGTGCAGGAACTGATCACAAACTGTCCTACCACTGATGAGGTTGTTAGTAGTGGTAATACAGAAACCATTAGAAGGATCCTGGTTGGAGGACTGGTAATATGGTAAGAAGAAACCCATTAAACTTTAATGGGGTCCGGTTAAAGAAACGGGTACAGGGAATATTCTCTTTTCATTGGAATTCGGATGTTTGGTTTAATTAAAGGGGATTGTTGGGTCTCAACGGGGATTTTAACACGTTTGTGCATTCCTAGTTTTAAAATTTATTAGTAAAAAAAAAAAGAAAAAAAGCACCTGGCAACTGTGATGTCTGTGTGGTTGAGGTGGAATAAATACAAGTATTTTACTTAAATCAAAACATTTACAAAAAACCTCAAAAACATTCATTTTGACGCGGGTTTTCAAATTGAGTGTGTTATTTATTAAACGTTAATTTATTGCTATGTAGTGGCTGGTGGTAGTTCTTTTTATTTATTTTTATTTTTGTTTTTCACTTCACGTGATTTAACTGAATGAAACTTTTGAACTGTCTGTGCTGATGGTGTCTGACATGTGTGAGCGCTGGAGTTGGTGAAGCATTTGATTAGAAACGACATTTAGAAGGCGATAAACTTTTATGGTACACTTGGTAAAGCTTGATTACCCGATGTAGAGAATGGGATTCCAGTTCAACCTAACGCAGAATACAAAAGGACCCGAGTCAGGACGGTCGCTTCTTGAGAGGCTTGTGGTTCATACTGGCTACCTACTTCTTTCTCCATTCGTCTTCTCTTCACACGCCCTGTACGCGGTCCTTAGATGCTGATCAAGCTGATGTCCCCGTGCGTAAATGGAAAGCTTTTACGCACGACGCGTGTTCACTTCAGAGGTCTAATTGCTGTTTCTGTGCTGCCACACGCCTTGCCCGGTGCATGAGTCGGCCTTAGATATCAGTGATGTGCTCTGGAGATGTCAGGGTTGCGGTAATACCTCACTACATAATAGGGGTGGGGGTGTGGGGGGTAAAAGGCAAGGCGCGCATCCGGACGCTCACCGCCAACTAAACGCGAGAGGGACTGAGACATCAATAACATCTCGCTCATCAATAAGACATTTTGATTGAGTTAGACTGCTTAATTAAATAGATTGCATCGAAGGTATTAGGCTCTCTGAATTTACAACATTTAATCTAATGTCCCCCAATGGAGAACATCTGAAAGAGACCTCTTCAGCATCTCTACCCAAAGGAAAGCGGCTCCGACAGACGGTGATTAAGACTTTGAGATTTCTTATCTTCCAGCAATGGCTATCAACACTGATGCTGCCTTTGAGAAAAGCACCCTCGGCGAGAGGGAAGTTTCCAATCCAACGGACTTCCACGACACGGAGAAGCTGCTGAGGACCGCTGTCACCGAGCCCACCGGCCAGAGCAACATCAAACCGTCCGACTCCTTCTCTCTCACCATCAGAGGAAGCGTGAGGTCCCTGGACGCGGATCAGAATGGACACAGATCACCGCTTAAATCGGCCTCCATCGGGCAGTTGGCGACACCACCCAAGTCCTCGTCCCGGCTGAGCCTGGGCCCGGTGCCACCCGGGTCCACACCCCCGATTTACCTCTGGATAGCTGTATTCGCGTGTTTTTGCCCCGCCTTGCCATTCAACATATGTGCGTTGTGGTACGCACATGTGGTAAGTGGTGCTCATTTACATCTTTGTTATCTTTTTAACAACACAATGCAGATGTCTGTTTTACTTGTGCTCCAATGCTTGGGTATATTCTATGTGCATTTGTAAGCCATGTCATTTCGAACACTTCAGGTGCTTTGGAGCTTCTAATGTATTTAAATAATTCATTGCTCATCACCTCCCTCCCCTTCCTTTTCCATTAGTCGAGGTCTGTTCTCCATACAGGAGATATTGAAGGAGCAAGAAAGTATGGGCGTCTGTCCATGGTGCTCAGTGGTCTGGCAATACTGCTGGGTGTGGCTGTCATCATCCTCATCATATATACAGCTGGTATGAAAGAAAGTCAAACAATAAACACACTCTTTTTTCTCACTACAATATTGTGAATCTTAAGTTTTTTTCCCCCCCGTGTCTCTCAGAGTTCCAGAAGTGAATCAAGGGTGGAAAGGAGTCTCCTTTCACTTTATCCAATCTGAAATTTGCACAGAAGAGAGAGGAGGGAAACCACGGTTTTGGAAAGTGAAAAAAAAAAAGCACAACATCGGAGTCGAAAACAAGCTGAAGAGGCTGTAATGTACAACTTATTGCTTTGTCTTTTCACGGACGAAAGGAAGAAGAAGTAAAGAAGCCGCAGGTCGTTTCTGTTTTCCAGGCGACGCTCATGCCCAGTAACCCCACAAACTCAGGAACACAAGGAAGGAAAACGAAGGCTCACACAGCTGCAGTGTTGCATCTGTGGAGAAAGTTGAACCGATCGTAGCTTTGACTGGTGGTGCACTGATGCAATACTTTGCTTGTTAAAAAAAAAAAAAGGCATGGTAACAAAACAAAAAAAAACGAGGATGACTTAAACTAAAGAAGACAATTACTGTCACTAAACAAGGTGGTGGGAACAAATCTACAGGTGTCAGTGCACCTCCAGTCTGTAATGCCGTCACTGCCTGCCCTGTTTCTTTCTTTTCCATCAGTACGGGACTTTTGTGGCTGTCGGAAGATGTATACCGTAAAATTGATTCCATAAACTGTTTACATCAAATGTAAAACTTATGTATCACAACAATGCCCTACTGCAGTCATAGTGTGATATCCTGCTTTGCGTACTACTATGATAAACTGAGCAGATTCCTGTTGGAACTCTGCTGAACTGCCTGAATCCCTAGATCTCCATAGGTTTACAATATAACACCAGATATGAATTGGGTTATCCTCCCTGTATGCACCGTTCTTGGCACTCATGTTGATGTTTATACATTTTTACTGTATGACTGGTTTACTGTGCCATAGTTCTGCATGTCTGAAATAAACTTGAATGAGCATGCCAAACTTGAAAATGCACTCATTACCATTATTTTTTATTGTTAATCAGTAAATATATGTGTACATAAATATTAGCAGAGCATCAACATCACACAATCCAAGTAAAAAACTTTTTAAAAACATAATTAACAGTATATAATAGCTTGGGAATACAGAATGTAAATAAAGTTGAACCATTTCACTTTCATTTAAGACTTTTTAATGGAATTTGTTTTTCAAAATAAAATTCTTATCTTACTTATCTGATGCTTAAGAATGTTAAAGTAGAAGTAAGAACACATTTAGGTACAAAAATTTTTAAACTTGACTTCTAACAATTTTTTTGTTCTTAAATAGACAGTCATTGAGTTGACCAGTGCATCAGTGGAAAGTGTACAGCAACAGGAGAATGGTGCAGATGCCAATCACCCCGCCTAGAATTAAAGAGTCCCGCCTCTTGCGCAAATTGATTTTCTGGATGAGGCCGTTGATGGCAGGGAAACGATCTGAGGGGCGGGGAAGCGCGGTGAAGGAAAATAATTAAGGAGGGTTTTTCCTATGCTTGCAGTGTGTTAGAGACAGAGAGCAGCAGGGAAAATACATCAGCAGGGCTCATAACACAACCAGGAAAAAAAAATAAATGGAGTTTAATGGTGTAGACTGCAGTCTGTCATACCAGCTCTCACTGTAAGTGAGGCTGTGTTATCCAGCTCCGTGTCCTTGCATACTGTGGTTGGTTCTGCACAGAAGCAACCGAGACAACTTCATTCAGACATTCGTAAAAACCAAGAAATTTAAGTTTCAAAAACGAGGAATTATAAAAACAACAAATGGTCAGAATGGGAGAAGGATACTGGCCAAAGTTGTGACCCTGGTTTGAATGGACTTAAACATCCCACGCTGAGACGTGATGTTTTCTTTCATTGTCATGGCGATACTGGAGAAGAAGTTAAGACAGATTAGTGGCAGGAGGTCTATGAGTCTGTCTTCACGTTCAGATGGTCTGAATGGTTTGAAGACACTTCAGTGTTTACCTTATTGCGTTGTCAATGAACCTGTCAGAGCTGTGAGCAAGAAAACAGAAATCAAGATAAATCAATCTGGAACACTTTGCTTTATGAAATCTCCTGACATGAACACAACATAAAACCATTCATTCGTCAATCATTTTTAATCTTTGACATACTCTTCACAGTCTCACCAAATGAGGTTTGGTCTCACTTGACTGATGTTTATGAGCCTTGCACAGTCTAAAAATACACTTTTCAGAAATTTAGCTTTACCCAGCTAATCCAAAATGAACCTCCCTTGTTAAATGAACTTATCCACCAAAAAAGCACAAAGATTATGGAAGAAAAGAAATCTGCAAAGTTGTAAAAGCTGGGAAAACATGGCCAGGATGGTGCAACGCACTTGACAAGTCAGCAGGGCAATCAATAAAAATACAGTTCACAGTAGCAATCCTTTGACAAAACCACGTCAGAAAAACAGACGAAAGAGGTTATGAACATTTCTATAGCAGCAAAGGCTACTGACACCCATTATGGACCTAAAAATGACAACAACAAAAAAAGATCAACTAGAGACCATCACTGGGAACGTCACCATCCCTCTGTGTGTCCAGTTTCTGGAGGAGAATGACATCACCGTTCTGGACTGTCAGCAATGCACCCTGACCTAAACCTCGAAAACCTGCAATTAGTGTGACGGTGTGATCATCATCTACACACAGCAGCAGCTCTGACTGAAGAGTGGACCACCGCCCCATGCTAAGAGGTGCTGCCAGCCCATGAGGAGGATTACTGCTGTCACCAGTTCTGTTGGGGACACCCCAGTGCCGATATTGTAAAATGTTTTGCACTCCATTCTCTAATTTAAGATGATCATTAGGAACAGAACAAACGAAACTACTGAAGCAATTTTACATATAAAACCAGTTTGTGTGTTTCTTTAAACCCTTAGTGTGTATTTTCAAACTTAAATTTCTCCTGATTTAGGAGTCATGAAATACCACAACAGGACGAAACCTTCAGGTCTGTTATCTTAAATGGAACTCTTCCTGTGACTCCTGTGAGACATTGTGGTTAATGGATGACTACTGAGATCTGATTTGTCAAATCCAACCCTGATTATATCGGATGCCAATCGGCAAAGTCAAACCAACAGATTCATAAATATCAGGATCTTGCACTGGTTCCTGTGTCATCAGTTGTAGGTGTCAAACAGGCAGATAGATGACCTGAACGCAAACAGGGTTTACATCAGCGGCCGTTAGAGAGACAGAAAGTGACGCATTCAGTCTAGAGATGAGATGAGCTCATAAGAGCAGCTGGCAGACTCCACTGCAGACCAAAAATCAATACGCTGCTTTATACTTCCTCTATCTATTCGTCCACCTCTCCAACCATCTTCTGCTGTCCTCTGGCTTTTATCTCGACCCCTCGTTAGCCGGCAGTCCACAGGCGAGGATGCTCCTTGTTTCTCTTCATGTTTTTTTATTTTCCCATACCAGCTTGTTTTTAATGTAAATTAACAAAACTTAAAGGGACAGTTAAGTTAATTTTAAGTGACATATACAGTATGTAATTCATCATTATGAAATATAGAAGAAAAAATACATTTTATATGTGTAGCATCATCCGTTCGGTCAAAAAAGCTTAAAATCTGCGCTGCAGCAGCTTCCGCATTCAGTGGTCACGTGGGCGTCATACGTCACTGGGGCCAAACATAGCTTAGCAAAAAGACGCAACTTTCAAATAAATTCACTGTGGAATTAATAACAACTACAGTTGTTATTAATTCCACACAGTCCAATAGTAATAAATGGCGGTTAGCTCAATGCTAACATAATATGGACAATCCCATTGACGGGCTAGTGCGTTAGTATTTTTAGTGCAAAACCTTCCCAGAAGGTATTCTAAAGAACAACGGGTCCTTGTCTTCGCGTCTTTTTGCAACCGTTCACCTCACAGGTAACCATGATACTTTATGATACTGGTGTTAATCTCGTCTAGAAGTGCATTGTTTCTTATGGCTGCTAAGCTATGTTTGGCTCCAGTGACGTATGACGCCCACTTGACCACTGAATGCAGAAGCTGCTGCAGCGCAGATTTCAAGATTTTTTGACCAAACGGATGATGCTACACATATAAAATTACATTTTTCTATTTTTCATAATGATGAATAACACATATGTCACTTAAAATTAACTTTACTGTCCCTTTAACTTCGCTGTGTGACTGTTTTCCTTTAAAAAATGCATCAAGACTCATTAACCCCTACAGTGGTCCCTGAACACACCCAAAAACAATATTCAAAACCCCCAAAATAGTAGTGGTAGATTTGTGTCATTTGGTGGGCTTCTTTATATTTGGTTTATATGAAGGATTAAAACTTGTGGTTAAAGCCAACAGAGTTAACATTCAGCCTTACATGTTTAATATCACAGAATACATCAGAAGATTTGTGATAATCTGATAAATTCACATTTGGGTTGGCTACCCAAACCATCTGTGCAAAATATTCAGATTAACAAAATAAGATGAATAAAAGTGATTAAATGCATATTCAACTTCAATGAATGTTACGTAGCTAAACTGCTTCCAGTGTCTGAGTCTGATGGGAAAATATTGACTATTCAAAAGTACGTTATTTGGGCAAACTTAGCATTCAACTTAATATTGATGTTTCCAAAAAGGAATTAGACAAATTAATGATCATAAAGTTATGTAGGGAATCCAAGTTATCCAATATTTGAAAACTAATTCTGTTAAACAAAACACAACGATAATATCAGGTTCTAAATGTTTGAACTATGTTTGAACAGAGTTTTAACAATGAGTACGTCTAGGTTGTCACAAACAAGCAGCATTAGGCCTGAGAGGCTGTGCAGGCTTTATTTTTGCAAACACACACTTAATCAACTCACAGATAACACAAAGTACAGGACCGGCTTCGAAATTGGTCAACTCCGAGAACTGGGATCAGGGCCAGAAACACTCGATCAGGACGTCTCCACTAAAGCCTTTTGTTTTCTTGTTTCATTACCAATCGGTTCTACGACACGTCAGGAACACGCTGAGTCACCATTAATTTACTTGACCTTTCTCCCAACACATCCCCTATTATTTACTTATCCTTTTGCAGCCATGAGAAGCATCATCAGTCACAATGAAAAACAACTGTGACTCTTCAGATGTTCAGGTACACACTGCCAAACACAAACACTAGAATCGACAGCATCATCGTCTGTTGGGAGCCATCAGTGTCCTCCCTTCTTCTCCTTCTGTTTCCCCTGACCTGTGCATCATGTCTGACTTTCCCCTTTTCCACCCGACCTCCCTCTATGAAGACCCGGGTCAGGTCTTTAGTATACATAAAAATCCTGCTCTCTAATCTGAAGAATCACCCACCTGTCTGTAAATGCCCGGTCGTCCTACCGCCCATCCCTCATCTTTGTCTCAGTTTCCTGCATTTGGAGTGTCAGTCTGTTTTGAGGGGTTTTTTTTCTGTCCAGCCTTTAAACCCATCGGGGTCGTTTTGTGTTCAGTGTGTACTTTTTTCCCAAGAAATATTTTAATTTAGCTCATTTATTTAGTCACGTTCTGTTCTAAGTTGTGTCTGAATGTAGTGTGCAGTTAAAAGGTTTTTAGACAATTCCTAGACCTTCACTAAAAACAGAAACACTCATTTCTGATTCTAGTCCTTCCAAATAAGTTTCTAAGAAAACTTACTTTCTGAGATGTTCGTGCTCCTTCAGGAAGAGCTCAGTCTTTCTGTTGTTCAGCCCTGAGCTGCTCTTGTAGGACCTGAGTGAACAAAAAAAAGAGATCAAATCGGAGATTCCCATTTGATCAGTTGATGTTGAGTTGAATAAAAATAAATTTTAGGTGCTTGTCAATGTTGCACATCTTCGACTGAGTGCAAAACCAGACCGGCATGTTTTCATGACCATTGATATTCATCTAATCTAATGATTAGATTAGATATTCATCTAGTATACATATTCATTTAATCATCAAACACGTGATATTTCATCAAGTCTTTGTATCTTGATGAAATATCATAAAATTAATTTATATTAATTTATAACACAGAACAATTCAAGCCAGATCAGAGCTTTTGGGGTTTGGATGAGGTTTTGGTTAATGTAAAAAAAACAACACAAACCTACAACAATAACAGATAATTAGAAGTCACTTCAAAACAAATATGTATGAATATCCCCATGAGGTCTGGTTCTCTTTCTTGGGGCAAACCATGTTGTTTAACCTCTTCACTGTTTCATCTGCTTCATTAAAACATTAAGCAACACTCTGACCTCCATTATCTTGTTTAAGCAGCTGTGTAACTGCCTAACAGGAGAAGTCGCCATTAAAACAAGTTTTTTTTTCAATCTATGCATCAGTCTGAAAGAGGTAATTTCACTGCCTCCTATAAACTGATGCCTGCATGCTGATTATGTACTTCCTGCATCAAGGCTTTTAAGTGATTAGCTCTGCTTAACCCACAACTCTCTCCTCCATTTCTTATTTACACAAACCCCTCCCTATTTGAACTGATCATCAATTCATCAACGGTTGCCTCCTCCGTTGCCCCTCTCTCTTCACTGTTCCTCCACACCTCTCATCACTATCGGAATAATTAGACTTCACTCTCACCATTATTGCAATCAGTCAATATTAGGGCAATGTCTCCCTCTCCCTCTCTGTTAATGTCTGACTGTCTCGTTCTCCATCTCATTTCGCTGTATCAGGCAGGACAGATGCAACCACTATCCCAAAGATCTGGCTGAATGAAAGCCTTGTGGTTTGATTTACTGTAGAAGGCACTTAGGAAAGATATCCCCAGAGGAAGAGAGAGATGCAGACTCTGAGAGTGGATGAGACCAACAGAGAGAGGGTGGGAGATCGGCTAGTACGAAGCGGTGCCTCTTATTAGTGGATGAAACATGATAGAAGGAATGGATAGAGAGACTATCAAAGGGTGGGGGAATTCAAAGTAGACATTTCCGCCTCCCCCTGGTAAAGAGTAGCATAGCCAAAATTCTGGGAGGAAGGTGGTGTGGGGAGGAGGGGGTCTAAACCATGCCTGTTTGTCCTAGTGTAGATTTAGTTACAAAATATAACACAGAACATGAAAAGTAATGTATGGTCAGTCAATGGGAAATAGTGATAAAAATCAGTTTTGATATGAAATCAATAGTCTCCAGATGATCAATTATTAATATTTACAGATGTCATCAGTCTTAGTATTTGAGTGAACTACATGTCTCTTGATTTTTGGAGTTGTTCTGACAAAACAGATGATTTAAATCACAAAGGGCAGTTTTAGTACTAACCTCAGAGTACTTAATGAAGAAATTAATACTGTGGATGAATCATAAACACACACACTCACGCATACGCACACACATACACACACAGGTTTGGGAAAATAAAAATCAACTACTTACAGGAAGTGAAAGTAGTACAGATCAGACATACAAAGAAGTGTTTTTATCGTGTGTAAGGAAATATCAACCAATTAAGATTGCAAAAATGTTCCAAAGAAGGAACGTTTGATGATGAAAACGTAAGAAAAGTTGTAGTGGAAAGAAGAAAGATGGAAGGCGCATTCAATTTATGAAATTTTTTTTAAAAATCAGGACATGTGTTTTTCATTTAACATTTCATTTGATGTCTCTGTAAGCTGTGTTCTGCTGTCAACTTTTCATTGATATTTATTTTTAAAAAAACCATTTACGCAGGCATCTTTCATTCACCACACACGAACTTCATGAAAGAAAACGAAAGATTTGTGACAACATTTATGAACGTGCTTACTCAATGTCTCTATGGACAGAACCCAGTAGGTCCTCCCTCTCTCGCAAAATGAAGAAGTTGCTTTTGGTTTTGTGGAATTCTTGAGTATAATCCTACAGAACATCAGGGAGACATGATGATACGAGTACATTAATGACTCACAAACGCTTTCTCTCACTTTAACTACTTTAACATCAAACAGGATGAGGAACACAAGAAAATGACGTAATGATACTTACCTGTAAAATGTCTCTGTGTCTCTGTAAAGTGTGCATCAGTGCAGTGTTATATGACGAAGTGCCAGGCGTGTTTATGTATTCTGCCATTTTGTCATTGACTGCTGTTAGCTGTGACAAAAAACAGCCAGGTATCATTAATCAGTCAATACCTTTATAGTATTTAAATAAGAATATGGAAACAGCTGATTTGATCTTTTATTAGTGTCAAGTTCTAGAAAACATGACTATATTTTTTCACACAAGCAATGTGTGTTTGGAATGGGGTGATGCTGAATGTGGTGTGTCTGATGGGGCTGATTAATTTCCCAAATTGATGGGGTGGACAAGCTGTTTGATTTCACACATCTGAATGTAGATGAAGAGTGTAAGATAATCCACTCTACTGATGTCAGCATCAGTAAATTATGTCAATCCTAAATAAATGTGAACAGACAGATCAATCAAATTCTCTGTAATATTTATGCATCACAACTCCAATCACCTGTTTAATTACTTAGCTTATTCTGCTGATGTAATGTCTAACCAATTATAGCTGTTGGTGATCCATACATTTAAATGTAATATTTGACTTACATTGGCCAACAGCTGCTCCAGCTCCGTAGTCATAGCAACAAGCATATTATCTTGAGACTGGCCAACTGAATCAGACCTAATTTAAGAATCAACGATAATCAATGTTCAAAAGTTATTTTTTCCTTAAATTCCAACTACTGTACAGTGTAAAATACACAGTTATCAGACAAATAATAAACAGGGGAAAATTATGTTTCAACATCAGTTGCAAGAGCATAAAAATATCGTAGTCTGCTCAGTTACAATCAATTAAAAGCTAATTGTTATAAAACACATATCATATTAAAAAGCTTAAAACACAAAACATTGTCTTATTGGAATCGACAACCATAAAGATATACAGTACTTAAACTTTAACATTGGAAGTTGGAGTGTTTTTTTATTTATTTTTTTTACACAAATATCAACTTGATAAATAAATCCTTTTAAATGTCATATCCAAGATCAGAGATGGTGTTAGAAGCTGGACGCTGACGCTGACCTGTCTCCGGTCCGATGGCTCCACTTGTTACTGCTGCTGCTTAAATTAGTGCAGAGTTTACTGAAGGACACCAGCCTCAGGTCCAGCTCATTCTCCAGCTGCCTGGCCTGTTTACGCAAATCTGACAGAAGAAACAGAGACATTCAGGACAGACTAGGCCCAAGCACACCTGTCATGTATGACCTGAAAGGATGACTGATAACTAGATTCTAAAAAAACTGGTCATGACAAGAACACAAGGTTTGATGCAGACCTCACACCACAAAGAGACCCACACTCAACATGAAATTAGACCATTAGACAACTCTCATTTCCAAAGCAGCACATCTTACCGCAGTGTTTGCTGATAGCTGAAAAACCTGTAAAGCTGCATTCCATCCATAATTCAGTTTTATATACCGGAGAATGAGAGAACTGTGATACGGAGACACCAAATTAAAATAAAAAGCATTTCACTTCATTTGGTTTCGAATTAGTTTTATTAGAAACAAACTATTTTATTATTTTCCCCAATTCTTTCCGGAAATAACATTGGATCAAACATGTAAATCGATTGATAGCTAAATCAGCAGCTGGTAGGGAAGTTTAAGCTATTAATCGATAACTGATTGCTGCTAATAACTTGTTGATGAACGTAAACAAAGTTCCACTTTGACGGCTAACAAGCTAACAGGTTCGCCAAAGAACCAGCTGTGCTACAAATATGGAAATACTTTAATTAAAGTTATACACTATGTAACGAGCTGAGTCTGTTTGATATGGTGCGGAGAACAACATGCAGCACACACACTGCTGAACTACATTAACGACTGTATAATATTTTACCTTCCCAATAGTTGCCGCTGGTCGCCATGTTTGTTGTTGACTCGTCATCATGAACCGTCAAACAGGAGCGACTGTCGCAAACACCAGACAGCGGCCTCTAGTGGGAGTGAACGGAAGTACACATCATCGTCATCTTCTCTCTTCGGATTTTCCCTTCAGGGGTCGCCACAGCGAATCATTTGCCTCCATCTAACCCTGTCTTCTGCATCCTCTTCTCTCTCACCAACTACCTTCATGTCCTCTTTCACTACATCCATAAACCTCCTTCTACCAATATATTCACTATCTCTCCTCTAGACATGTCCAAACCATCTCACTCTGGCCTCTCTGACTTTATCTCCAAAACCTCTAACATGTGCTGTCCCTCTGATGTATTCATTCCTGATCCTATCCTTCCTGGTCACTCCCAGAGAGAACCTCAGCATCTTCATCTCTGCTACCTCCAGCTCTGTCTCCTGTCTTTTCCTCAGTGACACTGTCTCTAGACCAAACAACATCGCTGGTCTCACCACAGTTTTGTACACCTTTCCATTAATTTCAGCTGAAACTCTTCTATCACACATCACACCTGACACTTTTCTCCACCCATTCCGATCTGCCTGTACACGCTTCTTCACCTCTTTTCCACACTCTCCATTGCTCTGGACTGTTGAGCCTAAGTACTTAAAATCCTCCACCTTCTTGATCTCTTCTCCCTGTAACCTCACTCTTCCACTTGGGTCCCTCTCATTCACACACATGTACTCTGTCTTACTGCGGCTCACCTCGTCATGAGAGTTAAAATTCAGCCAGTGATAAAACAAGCAGAACTCTATTCATATGGATGTGAAGTGTTTGTCATATGATAATCCCACAGCACATTAGTAGAAAAAACATAAAGAACCCCATTGCAAGTTATGCATGTAAAATACCTCTGCGTAATGAAATTATCAGAATATAGGTTTTTCTTTACTGAATCCATCTTAAGCAGAAATAATAATCTGGCAAAAGGGCTCATTTCAGCATTAGATTTAATATTATAATGGGATGGGTTGTGTAAACTATACTTAGATGTAGTTATATTGAGTAATGTACTTATAACTAGTCATACAATCTTTAAGCTAACTTTACCCGTTAGATAAAGTAAGTTGTGTTAAACTGAACACTATCCTTAATCAAAGTTTAAATGTTAACAGCAAATAACCAAGAATAGCAAAAATTGTGCCTTGTGGTTTTCTACTTGCATTTATGCTACATGCCTTTTATAAAAAGACATTTTAAAAGGAATTTGCAGAGAATACTAAAAGACATTTTACTCAATATGCACATGGAACATGTTAGCATATTGATTATATTATATGATCCTCTCATGACACCATATTATTTATGGCTACTTCATTCAATCATTTAAATATTTCTGATGCCTTTAGCATGACTGTATGTAAATTGTCCAATAATTTAGTGTGACACATTTGGTATCCTCAGAAATGTAGAAACCATGACTCATCATGACCATATTTTGTATTTCTATGTGATTTATGGTAGAACAGCAGGGGTTAAAGAGATCTGGTTGCATCTGAGCTGAGCTACCATTGGAGAATGAAAACCCAGTGATGATTGAGTCATATGTCAGTCATGTTGTGAATCTGTTTTTTGGGGTTTTTTTGCTCATTCTCTTTATTCATCGTCTTAAACATAGGCAGTCATGGATATCACAGTAACAGCAAGACTGGTGATTGTGTTGATGTAGAAGACAATGACGATGATGATGATGATGATGATTATGATGATGTCATCACTGGTGGAGATAAAGAAGAGCACCGTTCTGCAGCCAACCTCAGCAGATGAGGCCTCTCTTTCACACTGGCTCAGCGTTTTCTCTCAATTCTGTCATTCCTATTTTCTGTCTTTCTCAGATCTTTCCTCTCTTTTGTGGCATTTCATTAAAAAAAAAGTGCTGTGAACAACAGACACCAGTAAGCACCTGAATTCCAGCTCAGGATCCTGTTTGATCCAAAGAGCCAAGGAGATGGAAGTGGGGGGAAAGAGGAAGAAAAGGAGGGATGGAAGAGCAGGAAGAGGAAAAGGAGGAGGAGATAAGAAGGTGTGAAGGAAGAGCTCCACTCTTAGTGCTGGATCCTCCTGATGGACTGAATCTGGGGAGTCTGGGAGTGGGAGCCAAATTCGCGGTAACACTTGTACTCTCCTCCACGACAGTCACACTCCATGATGTACTGGTGGCCACGGTATCCAGGGTACTGGTAGCACACGAAGCTGCAGGAATAAGCAGAAATGTCTCAGTTGAGTAATTAACTTAAACAATGAGGTGAATGTAGCTTCAAAATCAATGTTCAGAGTTCTGTTGGAATTTTTCCACTCAGTGTGTTTGAAATTGTTCACATCAAACATTATGATGATAGACTTACGCTCCACATTGAACGTGCATGGATCCAACCTCGTTGTTCATCCAGCCCATGGCCTGCAGAGAAGGATAGTCATCGCACAGCTCGAACTGACGACCCATCATGTTCTCCTTCTCAAAGATGGTCATACGGGACTCCTTGTGGCTCTGCACGAAGATGGAGTGAGGAGATTCAGTACAACCTGAATTAAGGCTCAGCCTCAGCTGAACGAAGGGCTCCTTCTCTGTATATCAAACCTACAGCGCAGCAGATAGGCCTGAAGGAGATCATCCTCTCAATGCGGTAGGAGTTGCTGCCGCTGTAGGCCTCAAAGCGGGGGTAGTCTCCCTTCTCCAGGACAAACTGCTGGCCGCAGAAGCTGGAGTGCTCGTAGCCCACCCAGCTGAGAACAAAAGATGAACACGGTTAGCCAGAAACCAAGGAAATACAAAATCACCACACTTTATCAGTCAATGAGATATTGAGTTTTTTCATCATCTCTGGCCTCTAAAAGTCAACAACAGGATACGTACGCGCCACACTCCACCTTCAGGGAGCGAATGTTCTCCATTCCACACTCCATGATGTTCTGGCAGCAGGCGGTGAACTCCATACGCCTGCCCTGGAAATACTCCTGATCGTAAACTGTGATCTGTAAAGAAAAACAAAATGATGAATGAAAATGTGAATTAAAAAAAAAGCCTATCAACTTCTCTGCCTCATCATGGATTGAAACCTTTCACAGTTACCTTGGTTGATGGGTAATGTAGTACAACACATGCTTACCTTCCAGGGGCCCATAGGCATTGGGTTTGTCAGAGCCATGTTGTTGTTTCTTCTCAACTGTATCTGTGGAAAATACAATAAAATCAGGACAGGGATGTGAGATTCCCAAAACACAAATTCTACATGCATGTATATAATGTTCTTGGAGTTATCTACATAATCTCAATTCCTTACTTCATTTGTTACCCATTTTTAAATGTAGCTTTTTCTAAGGCTTTCCCATAAAACCAGAAAATATAAACCTTTAACTTCAAGCTGTTATTCTTTTTCCTGACATTTATTCTTTGAATTATAAGTAAAAAGATTCAAGAATGTTCTCACTCTGACCAGTTAAAACTCCCTGCTGTTAGTTGATATATTACACTAGAGACCCTCATGACATGTCCAGAAGAAGCTGTACTGGATTCATAACTCATTTGACCTACCTATACTGGTGAGCTGTGTGTCGCAGTGTTCCACTGAATGGCCTGCAGAGACGGTAAGTATGGGTGTATTTATACGTACGCGGGCATCGGGGGCCGGGGGAGAAGGCATGCCTGGGCTCATGTCAGCACTTTTGCTTTGGACTCCATTGTTTTGTTGTGTGAACTACAGATGGGTTAACACATAGCTACACAGTGATTACTGCAACACAAAGAGTTCACACAGTTATACTGCAGTACCTGATGTGCTCAATCTATATGATCAGGGAAAATGTGGTACTTTTCTCTTTATTACCAAAATAAGTGACATGTTTGCAGCGTGTAAGAACAGATTCCAGGATTAAAGTTCATGTGAGATTGTAAAAAGAGATTTTTATAGTACCCTTAGTTACTACTATTATTTTCTGATGTAATCAATCTAAAGAAAACCTTTTCACAGTCTTTGGCACATTTGACCACATATTACATCATCAGGTTGTTAAAATAAATGACATTTGGTTTAAATTCTTGTCTCCATCAGACAATCTAATAGGACTAATGACAAAACACCAACAAATGCACATTTTCTGCAATATAAACATCCACTTATCCTTTTTGGATTTAGTTTGTATTTTCTTTTTTTGTTGTTGTTGTTATCAGTTACACATTAACCTCTTGATGATTTAAACTGCAGCCAATGGAAGAAATGAAATAGGCAAAAGGACAAACCAATCATTATTCTTTCTCTTTCTAAAAAAGGAGGTGTTGATTTTTTTGTGCTCTGAATCTGAATAAAGAGGAAGACCCATGTCTTTATTTTCAGACACATTCAGCTGAGAAAAACTAATCTGACAGCTGACATTTGAATTAAAGTTTAATTTAATAAAAGCAAATGTTTGGCTTGGCAGAGGTCTGAACAATTAC
The DNA here is from genome assembly GCF_040054535.1 of Antennarius striatus. Classification (NCBI taxonomy): domain Eukaryota; kingdom Metazoa; phylum Chordata; class Actinopteri; order Lophiiformes; family Antennariidae; genus Antennarius; species Antennarius striatus. The sequence goes on from NC_090788.1 coordinate 15,800,285, forward strand.
ATTTCCTTCTATTTTAAATCTCTTTCTGTATGATGTCATTTTATCGGCTGAGTTTGTCCCCCCGTCTCTGATTAACGTCCAGGGTTCCGGCTCATTGATAAACGTTCAGACACCATCATCTCTTTTCTCAAGACTCAGATCAATCGCTGCTCTCCACCCTGTTAATTCATTTTACAATGTATTTCAGCATTAATTTCATTACTTGAAACTTGAACATGTAGTTTCATAATGCCTGGGCAAAGTTGATCCTCTAAAATAATAGTTATTATTATTTTTTATATCAGTAACCACTTACAAATACATTAGGCTTGAAAGAGATCAGGTGCATTGGGTGTGTTTCATAGGAGGATGATGTCCACGTTGAGGATGGCATCAACCTGTTTGATCATGAAGCTGGGTTTAAGTTTAAATGGTAGTGGCCCATCATCATCATCATCATCATGGACACTAACTGGTGTTCAGAGGTAAAATCTGTCAACCAGGATCAACCTCTATGTGAAAACTATGATAGTTAAAACATGGAGCTGCATTTGTCCTGGTTTCACTTTGTGGTTTGATATAAGCTGTGAATGACAATACCTGTTGCTATTTTTGGAAAACTGGTACAAGTCAATAAAGCAACGATAAAGGTTAGCAGGGGGCGATGGCACCAACTAAAAGGTCTCATTGGCTGGACTGGCATCAACTATTGTGACTATCACCTGTGTCTCACAGGAAATAATGTGGTAACTGTGTGAAAGAAAAAGAAACCAAAGATTAACTTTATCCTGTTTTTATTTTTTAAAATTTTAAAATTTGACTTTATTCCTTAGTCAACTAAAATGTGTATTTTTGAAACCCACACTAGTGGGTTGTTGGTGAAGTCATTCAACAGTCATTTTTCAATTTGTTTAATTTTTTATTACAAAGATCTGAATTTAAAGGTGTTCTTATTATTAATTACATTGCTTAATTCACCAAACATAATGAGCGAGCAACTGGTAGGTACATAACCCTTCTGTCTCCTCCAGCTGCACCAAACAATAAACATTTAGGAATGGCTTACCGTGGTCAGCACATTGCCCAGACTCTGTGTATGAGTGTGTGTGTGTGTGTGTGTGTGTGTGTGTGTGTGTGTGTGTGTGTGTGTGTGTGTGTGTGTGTGTGTGTGTGTGTTTCTGCTGATGATAGCATCACCAGCTCAGATGTGACAAAAGAGAAAGCAAACTCAGCAGGCCGACATGACAAGCCCACACTGGCCATATAGCCGGTTCTCTGTGCGTACATACAGATGTCAGATGCATAAAGAACCTCATTTTCCTCTGTGTGTCTGACGGCCCACGTGACAGCACAGAAATGCAGTCACACACTGACACACACACTTTTATTTTTCCAAGCAGAACTTCTGTGGAAGTAAAATTTGAAACTTAAAGGCTTGAAAGTCTTTCAAAGCCTCAATGCTGATGCTCTGCTCCACCTCTGAGCCCTTAGTGATAAAAAGACATAAAACAACTGCAGTCACTGCTCATGTTGTACACACAAAATGAGGGTAACCGTTATAATAAAGATTATATTACAACAGAAATAATTTGTTTGTTCCTCTGCAATCCTGGAAAGCACAAGTCTAATTTAATAATATATTTAGCAACAAACACTTTGCCTCTAGGGTGCATCATTTCCACATAAACCTATTCTTCATGTCGGAATCTTTGGTCAGGCATTTGTCTCAAAGGGTGCTTTGCTGTTGTAGCTGCTGCAGTTATAGTCGCTTTTGTAGGGTTGTCATCACATAAAGCTTCATTGTAAAGCTGTAATGGAAGGTGACATGTAAAGGAGATGTCCAGTGAGTTATATCGAGCCTTGATTGCCTTCCGAAGAGGATGGAAGTTAGACAGAGTTATTTTCTTCTGCTCTTACCGCAACTCATCCATCCAAATTAAATTTGTCAGAACATTTGTTTATAGGGTAAAATTTATCATCTTTATTCATTCAAGGCTCCAGCCTTATAAACTTATAATGGCTTCCCTTATGAAAGGATATCTGTAAATGTAAAATCTGGTTCTGTTAATTGTATTTGTACATAAGCATAAAAACCCTAAAAACAAGTCAAGCATTACATCAAATACTATGCTTTGCATCTGAGGGAGGCCATCTATTAAAGAACAGCCTTCCAGATGGGAGAAGGATCGCAGAATCTGCCATAAATAATTTGAAACAGACATTCAAAAAATAAAAAATAAAAGTGACCAAGAAAACACATTTAAAAACAAACTGATTTAAAATAATTCCATTGGTCATACTTTAACATCCAAATCCATAACATGTCTAACAAACCTGGGGCTGTGGTCGGTGAACGTTGAGAAGACATTTGTTTCGCTTGAAGGGCATGCAACCTTGCAACTACTCTTCAGCTACTTGCGGGGGAGGCCACGTGGAGGCTGTCTTCTTCTCCCCCTCTAACAAACCCGATCCAGTATTTATAAAACTCGAAGGTTGTCTTGTTCACACTCAAACTGAAAAGAAAGACAATAGCTTAATAACTTTATGGAATTTCCCTCAGGATTAATCTAAAATCTGAATAATAAACTCTATCTTAATCAAAGACAAATGAACTGGTTAACAAAATGTATAGAAATATTTTGTGTTACGGATCATGTGGCCTGGTGGTAAGCTGGTGTCTTATCCAGGGTTCAGCTTTAACCTGTAGCTAACTGGGATAGATTCCATTAGAGCTGTGACCAGCTAGGAGGGTAAGCAGCTGAAGGAAGTCTATAAGAAAATGGATGGATGGATGGATGGATGGATGGATGGATGGATGGATGGATGAATGGATGGATGGATGGATGGATGGATGGATGGATGGATGGAAACATGTGGATGGGTTACCCAACATGCCTTGAGGCCTTTGAGGGGTGCATTCTGGACTCTCACCAGTGTCTCCTGTTGAGCAGAGGTCGGTGTTGAACAGAAAATGGTTACTGACATATTGTCACCGTGGGTTGAATCTATCACATAGTTGCTGACTTCCTGATTGGTGTTTTGACAAAAACAGTAGTAGTATTGCCCTCTAACATCAGCCAATCAATTTATTTTGAACAAGGAGTAGATAAATACATTTTACAGAATAGACCCTTCAAACTAAATCTCAGGTGAAGAGGTTTGCCACAGATTTTTGCAATCTCCGCTGCCTTGGTTCTAGTTATTGTTGTGGTTAATCTGTCACAGACCTCCATGTCCTTTAATATGACCGTAAATGCATACAGGTGGTGGCAGCCTCCTCTAGTGAGTTCTCCATTGAGCTTAAATCCTCAAAAGCACACATTATAAATAGTAGAGGTTCAAATCACACGCAAACAAACAGCCTAACGCTCTTTATTGTGAATATTTCCCACCCTGATGAAGACGTCATGCAAAAACGAATTGGGGTTCATTTTAAAGTTCAAACATGACAATAATTGTTAGACAGAGTGTACTTTGGCGTTCCCATGTGATCTTCATCCACCGATCATTTCCTCCAAACCCAACCTGAGCTCAAGAATCGCTCTCATCGCTGCCTGACACACACCGGCGGCTTTGTCATCTTGATTGGTGCGCTCATCTGTCGGTTGTAACGCCTCATAGGGCGCTGCTGAGACACCCCCCCCCCCCACACCCACCCACATTTGAAAGCGACGGCCAGCTGCCGCCTCTTTTTCAATTCCGAACCGAGCAGATTATTCCCTGCAGACTTCCAAGCTGCACTTGACACAAGTCAGAGCGCGTCTCCGGGAGCGGCTGCGCAGAGATCTCCGCTCCGCTCCGCGCGCATTCCGCTCCGCCAGCCGGACCCGGGGCCGTCTGCGGGCCACCAGACTGCGGAGAACAGACGGCGCGTAAAGACGAAGCGGATTTCAATTAAGCACCGGATAAAAGACGGCAACTGTGCATCCTTCGGTGAAGGGGAAGGAGGGGGAGAGGGGGCAACTGTTTTGTGTCTTGGAAGCCCTGGGTAAGACGAGGGGGAGGAGGAGCGCAGAATGAGCTATTCCTGTACCAGCAGAGGCAACAGCCAGGACTCATCAAGCGCTAAGAAGCCTTCAGGTAATAATCCGGGCACAGACGCTGAGGGCACGGACGGTGGTGGAGAAGGCAGCCCGGAGGAAGCGATGAAAGTGAAGAAAGGCTGCAACCCGACCGACGTGGGGGTCCCGGTGACCACGGAGGAGGATCTGATCGCCAGCGCGGTCATCACTCCGGAGGATGTTCTGGGCTTGCAGAAGATCACAGAGAGTAAGTTCCCTCTCGCTGTCGTGTCCGTTCGACGAGCCACAGATGTGCTGAAAATGTCACAGCGCGTTTTGGTCATGCATCACGTCATGGTCATGTCGTGTTACTTATGTAGCCAATGCACACAGGCCCCATTCAAACACATGCATCATTGCAGCCTCCCCCGTTTCCAACCTGTATGCAGATGTGGATAACACTTGCATCTCATTTTAGTAACCCTGAGACCTGGAGGCGAGGTCTTAACACACCTCAGTTAAATGTAACATAGTGATAGAATGGAAGCCCAGTGTTTGCACCCTGAGGTGCAACCCAGGTGGAAAACAAGACCTGAAGTGTAAAATCCCGAAATGCAAGTGATGGTTAATTGCATGCATGACCTATATTTTAGTATTCGGTTTAAGCACACCTGCAGTGACGTTATTTTAACCTGCCAGGTGGAGATGGAGGTCCAGGGGTTAATGAGGGGTCATCTATCTAAAGTCACATTTTGTTCCATGCTGTTTTCAGCTTTTCTTTCCACTGCTCTCCAGTGAGTTAAACACTCCAGCATCATGTTGCTGTGTGTCACTGCTCAGCTCACTGCCTTGTCTTCCTCAATTTTTGTTCAGGAGCTTCGGTTTGAAAATTAATTGACTTGTCAGGTAAAACATAGACATAATCTACTATATCAGATTTTCAAACTATTTAAATTTCAAAGTGTAGAAACAACAAAACTAATTTAACAATCAATGTTAAATCAAGTAAAAACAAGTACAGTACGTACTGTACTTTCAATATTTCAGGAAACAAATGTCAAAGAAAAGTTGAAATTTTTATCTTCTAATTTATGGACATTAAATAAAAACTGATGCACATTTCATGAAAACCAGATTGGATTCTGTTGTTAATTTCACATCTACATGTCTGGTAGATGTGAAATTATCATCATCATCATCAGCCATATAGTAATGTCCATCCCTTAAGTATAAGAACAAATAGTTCAGTTATTGAAATATTCCACTGAAAATAAATATGATGCATTTGAAATCCAAGTAAAAGTATTATCAAACAACACAGTTACACAAAAAAAAGTATTTGAATTGCAGACAAAAGCACCTGAGGTGGTTGTTTTATTATAATTTACTGTGTGAAGTCTAAATTGCTGTTTGTGAAGCTACAGTTAATTATATGTGTTTGTGGGTAATTTAAACTAAAAACAGAACAATAACAGAATAGAACAATATAAAGTCTTACAAAGCACAAGTACCTCAAATGTACTGCCACTCAGTACTTCAGTCTACTTTCCTTCTGTAACATTCCATTAAATCCATGTCAGAGAAAAGATTTTGGTTCTTTCTCAACATTCCTTAAATAGCAAAGTAATCTATGAACACCTCAGTTCATCACTTGCGTTCATGTGTCTTTGTTTGGATGAACTTTCTGTTAAATCCTGAAACATCTCAGCAGCTGATGACTCTTTATTTGATGCTGCTGTTTTTAAATACGCTACCATTCAAAAGTTTGGACAGTTTCCTGTTGTACTGAGCATTGCGTCCCAGACGTCTGACCGGCACTTCTGTCACCCAACCAAATCTCAATCAAGCCTCTTACGGAGAAACTGGGGGAGAAACTGGAGCCAAGAAGAGCTTGTGAGAAAAAACGTCTTCTTCTACAAGAGACGCCTGTCTTAAACAAGTAGTTTGATAACTGGTGGCTTTTCATAGCATGTGACTATTTCAAGGCCCGTTTAATGACATGCTTACACAAGCATTACCATTACAGTACGTAATGAGTGTAAGTTTGCAAATACATAGTCCAGTTTTAGTCCTGCTTTGTTTTTCAAAGGATTTTAACGTAACGTAACAATGATTTTGTTCCAGATGTCTATTTTTCTGCACACATCCTCTTTTCATTTTTGTATTATATCCCAGCCAAGCAGGTCATCTTAGTTTGTATTTGTCATTAGTAAGATTACACCACAAGAGTAATGTGTAAAGAGATGTGTTTTCCAGAAACCTGGTGAGAGTGTGAAAAGTAGCAAAGAGAGTTTTAAATTTTGGATTGCATCTGAATAAACTGATGGATAACAAAACAATATTCCATTGTTTTTGGAACACTGCAAGATGTTTTTAAAATTGTTTTTTGTCAGTCACACTCAAACCACTCGACCCCAGCAGGAATTGTCCCAAAAAAAGGAACCACTGTGTTTTGGATTGGATCAGGATAAAGGGGTGGTGGGTCCATGACTTTGTTTTCACCATCTTTAACGCAGCCTGAACACTAAAGGAAGTCATCTGACTCAAAAATTTAAAGACAGATTTACATTTGTCAGAAATGTGTATGGGTGATGGGAATATGTAGCTACATTCAACTGGTGTTGTCGTTACAGGCCTGGTGCACCTTCATTCCGACTAGACCAAGTTTGAAATGCAGAGGCTGTGGTAGCAGCAACACAGACAAAGACCTGTGTATGAACAAAGTGTGCCGGTGTGTTCAGGTGTCCAACCTGTCCTGAGAGATTAAACATAAGCTTAGTGGCAGGAAGTCTGTTATTTGAAGAACAAGCACAAGAGATGCCTGTTAACGGGGGAAGAATACAGTGATTCCTCGTAACTTAAGGTTAATGCGTTCCAGGATCATTCGTGAAAAAAAAAAATCTGTAATATAGTGACAAACTTTATTATTTACGGTAATTTAAACGTTTTTGAACAATCCCCATACTGATATTAAACCACCTTATATCCGTATTACCTTTTCCCACACTCTTATAGATTGTTCAATGCGCTTTTGTATTAAAGAAAAGTTTTTCTTGAATACACGGAAGTGCGCTGCGTTCCGTGAATCTCAGATCTTAAAGCGCGAATAAGCGAGGGATTACTGTATACCAAATTTAATGAATGTTGTTGCGTCACACCTCCTAATGTTGCACAACACCTTCATGTTTTGAGCGCACACACATAGAGATGACTTTGTGATGCTTGGGGCTGGTAAATATGAACACACCAAAAAGTGTTCAAAGAGCAGGGAATCCATTTTTGGAGATGTTGTGCAAAGTTTGTATTTATTAAATTTAGGAAAGAATCTGTCCAGCTAAATGGGACAATGCTGAGCCTTCTGGGATGGCTGTTTTAAAATTCCCAAATATTATGGACAAATAAAATCTAGGTTCTAGTTCCAGGTGTGTCTTCATGGGAATAGCCCAATACAATAAAGGCAGTTTATGCCGTGATTGTGTGAGGTTTAGTCTACGGTAAACAAAGATTGCTGTTGACAGGAAGAGCTTTGGATGCTTTCCTTGGCTTAGCTTGCCCCTTCTCTTTAATTGATGATGTCACTGTGTGTTGTGGCGGAAACTTTTTAATCTTTAAGCTGTCACTTACAAGTCCACAAGATCGTATTTTTGTATTTAAGGTTGTTTAAGTTCGCTGTGGATGATCCAACCTTTGTGAGTCTATCTGGACATTGTTGACCGACTCCACAGCAACACATGTGGGAATGCTGTAATGACTCCGTCTCCCACGCTGGAGCCTATTATGGGCTTTGGAAACTCTCACTTTCCTACCTCGCAGCGTCATCGCTGTAGGCAAGAGGATGCATGCATGACTCACCACAACAACATAGATACATGCTTGAATCACTACGGCAACGTGAAGCATCTCCTCTTGGTTACAGGCAGCGCAGCCTGCATCTTTGTTCTCCCACACACTTCCTCCTTTTATTTTCTTCCCTCCTGTCCTCTCCTCTGCTCTCCTTTAAAAGTACCTGTTCTGTCATATAATGCTACATTAACAGAAATGGGACAAATTGTCACACATATTACAAATATTAAAATACAGTACATTACATAAACAAGTCAGGAAATAGCCAGCACTTTCTTTTCCAAGAAAACTTGTTATTGTGTGACACCAATTAAACCCGTTGATTGTCGTCATGCCAAAGCCAGAGGATAGATAGCCTGTCATGTTACCTGACTAGTAGCTGGAATGTAATCAACAGGAAAACGAGTGTGTGTGAAATCAATCTAGTCTCGCTGCTCCCTCTAAAAGTCAGGTTATTGGAGGTTTAAGGAAAGGTTTATTGTCTGAATATCTTTTAAACTTTATCTGCTCCAAAATCAACTCAACAGCAATTGCATCCTTTCAGGTTGTCCATCTGTCTGTACCATTCTGATGTCCAAGGTACAGCATGAAGGACTATCTTCGAATCTGACACAAATGCTCACCTGGAACCATGAATGAATTGGTTATATTTTATATCAATAAGGTCAACTTTTTTGTGATCCTTTCCAAAATCCCCTCTGCCATAATTCTACTCTACTCTAATTCTACGACTCGAACAGGAAAAAAAATGTTTTTTGGATGAAGTATGAAATGGACATATATACTTGTAATCTCCAGTAATTCTCTACATTGAGTTCTATATCAGTCTTTAATATCTTAGTCTCAGTAGTTTCATTAGAGTTTCAGTAGAACCTCCTAACCAATCAGCAACAGGTGTATTTTGTATTTCTCAGGGTGATTTAACATCACGTTGTTTCTGTTGGTACTGTAGGAAATGTGGTTCTTAAGAGGACTGTGGTCAGTGTTAAGCTAAATTTAGCTATGGGTCACTGATAGTTTTACAGCTTTAAATAACATTTCCTGAGTATTTATAGAGGAATTCATTGGAAAGTGATGCATTTCCCCTTCAGTAACTATGGGAACTGGCCTGTGAACTCTAGTGTCAATGATATTAAAATTGAATAAACGACTGATGATCTTTTAGAATAAACCCTCAACTCAAATGATCAACTTTGTCCTTCATTACTGTCAATCTGTACTCTGGTAGCAGTGTACTGATGCAGATCTCATGCTTTCAGATGCTCGATAGTGTGAAGGTGGTTGATCTGAAACCAGGCTATTTTCTTGTCAATATCATTTTAAGATGGAAGAGATGACTTGTAACATTAGAAAGGCCTAAACATTTTTTCTGAAATTATCCAGTTGGTCAATACCTTTCATTCCAAATTTTTCTTCTTCATCCATTGCTCGTGCCTGAGTTCCATTCTTTTGGAGTGGATTTTTGTTGTATTTATTCATATCTTGAGGACTACCTGTATCCTGTATGTTCTTTCTGTGGGTATTATCTAACTAAATTTAACATTATCATGTCTTGGGCGGTAGATCGCACTGTTGCTTCGCAACAAGGTCGTCACAGGTTTGGTTCCACCTCGGGCTATTCCGTGTGGAGTTTGTATGTTCTTCCCATGTCTGAATGTGTTCTCTCCTGGTCCTCCCACCTCCAAAAACATGCGGCTTAGGTCAATTGGTCACTCCAAATTTTTCTTCTTCATCCATTGCTCGTGCCTGGGTTCCACTCTTAGTGGCTTTTTGTTGTATTTGTACATTACATTGGAAAAATGTGTAAAACAAACAAACAAAAGATATTGAAGGACAAGAGAATTTATCTGATAAGTATCATCATTGCTTGTAGTCACAAACAATTTAAATTTGAATTTGAATGAGGTGTCCCAGCTTTGAGTTGTTATTCTGCTCTGAATCAGATTTTGGTCTGAAAAAAACCAAAACAAAAACCTCATCACCTTCTTAATATCATTATGCCTGTACGAACATATCTGGCACTAAGGTAGCGATGCAAACCAACAAGTAGGTTAGTAATAATACGCAGCACATGAACCATGTGTAGCTGTTATCTATAGAAATATACTAGTTACTGTTCAATTAAATTACTTATCCACATAAACCTTTAAATCATGGGGCAGTTTACGGCGTAAATGTTAGACAAAATTATATATCTATATTGTTTTAATTTATCATATATTTATATGTATTTTAATTCTACTCAAACTATAAATTACAGGATAAATACTTTTTTGAATTGGAATGCAAATATATAGTTGCGATTGGCAAAATCTTACAAGTACAAATCTTAAATACTGGTTGAGAGTATGGGTTGAATGAAATTCATTGGGATTATCAAGTCATGTGATAAGAGTGAGATAAGTGACCCCCCCCCCCATACTGGCAGACGTCCCGGGTCTATACATGATGTCACTCTGGATGTGATTTGATGTGAACACAGATTGGTTCACATCAAACGAATACATGGATGTCACACATCTCTGCTATAGTTCTTCTGTTGCTGCTCAGACCTCCAATGTTTCACTCTCAAATCCACAAAACAAGATCATGATTTATCATAACGTGATTTATCATTTTTATGATAAATCATGTTTAAAACTCATTCATCATCCATCAACATCGAGTCAGCTCAGGCAAAAACTTGGGAGTCTCACCTCAAAGATGTTGCAATTAAATCTGCAGGCCAGACAGGAAGCAGGAAGTGCGTGTTCTGCTGGGGAAAGCTAATAAGCAGTAACGCCACCTGGTGAGGACAAGAACGATTAGAGGAACAGAAATAACTTGCTTCTCTTTCTTACTGTGTGTGACTTTGTGTGTGCTGTGGAAATGGTTCCAGATTGTAACTAAGGCTCATGTCAACGTCACTGGTCAGAAATGAAGCTTTATAGTGCAGCTGCTGCCTAAGACTTGATATCATTTAAAACTACAATAACAGGATTGAATTTGTGTTATAATTTATCAATGGTTACATCTGTATTTTATCATTCTATGAAAACTTTTCGAAAAGCGCTGATGCTCAATCCCAAGCACGTCTCACTCAAATCTATAGTAGGTTGCTATATGTTGATTTAAGTGCATTCTATCTGATCTGCAACTCTGCATTGCTTCTGAATTTCTCCCATTTAGATTATCTGTGCAGCCCGGATGAGAACATTTATAACATTGACTTCACCAGGTTCAAGATCAGAGACATGGAGACGGGTACGGTGTTGTTTGAAATCACCAAACCTCCATCCACAGGTGAGTCACTCAGCTGTTACGGGAATCGTTTCAGCTGACTTTCACTTTGTATACTGAAAACACTTTAAAGACAGATTTTGTTCATGCTGGTTTTATATCTACTAGCCTTGCAAAATATACATTTTTGTTTTTGATTGTTTTATATTCTTATATTTTGACTTTATTGTGGCTTTTTATAAATATTGTCTACAAACAGGTTGACTCAGCCACTCTACACAAATCTACCTCTAACACTACTGGTATATATTTTAAGTACATGCTTGTAGTTTGTTTTCCATTGACTTTTGACCTTCGTAATATTAACATCAGTTGCTGGACATGTAGCTGTGACACACAGCTCACACATCATATTACTGCCATAATTCTCCCTCATTACAACTCCACCAGAACAAGGGAGATGTGCAGAGTTGTGGCAACTACAGAGGAATAAAGCTGATGAGCCATACAATGAAGTTATGGGAAAGAGTAGTTGAAGCTAGACTAAGGGCAGAAGTGAGCATTTGTGAGCAGCAGTATGGTTTCATGCCAAAACAGAGTACTACAGATGCAGTATTTACTTTGAGGACGTTGATAGAGAAGTACACAGAAGGCCAGACTGAGCTGCATTGTGTTTTTGTAGATCTGGAGAAAGCTTATGACAGGGTGCCCAGAGAGGAACTGTGGTATTGTATGAGGAAGTCTGGAGTGGCAGAGAAGTGTGTGAGAGCTGTGCAGGACATGTATGAGGACTGTAAGACAGTGGTGAGGTGTGCTGTAGGTGTGACAGAGGAGTTCAAGGTGGAGGTGGGACTGCATCAGGGATCAGCTCTGAGCCCCTTCTTGTTCGCTATGGTGATGGACAGGCTGACAGACGAGGTTAGACAGGAATCTCCATGGACTATGATGTTTGCAGATGACATTGTGATCTGTAGTGAGAGCAGGGAACAGGTGGAGGAGAAGCTAGAGAGGTGGAGGTTTGTCCTGGAAAGGAGAGGAATGAAGGTTAGCCGCAGTAAGACAGAGTACATGTGTGTGAATGAGAGGGACCCAAGTGGAAGAGTGAGGTTACAGGGAGAAGAGATCAAGAAGCTGGAGGATTTTAAGTACTTAGGGTCAACAGTCCAGAGCAATGGAGAGTCTGGAAAAGAGGTGAAGAAGCGTGTACAGGCAGGATGGAACGGGTGGAGGAAAGTGTCAGGTGTGATGTGTGATAGAAGAGTTTCAGCTAAAATGAAGGGAAAGGTGTACAAAACTGTGGTGAGACCAGCGATGTTGTTTGGTCTAGAGACAGTGTCACTGAAGAAAAGACAGGAGACAGAGCTGGAGGTAGCAGAGATGAAGATGCTGAGGTTCTCTCTGGGAGTGACCAGGAAGGATAGGATCAGGAATGAGTACATCAGAGGGACAGCACATGTTAGAGGTTTTGGAGATGAAGTCAGAGAGGCCAGACTGAGATGGTTTGGACATGTCCAGAGGAGAGATAGTGAATATATTGGTAGAAGGATGCTGAGTTTTGAACTGCCAGGCAGGAGGCCTAGAGGAAGACCAAAGAGGAGGTTTATGGATGTAGTGAAAGAGGACATGAAGGTAGTTGGTGTGAGAGAAGAGGATGCAAAGGACAGAGTTAGATGGAGGCAATTGACTCGCTGTGGCGACCCTTGAAGGGAAAAGCAGAAAGGAAAAGAAGAATTACAACTCCACCAGATTTGATCACACTGATGTAAAAAAAAAAAAAAAGATTCAGTGTGACTTTCCAGAGTGTTAAGAGCTTGTTTTAGGTGTACAGTAGATCAAGCATTTTGGAGAGTGGCCAGAACACAAGGAGATGACTGATTTAACAAAGGAAAACTTCTAGGAAGTAAACAAAGACAAAAAACCCCCAAAAACGCCAGGAATAACTAGTAAGGCCAAAATAGCTGCCACGCAGTAAGCAGCAATAATCCGTCAGTGAGTTGAAGGTGAGCCATCCACACAACAGGAGAGGAGACAGAGGGAGTGATGAGAACATACAGAAACACTTCAAGAAGTCATTATAACCTAACATCCTGGCTTTATTGTAAAGTGCAGTAAATTTTGTTAATTATTTTATTATTTTCTTTAAAAATGTTTTCAGCCAACCCCACATAAACCAGCTAAAACTTACCGTGTCTAACAGTATTATTGTATGTTGTACTATTCTTTATAAACCACTCACCCCTTCAGATAAAACGGGAGAAAAAAGAGATGTTGACCCAAATGCCGGCCGTTTTGTCCGTTACCAGTTCACCCCTGCTTTTCTCAGACTGCAACAAGTTGGAGCCACGTAAGTGAAGACGTGTGAATCTTTGCGAGGCTGAGTAGATTGTTTGCGGTGGCCCTCTCTCGCTCTGTTTTTCATTATGTAATTTATATAATTATTCTAATTCTCAGTCTTCCTGTCTGTCTTTGTCCAGAGTTGAGTTCACAGTTGGAAACCTGCCAATAGAAAACTTCAGGATGATTGAGAGACATTATTTCAGAGAGAAGCTGCTGAAGAGTTTTGACTTTGAGTTTGGATTCTGCATGCCCAACAGCAAGAACACATGTGAACACATCTATGAATTCCCGCCTCTGTCTGAAGACAGCGGTATGTCCATTTAAGTGGTGCAAAACAGTTTTCTTTGTCTGCATGCTTTACTGAATTTGGTTATGTAGTTGTTCTGGTCATCACCACAGTATTGTCATTGTTCATGTGCTCCATTTTCCTTATTAATATTTCAGGTAACACACATTAAAACATACTAAAATATTTATATAATATTTTATTTAAATAAGTTCTACCCAAGGAAGTTCAGATGCAGCCAGGAACTAGTGCTTTTAAAAATACACAGCTAATATCTTCTAAGAAAGTCCAAAAAGTAAAATAATCTTCAAGTTATCCCACAGATTAATCTAGTTTTAATGGATATGAATTTGTTGATTTTTGATTAAAAGTTGTCAGTCATGTTTGGTTGTATTCTCCCTGAGTGAAAACAGGCTAACTAACACATAAGCTTTTACCTTTTACATATACAGTATACTTTATTTGGCTAGGTGTTTCTATTTATCTGGTCAGTTTAGCATTTTACAGATTACAGTTAAGGCAGGGTAGGTTGACTTTGTAGGGACGAACAAAGTTTGAATCTATTCTTTCTGTTCTCTAAATAACATTTATTTAGATGCACTTTCAGGGACTGAATTTTGGTATTGACTGAATTTAACTAACATTAATATTCAGCATTATTTTCGTACCCTTCAAAACATCAAGTGCGGTAGCCAAGTCTAGTAGAATAGTCACACAGAATGCAAAATGAATATTTGCTGTGGCATTTGTGATTACACAATGCAATGCCCTAAAGTAGATGGGAATGAGATCAGACAAAATGGAGAAGGGTTGGAGGTTCTTCAGATGTTTTCCTCAATTCCAGATTTTTCTAGTTTGGATTACTTGCGCAAGTCTTGCAAGTATTTTATTTGTGAAAATGATTGTGGAGTGAAATTCACATGAGTAAAGCCAGAGTTCAACTTCAGAATGATCACTCCATTAATATAAGCTGCCAGTAACAAGGCTAACATGCTGAAGCCCAGCAGAAAACACTTGCAGGTTCATCCATGATACAAAGTTGGCAAATGGGAAGGACAGTTCTTTAAGTATTTGATCATGACTACTAAACAATGTAAACGTGTAACATATTTATGGATCTACATGGAAATTTAAGCAATACATTTTCTCATGAAAGCGACCCTGCGCCTGGAGTTTCACGCGCCTCACGCCCTAAGCCAGCTGGGATAGGCTCCAGCTCAGACGTGACCCGCCACAGTGGATGAAGCTGTTGGAAGATGAATGAATGAATTAATGCATGAAAGAGATTAGAGCAATTTGTTGAGACTTTTCACTCAAAATTAAAAGAGTCAACCTCATGGTGGCACTACAACTCAGATCATCAGAACAGTTTTGATTCAGAGTTGTGGGCTAACAGGCTAACATTTGATATGGTAGGAGTGACTAGGATAAAGACGGGAAATAAACAGGAAACAAAGAGGAAAACATCTGTGTGGTTATTTTACCTTAACCCATTCATTTTCTCAAAGAGATGCTCAGATTCATCTTGGAACTCCTTGGCAGGGTCCTCACTCTCGAGTTTGGAACTAGTTCACTTACAGCAGTGTTGTTTTTTGTGTCTGCTTGCAGTCAGAGAGATGATCTTGCACCCATACGAGACACAGTCTGACAGCTTCTACTTTGTGGACAATAAACTGGTGATGCACAACAAGGCGGACTACTCATACAATGGTGGCACTTAGAGTCGCCAGACTGAACAGACGGGTGGATGTATGGATTAACCTGAGGGATGATCAGAGTACGCTGGTGGAAGGCACAGCCCTGTCAATCCAGTTGTCCTTATATTTGTTATTTTGTCTTCTTTCTCTTTTTTTTTGTCTCCTTCTCCCATTTACAAAATGTATGATCTAAATGTGAATATTTTTCTAAATTTGTTAAAGCCCAAAAGAGTCATGCAAACACATGGGGACAGTTAGTTCACAGCTTGGGGTGGCATTACTGTAAGAAAGATGTTTACAACATGATAAATCGGCAAGTCAGCAATTTCTCAGTCAACATGGTGCTTCAGTTATTGATGGAAATTGTTTTTCATTCCTGTATTAGTAGAAATTACAAGCAAATACTGAATCTAACAGTTTTGGGGAAATTGTCTGAGATTCAATCTGTGTTTGCCTGTTGGAAAGATTTTTGGTCTGATAAAATATATAAACATCTAAAATTTTGTTGTCCAGTTTGCACAAATAAAGATCTCCAAAACCATATTTTCTATTACCAGCCAGTAGTTTGTCATTTTGATTTTCAGACCTCTGTCCTGTTTCTTATCTGTTTGTTCGTTATTTATTCTGACTCGTGTGACCTGTAATATGTTTATTATCTTTGATCAAAGCACAACGTCTTTACAGAGCCACCAATTTAGAAACTTGTAAAGTTGAACTGATGTCATATGACCATAAACGTACTTTGTCATCTGTGTACTAACAGAACTTTTCCAGCCACATATTGTTTTTGTTTGAGATAAAGAGACTCTGTGCACTCGTACCAAGATAGTTTGGAAGCTCATCATAAAAGACAAGGAAGTCCTAATTTGGATTTTCTTCAGTCAGCATGATTTGAGAATGTAGCAGAAGTTATTCAAATCATTCAACTATCACTCATATTTTTGTAAAATCTATTTTGTATTGCCGCTCATACATTTCTGTCTATAGATCTCACTGACATGCTTCAATGAGTTAAAACCTGAATTTCCTTTTTGTTCTCAGGGTCTTTATTGCACACATTACTATATTGAGTAGTACTTAAACTAGAATGTGGCATAACTTGAATCCATTTTTTTTTTGTGAGTACCGGTACATCTGCGCATACTGACTTGCTGTAAATTTTGCTGATCTGTTACAGTGTTCACGTTCTTCAGATTGTTTTCAAATGCTAGTGGAGCCAGGTTTTTCAAAAACTACAGGCAGCTGAAAATAATTGACTTGAATACCCCTGTGTATGTTCAAAACTGCACAAAATGAGATTGTGATTTATGATAGAAATTCATGGGACTTTGGTGTTTTTGGTCCACACAGGTTGCTGGGAAGAAAACAGAAGAATAGCCAATGTTTTGTAATTGACAGGGATGGGACACACAGGAATAAAAACCAATTGACTTGAATATGATGTAAAAAGTACTACAGATCCATTGACCAGATTTATTTATGACTGATGTGATTCATGTAAAAATATTTTGAGCAGATGTTTAAGTTTTTGAATATTCAGATGTTGGTGTAAGTGAACAAAGGTAAAATAAAGATTCATTGGACTTTTGAATCATAAGTGTTTCAGCAGTAAGCATTGTGTGAAAGATGTGTTCATGTGACCATTCTTTGTTTTTAGAATACAAGTCAAGTCAGTAAACAAGCCAAGTCACAAACACGTAATGCAGAGAAAACTCATACTGTTGACATTTTGTTTCTTTTACTGTCTTTCCATGAAACTTATAAACTCGAGAGGTTGATCTCTACTCTAGTTATCTCTAGTTCATTTGGCAGGATTTTATATTGAAGTTATATTACAACAATCCTCTTCATCTCAATTTATTGCACATAGTAAAATAAAATACAGTATATATCATCCATTGACGGAAGCATGGTAGCATAGTGAGGAGCAGTGTTGCTTCTCAACAAGAAGGTACTTGTTTCAACTCTACCTGGGGCCTTTATGTGAGAAGTTTGCATATTGCCCTCAGGTCTGGGGGTTTTCTCCAGGCTCCGTCCAACTCCAAAAACATGCAGCCAATGTGAACTGGTGACTAAATTGATTGTATGTCTTAATGTTGGCATGAATGGGTGTTTGTCCACGTGACCCTGTGACCTGGCAACTTGTTCAGGGTGTTCTCCGCCTCCCACTCGATGTCAGCTGAGATGGGCCCCAGAGTAAATCCTCAACCCGGATTTGGATAAGTGATGTTTCGTCTTCAAGACAATGAATACCATCCATTGATTTGAGTTTTCACAGTGACCTGTACGTTTTGTACATGTCCATATAATCACTGGAGTGGAGCTGTTTCAAGGGTTAGGCATTTTTATAAGATACATAGGTTGATACTTACTGTTATGTCTTGCACGTTGACACTTAAGAGAGCGTCTTTGGTTTTATATTAACTACATACAAGTACTGTGAAATATTTGTTCGTTTGTTCTCAAGTCAAATGTTTGTAAGTTGAGGATAACTTTGTGTGTGTGTGTATAATTTATATATATATATATATATATATATATAATATAAAGGCTATTGATCACAGTGGTAGTGGCGACCAGTTCTCTGATGACAACTAAGCCTCTGACTGACAAGAACTCCTTCCTCTTCTTGCTCGTCCTTCATTCTAAAGCTACATGCTACACGTTACACTACCATGAAGTAAATCGTCAACAGTAAATCGTTGTTGCTCTAAATTGTCTGCGTGGTGTCAGGCTTTTGATGACCAGGACAACACATCAGTACGTCGTTCATGTAGGTAAGTTGGAATACCTCAGTGGCTTAAAGCTTTGCTTGGCTTAGCCTCTACACACCCTGATAAAATTCATTCAGGAGTGGTAGAGATGGGGGGAGTGCTCCACTCCCCCAACAAATTGCATCGTGTTTACATGTGTGTGTGTGTGTGTATGTGTACAAATGTGTATATGTATGTATGTGTGCGTACAGTAATTATACATACTGTATATATACACATATACGGTATATATACAGTATAAGAGCATCATATATATATATATATATATATATATATACACACACACACACACCTGACACACATATATACAGTATATACTGTATATAATGGCACTTAATTATTTGAGTGCCATTTTAAAAGTTATCATATTGACCAAATGCACTATTTTCACAATCATTTAGCAGACACTTTAATGCCTCAAATGTAACAAGTGTTGAATCAGGTTCTTCAATAAATTGTTTCAGGAAAAAGGGATGGTATTGTCAAACCCTTTTTCTTAACTCTGCTGTCTATTGACTTGGGCTTAGACAAATGTATGGACAGATATGAAGGAAGCAGCCCTGTGTCTATACATAACCACCTACATAAACACTACATAAACACCTGTATAAATAAAGGCTATCAATATGAGCATCTGTAGACATGGACCGTGTTGACATAATGTAATAACGGCAAAAAAGTTGCATAAATCAACTTTGTCCTTTCTAGAGAAATCGTTTGTGGAAAAAAAAGTAACCCAATTTAACTTTCAGTTTGTAAAGAAGGCCTTTAATATGGGATTCAAGTGACAAGTTCTGATCAATACCAAGTTCTGATCAATACCTAGAAAATTGGATTCACACACACTAACACACACACAGACCACACACACACAAACACACGTATGTATGTATACACACACACACACACAGACATAAATCCGCATGCACACACACACAGACACACACACACACACACACACAGACACACACACACACACACACACACATTTTGTGCCTAAGACTGCGATACATATAACACTGAAAACTCTTAATCAATTGTAGGAATCAATCATTTGTAATGGATGAATCAAATGTAAATGTATTAAGTTTGTTGATGATGTGTCCATGTAGAAAGGCACTATGGAAATAATAAAAAAGACACTGGCAGGTGACAAAAATATGATTTCATTTTTTTAACAGTTCCAACCCTTCTTCTTGTATATCATAGACCCTATAGAGATTACAATTTCGTGGATTCCTTAAACAAGTCTTTATCTTGCTGTTTCCTCATCTCTTCCTTTGTCTGCTGTATTTCAAGGCTGGTCAGTTGTCACGTTGGCCCAATGAGGGAAGGTGCCCAAGTCAAACATCAAGTATGCCCAAGTGTTGATGCATACATTTGTGGTCAAAATCCCAATGATGTTCAGTATGAAGCCAGTTTTCACCTGGAGAAAGAGACAATCATTCTAATCAGTGTACATTGACGTGCAAACCAATGAGCATATATTAAATATATTCACTTTCTTTTTTCACCTCAACTAAATGATACTTCTAACATTGATTTTGTGTAAAGGACAGCATTTGAGAATCTCACCATGTCCATGACTTTGAGGTTTGCAAATGAGAAAGCGATGGCATTGGGTGGTGTGGCCACAGGCAACATGAAGGCGAGAGAGGCAGCGATGGTGCAGGGCAGCATCAAATACAGTGGGTGGAGCTTAATAGATGTGGCCTTTGAAACACGCCAACACAACACAAAGACAAGGAGAAGTTGTGTGTCAGTGTCTTAACTCCTATGTGTGCATGTACACATCTGAGTTGTGGTTACCAATGATGCCAGTATGGGTAGGAACAAGGTGGTAGTGGTTGAATTGCTGGAGCACTCTGTGAACGTTGCCACCAACAAGGAAAGAACCAACGCAATGCAAAATGGGGGAATGGTCTTCAGAGGTGACAGGGTCCCTCCCAACCACTTTGACAAACCGGACTCCTGTAAGAAAATATGTCAAGTAAAACTGCCAATAATTTTGAAATGGGTCATCATTCAGTTTGGAAAATCTTTAGGTAGGAAAATGTAGAAAATTTAAAATTTAGTTTTTACCAATTTATCTAGTGCACTAAAATTCATTCATACAAATTGTGAACTTTTATGATTGTCATTGATCCATCTCATTTATCCAGTGACAAATCCCAAATCTCAAAACTTGGTTGTACTGACATTCTCTAAAAAGCCCACAAATAAAAAAATAAAGGATCTTTAGCTTCTGCCAACCACAGGATTAAATAAAGGGTTGAAAACTAAATGGGGGGGGGGGGTGACGACTAGCTGTTACAAAGTCAGTCCATGATCATTTTTGTTTTTCTGGAGGTAATCTCACATGCTAGCGTCATCTTCTAGCTTTACATTGATCCGCGTAATGAGCACTGACAGGTGAATGAAACAGATTGTCTTCTTGTTATGGCACCCATTAGTAGGTGGGATAAATTTAGCAGCACAACCTAATATTGTGTTAGAAGCAGGAAAAATAGCCAAGCACATGAATGTTCAAACTGCGATAGCTTGATACCTGGGCCAGTCCATTTACAGTGGGCAGTGGTCAAAAGTTGTAAAAGGAAGGAAAAGCGGTGAAATGGTAACAGGGTCATGAGCGGCCAATGCTCACTGCTGCGTGTGGGGAAATTAGGTCAGTTTAAGCAGATGAGCTGCTGTAGCTCAACTTGCAAAGATGTTAATTCTGGTTATGATAGAAAGTTATCAGTATACAAAGCACATTGGTATTTGATACATATGGATGCCCTGCCCAGTCAGGGTGTCCTGCTGACCCATGCCCAACACTACAAGTGGCAACAAATGGCAGGTAACCATTAGAACTGTACCATGGATTAGTGGTTCAGTAACCCAGGGACCTGAAATGTTTGGTGGTGGCAGCTAAATACAGAGGTCTAAGTAGGACCGATGAGTCCATTCCACCAGGATCTTGGTGGCTGTTTTCTCTAAAACTGTTTGTTTCTAAAACGCAACTTTTCTTTTGTTTTCATCGTCTGTTTACAGAAAACATAATTTTGGGGGATTGAAAACACATTCTGAGTTACAAAAAGGAAAATTTTGAAAAAGCGACACTACAGTCTTCATAAAATAGGAGAAAACATGACTCCACTGCAAATGATGATGACACAGGACTTTGTCAACCTAAGTCTCCTATTTGCAGGACCAAATACCTAAGAGACTAGACTTTTCACTTGATGCAGAAGTGAAAAGTGAGATGGTTCCTTCCATAGTAGTGATGATCACGACAACTCTGAATGGTGATTATTTCTTTGGCAATAATCATGACATAAAGTCAGATAATTTGATACCCTTTCTCAGAACAAATATTTAAACTCAGCCCTTTCACCCCCCCTCCACAAGTTGACGGGTCTACCTCACTCGCTTCAGCCAGGGCATATCCTCCTCCCAGTAGCAACAAGATGTTCCAGGGAATTCGTTCATGAATCACTTTCCAGCTCAGCAGAGTTTTGGGTGCCTTCAATTCCTTACCTGTAAAAGCCACATCAATTATGAACACAAAGTATTTATTAGTTTATCAGTTAATTTATCAGTCTACTGATAAACTGAACTTTAGGTGACACCATTAGTGTATAGTATTGCTATGGATTCTGTTCTTTGTAAATGTAATGTTAAGTGGAGTAAAAATCTGCATTCCACCTTCATCATTGCAACCGTAGCTGCCACACTTGGGCAGTCGAGACGGGATGATGAAGAAGAGTACCGCAATAAATACAGCAACAGTTCCATCTGACACGTACCTGAGAAATGAGATTTAAACATGTTGATGTCATATTTCCTGTCCTGTTTCACAGTGTTCATGCAAAATGAATGTATCATGAACCAGGAAGTAAAGAATAAAGATAAAGACAAATATTGTTGTAAGACTGCTACATCCTCTCTTTTATGAGAACTACAGATTAATGAAGAAGCCTTTAGTTTAAGAGTTAAGTTCACTTTGAGTGAAAAAAGGACAGCATGAAATGCAGATACAAGAAATCTCACACATTATAAGATGCAATTCTTAACAAGTACATAGTTTCATCTCTTATCAATACAAGTATTTATAGATTTTTTGTTTCCACTCCGTTTGACATTGTTTAAGGTAATTTTGTTATAGAAAAAAAAAAGTCAAAGACTCACGTCCCATTCTGATTAAATAACACTGTAGCCCAGCCGTCTATGAAGCCTGGCTCCCTGGTGAACCACAGGAGCACCATCACGATGAAGATGATGAGCACTGACACCTCAGCAAACGTCATACGTCCCAGGCTATTGTACTCGGTCCTTAACACGGTGTACACTTCCTTATCTCTGTCAGTTTTATTGCCACAGCTAAATGACCGCTTCAGGCTGGGGAGAAAAGTACAGACACTCTCTTATGGGGGCAGTCCTGCCTCTCCTCATCTGTACAATACACTCATCAAGCAGCAACACAACAACGCCAGATTACCTTCCAATCATTTCCAAACTGATTAGCTCATTCTGTGTTAGATAAATCCCAGCTGCTTGGTAGTCATTTCATGATATTTATTCATTCCTTTGTTTCTAATGCTAATCTGGGGTTAGTAAATTAATCTTCTCAAGTCATTGTATCTGGTTTCTTTGTTGGTTTCCTTGCTTGTTGCATAACACCTACCAGGTGGATTTAAATGAAATTGGCATATTAGTGAGACATGAACGACAACATTTTGGAGTTTATCCAGATAAATGGGGAAATAAAGTAATTTAATAAATATTTCTTTAGTTACTCCAAAACTTTGGGTCTGATTCAGTCATGGAAGCATGTAGTACTCAAAGCAAGAAATGGTTGGGGTTACCAACAGCACCCCAATCTTCAATCAGGCAGAGAATGCACGGTGGGGAGCAGTATCAATGGAGGGTTGATTAGGAACCAGGGGGAGCTGTGACTGGTGTGTGTCATTTCTAATGACATAGCAAAGAGTGTGCTGTGCCCTCTACTTTATAGGAGATAATTCTCAAAGCTATCTGTATAATACAGTAATGGTCATTCAGAAGTTTATAAAGCTGTCTCAGATCTACAGGTACATCTATTCCAGTAAGCCAGCTACAGCTGTTGGAGATTTTAAACATGTTATGTGTATCATTAGATTTCCTGAATGGGTGCAATTTTCGTAGTTGGCCTCAGATAGTGTGGTCTCCTGCTTTCTCATATACATCAATGGTGTTGGTTCCATCCCAACAAAAGTTAAGGGCTGTGGGTCTGCTGCCAATGACCTGATGGATGTTTGTTTGCAGGAGTCCATGTGTGATGTAGACAAAGATGATTCTACATCCTGCCTGACTGACTGAGTATTTTGACTCCATACTCTCCACGATGTGCTGACAATACATCCAGAGGGTGCCCCAACTCTCGCCTGTAGTCGGCTGGGATCGACTCCCACAAATCCATGACCCACAAAGCAAAAAAAAAAAAAAGCAGCTGAAGACGAGGTGATTACATTTATCTGGTCTTCAAAAAAATAGATTGATGGATGTCTATGCTGTGCTGTGAGAGATTTGAAGACCTTACTGGTCTGTTTTGTAAGTTATATGTTCTACTTGTGTTTTCAATGTATTTTATATGTTAAACAACAAATAGTCTTGTGTGTTCATCAGGTGTAGTTGTCCTCTATACGGTCTGTTTTGCCAACTGAATAAAATGGCTGTGGAGCCATTACTAGACTGGGTTTGCAGAGAAAATGCAATATCATAATTTTTATAAAATATAAACCAAGGAATATCATTTTCAGCATGATGATTATGAGAAAACAAACGTGTTTGCTCACACGCACGTCTGACTGGCTGTACTAGCTTGAAGAAGTCTTACTTGAAGCCCAGGAACATAAAGTGAATCCAGATCCCTGTCAAAAACAGCATGATCACCATGTTGGGGAAAGCAAATCCAAACCAGCTGACAAAGTTGATCACATCACCATTTTGAGAGAAGAGCCTTTACAAAAGAGTAGACAAAACAGAGCAATGAGGTGAGGAGAGGAGGTACCAAAATATATGGAATCTGACAATCCTGAGTTTACTAATGCCTTACTGATCAACTTGGCCCTTGAGGATGAGGTTTGGGATTGTACCAGTGAGTGTAGCTGTGCCTCCAATGCTGGCAGAGTAACACACACTCAGACTCATCCCTTTGGTCAGGCGTTCATAATGTGCCTGTCTTGCTGCTCTTCTGAATTCCTCTGATGATTCTGGATTATATTCATGTTCATCTGGAGGCCAAGCCATTTACTCAATAAAAGTTGGACATTTTATCATTAGGACCACAAACTCTTTGAAGAACAATTTACTCACACACTCTGTCTTCTAACTGAGTCTGGGTGTCTGGTTGTTTCTCTTCTATCACTTCCTCTTTATTTTCTTTCATCTCGAGCTCGATTCCATTCTCATCCCCGCCTGCAGCCTGGACCTCTCGTGCATCTGCCTGAGCATCTATAGTTTCCAGTTGCTGCAGCACAGCTTTGGAGATTGGCAGCATCATGGCTGTGGTGGCGGTGTTGCTGATCCACATGGACAGGAAGGCTGACGTCATCATGAATCCCATCAATAACCTGTGTGACAAGATAGCAGAGGGAGCGCAAATATACTAATCACAACCAGAAAAATCACAGTGGTGATCAGATGTCATCAAAAAGAAGCATAGTTTCAACAAATATGTATCATGCTATATCTGTGTGTCTGCCTATATGTCTGTCTGTAATTCACTTTAGAGCTTCGCTAGTCAGTTGTTAGGGGCCCAGGGAATTAATATCTTGACTTTATTCATGGAGATCTAGAATAAACATACAAACTGTACTTTGTGCAGCAGTGGGGTTGCACCTTCGGAGCACTTCTGAATCAAGTAATACCAAGAAAACTATGATAAAGCACAATCATAAACATTATGTGGAAACCTTTTAGTAAATGCTCAGCTATGAAAAGGGTATGCATTGATAGACAGACAGACAGAATTGAATGATTTCTGAAATTCATGTCAGGTGATAAGTACTACAAATATCTGTTTTCATTTATTATTGATTCCTTGTGACACAAAGATGCTGTACTATTGTCTGTGCTTTAAGTTCATATGCTGCTCTTTTGATTGTCTAAGTCATAGTCGAAGGTTGTGGGCTCAGGCCCCAGACGATGTGCAATACCTTTCAAGGCATTGTGTTTGCTTTAGGTACAGTATTTCCATACTCCTAAAACCTGATTCAACTGATTCAAACAGTATTACATAGTATAATGAGAAATTCTAGAGGAAAAGTTTATGCTTTCATTCGAGCATTTTTACATGGATTGCTAATGTTAAGAAATGGGATACAGAAAGCCAGTTTGAAAAAAAAAAGCAGTGCTATAATTATCTTCGAAGGCCAATCTTTGTTTTTGTTGCCTGCTGGAATATACATGAGATAACTGTACCACATGGTTTTCTTACAGGGATGGACGAACACCAATTAGCAGCAGAACTCTTAGAGCGATGCGCTTATGAAGATCCCAAGTCTCCACTGCAACAGCCACAAACAGTCCACCCAAGAACAGCATGTTAGAGTCCTTCATATAATGAATACTGACCTGAAACACATCACACAGATGCACATGAATTCACACATAATTTAGTTGGTACTGCATCAGTATTGTGTCAACCGACTTTTCAATATGCAGATGTATGTAATATACCATTCACATTTTTTTGACAATCATAGAACACCAATGTCACTGAATTTGTCCTTGTAAAGATATAACATATGCATTTTTTCATCAATTTAGAAAAAATACTTTTTGTTTTTGCAGTGGGATGTGTTGTGGGATAACAAATGGATGTAAAAAAAAAAAAAGAAAGAAGCAGTCTTAAAGTGCCAATAAATACCAATAAAAATGTATACGTTGGCATGTAATCAATTACAATAATACAAGTATGGACTGTACCTCCTCAGCCTTCATGATGCCCATCATAGGGAACAGGATGATCGGCAGAAGACCAGTCACAGCCAGTGGCAGACACTCCGTACACCAGAACAGAGCCATTAGAATGACAGCATATCCACATTTTCCTACCTGTAAACACACACACACACACACACACACACACACACACACACACACACACACACACACACACACACACACACACACACACACACACACACACACACACACACACACACACACGTAGACATACATGTGGCTTTTTCATCATTTAAAACACAATGCTTTTGGTTATCCTTATTAGTTGTATGTACTTTGCGATCTACTCTAGAGAACACAAACTAAAGAAAGGATATTTAATGTGTAATCATGAAACAGACTTATGGAGTTTGATGCCTGAAATAAAACAACTTGGGGTATGAATAACAAAAGACTATAAAAGCTGTGGAATGCTCTTAAAGCATCTGTTGTAATCAGCTCAATGATTGGGTCTGAATGTCACATTATATAAAGTCTGGTGATTCACAAGAAAGGATGTGAACCACCAAAACTCAATACCTGGTTTCCAAAGAAACTATAGAGTGGCTATGATCAACATCTATACTATACCTTCCACTCATCACATGTTATGTAATGTTAAATTTAAAAGAGAACATAATTTTAGAATAAGGTGAATTTCATTGTCACAATCAAAACACAATATTGCATCAAGGAGCTATTTTTATCTCTTTCTGCAACGACACATACACATAATAATAACACATAATACATCACACATAAATCCTTCTTTGAAACAATTATTTTGTTCATTTTCATTGACTTTTTTAAGCAATAACTAATACTTGAGAATTTAAATTAAGTTCTTTGGGTTCAATCAAAGTTGTAAGTCATAAAAGCATGGGAAGATGTTGACTTTCAAAATTTCAAGTTGGTGTCCTCATTTTCCAAATACTTGTTGGATGTTAGCAGTAACGATGACG
This sequence comes from Antennarius striatus, assembly GCF_040054535.1. Classification (NCBI taxonomy): domain Eukaryota; kingdom Metazoa; phylum Chordata; class Actinopteri; order Lophiiformes; family Antennariidae; genus Antennarius; species Antennarius striatus. The sequence continues at coordinate 15,827,351 of NC_090788.1, forward strand.
GGGATGTAGCTCAGTGGTAAAGTGCATGCTTTGCATGTATGAGGCCCTGGGTTCAACCCCTGGCATCTCCACTTGTTTTGGGGGTGGCAGTAGCTCAGTCCACCAAGTCTTCTACTGGGGACCGTAAGCCGGCTGGCTCGAGGGCCGGTTGGGCTGAAATATTTGGAGTGAGAGGCACGAGCAAGGCGCCACCCACCTGGTGACACATCCGCCACCCTACCTCACAGTGTATATACTGCTGGCAAACAGGCCCCCTTGTGTGTGTCTGCCTGCTTCAGGGGCCTGTACACACATACAGTATATACTGCTCACAAAAATTAAAGGAACACCTTTTTAATTGGCGCTGGCATGAAATCAATTAAACCTGTCTGAGAAGTCACTGGTTGGTTAAGCAGCTGAGGGCATCATCAATCACTTTCGGCTGTATTGGTTTTCATGGAATTAACAAAAGGTGCACTACAGTGGCAACAATTAGAAAACCCTCAAAACAGGACTGGTTTCAAATGTGGAGGTCATCTCAAGTTTCTCCCTCTTGATCTTTTCTGGTTGGTTTTCCACTTGTGCTGGTTTTTGCTTGAGTAATTATCTCTACTGGCAGTATGAGGTGATTCCTTAACCATACAGAAGTTGCACAGGTTGTCCAACTTCTCCAGGACATGCTTCTCCACACATGCTGCAGCAAGAAGGTTTAATGTGTCTCCCAGCACAATCTGCAGAGCATGGAGGAGGTTTCAGGAGACTGGTGGTTATTCTCGGAGAGCCGGACAGGGCCGTAGAAGGTCTTCAACCAATCAGCAGGACCGATATCTGCTCCTTTGTGCAGGGCGGAACAGCCTGAGCGCTGCTTGTGCCCTACAGAATGACCTCCAGAGGGCCACTGGTATGAATGTCTCTACCAAACCATCAGGAACAGACTTCATGAAGGTGGCCTGAGAGCCCGACGTCCTGTAGTGGGCCCTGTGCTCACTGCCCAGCACCGTGGAGCTCGACTGGCATTTGCTCAGAATTGGCAAGTCCACCACTGGCGCCCTGTACTTTTCACAGACGAGAGCAGGTTCACCCTGAGCACCTGTGATAGACGTGAAAGAGTCTGGAGAAGACAAGGGGAACGTTATGCTGCCTTAAACGTCGTTCAACATGACAGGTTTGGTGGGGGGTCAGTGATGGTCTGGGGAGGCATATCCATGGAGGGACACACAGACCTCTACTGCCTAGGAAATGGTGCTCTGACTGCCATAAGGTATCGAGATGAAATCTTTGAACCCATTGTCAGACCCTACGCTGGTGCAGCAGGTCCTGGTTTCCTCCTAATGCACGACAATGCCTGGCCTCATGTGGCAAGAGTATGCAGGCAGTACCTGGAGGATGAAGGAATTGAAACAATCGAATGGCCCTCACGATCCCCTGACTTAAACCCAACAGAACATCTGTGAGACATTATTTTTAGGTCCATTAGAAGCCGCCAGGTCGCTACTCAGACTGTACAACAGCTCAGGGATGTCCTCACACAGATCTGGGAGGAAATGCCACGAGACACCATCCGTCGTGTCGTTAGGAGCATGCCGCTACATTGTCAAGCATGCATACAAGCTCGTCGGGGCCACACAAGATACTGAAAAGCATTTTGAGTTGCAGAAATTAAGTTTTTGAAAAAATGGACTATCCTGCCACATCTTCATTTCACTCTGATTTTAGGGTGTCTACACGAATGAGCCCTCCGTAGGCTGAAAACTTTTATTTCCATTAAGAGACTTGGCATCCTTTTGTTCCTAAGACATTGCCCTTTCGTTATTTGTATAGAAATCCAACTTCATATTGAGATCTGATGGATCTAGTGTGTTTCTTTTAAGTGTTCCTTTAATTTTTGTGAGGAGTGTATATGCATCGTAATCAGTAAATGAGGAAAAAAAATAATCTCTAACAGTGATTAATAAAGTACAGGTACATTTATTCTTTTTTCTTCTTTTTCTAAAAATGAAAAAAAAAGAGTTAAAAACATGATGACTATGTTGGTTTTTCCTCACCTCTAGATTGTTCAGGATTTTCATCCGTGCCCCATCCTCACCTGTTTCCAATCCTGTCTATTCTCTCCTTATTAGTATACTGCATCGCATATGTGTTACAACTCTAGTCACCAGTTTGTCGTATTTTCATTGGACCTTTCATTTGCCAGTATAGTATTCACGTGTATTTGTCCTCCTGTTACCTTCATGCTTGACCAACTTTTTGGATTTGGTTGCTTTGTACCATTTATTAAAAAAGATGTCCTGTTCATCTCACCTGTTTGCCTTTGGAATTACTTTTTTGTTTTTTCCTCATGGAAATAGTTTTCTTATAAATGGTGACTTTAAAAATCTTTGAAGTGTATCCAACTTATTACATCCCGTTTCAAAGCAGTGATGTATTGTAATTGTCAGTGTTTGTGTGTTCGTCCGTCCATTCGTTAGTTAGTTACTCCACCAAATATCTTCAAAACCATTGCAGATAGAAAGATGAAACAAAAAGCACATTAATCAGGCGGGAAAGGGGATGAAAATGAGATGATGGCCTTGACCTTGAGAAAACTAGGTCAAAGTCAAATTTTAACTTCTGTACACTCAGGAACCGGATAAGATAGAAAGACGGGGGAGAAGGCCAGTGTGAGTTAAACAGTAGATCAAAGCTATGCTCTGATCTACGAAAGTAGGTCAGAGCATAGCTTTGATCTTTGACCTATGCAAGTAGGTCAGGGTTAACTTGAATTCAGAGGTGTCATGGGATGTTGCAGTCTCTGGACTGCATTGGTTTGTGTTTATTTTGTTAACCCCATTTTTTACATAGCAGCTCAATTTTGATGAAATCAGTGGTTCTTGAATGAGATGTCCTACATCTTTATCGTACAGATCTAAAATACAGACAAAACACACAGAAAGAAACAAAGTAAAGTAGGTTACAACTGTCTTGCACAATTTCATGTCAAATCTGTAGTCTGTTTAAAAAATGGCAGTAAGATTTAACACATGCAGTATCTCCTGGTCGTAAAACTTTTATCATGCTCTTGTCTCATAAGAACATTTTATGGGTCCTTTTTAAATAGAGAGTTTAAGCTAATCATCAGAAAATTTCCCATTGCCATACCAGCATGAACTCAATCAACTCAGCACATCATGCACTCTGCACATCTATATGCACTCTTGTTTAGAATTAGATGAGAAGATAGATACCATGTGCAAGATTTGGAGCTGAGGCCAGCAAAATTAGAGCTTGGGTTAGCATAGTGACAGGAAATTGCTGGACTGACTCAGTCATGAAAAAATGTTAAGCTCACTCATTAACATTTGATGTCATTTATATTTGTACTAAAATAAAGTTGGAATATTGTGGAAAACTGTTTCCGCAATGCACACCAGTTCCTGTAAAGGCAAGATTCCAGGAAGCTTCACCCGTAACTCAAGCCAACTTCGATGAAGTTCACCGACATTATAATCATGGAGAACGTGTTGAAAGTGTTAGTTTGATGATTTAAGCTTGAATGTGTTGATTTTTTTAATGGTTATTGATCAACCTTTGCCCGATATGATGTTTTTCATTTGAAGAAACACTATTCAATATTCTTGAGTTCAGTATGGCGAATGGAAAGAGACGATCGAGGAGCCATAGACTGAATAATTGTAGAAGCAAAACGTGATCTTCCATTGCTTAATGTAACATTCTGGATCAAAACAGTTCCTTAGAAGTGTCACAGAGCTGTATTTTGTGTTCCGCGTGTTGCTGATCCTATCCGTGCGATGTTCACACCCACAACCATGTTCAGACTGGCTGTGCAGCACATAGTCACCAAGATACAGATGAGACAAGCAGCCAAATCATAACTCTTAAAAGGGCCTACAGATTAGGATTTGGTTCTAATACATACCTGGACCAACATATGAAAGAATGAATAAATGAATGAGTGAATGAACCAACCAACCAGTCAACCAATCAACCAATCAGCCAACCAATAAACCAACCGACCAACCAACCAATCAACCAACCAACCAACCAACCAACCAACCAACCTTCCCGTGTTCAATGTATCTTTGGCTTGATTTGCTTGGTTTTGCTACTGGCTATTGACTCTTGCAGTGTAATGTTAAAAATTACTACAAAAACATTGCTACTACTAAGAATATGATACTACACTACTGATATAAAACCACAGAGAATTGTCAACCTTTTTTTTAACTACAACCAACATGAATGAACTGAACTGATGAGCTGACAGATTAAACAAACACATTATCAAACAGAATAAAATCACAATGATAATTAGTCTGTGGACATGTTAATCTGCCTGTACACTTGTAGCAAGTCATGCAAAGCTCCATATTAATCAACAATATCGGAATTTGACGTACCTCTGTGTCCTGTGTTGTCCATTGGAGGACAGAAGTATTAAGAGTCTTGTAGATAGGGGGCAAATCTTGTAAGCAACAGTCAAACTACAACTTGGTCCTCATAGAAAGTATTAACAATGTGCTTTCCTTCAAGACCAGCACAAATTAAAATTCTCATTGAAATAAAACTTTACCTCTTGTGCACATACACTCACCGGGGTAGGGTAGAAGATTGGCAGAGGAAGCAGTAGGAGCGGAGTAGCAACGGTGATTATGTAGTTTCTGTGGTGCCACAGCCACTTCAAGACGTTAAATACAAATTTGAAATTCATGGCAGTACTGACCAGTATACCAAAATGTAAAAAAATGTCTCAAAAACTGTGGTGGTTTAGAAAGACATACAGCTAAAAAATTGTACCACAGCACATGTTAAACTGAGCAAGACAAAGTTATGCTGTAAAGAAGTCTGAGGTAATGATAATAGTATGACTATACTCTCTTTCTATCTCATTCTCACATCAAACATTAACTGAAAGAGATCACAAACCTGGACTGATAAAAGCAGATAAAGCGAAAAACGTCGTAACGGTAGATATTGGGAGGTGGAGACACTGACAGATGATGAGGAAGAAGAGAGCCAAATCAAAGGGGAGGTTTTGTCATGGTCATGTCTTTATTTTATTAGTTTGAAGGCTACGTGTTTACAGTTTCCTATTTATTTTTGATAGTGATGTTTTCCATGTTGTGTTTTTATTGTGCACTTTGGTTCTTTCTTGTCATCTGTTTTTAAATCTTGCTTTCTAGTTCTTTGTTTTAAACTCAGTTTTTTCCCTCTCTTTTGGATTCTTTGTAGGCCTTTTCTCATACATTTTATCGTGGTATTCTGCTTGTGTCTTTCCCTTTTACTATTCTCCCTCTGGTGTGTGACATGTCTCCTCCTCGCCGTTCCTCCTGTTTCCCAGTGTTTTGTCCCTCCCATGTTTTTAGTTCATGTTTTACTGACTTTGGTTGTCAGTATCTCCTTTTCATTTTTAATTCCATGTAAGTTCACAGTGTTTCTGGCAGTTTCCTTCCTAGTGTACAACTTTTGACAATCTTTTCTAGTTTGCCTTTTGAGTTTGGATAATGTGCCTCTTGGGATTGCCTATTGGTTATTATTGTTTGAAATTAGATTAAAAAATCTTGAACTCTTATGTTTTGTTTCCATCTTACTTTTTCACTTTGGTCTGCATTACTTACTAATGGAACCGTGAGAGACGTAAAATATTAAGAGTTTAAGTGCAAATGTAGAATTAAAGGAAATAAAATTATAACGATCAAGTAATACAGGGCAATAGTAGCTCAGTCTAAAAAGTCTTGGGCTGGGGACCGGAGGGTTACCGGCTCAAGACCCATGTGGACCAAAAATTTAGGAGTGTGAATCGGCAGTTCGAGAGGCTCCAATTCACCTTCGGAGCACTGCCGAGGTGCCCTTGAGCTAGACACCGTTCCCCAACAACTTGCTCCTCGGGCACATAATGAAGGAGCTGCCCCCCGCTCTACTATCACCCTCTTCCAATGTCCATGCCTACAGGCCCCTTTGTGCATTTGTGCAGGGGTCTGTACATAAAATAATTATTTTATATATATATATATATATATATATAGACACACACACACACACACACACACTGTATATATATACTGTATATATATACTGTATATATATATATGTGTATATATATATATATATAAAATAATTATTTTATATATATAAAAAAAATTTTTCCTTTTGGGGATGAATAATGTCTACTTCTTCATGTGGGAGGAGTGAACGAAGTGAGTGTAACAGCTGAGTGTGTTTCAGCGCTTTTTTTCTATCTTTTAGCCCAGACCCAGACTAAACTTGTAAACTTCTGGGATGGGCTACATTGGGTGCCTTAGGTAGTGTTGTTTTTATCAAGAGGGCAGGGGGAACAGGGCCTCATCCCCTTGGCTAGTAGAACAGCCACATTCAGATAACAGTTCATCCAGCGGTTTGACCGGACCAGCGGATCTGACATGGAGAGAAGTGGCCAGCTGTTAAATGGTTTGCCTCCTTTTTAAGGTGTTTTTTAGTCATGGGCCCTTCTCAAAAGCAGTTCAGGAAAAAGCTCTGACTCTATATTCTGGTTATTGAAGGAACCACTGGTGTACGCAGCTAGGCCGGATGTCTGCAGTGAAGCCACACCTGGGCTGCTGACAACACTTTGAGAACCAGGACCCTGACCTTCCAACAGCTGGTGGACAACGCTGGACCGGCGTTGGCGGATGCCCAGGCTGTGAGCTCCCTGCTGAACATCCAGTCCACCAGGGTGGCTCAGAGGGTGCTAGAACTGTGGAGGCAAAGACTCTCTGGGGGGAGAGTGGCCTCCTCCTGGATTGTAGTAGAGGAACCATGCCAGACAACAGGGATCCTTTCCTTGAGGTCCACATCAATCCCCTGCCTGGAGAGCTGGACAGTCCTCTCCTCAGAGACCTTCAGAACGTCAGTCTGCACACAGCCAACAAAAAATACTGTATAAAAACTGTGTGAAAGTGATTAACAGGAGAGGACTATGTGACAGACCACCTACTGGACCAGCAGAATGATGGGGAATAGACCCCACAATGGACACTTTTATACAAGCCTCCCCTCAACAAAAAAACGGCCGACCTCCAGCGGAGAATTTTCACGGTGCCATCAGTTCTAATGCTTTTATCTCTGATTTTAACCCTGCTGTGTCCAGCCAGTGTCCCTTCTGTCCCCTTCGTGAGACAGTCTTTCATGTTTTTAGTCAGTGTAAGAGACTTGTAGTGCTCTTCACTCTTTTAACAACTGTTTTTATTTTGTTCAGTGAAAGTTTTAATATCACAAATTTGACTTATGGTGCTGGGTAAAACAAAGCAAATAAAAATAGGTGGCAGCTTTTCAATTTAATTACTGTTGAAGCTAAACTGGCAATTAATGTCACTAGAAAGAAGAAAACTGAAAACAATGTAGTTCAAGAAGCAGCTGCAGATTTTTGTTGCAACATCAGATATCTTTAACAACTACAGTTTGGTTTTTATAAAAAGACAAAAGACCTGAAAAGCTTTAGGAAGAACTGGTGCCACAAAAATATCCACTTTAGTTGATGATCAACTTAAATTTGCAAATTTCTTGATGTAATACACTGATTTTTAAATTGCATTTATTTATGTTTTTTTGTACTTTGAAGCACTTTAGCACTTTTCATATTATATAAAATTGTAAAATAATTGAGTGTAATTAAAGTGTTGTAAAAATCAAAAATCTTCTGTCTTCTTCTTCTTCTTCTTCTTCTTCTTCTTCTTCGTCTTCCTCTATTGGAGTTGAGCGTCTTTCTAACTGCTGCGTTCACACTAAACCGTCAGACCGTTCACACTGAGAAACCATGTCGGATTCCGTTTCGGAGGACGTGGACAATGAATCCAGTAAAATTGGGCAATACGAAGGGAAGAGAAATGAGCTGGGACAGAGACACGGGGCAGGTAAAGCCCAGATGCCCAACGGGGACATTTACCAGGGACAATACCAGGACCGAGCCAGACACGGAGAGGGGACGTATTATTTCAAGAACGGTGCGAGATACATAGGTTACATAGGAGACTACCGCCAGAACAAGAAACATGGACAGGGCACCTTCTACTATCCAGATGGCTCTAAATATGAAGGGTCGTGGAAGAACGACCAGAGACACGGTCATGGCGTCTACACGTACCCCAACGGAGACAAATACGATGGAGAGTGGCTCGAACACATGAGACACGGTCAGGGTGTTTACCACTACCATGAAACTGGTTCGAGGTATGAAAGATCATGGGTAAAGGGCAACATGAAGTCCTCTGGAGAGTACGTCCACTCCACCCACAGTGCCCCCGGCAGAGGAGGGACCTGAGAATCCACCTGTGTGATCCAGCCAGTCATCCAAATGTTACTTTACTTTCATTTTGCCCCAAACCTGAACATTATTGGAATTTCATCCTTAAAATCCTGCACATATTTTAGGAACCGCTATGGAACAATGCCCAGTGATAGTCATATTCGGTGTTTCAGCCACTCGACTGGCTAGTCGGAGAATTTTACTTCATTGGAAATCACCACAACCCCCTCTTGTATGTGTGGTGTCTGGTTGAAAGACATTTACTCATCTCCAGTACATGAATCTTCTGCTGTCTACTACCGTGATTTGCATCTGTATTGTAAAACTGTTTTCATAACTTGAAAATTAATTTTGAAAAAAACTTGACTAAACAGTATGCAATACTTATAATGTTATAATGCATACTTATCTCATTATAAGTATGTAATAAGTATGCACTTCAGTATATTTGAACTGCTGTCTCTGATTTTATCAGGTCAACGGTTGTAGTAACTTGAACCTATCCACTAAAAACAAAGAAATATAGATATACATGTCTATTGCTATATACACAACTGTACACTCATGTCAGTGTGACAGGTTCAAAAACATTCAGATGTAAATATTGACTATAGTGGAGAAAAACAAGTTAGACAAGTTATTTTTGTAGCGTTCAGTGAAAACACCACATGCTATCAGCAGCTCGTCCACCAGTGGGTCGACTGGGTCTCCACGGATGGAATTCAATGGTCTGTAAACTAATTTGGAGTTGAGAGGGCAGTAGATTTGTGGCCTGACCATCCTCTGGCTGCACACATAGATTTACAATTTATGATTTACGATTTTTTTTCTCCCCTGTTTCAAAGAAAAACTTGATTTACTCAGTTTTACCTCAAACTAAATCCTGTTATCTCTCATTTTATGGAACACAAATTAGAAAATAAGCAATAATATAATGAAATATAATTTGTAAGAATGTAGCGTCTCAATAATAAAGATTCAAGTTTCACTCTTCTTCTTCCTCTTCTTCTTCTAATACTGTAGAATAGTGGTGCACAAATATGAAATCATCAATGCTTAACTACTGCTCAGATTATCAAAAGTTAATGAATACCAAAAGGGAATCAAGTCATTCATTAATGTTTACCACATCAAGAATACATTTTCAATCTTGTCAACCTAATAAAGGACAAAAACCACATAACTGTTATTTAATGAGTGTTGTTGTAATTATTTACCATAATTACAACTGCATTAACATTAATTATTAATACAGCATGCTAAAGTCTTTTATATTGTGAGTGCTGACCTGAAAACGATTACATAGACAAGTATGGATCCATACATATTTTTTGAACTGTGGCATTAATATATATTACTCAGTTATTTTGGTTAATAGAGAGATATACAATTTCAACTAAAATCATCAAACTGAATGGTCAAGTCAAAACAAGCTGTTACACACTGTTTCATCAGTTAAATGTTTCAACCATCATCTGGATGTCTTTCAGATAACTCCAGTCTCCTTGGAGTAAGAACCTAGAGCCCAAAGTTGAAATCTGTAGAAGTGGGTTTGAATAATGAATTAACAACCTTCAACTCCTATGACTTTAAATATTTGGAACTCCCCACCAGCTGCCCAGACCTGAAGAAGTGACGAGAGAGGAAATGTCTTCAAGGTTATTCTACAAGTCCAGTTGACTTTTTTGAACACAGAGATTTACCATGACCTGGATCACTGAAAATCTATAACTGAGATGCATAACTTGTACATGTATTACAAAATATAGAGAATATATATAATCATAATGTGATATAAAGGACTCTACCTGATAAGCTTTCATGATGCCCATCATAGGGAAAAGGATGATTGGCAGAAGAACAGTCACAGCCAGAGGAATACACTCTGTACACCAGTAAAGAGCCATCAGGATAATAATATAACCACATCGAGCTTCCTGTAAACACACACACACACACACACACACACACACACACACACACACACACACACACACACACACACACGCACATACAGTTATATTTCTCACATCATCAGTACAGTATTCTGTATTTGCACATCCACAATACATCTTTATTATATTAGATACAATATAACCACAAGATACAATGTGTCTGATAGAAAAACTGTTGTTTTCTGTAAAAATGCACTGCTTCTAAATTTTAATGCCTGTAATAATTTTATAACTTGAGACAGGAATAAAATACGATCGGAAAGCACTGGCTCATGTTAATGATTGGGTATTGTTTTGTGAAATTTTAAGCCTTATTTGAGGACCTAAGGTCCGAAGTAAGTCAGCACACTCACAAATGGTTAATGTGTTTATTATAACAAAAGATCCACAAAGCAAGCAACAGTGATGAAAACGCTAGATATAGGTTGTCACTCCCGTAATCCCCACATTAACATCAGTTCAAAGAATGCAAGCAAGTCATCAGCTATATCACTCTTACCGTTGACAATAGGCGGAGAGCCAACACCTCAGTCAGAGCAGCAGATGAAAAACAAAGGACCAGGCGTCTGTACCAAGACCCGTGGCAGACTCTAACTTGGTAGAGAAAAATCTCTCTTCTTAGAGAGACCTGCCACCTGCAGGCAACATCCACCCCTGGTCAAGGCTAGCAGTCTCCCTGTATCTAGGCGGTCAAGGCAAATACGAGCATCAGCTAAAATAATTGGTCTCACAAGTTGACATGTTTTGCAATAACAAGGACATATATTTTATGGGAATGTGCAGATAAGGATATTTTATGAGAATGTGCAGACTGAACATATAAGGTGTAGGTAAGGGTGCAAACAAGGAATAAGAGTGTGAGTTTGAGTTCATTCATGGGACACATAAGACACTTTCCTCCGCAGGTATGAAAGAGAAAGTGGAAAGAAAAAGCTTGGAAAAAAAAACTTACTAATGTGAAAGGAAGGCAGGACCAAATTGGGAGCTGGTAAGTACATGGCTACAACGTGGGTAAGATAAATGTCTGAACAATACCTTAATTTGAAAGAGAACCTTGGGGTTCATTTCACAAATGCCACTGATGAAATACATTATATAGATTTTTGGTACAAGCTACCTTGTACTAACCCTAACCCTAACCCTGAGAACACCATTTTCTTGACAATCGCGATTGTCTTGTCTACAGCCATTTATCTGCCTCGTACGTCACTGGGTATGGGCAAGATGTATGGTACACCCCGGATGAGCCTCCAACTCATAGAGGGCCCGCATGAAAGAAAAAAAAACACACATGCTCTGGCCTACCGACAATTTGGTGCAACCAATTCACAGGGTCACGATGAATGTGCTTCTCTTGGGTCATATTATCAGGAAATTCTCCATATATTTGCATTGTTATGCAGATGACACACAAATATATCAATGAAACCATTTTAACTGACTAAATAAACTTTAAGCATGCTAAAGGACACAAAAAAATATTCTGACAAAACTATGAGCCCATAACTTTTTGTGCTGGAGCCCAATTATCTCAGAAACTCACTGTCTAATTACACCATGTCTATGGGGAATGTTACCTTGGCCTGCAGCTCCACTGTAATGAATCTATGACTCATGTTCAATCATGATATGTCTTTAACTGCCATATAAAAATAATGTAGTTGTGGAATGCCTTCCTTCACTTGCATGGTTAAGAATGCTGCTGCGTATGTACACAACAGGACTAATTTAAGAGATTATATCATTCCTGTGTTTGCCTCTCTGCCAGGATGTGTGTAAATAAATTGAATTGAGTTTATTTTAATTGAATATTGAAATGTAATGAGGTGTAACATATCATACATCTCCGACATATCCTGTTCACTTAACAACAGAAAAATGAAAAAGCATGCAGAAAGCAACAGTCAAAGCCAGTACAACATTAAAACATAACCTCTTGTACACACACACACTCACCAATGTAGGGTGGATGACCGGAAGACGAAACAGTACAAGCGGAATACCTATGGTAATTCTGTAGTTTCTGTAGTACCACAACCACTTCAGCAAAAATAGGAATTTACATTTCATGGCAGAACTGACCAGTAAACCCCACTTCCAAAGAAAAAAATGAACAATCCAGAGGATCAGCAGACAAATTGATTAAGATAACAACAATACAGAAAAGTCTCATTCTTCTTCTAAAAAGCTGAGAGAGAGGAAGGTATAAGTAACGATAGTGGGAGGTGGAGACCAGAGATGGACAGAGTACTTGACCCCAGTACTTGTGTAAGAGTATAAATACTTCTGGTCAAAATTTACTCCGCTACAAGAGTAGCCCAGTCAATACATTACTTGAGTAAGAGTAAAAAAGTACTTGCTTTTAAATATACTTAAGTATTCAAGAGTAAATGCTTTTAAATGTACTTAAAGTAAAAGTAAGAGTCAGAGTAAATTCCTTTTTTTTTAATCTTTGATGAGAATGGACCTGACTGAAATACTGTCATTTTACAATTTTTTATATATTGAACCTTGTATCTCTTGTTTCAGAGAAAACTCTTTGAAACCACCTGCACTGATGTGCTTGCCTGTAGAACCATTATGTTATACTGTACCAAGCCTTCCCCAACATCTATAAAAATGGAAATAAAATTGGAATCAATTAAATTAAAATGGAATCATCAAAGAGGACTATTATGTCATTTTCACATTTTATGAAACAATGCCCCCCTTCCATACACACACAAGACCAAATGGAGCCATACGGGCCCAACTAACTCGTTTAACTGGGGACCAACTGGAACCCCTAAAGGACACACTGGTGGGCTACTGGTTGAGAAGCACTGCTTTACAACAAACTAAATCTCTGCTTTCAACAACTCAATATTTACAGGAAGGACATCCCAGTACCACAATATTTGTCTCCCCCAGACTGTCTGTCTCCCACCAACTGTCTGTCTGCCCCCCCCCCCCCCCCCCCCAATCTGTGTGTCTCTATGGCCCTTTGTCCGCCAGTCTCTGTCAGTCTGTGATACTGTAAAATTAAGAGGTCTGTAGGTGTGACTTCTGTAAGTTTTCCTTCTGCAAACACAATAAGCATTTGAAAATGTACTTTTTCTTGTCTGAGTCCACGTTGTCCTTTTTCACTTCTACAAACTCAAACATATCTTTAAGATGAGGCCATGGGTTTTCTTCCTCTGCCTCATAAAACTCCGGCTCATCATGTTCATCAGATTCAACGGAGGCTTCTTCGGCAGTCGCCATTGCCACCGCGGTCTTGTTTTGAGCTGATTGGGTAGGGGATGACTTATTTACGCTTTTACGTAAATCCCAGTTGAGAACGTGTACTGTGATGGGTTTCCTTCTTTGACGAACACTGCGTGTGGCCAATTGCATTGGGGGGGGGGACAAAAAAACAACAACAGGCAAACCTAAAAGTAACGAGTATTCATGAGCCTTCTCAGAAATTAACTCGAGTAATAGTAAAATTGTTTGCCTTGGAAATGTATTCGAGTAAGAGTAATAAGTATGAAAGAATTCTAGTATTTGAGTAAAGTAAAAATCCTTGGAATCTGTACTTAAGTACAGTACCAAGGGATGTCATGGCGGGAGTGGGAATTGATCCACCAATGGCTGGGCGATCTGTCTTCAAAACATCTGCTCTACTGCTGAGCCACTGCCGCCCCAACCCCTTCTACTATGTTCTAGTTAAATCTGACTAATTTACAAGTTTCCTCTCTAAAATCAATTATATTACATTTGTTTTTCACAAAGGCCCATGGCATGAGAACATGTTTGATAAAACACAACACATCCATTTTTGGATGTGTTGTGTTTTATCAAACTACTGTACACCCTCGGTGTTCACAGGCGAAAATGACCAGTCATTAGAAAGGAATGGTTGAGACTATAATTACTGTATATAATAGTATATCATAAGGTACATTTGATGATGGTGAGTGTAATAATGGAGTTCAAGAACATTCCATTGCTTCTTTTTCATGCCCTTATACGTAGGTCCCTTAGAACACACACAAGCTATGCCCCTTTTTGTCTCCATGTCAACAATTTGATTTTTTACATTAGAACTTTGACTGCTGACAAAAACAACCCCAATATTGTTTCCATACAACCTGCTCTCACGTGTAAAGCTTTCTGAGGCCTTGCTTACCCACTAGCATAATTTAAAAATTATATACCATGCACAAGGTTAAGGCTAACATCTTTGACAATGATCCTTATAAATCCAGGAAACTGACAATGAAGTTACAGTAATTAGCTCCACGAAGAAGGTAACATGATCAGTTTGGTTTGTTTTTCTATGTTTTCAGTAGCAAGATCCATGTCTATTTTTATTGTCTACAGAAATGCTAATATTTTAAGGTATTTAATGTCATACTTATCCAGAAACTGATAAATGGGACAGGGAGCACTGGAATTATCTCCACCATGGCTGTGACATTTGGATTTCTTGCAAATCTGACAATTAGTTTCTGCATAATCCTGCTAAAAATAGACACAAACAGAAATGTAAACAGACAAATAAACCAAACAAATCATATACCTTCCTGATAATAATAATTGTGTCAACAACTGTTGGGCGTTGTTTGGATTTTTGCTCTCCAAGCATTCTTATGTACTGTCGATTTCAGCCTCTGCATGGGTTCAGTCTGCATGGTGCTGACAGTGATAAACAGTGTCAGACAATAAGTCCAAAATCAAGAAAATTCTATTATTCTTAAATTCCAGATATCCTTTTTCCTATTTCCATTTCATCTACCATATCCTACTGTAGCTATCAGGGCTACACTTGGATGAGGGAACTGTGTTTGTTTTAAAGATATTTTGTTTTCACCACAGATCAATAGAGGAAAAAGTCTAAGCTAGTTACACAACGTTTGATTACAGACACACACTCACTTTTCCAGGTAGTCACCCAGTAGTTACAAATTTCATGCATAGAAATGTCAGCAGGTTGGGATTTAATTCATAATTTTGGTTTTCAAATTTGTAAGAAGCATTGAAATAAACATATTATCAGTCAATAACATTTGTTAATGTTACCTGATTGAAATTTGCTAATTCAAATCTAATAACCAAAAAGGTGATATTGGGTGGCAGATTTCCTTGATTTCTCTGTATAGGATTATTTCGGATGCTGTTTCTGGGACAGACAGGACAGAAATCAGTGATCACAGTAAAGATTATTACGGCCATTAGTTGACCAATCAGGAAAGCAGATGCGAGGAGGTCAACACAGTTATTGATTTTCCACACTGAAAGCTGAACCCCAAAGTAGGGCACCCAGCTCAAACGGAGCTGACTATAGTGCACTGATGTAAACAGGCTTCCTGGGATTTTAGATTTAAACTTGTTTGTTCTATGAAAGCCCCATAGTTTTTGTGAGTCATCATGAAGCCAGCGTTGGTTCTGCTGGGCCTTGTTCTCCTGCTGGATACCACATTTTCTGCAGAAGGTAAGTCTTCCAAGAAGTAAATTCTTATCAAATGTAATTACACATTATATCAGCATTTTTAAGTATTGTTAAATTTGTCACTTCTAAATTAATTAATCAAGTAGTGTTGAACACAAAACAATGTTCTTACAGTTTTACTAAAATATTGAAATTAAAATCACAAAAAGTCGACGTTGAAATAAAATGAAATACAGTGTCCTTGAAAATGTGATTTGTGAGTACATTCTAAGTACTTTTTCCTCTGTTGTTTATCTGGTAAAGTCATCTCATATTGAAACAAACAAATTGCATTTCTACAGAATCCTGTGTGGGTCATTGCGGCTCCTTCAACCCCCTTAAGAAATGTCAGTGTGATTCCGTGTGTGTTTACTATGGAAGCTGCTGTGGGGACTTTGACACCGTATGCCCTAAAAAACGTTAGTACAGCAGCGGACTTTTACCACGTCCTTGAAAAAACTTAATTCAAAGAGTAAAATTATTGATTCTGTCTGCCCTCAGTTGCTCGTGGAGACACGTTTGCAGAGACAGAAGAAGTGACAGAAGCAGGAACTCCTAATTACACATCCACAACTGTGTCACCTACTGTTCGCACTGTTGTGATGACCACCCTCACCTCTCCATCAGCCTCTGGCATAGCAGATCCAACACCATCTGCAGAGCCTGATGCAGCTCCCTGCAGCGGTCGGCCATTTGACTCTTTTCTCCAGCTGAAAAATGGGTCGATCTACGCATTTAGAGGTGAATCTAGATATCCATGGGGGTTTGTGCCTAGTACTATATGCACAACACTAATCATTCTGAGGTGATCTTCATGTACTTGTAAATTAAGTTTCAAACTTGCCCACACCCATTTTTCGTCCTGCAGTCAGTGTCATGCTACAAGGGAACAATGTTGTAAATTTTGTACATTTAATCTAATAACTGCTGTCAAATGTGTGTGCTTTTGGTATAATATTCATTCCATTAATTGAAGATATTCTGTCACTGCATTTAACAAAGTTTGATTGTCTGCTTTTCCTCTGAGGTGAATATTTCTTCGAGTTGGATGACACATCCATACTTCCTGGTTACCCCAAACTCATCCAGGATGTGTGGGGTATCCCTGGGCCCATTGATGCTGCATTTACACGCATCAACTGTCAGGGAAAATCCTATATCTTTAAGGTATAAACTCTTCTCTTGAGTTTGAGGGCAGTAAATGTTTTGGAGAATTCTAGCCTATAATGCAAACATGCGAATTCTGGAAACAGAACGAATTAGCACCGGATGTTGCTATTGGAATTCATCACAGGAAAAGTATTAATTTGAAATATATGTTTGTTGCATTCCCATCATGATTCCAACACTATTTATAATAGGTAGTAATAGATATCTATTATAGCTTGAACAATCGCATCAACCTATATTAATTTTGACTCAGGGGAACAGGTACTGGAGGTTTGAAGGTGATGTCTTGGATGAAGATTACCCACGGGCAATTTCAGTTGGATTTGATGGCATACCAGAAAATGTTGATGCTGCGTTTGCCATACCAGCCCCAAGTCACTTGGGCAAAGAG
This sequence comes from Antennarius striatus, assembly GCF_040054535.1. Lineage (NCBI taxonomy): Eukaryota > Metazoa > Chordata > Actinopteri > Lophiiformes > Antennariidae > Antennarius > Antennarius striatus. Next base: position 15,844,576 of record NC_090788.1, read on the forward strand.
AAAGTCTACTTTTTCAAAGGTAAATTGATGTGGTGGATGGTATGATTCAACAGTTAAAGCAACCCCAGCTGTAATTCCTACATTAATAATTGTTTGATGACCTTTCCTGATGTCAGATGGGATTTTTACTAAAATAACAACCTTTATAAGATTTATAGTTGCTACTCTGTAGTTGGCAAAATACATTCAGAAGTTCTAGAAACATTCTAAAAGGGTATTTCATGATGAGAGCAACTTATGAGAAATCTGCTAACTTTGTGTTTGTTCTTTTCTTCAGAGGATAAGTACTATCAGTATGAGTTCAAACACCAGCCTTCACATGAGGAGTGTGTTCAGATGAGCAGGTCCTCACCGTCTCTGTTGTTTACGAGATACACTGACCTCTTCTGTGATCAGACGTGGGAGGAACTTTTTGCCGAGCTCTTTGGAGCCTCTGGTAAAGCTTAGCCCTGTTTGTTCATTTTTGTTCTGTATTTATTTGTATCTTAATTGGAAATAAAAAAAAAATTTCACATTCAGTCAGCAGTGAGCACATGGGCCCTAGTTTGATCAGTAGGGACTGGCATGGCATCAGGCCCCCGGTAGATGCTGCCGTCGTGGGACAAGTATACCTCAATCCAAAGCCAACGTCTCCTCCTCTGAGGAGGCGGAACAATCGGAGGAGGAAGACTAACAAGCAGCGAGCACAGCGAGGAAGGCAGAGTCACTATGCCTTACTAGATGATTTATGGGGTTATGATGACTGGTTTGACTTCGTTGACTACAGCGACGTAAGAAGCACAACGCAAGAGTGTAAAAGCACCCCGGTTCAAAATGTGTATTTTTTCAAGAGAGGTATGAATGCATGGAGTCTGTTGTTACATTTGTACTTTTAGAAAAAGGAAATGTTATCTTATATTTTCCTTTAAACATCATGTTGTGATTTTTTCCCTTTCCAAATGGCAGACAAATACTACAGAGTGGACCTGCAGACAAAACGGGTAGATGCTGCCAGGCCACCTTACCCACGATCCATTGCAAAATACTGGCTTGGTTGCAAGAAGGAAGAAACACCTGACACATCAAAGGCAGAGAAAAGATAGGCTGACTGACTGAAGCCATAGTCTGAGAAAAATAAGATCAGTCTTTGTTTTGTTTTTAAAAAAAATCTCTTTTTGACAACAGTGGACATGTTTTGGTGTCTTTTTTTTTTGTTAAAGCATTTTGTTCCTGATAACACCTTCTCTAAAGTTCACTCTGTATGAAGTTCAATATGCTGAATTCCTGCATGACTTAGTAAAGTTGATGATTCCATAGAGTGGCCCATTGATTTCCCATTCATATAAAAAACACACACCAGTGCTGAATACTCTATCGGCTGTAAAATATTAGCCTAAGCTGAACAATGACCTTTTCCTTTACCTCAACCAGCTTCTATCCTTAAATTATTGTGGTCGATGATTTGTTTCAGTAGTTAAAGCAACTTCAGCTTTCGGTCCTAAATCAGTCATTGTTTGATTACCTTTGAGTAAAATAAGAACCTTTCTAAACTTTACATTTGCTGCATAATATTCGGTAAAATAAATTCAGACGCTATAACAAAAAAAAAAAGGATTTCACGATGACAATAGTTTATGGTGTTATGGGAGGACTTTGTGTTTGTCAGCTATCAAAAAATAGCCTCACCTAAACATTGACCCTTCCCTTCACCTCAAACAGCTTCTGTCCTTAACTGTAAGGACAGATTCTATTCTATCAACCAACATCACTTCACAACCGTACAGCTGATGGCCAAATTATTCCATCTCATTGTACTGAATAACAACATTATTGACATCAACATGAAAGAAAATATGTGTGCTAATGTGTGAATTTATTAGGAAGGCTTACATGTAATTAATGTAAAAGTGTAAAGGTAAATCTGCTGGATCAAATTATTTAAAGTCTGTCATTTCGCTTGTAAAAAAACATGTTTACGTAATCCCAGGATGAATAAATTCGCCTACATCTGTGCATTGAAACATTGAACATGTTTGAACGCACTGCTCCCTACTGATCACATGACAACGGAAGAAGTGCGCCCCTGGCCTGACGTCATCACCTCATGTTGGAGGTCGTTTTCCTTACGGAACTGCTCCCCCTGGTGGACAAAATACGGCAAAGGACTTTCGTTCGTGTTACACATCCAGATGAAATAGTGTAGACACCATCATTGTTGGTTTTTCACTGGGTTTGCATACATGACGTCAGATGGTCCAAGTGGACTGAGCCTGTAATCTAACAAGTCAGAAGAAATAACTTAGTCGGCCTCTGCAGTGGCAGACCTGTTCATCCTTCCTACATAAAACTCAGTTCCAAGTTCCTTTTCGCCGGAGAAGTTCATGACTTACTTTGTTTTTCACAGTTTTGCTTCTCGTCCGTGTCAGCTCGTCAACGCTGCGGGTTTGTAGTTCGATCAAGGCCGTTTTTCTGCTGACTTCCTTTTTTTGCACTTGGTTCGTAAAACTCCTCAAAAGGCACCGCTGGGATTCGAACCCAGGATCTCCTGTTTACTAGACAGGCGCTTTAACCAACTAAGCCACGGCGCCGTGTGGTCCCCACGAGAAGTATTTACGTTTTTGTATAAAAGCAACGCTTTCATGAAAAGCTATTGTTTTATTTGTTTGGATGATTCGGTATAACCATGAAGAAACACTGAGAAGTTCGTTCACACAACAGCAAACTTTATTTTAGTCAAGCAAGTTATAAATTATCTATACTGAGCCTATTTACAATAAATACGTGAATAAATAAATACATATGTAACATATATTTCAAATAAGTAATTAAGTTAACCCAACAGATATTCAATCAATGCGGGAGAAATGTCTAAATCCGACAGGCTGGAATCCATGTCCTGGAGGCACAGATCGACCAGGTCGTCGATGGGCCCGTCAGGGCCGGAGAGGTCCTGTTTGTCTGGTGGACCCTGAACGCCCCCTTCGGCTCCACAATCCGCGACTGCAGCGTAGACAGGCTCAGATTCATGTGCATCTCCTGAATGTACCCCAGGGCCCTCACTTGTGGCCCGCTCACTGATCCCGTGTGGAATCATCTCATTACAACAATCAGTAAATCTCTGTGTTTGGCAGTAATCTGTTGGGACTCCTGGGAGTACCGGCCTGGGCGCGGTGAAGGATGTAGGTCGGTCGCAGAAGACAGGGGTTATCGGTGGGTGCGAGGACATAGATTGGGTCCCCACAATGGTCGAGAGCCTGGTGGACTGAGGTAAACTTGGAGTGGGGTGGGTAGGTGCGGACGGCAGGCCAGGAGTAGGAGGAAAAGAACGAACCAAGTGTGGGAAAGGTGGACTGGGAGATTGCGTGAAGGTGAACTGTGGGTTCTCTGTGGAGGAGTTGGAATCTTCTCTGGGTTGTTTCTTGCTCTTAAAAAAGCGTGCGCGTCGATTCTGAAACCAAATCTAAATAAATAAAAAAAAACAACAACAATAAACTTTTGTTATTTTCATGGAATAAATGCACGCTATCCAAAAATGACGCAGGGAGCGTCCATGTTGCGCATGTCATACCTGAATGGTGGACTCCCGTAGGCCGGTAACACACGCCAGAGACTCCTTCATTTTGATGTCAGGATAACGAGTGACAGAGAAGACCCTCTCCAGCTCCCGCAGTTGAGACTTGCTGAAAGTTGTGCGTTTCCGACGGCGTTGGATGTCCGAGTTCATCACATGGGGAACAGCAAGATGCCCTGCAGAGCAGAAGATATTTGATTACACATGCGCCTCCAATTTGAACAGTCGATTTGAAGTTGAACATCCTACACAAATCAAAAGATTTTGGAGACCGGTGGACCAGGATTGTCGACAAGAGATTTTATAACACAGTTGTGTTTAATTTCGCAAATAAACAACAAAACTATTGTATTATCTCTCAATCCCAGAGATTGCGTCGTGTTCCAGTCCAAAGGAATCTCAACATTTGAAGCCATTCAGTCATTCACCGTTTTTGTTCTCCTGTGCGTAATTGTCAGGTCTGTTCATATCCAGGTGGTTAGGCGGCCAGTGATGTCCCGAGCAGAACGCGTTCACATCCGAGAAGGTAATCCCAGTAAAATCCAAGTAAGATGACATTCTCCTGGAGGCCCAATGCAAAGCAGAAGATGGTTTCCTCGGGTCTGTCCTCGACACTGTCGCCCTGGAGGTTTTTATATAGGACGCTGTCCCCCACCCATTTCCCCTATTGTAAAGTCTTGCACACGTGTGCCTTTGATGTGTTACAAACCTATTAACAGCTGTCAGGGTAATAGGTGTGTGTTTGACTCCCGATGGTCCATTAATGTGTGCGTCAAACCAGAGGTTCTGCAGAAATGTCAGGTCTCACTGGTTATGTAGCAATAAAATCATTTGTAGCATTAAAGATGTCTTAACCCACGCAAACCAGTTTATTTATTGGAGGGAATGTCTTGTTTTATTAACATAAAAAGTAGCTTTAGAGTAAGTTGCCGAAATATTTATTTTCAAGACTTTTGAAGTCATCTATTATTCTGTCATTTTAGTTTGATATTAAATGAATGTCTCGATTACACAAGGATGGCAGCATAGCAGGTAAAGGAACAGTCACACTTTTCCACTTTTCTGACACTTCAGTCTGTGACACATCCTCCGCACAGCTCGCTGCCTCCTGGCGCGCAGCAGAAACAAGTGTGCGGATAACAAAAGTGTATTGAAGCTGCTGCAGTGTGAGCCTTAAGTCATCTATATCGTGTCGAGGTGACAAATCTGGCTACTTTTTCCACTTCCAGGTCGGTTTTCACCCAACGAGACATCAAAAGCACCCGTTTACGCACAGTCCATGGCACAGCCAGTTCCCAGGCGAGTGCCAGACGCGCAATATTATGGGCAGCAATGAATTTAAATTATGTAAAATAAGACTGAAAATTCCCAAATAAAATTAGGTTATGTATTCTATAAATACATTTATGTTTAAATGGCCATCATCATTTCGAATTGTAATCAACTTAAACAAACTGAAAAGGATGCCTTTGGGCAGGTATTCATAGGGAGCGCACGTGATGCGGATGACAATGGACTTTGGACCCTATGACGACATGAGAGGACCCCAATGATTAGAGCCTCAGTGGACTCCACAGTGGACTCCTTCTCCTGAGAACAATGGGCCATCAAAGTCGTGGGTAAACACATCCCGAATAAAATGGGCTGTCGAAACCGGGTCACATGCTGACAGAGAAGACATGTTCCAAAAGAACCATATCAGTGAGGAGTTGTTAACAACCTACACTGTATACGGCTCTATAATGGCCCCATTCTTCTCTGTGGCTTTTGACATTTTTGATTGAAATACATGACTGTTTGTTAATTTTGTCTATAAAGTCAACTGAAGTCTTGAAAAATATACACACATCACGAACTTCTGAGTTGAAAGCTAAG